>NC_072387.2:56653204-57278204 GCF_028885625.2 Pongo pygmaeus
TATAAGATGTATCATATTATATATAATATAATATATAAGATGTATCATATTATATATAATATAATATATAAGATGTATCATATTATATATAATATAATATATAAGATGTATCATATTATATATAATATAATATATAAGATGTATCATATTATATATAATATAATATATAAGATGTATCATATTATATATAATATAATATATAAGATGTATCATATTATATATAATATAATATATAAGATGTATCATATATATAATATAATATATAAGATGTATCATATATATAATATAATATATAAGATGTATCATATTATATATAATATAATATATAAGATGTATCATATTATATATAATATAATATATAAGATGTATCATATTATATATAATATAATATATAAGATGTATCATATTATATATAATATAATATATAAGATGTATCATATTATATATAATATATAAGATGTATCATATTATATATAATATATAAGATGTATCATATTATATATAATATATAAGATGTATCATATTATATATAATATATATAAGATGTATCATATTATATATAATATATATAAGATGTATCATATATAATATATTACATGTAAGATGATACCATCTTACATGTAATATATTACATGTAAGATGTATCATATATAATATATTACATGTAAGATGGTATCATCTTACATGTAATATATTATATGTAAGATGATACATCTTATATATAATATATTATATATTATATATCATATTATATATAATATATATCATATTATATATAATATATATCATATTAAATATATTATATATCATATTATATATCATATTAAATATATGATATATGATATATATAACATATATGATATTAAATATATTATATATCATATATTGTATATGATATTAAATATATTATATATCATATGATATATTATATATCATATATTAGATATCATATATCATATTATATATAATATATATCATATATTAGATATCATATATCATATTATATATTATATATCATATATTATATTATATATAATATATATCATATATTATATATCATATATTATATTATATATAATATATATCATATATTATATATCATATATCATTATATATTATATATCATATATTATATATCATATATCATATTATATATTATACATCATATATTATATATCATATATCATATTATATATAATATATCATATATTATATATCATATATCATATATCATGTTATATATAATATATATCATATATTATATATCATATATCATATATCATATTATATATCATATATCATATATCATATGATATATAATATATATCATATATTATATATCATATATCATTATATATAATATATATCATATATATATCATATATCATTATATATAATATATATCATATATTATATATCATATATCATATAATTTATAATATATAATATATAAGATACAATATATTATATATAATATATAATATATGTCATATTATACACAATATATATCATATTATATATGATATATATTATATATATTCTTTTGTGTAAGTTTTTTATTTAATTGAAATGAAACTTCATTTCAATTTAATGAAGCCGACTTTTCCAAGTCAGATCCATTCTTTCTTATAGTGACACAATATTCCATTATATGGATGGTCCATAACTTTATTAAGCCAGTGCCCTACTGATGAACATTTGTGCTAGTCCCAGTTTCTTTTTCTATTACAAGAATGCTATAATAAAATTCTTAATTAAAAGATGTGGTTATTAATGGGTGTGTTGTGTTAAGGATCAGACATTGTGCTAAGCCCTCCACAGGATATTAGGATGAATAAAATATATTTCCTGCCATCTTGGAGTTTACTCTTCTGTGTGGGAGAACTATAAAAAAAATGACATGGCAGGGCACGGTGGCTAACGCCTGTAATCCCAGCACTTTGGGAGGCCAAGGCAGGCAGATCACTTGATCAGGAGTTTGACACCAGCCTGGCCAACATGGCAAAACCCTGTCTCTACTAAAAATACAAAAATTAGCTGGGCGTTGTGGCACATGCCTGTAATCCCAGCTACTTGGGAGGCTGAGGCAGGAGAATCACTTGAACCCAGGAGACAGAGGTTGCAGTGAGCCGCGATTGAGCCACTGCACTCCAGCCTGGGCGACAGAGCGAGATCAGTCTCAGAAAATAAAAAAAATAAAATAAATAAATAAATAAATAAATAAATATATATATATATATATATGTATGATGTAAGAAAAATGATTTACATACTAAATAGTTGGATTAATGATAAAATACCTGCCCAGGGAGTAGAAAGGAAGGTGCTACCAATTCTGACAGTTGGGATTAGGGAAGATTTCATTGAATTGACTTCATCTCTGTAGGGATTTGCTTTAGTCTGTTTGATGTGGGGCAGTTGAGATGGAAGCCTGTACTCTTAACAAAGTCATCCTGTTCACCATGCACTGAGGCAAGGAGCTCTACAATTTTTGCTATTTGAATTTCCTCTAAAAAAATTTCATAAAGATCTGGGAATGATTTGTCCTTCTTTTTTCTTTTTTTTGAGATGGAGGTCTTACTATGTTGCCCAGGCTAGTCTCAAACTCCTGGGCTCAAGCGATCCCTGCCTCAGCCTCCTGTGAGATGACAGGCACATGCCACTGGCTCGGCTCTTGCTTTGTCTTCTTCTAAACTTGTTTCGCTGAGTTTAGTCTACAGCTTTGTCTGATAATCTTAAAACTCATTACAAATATTCAACATGGCACCGCTCCTTGCTCTGTCCTAAAATGTTCTGGGTAAATGTCTGATCTCCAAATCAAGCATGCCACAAATTGTTGAATTAGTATCGTTACATCTGGTGTGACTGTCTAGAGAAAGCGATTTTATCAGTACATGGAATCTAACAGTATGATTTTGAAAGAAAACATATCAAACAACTCACCTGTGATAGCAAATCTCTTTGAGTCAGAACCTTCCCAGCAATCACGTAAACATACTGGAAGACGAGTTTTTATTTTTAAGCAATCTTAATTAGCAGGTCTCTTTCTTATTAACATCTTCAAAGGGCTTTCAGCTCCTCCCTAGATGAAAGGTCCTGTGTAAGGACAAATTATTAGTATGCTCACAAAATACACACACTAAATGCAGGAAAAGTGCAAACGGTTTAACTCCACAACCTGCAATGCTCTTGAGATGCTTTGATCTGCCAGGATAGCCATCAATTATTCTATATCCTTTACTCTCTAAATGCATGCATCAAAGCAGGTTCATGCACACCCTTGTAAATCCAGCTGTTTATTTCAAAATAGTTCTTCTGAATTAACCCTTGTTTCCTTTTTCCTTTGTTGAGAGCTGCTGAATCAGCTTATTGGGGAAAGGGTATATGTAACCTTGGGTTTAGAGTAGAAAATAATCTTTTTTTTCTCTATAAAGATGTCCATGGGCCGGGCGCAGTGGCTCATGCCTGTAATACCAGCACTTTAGGAGGCCGAGGAGGGCAGATCACCTGAGGCCAGGAGTTCGAGACCAGCCTGGTCAACATGGTGAAACCCCGTCTCTACCAAAAAATACAAAAATTAGCTGGGCGTGATAGCAGGCACCTGTAGTCCCAGCTACTCGGGAGGCTGAGGCAGAGGAATCGCTTGAACCCAGGAGACAGAGGTTGCAATGAGCTGATATTATATGACTGCACTCCAGCCTGGGCGACAGAGCGAGACTCCATATCAAATAAAAAAAAAAGATGTTCATGACATAAAAATGTACATTAATAAAGATTCATTGGTAACCTGGGAAAATATACATAATATAATAAGTGAAAAAAGCATGATACAAAAATTATAGAGTATTATCACAACCGTAATACTAATAATTGCTAACATGAATTAAATACAACAGTACCAGTCACTGAACTGAATGCTGTGTGATATACTTTAATCTTCACAATGAGACGAATATTGTCATCTCTCTTTTACATATAAAGAAACTGAAGCTCAGAAAGTTTAAGTAATTAGACCATGATCACACAGCCAATCAGTGGTAGAGCTGATGGGGTTATATCTGGTACTGACTGACAACAAAGCTTTGTGATGGTCCTGCTGCCTTTTAACAGTGAATATACTAGGCAGAGAGATTTGGGGTGATTTTTCCCCTACTTTTTTACACTTACACTTTTTTTAAGAATAAGCAAAACTAACATACTAACTACATGAAGTAATCAAATAAAATTAATAAAGAGGGCTGAGTAGCTCTTTTATTCATGGCATGATAACTTGAGATAAATATAGGTAACGTGTCATTAAGCTCAAAGTTGTCTGGGCCTCTGCTTCCTTATCTTTAAAATGAAAGGGTTGCACCAAGCAATCTCAAAGACACCTTTCAATTTTCATATTACTTTAGTCCATTGTTTCTGATTATGCTTCAGAGATGGCACTTTTCCTCAGCAATAAGTTGGTTGTAGTTCCCTAAATTTGCTCAAAGAGCGTACCAAAGGAAGAACCAAAGGACTGATTGGGATTCATCTTTAACACCACAGAAGAATAAAGACTACCTTTGTTAATGATGAATTTTGAATAAGTATTAATGTAAAATTGTTACATACTTATTAAATTGTAATTGTACATAAATAATAAGTATATAAATTTTTATTGTATATATGTAAGGTTTACATGTCTTGATATACATAGAGTGAAAAGGTTAGTATAGTTAGCAAATTAACCTATCCATCATCTCAGTTATACTTTTTTTGTGTGTGTGGCAAGAGTACCTAAAATCTACTTTTTTAGCAAAAATTATTAAATATAGTTCTCATGTTGTACTTTCCATCTTTAGATTTGTTCATCCTTCATATCTGCTATTTTGTATCCTTTGTCCTGCAGCTCCCCATTAAGCATATTTTTCTGATCTAATTCCAGAGTGGAAGATAAGTTGTGTTGGATATCAGTGCTAGGTCTTTTTCTGACCAGGGTTTAGTTTGGACATGTCTGGAATGCAAGAGTGAGAAACCCTTTGAAACTGCATGGAGAGTAGGTGTTTCCAGCTGAGAGGAGCATTTGATCTTTACTTGGAAAGAAAAGTACCTGCACTACAAAGAAAGGTTGCTTGTCTCCACAGAAGGATGAGTTCCTCCACAGGAAGCACGTGGCACCAACCGTGAAAAAAGAACAGAACTATCTGTAGTGCTATAAATATTAAGATGTCTGGGAAACATGAAGAATTTTTATTTCTGGCTACATTTATTTATCATTTCTATTTTTGATAATATACTAGTCTTTATTTGGAACTCTTTCATTCCCGGTGTTGTATTTTTCAACATAGGGAAATGTAATGATTCAGCACATAACAGGTATCCAATAAATACTAGCTCAATGAAGAAAGTAAATTAACATTTAAGCTTTAATTAGAAGTACAGCTTTTTTAAGGTAAGTTTTAGGAACAGTTCTCTTCCTTTGATTAGTATCCAGAATTCCATCTTCTGAAGACACTAGCATCTTCACATCAACCTTTAAAAACCTTCCATACCACATAGACCAAAGATTCAAATATAAAAAATGAAATAATTTTTATATTAGATATGGAAGAATTTGTTTATCATCTTAAAGTGGGGAAGGGCTTTCTACTATTTCTAAAAATCAAGAGCTTACAAAGGAAAATGATAAAGTTAGTAAAGTTAACAGAATAATTAAAATCTTTAGTAAAAGCAAAGAACAACAAAACATATGCACATAATAAGAACAATTAAAAGATTAACAACAAACAAAAAAGGTTTGCCACCCATATCAAGATAAAATAACAATCTACCAATATATGAAGAGTTCCTAGCAATCAATAAGAAAAGGACTGATAAACAATAGAAAAAGGGCAGAGAAAATGAATTGAGAGTTCACAGAAAAGGAAGCATGTAAGGTTCTTAAACCTAAAAGCAGATGCTCAACTAAAGTCATAATTAGAGAAACACAGGATATAATTATACTAAGTTGTTGTGCCCCATGCATCAGATTGCCAAAAATCTACAAATTTCATACATACTCTGTAGTCAAGACCTCGGGAAGGGAAGACTGCATTATGAGTGGGAGGGTAAATTGGTACAACCTCTATGGAGGACAATTCAGCAATATCTATCAAAATCACAAATCCACGCAGCCAAAGGACGATTTATCCTGAAACTAACAAAGCATAAGCTTCAGGGACCCTCACTTGCACAACCCCTTTTCGAGGCTCTGGGAGGAGCCCTAATGATTTTTCAATATATTATATGTTTTTGGAATCTTTGCAAAGTAAGGGATTTTAGTTACAATTGGTTAAGACCACTGCTCTCTTTCTACTTGGACATCTCCTCCATCATACTTTCCTTTGTGAAGTGTGGCAATGGAGTGGCCTCAGGAACTTTTGGGATCTAGCTAAAGGGAAATTGACTTGGAGATTCATTAAGGTTTGGGTTTATTAGGATGAATTTATGTCTTGTGCAATCTCCACATGTATAGCCAGGTTATTGCTAGGTGTCCTGGTGTAGGAATGGTTTCCAGAAATACTCCTACCACCCACTGTGCTAACCACCTGCCACTCTAACTAGAAGATGCAGAAGCAGAGGTCATATTGAAACATAAACATGTCTTATAATGCTTGATACCAGAATTATGTAGGTAGTAGAAAAGAAATAAGGCTTGAAATACATGGAGCCAGAAGCCAGTCTGTGGAAAATTATTTTAATACTAGCCATGTAAAATAACGAGCAGAATGTTTCATTATTACAGATGCCTGGTCAAAATGGGTGTTTTAACCTATCAGGAATGTATCTGATGATGCAGCAATTAAAAAACGCACCATATATTCATAGTCTTTTTTTAAAAATAGGAATCACATGAAATAGAATTTCTCAGAATTTCCGGGTTGTAGGATACAAACCTATAGCAGCACTAGACATAGCAAGCATGTCAGTGTGAAACTGAATGCTTAATGCATCACAGCTGTCAATAATAAAAAAAAGAATTTCAATCAACCATGCTAAAGAGAAGACTGAATTCACTTTCTGCTTTCTGTCTTTAAAATGATGTTACAAAACTGTGGTCACATAAGGATGTAATCCAAGTCTGTACAGCAAAAAAAGAGAGAAAAAAGCTTTATAAATGTGTGTCAGAGTTAATTAGCAAAAATATTATGTTATTTTTCAAGGTTCTGTGATAGTTATGGTATTTGTTAGCTTTTTAAAATTAGTAATTTATTGTGATTTCATTTTATTGTTTACATTAGTTATTTGGTTTTGTACCTACTTTAGATTTGATAATTTGTATTCTTTTTGTTTGTTTCCAAGGAACTTATTTAATCAGAACTTCAGAGGGCCCTAGAAAGCTGCATTTTTAACGAGGACCTCCCCTCTGGATGCCCTTCCCCACTTCCCCTCATTTTAATGAGGATTCTAGGTGAATTAAAAGTATGTTTTGGAAAGTAATTTTAACCTTCATTGTGTGTCAGGTTATATATACAGTAATATTAAGTTGTAAATCATGTAATAGAAGAAAAATTTTTTTATACAAAGTGTTAATAGAGGCCTAAATATAATATGGTTTTTAAAATAAAATAAAATGAATTCATGTGTATATTGTTATAATCATAAAGATAAGAATGTTAAATTGAAAGCTATACAATGAGAAACATTAATGGCAAATCCAAGTACAAATGAAAATGTTCTCTGAATTCTCAGGTTTCACTGAGCATCAAAACCCACCTATCTTTCAGTCCTTTTCTTATATATTATTCTGTAACCACATTCTCCACATTTGACTGGATCCCTGGACTTCATGTCATTTTCTGTGTGACATTCTCTACAGTTATATGCCATTGGCTGCTGCTTTGGGGTTTGAATGTCCTTCTGGGTGTCCATTGTTAGTCCCTAACATAGCATGATGAAATTTCTCACTCTTGTATTATTTTTCTTAATGAAGGCTCACAAAATTATAATTGTTCAGGTATACAACCTGGATCAGTATTTGTAATTACCCAAATGCCTCAGAAAAATTTCAACTGGGGGAATTTATCTTAGAGTTGTTCTTGTACAGTTATGAAATGGCATGTGTACAGGGTTAGTCACCGCAAAACTGTAACAGAAAAAGGCTGAACTCAGTGGGGATCTGGTTAAACAGATCATGGTACATCCTGCACAATGGAATACTGTACAGCTCTGAAAAATGAGGACACAGTCTATATTCTGATATGGAAAGGGCTACAAGATATATTGCCCAATGAAGAAAAACAAAGCTTAGAACGATGTGTACAGTATCCTACCTTTCATTTTAAAAATAAAGAAGGAAGAATAGAAACATTAACTTTTGTTTATTTTTACATAAATAAGTTCTGGAAATGAATACAAGTGATTGTAGGGAGGGGACATTGAGTGGAATGCACTGAGGTGAGAATGAGATTGTTCACTCTATAGCCCCATACAAGAGATGTATATTCACTATTCAGAAGTTAAATGAAAAAAATATATATATGTATATACATATATTTTTTCCCCTTTTGAAACAGAGTCTTGTTCTGTCATCCAGGTTGGAGTCCAATGGCAAGATCTTGGCTCACTGCAACCTCTGCCTCCCAGGTTCAAGCGATTCTCCTGCCTCAGCCTCCTGAGGCTGAGGCTAATTTTTGTATTTTTTGGTAGAGATGGAGTTCTACCATGTTGGCCAGGCTGGTCTCAAACTCCTGACTTTAGGTGATCCTCCTTCCTTGGTCTCCCAAAGTGCTGGAATTACAGGCATCAGCCATCGTGCCTGGCTAAATTTTAATATATTGTTCTTCACTTTGGCCACACTCATGGAGGGGGGTATTTCCGGACACCTTTTTGGCATCTTTTTGAAACGCTGTTCAGTTGCTCATTAGCCATCAGATTAAAATTCATACCTATTCATTTCTGCAGTATTCATATAATCAGCTCTCTATCAAAAAAACTGTGAAAATTACCTGAGTGAATTTAATGTACGAGTTTAAGAAAAACTGGATAACACCAAGGAAAATATTTAATTATGTGAGAAATTTAAAACATCCCCACTTCAAAAGAAATAAAGGCAAACAAACACTGGGATTTATTATCTCGAATACCCCCATTTACAGAAAATAAAAGGAAAACATTAAAACTATCTAATTGATAATGAGCTACGGATATGAATAAGAAATTCTAAAAACATAAAAGTATTAAGCTTAGAAGTCATCATTAGCTTCCATCATCTACTCCACACAAATTCAACATACTGCAAAGTGTTGTCAATTTTGCCTTCTAAATATCTTTCCATTGTGCTCACCCTAGTCTAAGCCACCATTTTCTCTCTTTAAGACTAGCACAAAATGGGCAAAGAACCTGAATAAACATTTTTGAAAGAAGACACACAGACACTCATGCCTGTAATCCCAACACTTTGGGAGGCTGAGGCAGGAATATAGCTTGAGTGCAGGAGTTCGAGGCTGCAGTGAAGTAGGATTGCCACTGCACTCCAGCCTGGGCAATAGAGCAAGACTCTGTTTCAAAAAGAAAGAAAGAGAGAAGACATATAAATAGCCAACAGGTATATGAAAAAATGCCCAATGTGACTGATCATCAGGGAAATGCAAATTGAAACAACAATGAGATATCATCTCACACCCATTAGGATGGCGATTACCAAAAAGACAAAGCTACAACAAGCATTGACAAGGGTGTGGAGAAAAGTGAATCCTTATGAACTGATGGTGGAAATGTAAATTAATACAGACATTATGGAAAATAGTATGGAGGTTTTTCAAGAAATCAAAAAATAAAAGTAGCATGTGATCCTCAATCCTACTTCTGGGGTATATATCCAAGGGAAATGAAATCAGTATGTGGAAGAGATATCTGTGTTTCCATGTTTATTGCAGCACTATTCACAGTAGCAAAGATATGGAAACAATACAAGTGTCCATCAACAGATGAATGGATCAAGAAAAAAAAAAATACACACACACACACACACACACACACACACACACACACAATGGAATACCATTCAGCCATAAAAAGAATGAAATCCTGCCATTTGTGACAACATACATAAACCTGGTAGACATCATATTAAGTGAAATAAGCCAGGCACAGAAAACAAATACTACATGATCTCATTTATATGTGGAATCTAAAAAAGTCAAACTCGTAGCAGCAGAGAGTAGAATGGTGGTTACCAGGGGCTGAGAGAGAGGGAGGAATTGAGATATCAGCCAAACTATACAGAATTTCAGTTACACAGGAAGAATAAGTTCAAGTGATTTATTGTTCAACATGGTGAGTATAGTTAAAAACAATATTGTATTCTTGAAAAATTGCTAAGGGAATAGATTTTCAATGTTCTTGCCACAAAAAAAACTGATAAGCAAGGCAATGCACAATGCCATTTAGCCTGATTTAGCCATTTCACAATGTATACATATTTCAAAACATGTTTCACATCATAAATATATACTATTGTGACATAAATATATATATTTAATTAAATTTGTGTCAATTAAAAAATTTGTGTCAATTAAAAAAAAAAAAAGACAGGCTGGGCATGGTGGCTCACGCCTGTAATCCCAGCACTTTGGGAGGCTGAGGCAGGCAGATTGCGAGGTCAGGGGTTCAAGATCAGCCTGGCCAACATGGTGAAACCTCATCTCTACTAAAAATACAAAAATTAGCCGGGCGTGGTGGTGCATGCCTGTAATCCCAGCTACTCAGGAGGCTGGGGTAGGAGAATCACTTGAACCTGGGAGGTGGAGGTTGCAGTGAGCCAAGATGGCGCCATTGCACTCCAGCCTGGGTAATAGAGTGAGACTCTATCTCAAAAAAAAAAAAAAAAAGACTAGCACAACACCCTTTAAATGGCCTTCCTGGACTCCCTCTATGTCTCCCTCATTGCATTCTCTCCACAGTGGGATCATTTTTAAAGATGAATCTAATTATATCTCAAATGCACACAATTTTAAGACCCTTCACTGACCTCCCAGTGCTTACAAGGCAAAGATTAAACTTCTTTACGGCTTCTTCTCCTTTCAGGCTTTTTAAATACTGGTGTACCCTCCCCCACTGCCCTATCCTTTGTCTTCACTCATCACTCCACCTCCTCTGACCTAACCAACTCCTCCTCACACCTCAGATCTCACCTAAAAGCCCACTTTGTCAGGGAGGTTTTCCAAAGCAGTCCAGAATCCCCGTTGCACATTAGTGAAGCACTCGTATAGCTCCTTCATGGCGCTTTGCACAGGGATCATTCCAATTCACTGCGGGAGAAGTGGGGAGGGATGGCCTCCTACACTCCACCAGGGCAGTGGCTGCTGTTCACTGCACCTAGCACTGCATCTGATACCTGGAAGACCCTTATTAAAACATTTGTTGGGCAAGTGAATAAACATTACTGATAATAAAATAAATGGACCTTAGAACAAACAGACACTAATTTGGCCTGTAAAACAGGCAAAAAAAAAAAAATTAAAAAGAAGGCCACTATTCACTTGTCACTAGCAGGTGTAAAGCACCCTTCTACGTTTTCATATCTTTTAATTGAGGTGAATTTTGCATAATATAAAATTAACCATTGGAAAGTAGATAATTAAGTGACATTTAGTACATTCACAATGATGAGCAACCATCAGCCACCACCTCTATCTAGTTCCAAATATTTCCATCACCCTGAAAGGAAACCTAGTACTCATTAAGCTGTTGCTCTCTGATATGGTTTGGATCTATGTCCCCACCCAAATCTTATATTCAATCATAATCTCCAGCGCTGAAAGTGGGGCCTGGCAGGAGGTGATTGAATCATGGTGGTGGTTTCTCAGGAATGGTTTAACACCATCCACTTGGTGCTGTTCTTGTCATAGTGAGTGAGTTCTTGCAGGCTCTGGTTGTTAAAAGTGTGTAGCACCTCCCCACACTCTCTCTTGCTCTTACTCCTGCCATGTAAGACGCCTGCTCCCCCTTTGCCTTCCACCATGAATAACAGCTCCCTGAGGCCTCCTCAGAAACAGATGCTGCCATGCTTCCTGTACAGCTTACAGAACCCTGAGCCAATTAAACCTCTTTTCTTTATAAATTACCTTGTCTCGGGAATTTCTTTTATTTATTTATTTATTGAAATAATGTCTCGCCCTGTAATCCAGGCTGGAGTGCAGCAGTGCAATCATGGCTCACAGCAACCTCTGCCACTGGGCTCAGGCGATTCTCCCACCTCAGTCTCCAGAGTAGTTGGGACTACAGGTGCACACCACCATGCCCAGCTAATTTTTGTAGTTTTTTTTGTAGAGATGGGGTTTTGCACGTTGCCCACGCTGGTATCAAACTCCTGTACTCAAACAATCTGCCTGCCTCAGCCTCCCAAAGTGCTGGGATTACAGGCTTGAGCCACCAAGCCTGGCCTAGGAATTTCTTTGTAGCAATGTGAGAATGAACTAACACACTCCCCAACCTCCCCTATCCCCAGCCTCTGGCAACCACCAATCTTCTTTCTGTCTCTGCATTTACCTATTTTTGGCCTTTTATATAAGTGGAATCATACAACATGCAGTCTTTTGCGTCTGGCTTCTTTAACTTAGCACAATGTGTTCAAGGGGGTTCATC
Source organism: Pongo pygmaeus (assembly GCF_028885625.2). Lineage (NCBI taxonomy): Eukaryota > Metazoa > Chordata > Mammalia > Primates > Hominidae > Pongo > Pongo pygmaeus. The sequence continues at coordinate 56,665,799 of NC_072387.2, forward strand.
TAAATTGTAGCATGGATCAGAACTTCATTCCTTATTATAATGGAATAATATTCTACTGTATGTATATACCACAATTTTTATATCCATTAATCTGTTGATGAACATTTGGGTTGTTCTGCCTTTTGGCTATTGTGAACAGTGCTGTTATGATCTCTTACCTTTTTGATGGGCGTGTAAACTGGTATTGGACAAACTGATTACCATGCTTGCTAGGCTGTCATCCAGGCATCTGGCAGGGTTGCTCCATAATGGCACAATGGTTGGGACTGATCCTCCAGGGCCTGTGCCATCAGTGGTTAAATATTTTGAATAATTATCAACAGATTACCATAAATTCAACAAAGTGGGGGACATGTTCTGCTCCCATTAACCCCACAAAGGACTAAGACAGAGGTAGGTACTTTACCAAGGACAGCCAAATATAATGTGTGCGAGTGACCAATGAGGTAGCCAGAAGGAAAATTCAGCCTAAATAGGCATGATGACTGTTAGCTAAGCCAGTCCGATTTCTTATGTGGGGAAAATGAACTAAAAATATGGATGGGAATTGAAGAGTTGGTAATGGGAGCAGAAGATGAAAAAGGCCAGCTGTGAATGGCTGATTTCTGGAGCAGAGCTTCTTGAGCTGTGACTGCTGATGGGGGACAAGGTAGCTGGTCCCCAGAGCTCCCCTGCATCCTGAACCACCTTCAGTTGCACCCTGTGCGGCTCAGTGAGTTCTTATTTGTTCTTTGCAGTTACTATGAGGCCTGGTTTCATGGCTTAGATTCCTGCCCTAAATATTTCTACAATTGTCATTCCCACAAACCTCCCAATGACTGAGGTAACCTGAGTGATTCTTTGCAACCAAAGGAGCTTAAGGAAAACACCTTTGAAAAGAAGTTAGGTTATAGATATCAAGAGCTTTATAATCATTCAGTCTTCGATCCAATAATTCCTCTCTGGAGCTCCAGTCTAAGACAATGATCCCAGAGTCAGAAAAACCGCATGCACAAGGAAGTTAATCTCAATTTTAGTTTAGTGCAAGAAATTGGAAACGTGTCCAAATGTCGGCAAATGATTAAAAAAAGGAAAAAAATAAATTGCCTAAATTAGATTAAAAACTTATTAAGAATTATATGTGTGAATAGTTTTATATTCATACTGAAATATTGTTCTAGAATGATTTTTATTTTAAAAAGGCAGGAAATATATATTTATATGGAAAATATTAACAGAAAGACACATAACAAAATATGAATAATGATTATCTTTGGGTGATTTTTTGCCCTGTTATTTAAAATATTTTTATGAAACACGCATGTGTTGTTTTTATAATAAGAAAATGCTTTTTTAGGATGGGGGTGGTGGCTCAAGCCTGTAATCCTAGCACTTTGGGAGGCTGAGGCAGGTGGATCACAGGAGATCAGGAGTTCGAGACCAGCCTGAGCAACGTGGAGAAACCATATCTTTACTGAAAATACAAAATTAGCTGGGCAAGGTGGCACATGCCTATAATGCCAGTTACTCGGGAGGCTGAGGCAGGAGAATCGCTTGAACCCAGGAGGTGGAGGTTGCAGTGAGCGAGATCGCGCCATTGCACTCTAGCCTGGGAGACAAGAGTGAAACTGTCTCACACACACACACAAAAAAAGCTTTTTTAAAAAGCAGGGTATAGTATGGCTTTTAGGCAGAAACAAATCATCCTAAGCTGATATTTACTTCTTAGAAAAGAGGGAGGGACAAAAGCTTCAGTACTAGTAGAAAACTAAAAGAAAAAGATCACAGAGACATGGAGAATTCAACCTCCACCGAATTCCTGAAGGAGCCAGATGGTATTCCAGTTTTCCAGAAGGCACAGGATACTGCCTTTTGAGGGAAGGTCAAAGAAGGGTTTGCTGTAGCTGGGAACACTATGCCAAATCTAAATCCACAGTGGCCACCCAGACACAGAGCTTATTAAGAAAATCTCATGCCATTCCAGATGACAGTTCCAAATGGACAGACTTGTAATTTTTCCATGTGGATCAGAAACATATACCCACCATACAGCATTGCAGTGAAACTCCAAGAATGGCAGCAGGAAGGAGGTAGAGCAGTTAATTAATTAAACACTTATTTATTGAATGTTTACTATGTTTGGGCACTATTGTGAGCCATAGGGATAAAAATTCCTGCCCTCATGGTGCACACATGCTACAGTGTGGGGTTGCAAGATAAGGAGAGGGGGAAACAATACATAAAAAGTAGCAGCAAACATAGCATTGTAGACACATATGGAGAAAAATAAAACAGTGGAAGGAGTTCAGGAGAGTCTGTTATCAGGTTCTTAGAGTTTAAAGAGGTGATGAGGTAAGGTGGTGCAAGGATATTTGAGTGAAGATGTGAAGAAGGTGAGAAATTGAGTCCAAGAGAAACATTCTAGACAAAGGGAGCAGGCTGGGCGCAGTGGCTCACACCTGTAATCCCAGTACTTTGGGAGGCTGAGATGGGAGGATCACCCAAGGTCAGGAGTTCCAGACCAGACTGACTAACATGGAGAAACCCCATCTCTACTAAAAATACAAAATTAGCAGGGGCCTGTAATCCCAGCTACTCAGAAGGCTGAGGCAGGAGAATCGCTTGAACCCGGGAGGCAGAGGTTGTGGTGAGCTGAAATCATGCCATTGCACGGCAGCCTGGGCAACAAGAGCGAAACTCCATCTCTAAAAAAAAAAAAAAAAAAAGACAAAGGGAGTAGCAAATACAAAGACGCTGGGGCAGGATTGTATCTGGCCTGTTCAAGGAATGGAAGGAGGTCAGTGTGGTTGGGAGCAGAGTGAGCAAGGCGGGGGTGGGGAGTGGTGGGAGGAGAAGGAGTGGAGGAGGGTCAGGTCATATATAGCCTTGAAGGCCATTGTAAGGAGAAAGAAGGAGACCAATGCACCCACAGATGCTGACTGATAAAGATGCATGTGGCAAAGATCAGTCCAAGGCCCCTAGCCCAGGTCACTAGGAGTAGGTTATGTCATTTGTTGAGACAGCAAACAAAGAGGAAGTTCAGATTTGTGCCGGGGAGGGCATGGAAAGAAAAGAAAGGAAGAAATCATAAATTTGTTTGGGGAGTTTTTTTTGTTTTTTTTTGTTTTTTTTTTTTGGAGGGGCCAGTGGGGCCCAGAAGTTGGAACTGGTACCTCAGGAAACTGATCGGGATAGAAATGAAGTTGATGAATTAACAGCAGAGTGCTCAAATTATGAAAGTGAATGAGTAAATGACAGTAGGACATGCTAATAAACAGTTGTTGAATCAACCTTGTGAAACTGTTCAGGAATGTATTTTATTAGGTTCTTTTGCCAGAAGAGGAACAGAGATAAGTGACCTCAGATACTGAGGTTATTGTAAAGCTGCACAGGAAGCTAGAATACATTGTCACATAGCAATCAGGACTCATGGAGCCTGAAAGGTCATTGAGGTGCAGTTATTGGGACCACCCTATGTGTTCACAGGAGTCCTTCTGGTCACAGAGCCACTCTGCCTCTGCTTCTATTGCTCTTGATAGGGTATTTGTCTTTCTCCCTCAATCTCAATCTCAATCTCTGTCCATATTCCTCAAAAGAAATTCTCTAATTTATTTGGTTAGTGATCACCTGTGAGAGAGAACATTTGATCAGAACTCTTTAACATTTTTTAGACTGGGCGTGGTGGCTCACACCTGTAATCCCAGCACTTTGGGAGGCTGAGGTGGGTGGATCACCTGAGGTCAGGAGTTTGAGACCAGCCTGGTCAACCTGGTGAAACTCCATCTCTACTAAAAACACAAAAAAATTAGTCAGGCATGGTGGTGGGTGCCTATAATTCCAGCTACTCAGGAGGCTGAGGCAGGAGAATCGCGTGAACCCTGGAGGTAGAAGTTAAAAAGTTAGCAGCTATGGTGGTGCACATCTGTAGTCCTAGCTAATTGGGAGGCTGAGGTGGGAAGATTGCTTGAGTCCAGAAATTCAAGCCTGCAGTGAGCCATGATTGTACCACTGCACTCCAGCCTGAGCAACAGAGCAAGATCTTGTCTCTACAAAAAAAAAAAAAAAAAAAAAAAAAATCATGTAGATGATGTTTAAATAATGGGATTGATGAGATTACCAGGTAGAGACTATAGAAATGAGAAGACCTGGAATCAACCAACATTTAAAAGTCAGACATAGAGGCTGGGTGTGGTGGCTCTCACCTGTAATCCCAGCACTTTGGGAGGCCAAGGTGGGCAGATCACCTGAAGTCAGGAGTTCAAGACCAGCCTGGCCAACATGGCGAAACCCCATCTCTACTAAAAATACAAAAATTAGCCAGGCATGGTGGTGTGCGCCTGTAATCCTAGCTACTCAGGAGGCTGGGGTAGGAGAATCGCTTGAACCCGGGAGGCAGAGGTTGCAGTGAGCCGAGATTGTGCCACTGCACTCTGGCCTGGGCAACAAAGCGAGACCCTGTCTCAAAAAACAAAACAAAACAAAAAAAAAACAGTCAGACACAGAAAGTAAGACCAGCAAAGAAGACCACAAAGGAAGAGTGAAATAGGTGGGAAACCAGGAGAGCGTGGTGTCAACAGAGGCCAAGATTATTTCTGGAAGGGGAGTGCAGTGAACTATGTCAAATGCTACTCAGAGTGAAGTAAGATGAGGACTGAGAAATGACCATTAGATTTGGCAAAATGGAAGACAACTTGATAGGAGTCATTTATTAGAGTGATGAAGACAAGCCTGACTGGAGTACATTGAAGGGAACTGGAGGTGAGACAGTAGAGAGAACAAATACAGATGTCTCTTTTGAGATGTTTTACTATGAAGAAAAGCACAGAAGAAATATGGGGTTAAGGAAGTTTCAAGAGGGATGAGCAATATTAAGGCATGTTTGCAAACTGTGGGAAAATATTCCATCAAGAGAGAGACTAACAGTGCAGTAAAAGGTGAATAATTGCAGGCATAAAGTCCTTGAGAAGGAGGACAAAATAGAATCCAGAGAACTCCAGAGAAGTTTTCGCCAACAGATTTTTTAACCTATGGGAGAGCAGTTTTAGGAAAACGGAGGAGGCAAAATCCAAACTGTGTGAGTTTAAGGAATGAAATATGGAACTAAAAATAACACAACTAAAATGACATTAGCGGTTCTCTCTGGGTAATACAGGATTTGGGATAATTTTTTTTTCTGTGCTTCTTTATACATTTCTGTGACTTTCAAATTTTCTGGAAGGAATTCTTACCACTATCATAATTAGAAAAAAATGTAAAAAGTTTAAGAAAAGTGAAGTCAGTAAGTGGACCGAATTGCATCTGTCTTGGAAGTAGGCCCACCCCTGAGAATAGAGGAAGTACAGCAAGAGTATCTAGATACAGATTCCCTGGCAGGAAGGCCATTTTGTTCATGATGAAACTGTTTCTCCTTTTCAAATCTCAAGTCCCATATCTGCTGGGTACTACTAATTCAATGTACTCCAGATACAGGAGGAAGTCCAGCCTAGCAGGCAAAACACAATAGCAAAAAAGGGTGGCTGCAGTCACTGCAGTTGTTCAGTATTGTGGTTGCCTCAGGTGAGGCTTGGAAGTCTAGGCAGATGGACACTTCACACTACAGAAATGTCTACATGCAGGCAGCCACACTACTGGAGTGCAAGACCAGGACTGGTGGGGTCGAGGGTGGGCTTGTAAGAACAAAACTAAGCCCCATGGCCGGGCGCAGTGGCTCACGCCTGTAATCTCAGCACTTTGGGAGGCCAAGGTGGGTGGACCACCTAAGGTCAGGAGTTCGAGACCCCATCTCGAACTCCCACCTCTACTAAAAGATGGGAAACTCTATCTCTACTAAAAATACAAAAATTAGCCGGGTGTGGTGGTGGGTGCCTGTAATCCCAGCTACTTGGGAGGCTGAGGCTGGAGAACTGCATGAACCTGGGAGGCAGAGGTTGCAGTGAGCTGAGATCACGCCACTGCACTCCAGCCTGGGCAACAAGAGTGAAACTCGGTCTCAAAAAAGCAAAACAAACAAAACAAAATAAAACAAAAAAAACCAAAATTAAGCCCCCAGCAGGCCCACCATAGTGCTCCATTTAACAGAGGCCTCACATTCCTAAAGGACCTCTGAGCTAGTTATTTCCAGCTGAGGCCTCACATTTCACAGTGAGGCACTAAAAGGACTGAAAGAAGGTGACTCTCACCATACAGCTTTGAACATGCTTCCCATTACTAGACCATTCATCTGTCCTGCATTATAAATTAAGGTATTTATAATCCCACAATTATTTTATGAGCAGCACAATTACATTGCATATTTTTCTTTGATTTAAAAGCCCCAAGGTTTTAGAGACATTTAAAATGTATCACATTTAAAACTAGCCCTGTTATAGTATTTCTTTATTTTCTGAAGTTAATAGACTTAATTTTTTTAGAATAGTTTCATATTTACAGAAAAATTGAGGCCAGGTGTGGTGGCTCATGCCTGTAATACCAGCATTTTGGGAGGCCGAGGAGGACAGATCACCTGAGGTCAGGAATTTGAGACCAGCCTGACCAACATGGTGAAACCCTGTCTCTACTAAAAATACAAAAAATTAGCTGGGTGTGGTGGTGTGTGCCTGTAATCCCAGTTATTAGGGAGGCTGAGGCAGGAGAATAGCTTGAACCCAGGAGGCAGAGGTTGCAGTGAGCCGAGATTGCACCATGGTTGCAGTGAGCCAAGATCGCACCACTGCACTCCAGCCTGGGCAACAGTGAGAGACTTTGTCTCAAAAAAAAAAAAAAAAAGAAAGAAAGAAAAATTGAGCAGATAGCACAGAGTTCCGATGTTCTCCCCCCACCTCCACCCTGCTCCCAGCAGTTTCCCCTATTATTCATATTTTGTGTTAGTGTGGTTTATTGTTACAATTGATGAAAACCAATATTGGTACATGATTGGTAACAGTTATTGGACTTTACCAATTAAAGTCCATAGTTCACATTCAGGTTCACTCTTGGTATTGTAGAGTTCTATGGGTTTTGATAGAAGTATAAGGTCATGTATTCACCATCATGGTGTCATACAGGGTAGTTTTGCTGCTCTAAAAATCCCCTGTGCATCACCTGTTCACTTTTCCCCCTCTTCACTCCCTTTGGCAACCACTGATCTTTTTACTGTCTCTATAGTTTTGCCTTTTCCAGTATATCATATAGTTGGGATCATGCAGTATACAGTCTTCTCAGATTGGCTTCTTTCATTTAGAAACACCCATTTAAGTTTCTTTTTGGGGCTAGATAGTTCATTTCTTTTTATCACTGATTACTATAACATTGTCTGGATATACCACAGTTTTTTTATCCACTCACCCATTGAAAGACATCTGGTTGCTTCTAATTTTTGGCAATTGTGAATAAAGCTGCTATAAACATCTGTGCACAGGTTTTTCTGTGGCCAGAAATTTTCAGTTCAATTAGATAAATACCAAGGAGCATGACTAGTAGATCACATGGTAAGACTATGTTTATCTTTGTAAGAAACCATCAAACTGTCTTCCAAAGTGGCTGTGCCATTTTGCATTCCCACCAGCAGTGAATGAGAGTTCCTGCTGCTCCATATCCTTGCTAACACTTGGTGTTGTCAGTGTTCTGGATTTTGGCCATTCTAATAGGTATGTAGTGGTAACCCATTGTTGTTTTAATTTCCAATTTTCTAATGCTATATAATGCGGAACATATTTTTATATGAATATTTGTCATCTGTATATCTTCTTCTGGGAGATGTCTGTTATGTTTGTTCAGATCTTTGTCCACTTTTTAATGGGCTTTTTTTTTTTTTTGAGACGAAGTCTCGTTCTTGTCCCCAAGGCTGGAGTGCAATGGCACAATCTCGGCTCACTGCAACCATGGCATGATCTTGGCTCACTGCAACCTCCGCCTCCTGTGTTCAAGCGATTCTCCTGTCTCCGCTTCCCAAGTAGCTGGGATTACAGGCGCCTGCTACCATGCCTGGCTAATTTTTGTATTTTTAGTAGAGATGAGGTTTCACCATGTTGGCCAGGCTGGTCTCAAACTCCTGACCTCGTGATCCACCCGCCTCGGCCTCCCAAAGTGCTGGGATTACAGGCATGAGCCACTGCGCCCGGCCTGTTTTCCTATTTTTGAGTTTCAAAAATTCTTTGTATGTTTTGGACACAAGTCCTTTATTAGATATGTATTTTGCAGATATTTTCTCTTGGTCTATGTCTTGTCTTTTCATTCACTTAACGTTTATTTAATATACTAAGAGCCTAAAAAATTGCAAGTGGCTCAGGTTTCCCTTCACCTCTGAGAAAGTAGAGATGAGATAGGTGATACAAATAAGAATTTCTGGACCTGTTTGGCCATGAGACGTAGCAGCTCCTATCCACTCAGACCACTAGTCCTTGGGGAGCAAGGAAGAAAAGAGAAATAGTCATATCACCCTACCATATGCCAAACACAAAGCATTTTACATACATTATTCCATAGCTACCTTAAGAAGTAAATCGTGTCGGGTGCAGTGGTTCACACCTGTAATTCCAGCACTTTGGGAGGCCGAGGCGGGCGGATCACGAGGTCAGGAGTTAGAGACCAGCTTGGCCAATATGGTGAAACCCCATCCCTACTAAAAATACAAAACTTAGCCACGCGTGGTGGTGTGTGCCTGTAGTCCCAGCTACTCAGGAGGCTGAGGCAGGAGAATCGCTTGAACCGGGGAGGCGGAGGTTGCAGTAAGCTGAGATCGAGCCACTGCACTCCAGCCTGGGCGACAGAGCAAGATTCCGTCTCAAAAAAAAGAAGTAAATCGTATCATTTAGATAGGAAGAAACCCATCAAAGCTATTAGTATCAAACAAGTGAAACCATCCAAGGTCTCATATCTATGATGTGGCAGAAGTGGGACTCAACTCCATAACGAACACCACTAGGCCAGATACAACACTAGCCTGTCTCAAGGCAGGTCCCACAGGGGATGGAGAAAAGCACAGTCCACCGCATGCAGAGGGTGTTGGAGTGGGGCTCATTCTGTTCCAGGGTTGAGATCTCAGGGGCTCTGCTCGTGGGTGGAAGAACTGCTCCCATTAAGATGGATCTAGAAGGTGTCTTTGGTTTCAAACAAGATCTCAATAAACAGTGGGGATATAGGGAATGGAGTCTAATTTTTGAGGGACAAGAAACAGGCAAAAATTAAGCAGGGTATTAAGGCTTTAAACAAGCAGGCTGAAGCCCAGCACAAGGCTGCGACAGAGCTAGGGAAATGCAGCAAAAATGAAGCAAGCTCGGTCACACAGCCACACCAGCAACGTGGTGGGATGCTGAGAGAACCTACCCCTAAGTGGGTGAGAGAGCCTGGGCCTACCACAGGATCCCCAGCTACAGAGAGCAAGGCCCACTCCTGCACTGCTGATTGGTGGGTCTGAGTCTGTCTTGTCAGGGACAAGTTGAAGGTCTGCACATGGTTAAGGTTTCCTGTTAAACGTCCTCAGAGCCTGCCATGGAAGGGAACAGTCAAAAAGCTTCAAGGAAAGCAGAGACCGCAAGCAGAGGCTCAAGCCATAAGTCAGGACTTGGGGAAAAAAGTGAAGAACCTAATTATCAGAAGTGAGCACCAAGCTCAGCACTAATTGATGCCTGTTCTCCGTGCCGAGCTAGGAAATGCTGAAACTCCCCTGACTTTAAGACCGATCCCAGAGGTGAGCTTGGGGTTTAGCTTAAAGGTGGGGCCTGGTGGGCCTAGTGATAGAAACAAGGCTGTAGTAAATGAAGAGCACACCTGTGCCAGGCTGGCAGCTGGGACTCTAAGGGGAAGAAGACTTGGTCAACAGACTCTGCAGACCAGAAAAATTCTGCAAACCGAAATTCCAAACACTTTAAGATTCAGGTGCACTGTATATAATGCAATAGAAATGTTCCTGAAAAGCAATATATAAGTCAAATTTTTGTAAATTGATACTTTGAGTGACCCAGAGGAATTTGCTACTTAAAGGAAATTATTATTTTTGTAAATCTGGTTTCAACTCAATTGGATTTTCTTAAATGGAGCGTTCTTTTAATCTGATTTTCTTCTATCAGAGACTGAGACATATATCTCTGATATGTCAAAAAAAAAAAAAAAGTAATACAGCTGGGCATGGTGGTACATGCCTGTAGTCCTAGCCACTCAGGAGTGGGAAGACTGCTTGAGCACAGGAATTTGAGGCTGCAATGAGCTATGATCACAGCACTGTACCCCAGTCTGGGTGTCAGAGCAAGATCCTGTCTCTGAAAAAAAATAATTAAAAAAATAGATGCTACTAGTACATCTTGATTTTAGCAAGGTTTAAATTGTATTCCTTACAATATATCCATTAAATTAAAAAATTTGGTCTAGGCTGGGCATGGTGGCTCACGCCTGTAATCTCAGCACTTTGGGAGGCTGAGGTGGGTGGATCATGAGGTCAGGAATTCAAGACCAGCCTGGCCAGCATGGTGAAACCCTGTCTCTACTAAAAACACAAAAAATTAGCCAGGCGTGGTGGTGCGTGCCTGTAATCACAGCTACTCGAGAGGCTGAGGCAGGAGAATCGCTTGAACCCGGGAGGTGGAGGTTGCCGTGAGCTGAGATTGTGCCACTGCACTCCAGCCTGGATGACAGAGCAAGACTCTGTCTCAAATAAAAAAAAAAATAGATAAAGTAAAATTAAAAATGTGGTCTAAACCACTGGTTCTTACATCTGACTGTACACAGAATTAAACTGGGAGTTTTAAAAAATACTGATTCTTGGGCCCACCACTTCAGCTTCTGATTCACTGGGAAACACAGGAAGGTACCAGGGGCTCCCCAACAGGAGCCTATGGCTTAGAAGCCTTTGTGCAGCTGTAGACATTGACAGCAAAATGAGGTTAACCCAGAGATGATCTCACTGTCACCATCCCAGGACCTCCCTTCCCCAGTACCTATGGAAAAAGAGTTCCAGCTTAAACCGAGCACAATGATCCCATGATGATGGGGGGGCCGCGGGCCACATAACGTGGGGGTTCTCTAAAGCCAAGAAGTGGCAACCACTCTCCAGACTGACGTGAGACCAGACCCTGGTTACTGCAGCTCCCTTGGCTTCAGAACCAGGCCTTCAGGTACAAGGCAGGGTGTGTCACTCTCCCCAGGGCCCTGTGACCTTCATGGAGAATTCTAGCAACATGATTTTATATCCACTTGTATCATACCTAAAAATTATTAGAAGAAAACTGAATATGGTCTTGTGATAAACAGAATAATACCCATCCCCTCCCCCCACCAGTGACGTCCACATCCTACTCCTTGACACTGTGAATATGTTAGGTCACACAGTAAAAACAGATGGTTGCTAATCTACTGTTTTAACTGACTGACGGATGGCAAGATTATCCTGGTTTCTTTGAAGGTGCCCGAAGTAATCACAAGGGTCCTTAAAAGCTGGACAGGGAGGAAACAGAGAGACCAAGAGAGATAACAGCTTGAGAAGGACTCAGCTCCACATTGCCAGGAAATGGGGCCACAAGCCAAGGGATGTGGACAGCCTTTAGAAGTTGGAAAAGGTTGGCTGGGCATGGTGGCTCATGCCTGTAATCCCACTGCTTTGGGAGGCCGAGGCAGGTGGATCACGAGGTCAGGAGTTCGAGACCAGCCTCCCAGCGGAGTTATGTTGTAACCCCGTCTCTATTAAAAATATAAAAAATTAGCCGGGTGTGGTGGCAGGCGCCTGTAATCCCAGCTACTCGGGAGGCTGAGGTAGGAGAATCTCTTGAACCTGGGAGGTGGAGGTTGCAGTGAGCCGAGACCGTGCCACGCACTCCAGCCTGGGCAACAGAACAAGACTCCGTCTCAAAAATAAAAAAAAAAAAAAGAAGTTGGAAAAGGTGGCCTGGCCCAGTGGTTCATGTCTGTAATCCCAGCACTTTGGGAGGCCAAGGCAGGTGGATCACCTGAGGTCAGGAGTTCAAGACCACCCTGGCCAACATGGTGAAACCCCGTCTCTACTAAAAAATATATAAAAAATTAGCCAGGCATGGTGGTGGGCACCTGTAATCCCAGGTACCCAGGAGGCTGAGTCAGGGAGAATTGCTTGAACTTGGGAGGCAGAGGGTGCAGTGAGCCGAGATCGTGCCACTGTACTCCAGCCTGGGTGACAGAGCAAGACTCTGTCTCAAAAAAAAAAAAAAAAAAAAAAAAAAGTTGAAAAAGGCAAGAGACAGATTGCTCTACTCTAAAGCTATCAAAGAGACACACATTGCTGCTGACACCTTGATTTAGCCTGGTGAGACCCACATTAGACTTCTGACCTCCAGAACTGCAAGATAATAAATTTGCATTGGTTTAAACCACTAAATTTCTAGTAATATATATTTTTTTTACAGCAGAAACAGGAAACTAAAACCCATGACCAAGTTCTCAAATTTTATTTTTCATTAGAATGCAAGGAAAGGAAAGTAGAACTTAAAAGTCTGGCAGATTCTCCTTTTTGTTGCAAGGCCCTGCAAGTCACCCCAATATTTTACTTTTCTTCTCTTTAATAGACAAAGAAAATTGTGTATCTAAGGTGACCAGGCTCATTTATCAGGTCAAGTTTTTAGCACAGTATGATAGGATTGTGGTAAGATCCAGGATCCATATTTTAAAAATCTCCCTAGGCATCTCTAATATGCAGCCAGGTTTGCAAACCACTGGTCTACAATTTAAATTCTAACCAACATAATTACGACGTGGCTGCATTCCTAGAGAATGAGTACCGGTGGGTTATCATTAATCTGGGAGGACAGAACACAGGTGATGAAGATTCTCATTCTGTGACCTGCAGAATGGAATGGCCAGCATGTGAATTAAATGTGAATGTGGCACCAAATGGAAAACAGGAGGAGGAGAGCATTTTAATTCATTAATGAGGGTTGTTAGGACGGAGGGTTTATTGATCCTGAGGGCAGGTGACAGCAGGCTGAGGAGGTGCCAGATGAGTTGCTGGGAATTGAATGCAGTTCAGAGAAGGCAAATGCAGGATAATATACCGTCTGTAACAGGGAAGGACACAGCACAATAACTGGCAGGGTTGGGAAAGACCTTGCAAAATTAGAAAAGTGTCCAGAGACAAGGTCAGTGGCAGAGTAGGGGGTGTGAGGGGATGCAGGAGGGCCACTTGGCCTGGGCCTCCATTCACATATGTCCTGAAATTTAGACTCCTGACACCTCTCAATATCTGATAAGGTGTTCGTTAATGTAAAAACGTGCAAAGCATGCCAGTTTAATCATTTCATTTTTGCATTGTTTCCTTTGTTAATGTATGGGGAGCCTGAAAACATGAGGCTAGTGGCCTAGATGTCTCAACTTCAAGAGTCCATTGTGGCTCACAAGATCCATTCAGCCCTGCAGTTTATGAAGCAATCCTAAGTGGACCCCCATAGGATATTTTTGGAAGGACACACCAAGAACAGTGAGGGTCTCTAGTGATCTGGACCGGAAGAGTTGGAATCCAGAGAGGAAAAGAGATTTACTTGTTTTTTTTCCTAAATACAATTTTAATAGATCCTTTTTGTTTTCCTCTTTTCCTCCCAGAGTTATACATGCACTGAATCCAAAATGTCAAACAACAAGTCTTGTTATTAAAAAAAATAGCAGTCCTTTAGTCTCTCCTCCCCATTTTCTACACTTTAACCTTTTAGATAATTCTTTTGGTATTTACTTCCAGGTGTCTACATTAACATGCTTGAAATACTGTTCCTTGATTTTTCAACTATAGCCATTATCTATAGATAATGGGTAGAAGATTAGGATTTGGTGTCTTTCCTCCTGCTGTCCCAGTGGGATACAATTATCCTTCCCCATCTCCCATCCTTCCAACAGAATTATGTTGTAATGCTGGTAACGTGAATGTTCAATGTGTATGTTAGAGCAATAGTCACAGCTAAGCCATTTAGTAAACTATGACCACTTTCTCTTTTCTGAACACCTTTTTTTTTTCTTTGAGACAGGGTCTTGCTCTGTCACCCAGCCCAGACAATTTTTTGTATTTTTTTTTTGGAGATGGGGTTTCACCTTGTTGCCCAGGCTGGTCTTGAACTCCTGGTCTCAAGCGATCCACCCACCTCTGCCTCCCAAAGTGCTGGGATTATAGGTATGAACTACTGCGCCCAGCCTCCTGCACACATTGTTTTGTTGCTCCTGGAGCTAATAACTGTTTTGGTTTTTGTTTGCTTCATTTGCTATGTATAGTATCTATATTTGCTATTGGTCTATGTCTGCTGTCAAGGCATTCAGAATTTTCAGATAGTCTAATAATTTCACCAGTCTCCTAAAAAAAATCTCTCCCATAGCCTTATAGAATATGCTCTAACCTGCACCTGAGACATAGCTCCCATCTTCGAATCTCCCTTCACCAGCATCCCAGAGATTCTCTTGCCTCATTCCTGTTTAAACTTTGGAGTCCTCTTTCTTAGTTTATTATTTTGACATATGTTTGGGGACATCCTAAGGCAGGGACATGGAATATAAATTCTCGAGAAGTTGGACGTCAGAAAATGTTTATTTTTACTCTACTCTGACACTTGATGGATTCTTTGGGCCAAGTATAGAATTCTAGAGTGGAAACAATTTTTCTTGAGAATTTTGAAAGCCATTCCAATCTGGCCTTCAGGGTTGCTATTGAGAAGTCTGATGCCATTCTGATTTGTCATCCTTTAGGTAGGACTTGTTTGCTCCTCCTCTTTGGAAGCCTGTAGCATCTGTTCTTTGTCCTCACTGTTTTCAGATATCACACTGGTGTACCTTAGTCTGGGTCTATTCTCTTTGTGCTGGCATTTGGTGGCCCTTTCATTCCAAAAATGCATGCTTGTTAGTTATGGGAAATTATTTCTTTAATGACTTTCACTCCTCTGGTTTCTCTGTGCACTCTTTTTGGAAATCCTATTTGCAATATTAAACTTTCTGTTCTGTTTTCCTGATTTTCCTTTCTTTTTTTCTTTTTCTTTTCTTTTTTTTTTTTTTTTGAGACAGAGTCTCGCTCTGTCGCCCAGGCTGGAGTGCAGTGGTGTAATCTTGGCTCACTGCAACATCTGCCTCCTAGGTTCAAGCAACTCTCGTGCCTCAGCCTCCCAAGTAGCTGGGATTACAGGTGTCTGCCACCAAGCCCAGCTATATTTTCCTGATTTTCTTGTATTTCCTTCCGTTTGTCCTTTTTTTTTCTCTTTTGCTCTAATTTCAGAGAGATTTGCTTTTCTTTATTTTCTAACTCTTATTGAATTTTTAATTTTGTTATCATATTTCTAATTTCCAAGAGGTCTTATGTGTTCCCTGAATGCTCCTTTTACTAATGTTATGTTCCTTTTTGATGGTTATATATCTTACCTCTGAAGACATTAATCAGAGGATATTTGACATTTTCTTCAGCCTGTACAGTCTCTCTTTCCTTGAAGTTGCTTTTTCCTATTCATCTTGGTCTCTATTTTTCATGTGAGAGGTTTTCCTCAGTGCCTGTTAAACCTTGATTATCTGTTAATATTTAAGAACAGAGCTAAAAAGCTGAGTAGAGATTTTGAACCAATAGGACCTTGTTGGCTGGAGGCTCCACGACATGTTCTGGCTGGGTTATCTGGCTGAAGGACCCACACAGTACTGTCTTTAAATTTTCACTCTTGGGGAGATCAAATTCTCCTTAGAAGACTCTTCCGGGCTCATGCTCAAAAGATATAATTCTGGCCACCAGCACCATGGGAGCTCACTGGGGAAAGAGCAGTGGGTCTCAGTGTCTGTCCACTTAATTTCTCGGTTTCCAGCACAGCACCCAGCCCTCAACTCTGCCCAGTGTCCTCCTACCTGTGGACGTTTTGTTATAGACTCTGCGGTGGGGACAGGCTACTGGCCTGGTTGTGCAGAGAGGGGAGGGACCTGAGAGTCCAACTGCTTCCTAAACAGACTTTGAACCACTCCTAGTTTTAGGAGGCCCCACATCACTTCCAGGAACCCGGCGCTGCCAATTCCTGAGCCTTTGTGGGATTCTGGTTGGTTTCTCAAATTTCCTCACTGCTGACTTAGGATTCAGTTTTCCTAGGTATGTTGTATTGTTGGCCACATTTCTTACTTTCTAGCTTTCAAAATACTGTTGCTATGGGGAGTTGAAAAAAAATGTTGTTGCTATCATTTCTTCCCTTTTTATCAGAAAGATAAAAAATGCCAAATGCCAGCACAAAGAAAATACACCCACACTAAGGCACACCAGTGTGATATCTCAAAACAGTGAGGACAAAGAACAGATGCTACAGGCTTCCAAAGAGGAGGAGCAAACAAGTCCTACCTAAAGGATGACAAATCAGAATGGCATCAGACTTCTCAATAGCAACCCTGAAGGCCAGATGTGTGTGTCTGTGTGTGTGTGTTTTGTTCTCCATCTGCACCTGGAAGTTGGGAGATTTACTTATCACTGTTTATTTTTTTCTGTTGTTTTATTGTTTCATCAATGTTTTAGTTACAAACTATTAATTATCGCAAATTGTTTTACTTTTTTTTTTTTTTTGAGATGGAGTCTCTCTCTGTTACCCAGGCTGGAGTGCAATGGCACAATCTTGGCTCACTGCAACTTCCACCTGCCGGGTTCAAACGATTCTCCTGCTTCGATTCTCCTTCTTCAGCCTCCTGAGTAGCTGGGATTACAGGTGTGTGCCACCACACCCAGCTAATTTTTGTATTTTTAGTAGAGACGGGGTTTCCTTACGTTGGTCAGGCTGGTCTCAAACTCTTGACCTTGTGATCCGCCCACCTCAGCCTCCCAAGGTGCTGGGATTACAGGCGTGAGCCACAGTGCCTGGAAAGAATTGTTTTGCTTTTTAAGATAATCTAGTTCATTTTTTTTCAAAGCAGCTATGAGAGTATGGCATGTAAGAACTGCAAAATAATGATCAGCCTTTAAGGCTTTGAGTGGTTCCCAAGTGCTGCACTCTGTCATATCTGCATGTATGTGCATGTATGTGCATGTATATTTACAAAGGAGACAGCTGTGGCCGACATGGAGAAGGTAATGTACCCACAAATGGTGACACAAGACCAATAAAAAATAATACACCTATAAGCAGGAAATGAAGTAGGTCACAATGAGTCATCATCCGTTGTGTGAAATTTCTTAGGTTATTGTTACCTCAGCCCAGAGAAGAGTTTTCAATTCAGTTGCACACGAATTATCCCACTTATAATGAATCTTCTGAAGCCATTAGTTGTTTCCTAATTTTTTGCTTGTACATCCTTATAAGAAAAACATTTCAGCATACCCTCAAATATGTAAATGTATTTATTTGTAGGTTATACATGTCATATCAATATTAGTACAATACTAACATACAAATAAGTAGAGATTTTTTAAAGGATGCAATAGAAAATAAAATTAGAAGTTCTAATATTTTCCTTCAGTACCTCAGTGGATCATCTTAAACACCATGTAATTTTCCACCATAATGAATATCCAAACACTTAGACAAGGTTTTTGAAAGACTCCTACTCAGACCCTACCTAGGCATTCTGAATCAGAACTTCTGAGGGTAAGGACCTAATGAGACAGCCAAAAGCCTAGGCAGATAAAAAGGGGTCCCCGGAGAATCTCTGACCCTCCCCACAGGTGTTTACATCAGATGTTTTTGTGCAGATGAAGGAACTTGCCCAGGGCCTTGTCTGAGCATGCCCACATGAGCCCTGGGGGAGCAGGGTGGAGTCACAGGCAGGGGCAGGAGCCCTGAGATTCCATCTGTGAAGTGGGGAGCCTGTTTTCGCTTTGCTGAGGTTTTTTTTCATTTTTCCCTTTTCACCCAATAAAATCCTGCTCTATTCACCCTTCAATGTGTCCACGTGCCTAATTTTCTTGGTCATGTGACAAGAACCTGGTTTTAGCTGAACCAGGAGCAAAATTCTAAGACACTAGCAAGGACATTTTGAAAAAGTTTCCCTGCTGATTCCCATGTGCACCTTTGGTTTAAAAATACCATTCTAAAGATACAAGAATTAGAACCCCTAAAGGCCAGGCACGGTGGCTCACGCCTGTAATCCCAGCACTTTGGGAGGCTGAGGTGGGCGGATCATGAGGTCAGGAGTTCGAGACCATCCTGACCAACATGGTGAAACTCCGTCTTTACTAAAATACAAAAATTAGTCCGGTGTGGTGGCGGGTGCCTGTAATCCCAGCTACTTGGGAGGCTGAGGCAGGGGAATTGCTTGAACCCAGGAGGCGGAGGTTGCAGTGAGCCAAGATCGCGCCACTGCACTCCAGCCTGGGCGACAGAGCCAGACTCCATCTCAAAAAAAAAAAAATTAGAATCCCTAAAACACTGAACATAGTAGTCAAATGGCTACTGAATGCAAAGATCAGTCAATTAACGCTGGGAAATGTATAGTTCAACAGACTATCTGGATCATCATGTGCCTCAAAAAACATCGTGCTCTCCTTCCAACTCCATATTTTTCTTCCTCTGACTCTGTCCTTTCCTTTCTATTTTATTAATTTATTATTATTATTTTTTTTTTGAGATGGAGATCTCTCTAAGCTGCGCAGGCTGCTCTCAAATGATCCTCCTGTCTCGGCCTCCCAAGGTGCTGGGATCACAAGTGTAAGCCAACGTGCCCGGCCTCCCCTCAATTTTAATATAACTTGAACTTTACTATTATATGCATAGATATTCATTATAGAAAATATAGATAAGCAAAAAAGAAGAAAATAAAAATGAATTCATAATTCTATCATTCCAAAATAATGAAAATGTTTATTCATAGCCTTCAATATATTTATGCAAACATGTATTTAAAAGGGAATCGGCTGGGGGCAGTGACTCACGTGTGTAATACCAGCACTTTGGGAGGCCGAGGTGGGCAGATCACCTGAGATCAGGAGTTTGAGACCAGCCTGGCCAACATGGTGAAACCCCGTCTCTACTAAAAATACAAAAATTAGCTGGGCATGGTGGCAGGCGCCGGTAATCCTAGCTACTCTGGAGGCTGAGGCAGGAGAATTGCTTGAACCCAGGAGGAGGTTACAGTGAGCCGAGATCGTGCCATTGCACTCCAGCCTGGGAGACAAGAGTGAAACTCCGTCTCAAAAAATATATATAAATAAATAAATATAAAAGGGAATCATACTGTACATGCCATTTTTAACCTGACTTTTTTCACTGTGTAATTATGTATTTTTTTCCGAGATAATAAGAATGAAAGCTCTGACAGAGCCAGGAACAGTGGCAAGAGAGCTGATCGGCAAAGAGCAGGTGGTGAGATCAGAAACTCCCCCACTAACCTGCTGAACTGCCATCCTCTCCCTCATATTCTCTTCCCTCTACCTTCTGATCCTCCCTGACTTCATCTCTCTTCCTCTGTTTGCCTTCTATTCTCTTTCCCTTTCTCTTTTCTTTCACCTTCTACCCTCAATTCTCTCTATTAAAGCAACCAAGTCCTTCAGGACAAGGATTAATATTTAATAGAATTAAACTTCCTGTTACTTTGACAAGGGATGCATAACCAGGAAGCTGGAGCGACAGCTGCACCCTCCTCTGAAGTAGGGATTTTCTGAGCAAGCCCAGGCAAGAGCCCTCTGTTCTTCTACTTTTTTTTTTGTTTTTTGAGACAGAGTTTCGTTTTTGTTGCCCAGGCTGGAGTGCAATGGCATGATCTTGGCTCACTTCTGCCTCAGCCTCCCAAGTAGCTGGGATTACAGGCATGTGCCACCATGCCCGGCTAATTTTGTATTTTTAGTAGAGACAGGGTTTCACCATGTTAGTGAGGCTTGTCTCCAACTCCTGATCTCAGGTGATCCACCCGCCGTGGCCTCCCAAAGTGGGATTACAGGCATGAGCCACCACACCCAGCCTGAGCCCTCTGTTCTTGATAACTATCTGTTATTTCCACTCGGGAGCCCAAATTAAAGTTCCTTATTTGTCTTAGAAGCAAGGTGCGGCCAGAGGCAGCGGGGTACCCAGGTTGTCAGAGAAGAGCCATGTCAGGAAGATTACATTTCTGGAATTGAAACCAAGGGAGAGATGGTTGACAGAAGGCGAGGACTGAGAAGGAGGCAGGCATGAAAATCCAGAACAAACCAGCTGTGGAGCTTTCCCACTGGTGTTACAAAACCGGTCACAGAAAACCAGTTCCTCTTGCTTTAGGTGGCAAGAAACTTCTACATGCTGGTTACCTCAACCCCACTGACAAAGACATTTCCACCTGCAGTTATTAATCTACTGGTAGTGAGGAAAGTTTTCTGAACTTTGAAAACTTCATTGGGCTGGTGTGAAAGCAAGTAAGCACTTTCTACCACAGTGAAGCCAAATTGTGTTTTTCAGAGGCTGTGGAAAATTACTATTTTCATTAAATGCAAATCAATGCCCCCAAACCAATGACGTTCTTAGGCATGAAATTGTCATTGGCTTTGTTAACTAGGAGAGGCTACATTACCCAGCTCTCTAAAGGCACTCTGCTGTGGAAGGTTCTAGAAAATGAGTGGAAAGTGACTCATTCTCCACATTCATCCCCAAAACCTAAACTCCCCCTGCAGCAAAACACCCCTTGCAGCAGCAGGAGTTTATGGATCATCCTCAGAGTGGGGGTGTAGCACGTGGGCCACTAGATGCTTCAGGGGGCAGCAATTAAGTGCTTCACCAGGGGCATTAGTCACAGTGGGTGGGACCCTCCCTGTCATCCTGCAGAAATGGGAGCCAGAGAAGCTGGTAATAACTGAAGAGAGGGAGGCCCCATCCCCTACAACCTCTCCCTTTTCCCAGCAGCAAATACTTAATAAGCAGCACTTAGCATATGTACAAGGTCAGAAAGGAGGTGAAAAATAGGGAGAAGGTGTTTTGACATAAATATTTCCAGAAAGGATCTCTTAAGGGAGAGCATCTCTGGCTTATGACAGAATTGAAACTTAAAAAAGAAAAAAAAATTATTCAAGAAAAACTAGAAAATTTTTTCCTCCTCCTCACCCTGAGAAACAAATCTCTACTTGTAGTGGTGCCTGAAGTTTTACCATTAGTGACTCATTCCTTCGTGAACTGCAGGAGACTCGGCATTTAAGAGGTCTGTGTTGAAATGCAAATATTTATGAGACCTGCCAATAATTTTCACTAGCATCAGAATCCTTGAGATGACCTTCAAATACAGATTCCTGGTGGCACAGACATGCATAGTTTGTACCCCTAGTCCTCACTACAACCATGATCTTCAGGCAATAGATTGGTTCTCCAGTTCTCTGGCTTCTGATGGGACCCTGACTTAAGTTCTTGCTTTTGCAGGTTAGAAAATGATTTCCACTGTGGCGACAGTTTGGCTACCTCAATCAGAACTGACCCTTTATAGTTAAAGATGGAAGCAAAATGGAAAACTGTAAATAGTTGGGCTTTTTAAATTTTGGCACGTCAAAAGGGAGGGCAGCTATACAGGAGTAAACAGTGTCACCTTCCTCCACTGAATCCATGGCCCCTTCCTATATCTTGTCTCATTCTTTTCTCCTTGGTTTCTCTACAATTACATTCTCTTTCTCCTTTTTCTCCTACCCCTCAAGACTCAGACATACTAGGAATGCAATCATATTTGTCTTATATGTACTTAATAATTTAGTACTTTCTTTACACAACATGGTGAGAAATAAAATTCTAAGCCCCCAACTGACTGAATGGACCCTCTCTTGGCCAAAGGAGCCCCAGAAAACCTTGGAAGCTGAATTCATGGCCACAATCTGACACCTCCTCCCTCAATAAAAGTCATTAGGTTTCCTTCTCGAAAGCCTGAACAGAAACCAGCCCTTTCAACAGACTACTAGCTTGTCTTCCCAGACACAGAACAAAGACAAGATGAGGTTAATGGTTCCTTCATCACTCGCCAAGACCTCTGCTTCCTCTATTCCCTTTTTCTTCAATGCTGGCCTTACCTTGTGTAAAATGTACATTTTGGGGGCACTAGTTAAGTCTCACAAATACATTCTCATTGGTCTCACTGCCACCCCTCCTCCACCCTTTTTAAAGGAAAATGAATAAATACTAAACTTCCTGAGAATCTCTTTGGAAAAAGCAGCCACAGATGCTTCTGTGACTCATGTTTTTTTCCCGGGCACGCCCTCACACTGGCTCAAAACCTGGATGATTTGAATCTTATGCTTCAATCACTCATTTTGGTTTTCAATAGGTTTAATATTTTACTTGAGAATAGAGTCGTGTCAGTGAGCTGGCCTTTTTTACTCAATGGGCTTAGCAGCCATGACGGGGGAAAAAAGGCCTTCCCTCTGTTTCATGATGTTAAGAGTGAAGGGATCATTGATCAGGTGCTGAGAGCCACGGGGCCACCTAAAGAGTGTCAGAAGGTAATAAGGGTGAGTTGGGGGTTTGAAAAAACAAGACCAAGGACAAGATCCCCCTCCTTCTCAAATTGGAAAGAACAAGTTAAAATCAGCCCTGACCAGTGAGCCCTGGTTAACAGTCCACCCTGGGGCAGCGGCAAAGACCCCACAGGTTGCTCTCTACTCATGCCCTCCGTAAGATTTCCTCAGGCGGGGAGGGCACGTGGAGCCCAGGGTTATTCTGTAGAGTTGGGACAACCATAATGTGCCTCTTCTGCCTATTGGCCTCCTTTTCCCCACTTCAATACATACAAGTGAAATCAAATGAAAATTAATACCAAGGACCCCATAAAGGGTAAAGAAGCCACTACAAGCCAAGAAAGCAGAGTGTGTGAACAAAAGAAGGGGGAAGTAAGTCACTCCAGATTCTCTGGGTTGCTAGGTGTAGTCTGGAAGACAAAGTTACTGATACTTTCAAGCCTCAGCTGGCCAAGCCCTCTTCTCCCCTAGGTGGGGATGCCTCCATGAGCTCCAGCAGGCAGCCTGGCCGACCTCCCAGCTCTGCTCAGTTGCTCGGCACCCCATGGAGTAGAGAAGGTGAAGCCCATAATGAACACACTGTCCTAGCCACTTACTTCCTTCAACCAAAGAAGCCCTCATCTCCCGGGCCTAGACCATTTCCGGAGACCAGCTTGTGACAGAGCCACAACCTCCGGTCACTCTGTCAGCTATCTGCAGTTCCTCCTTTTTCCTTTCCTCTCTCCCCTCATAAACAATGACCGTTGATGTTTCCACTAGCTACAGATGCTGATGCCAAGATTAGCTTTGGTCAAGATGATATTATCCATCCTCCAAAACAATGAACAAAATGTTTTATTTTATGGCTAGGAACTTTACTTTCTTTCATATGAAATATTTAATGTATTTTTCACTGTGCTCATTTTTGTTCTGTGTGGTGATAGTTAATAGCAAAACTTATGCTACCCCATCAAGAAATAAACAAGGAACTTCTTGATAATAGGAGGAACTAACCATGCAGCTGAAAGCAGAGGCGCAAAAAAGAGCTTTTTCTATATTTGATTCCTTCTCTGATTTGTATAATCTCCCCATCAAAAAAAAAAAAAATCAACAAATTGTGTAACTCAGTTTCTCAAGTGTCATAACAACTTGTGCTCCCTGTTCCACTCTCCCCACACATAGAATTCTTAATAAGAGATTAAAGCACACATAGACATCTATTGTTTTAAGCAGGTAGCTATATGCCTCTGCTGCCCCTCGCCAAAGACATGGAAAGTTCTCATTTGTATAAAGCCCAGGTACCAATACTTAACAGCTTTCTCTTCTATAAGTTCAAGTCTAAAAAATAAAATTTCAGAACAGTGGAGGAAAATATGAATATTACAACATATAATATTATGGCAACCATAGTCTCATGGGAAAAAAAAACAGGACAAAACCCAGATGATGCAGAGTTTTAAATGTAAAAATAAAAGAATAAAAGTAATAGAGAAAAAATGGTTCTTTAAAAATACTTTTTGGAGGCTGGGCGTGGTGGCTCACCCCTGTAATCCTAGCACTTTGGGAGGCCAAGGCGGGTGGATCATGAGGTCAGGAGTTCAAGACCAGCCTGGCCAACATGATGAAACCCCGTCTCTACTAAAATACAGAAATTAGCCGGGCATGATGGCAGGTGTCTGTAATCCCAGCTACTCAGGAGGCTGAGACAGGAGAATTGCTTGAACCTGGGAGATGGTGGTTGCAATGAGCTGAGATTGCGCCACTGCCCTCCAGCCTGGGTGGCTGAGCGAGACTCCATCTCAAAAAAAAAGTTTTTGGAGTAAGGAGGACCTTTCTAAGTATTACATAAAACCAAAATACCATAAAAGTCTGACAGATTGAACAATATACAGTTTTTTTTAACTTCCAGAAACAAAGCCAAAAAAAGACTAATGACAAAATGAGAAAAATGTGTTGGCAACTCTCATCACAAACATGTAATTTCCTTCAGATAAAAAGAACTCCAAACTTAATACTGTAAGAAAAAGACCAAAAACCCAACAGAAAAAAAAAAAAAGGAAAAGGATACAAGCAGATAGTTTACAAAAAAGGAAATAGAGGTGCCTCATAAACATGTAAGAAAATGTTTTTATAAGTTAATTTAAATAATTCAATTTTACTATATTTAAATATAATTTAAATTTAAATTACACTAATATATCATTCTTTGCCTATCAGATCGACAGACTGCAAAAAGTTTGATAATGTACTTTGCAGGCAAGGCTGTGAGAAAACAAGCTTCTTACCTGTTGCTAGTGAATGTAAACTGGTACCCGTCTCACCAGAAGGCAATTTAAACAATATCTTTCATTTTGCAAATGTATATAACCCTGACCTGAAATTCTACTCGTAGGAATTTATCCTATAGATATACCCATATATATGAAAAAAGCAAGTACATAGAAATTTATTTGCAACTGCTCTGTTGATTTGCAAATAGATTATTATGCAGAACTGTAGAAGAGACTAAGGAAGTTCTGCATGTACTGTTATAGAATGATCTTCAAGATATTTTATTAAATGAAGAAAAGCAAGGAGAGAGCAATGCATGTGTGTGTGCATGTATATGTGGGTAACACGTGTGCAAATGCATTTAGAAATATTCTAAATATTTATTATTGTACAACTTTCTGGAGGTATATTTTAAAAATCTATTCACTTATCTCTAGAAAAGGAAATTGGCCAGCTGAGGGACAGACGGGGAGACAGACCTTCTACTGTATATCTTTTTGTATATACCTTCTGCATTTTGAACCATGTAAATGTATTACTTTCTCAAAAATAAATAAAATATTATTATTATTATTATTTTATTTATTTATTTATTTATTTTGAGATGGAGTCTTGCTCTGTTGCTCAGGCTGGAGTGCAGTGGCACGATCTCAGCTCACTGCAACCTCCACCTCCTGGGTTCAAGTGATTCTCCTGGCCTCAGCCTCCCTAGCAGCTGGGATTATAGGCATGCACCACCATGCCTGGCTAATTTTTGTATTTTTGTAGACATGAGGTTTCACCATGTTGGCCAGGCTGGTCTCAACCCCCTGACCTCAAGTGATCTGCCTGCCTCAGCCTCCCAAAGTGCTGGGATTAGAAGTGTGAGCCACCACACCCAGCCTAAAAAGAAATATACTATTATAATGAAGAATAAATAAAGAAGCAGTAATACATGAGCTTGAGTGAGCTTCAAAAAGGATGAATAGGATCATGGATTTTATGTTATGTAAATTTTACCTCAATTTAACAACAACAACAAAAAAGAGGAGCAGGATTGCAACAGGGAGCTAAAGGCGAAGGCTGTCCTTCCTCCAGTGCACCTGTCTTTTTGGCATGGCTCTACTAATGATGTGCTGATCAAGGTTGAACAAAAGATGCCTCTCCACCACAATAAAAAGCACTGATTTGTATCATTTGCCAATTTGTATCAATCGTATCAGTTCCCACCAATGAACATGGAGTTGGGACAAAATGCATACAATTGGCTCTTGAAAGCCAGTGCAATTGAGACCCAGGACACCACTGGAATTTGCCCAGTTACTGAAACCAGAACCCTGGGAAACATCCTTGATTCTTAAACCTTTCCTATCCCTCCCCTTGCTACCCATGGTCTGCTCAATAGCCATTGCACGCCTCCCACGTCGGGTAGAAGCCTTGTAGTTTAGGAATGGATCCTGTCCCCAGGTGGTCTAATCCTATATATATACTGCCACCCATTGATACGCAAAGACATTTATCCTTTGGGATAGCCAGCTGAATCCTGGGCCACCTGGAGGCCCAGGATGCTTGCTTTGAGTCATTCCAATCTCCTAGCTATGTAAACATTATTATTTGTTGAAAAGATAGGGAGGCTCCGGACTAAGGGAATTATAGTCACCTATTCCCCTCACTGGTGACTGACTCAGGACCTCAGTACTAAGTCATTTAGTGCATGCTATTCCCTAGTCACAGAGATTAGCCCAAAAGTGGACTCATGACTCAGTTCAGGCCAATGAGATGTGACAAGAGTTTTGCTGGAGGCATCTGAAAAATTTCCTACTCTTCAGAGAGTTACAGGAAGAGATAATTTCTCTCTTCCTTATACAGAAGATGAGGTCTGGAACTGCCACCACCATCTTGTTCGGCAGCCTGAGCACAAATCCCTCCCCCAGAGGTGGGAGGGCCAAGTAGACGGCCAGAGCCAGACACCCCAGCCTATGTTTGGACAACCCATGCTGTAGGCCAGTACATTTCCTGTGTTTAAGGTAGTTGGATTTAGATTTTCTGTTTCTTGCTGTTGAATGCATCTTAAGCAACATAGTTTTGACCTGTTTGTGCTGGTTTATTTTATGTGTCAACATGGCTAGGCTACAGTACCCAGTTATTCAGTCAAACACTAACCTAGGAGTTACTAGTAAGGTTTGTAGGTGTGATAACATCTGCTTAAAATGACTTGAAGTAGATTATCTTTGCTAATCTGGGTGGGCTTCATCCAATCAATTGAAAGTTCTTAAGAGAATAAACAAGTTTCCTTGAAGAAGAAAAAATTCTACCTGCAGACTGCAACATCAGCTCTTGCTCAAGAGTTTCCAGCCTGCTGTCCTGTCCTACAGTTTCAGACTTGCCTAGTCAGTCCCCACAGTCACATAAGCCAACTCCTGTCACAAATCTCTTGCTCTCCTTCTCTCCATGTATATATGTATATATATATGCACATATATATATATTTATATACTGGCTCTGTTTCTCTGGTCTAACCCTGATTAATGCACCTCTTTTTTCCTTTGTGATACTTATCTCAATTTGGGATTATATACTTTGCATTTATTATGTATATTCCAATATTCACAGTTAGACTATAGGCTTTATGGACATATGTGAGTAATTCCAGAAGTAGAATTTCTGGTCAATGATTATACACATTTGGAAGATGAAAAATATTGCTAACTTACCATCTTCAGAGGTTGTACCAATTACACTCTTACTAGATTATAGCCTTCATGTCTTTTGTATTACTATGTGTTCCTGCCACATAGTAGGTGTTCAATAGATATAAACAGATGGAATTCTAGGAAAAGAAACACAAATTAAGGCAAAAAGACATAAAGGTATGCTACATTGGGAAGTTTTTTGTTTGACTAAACCACTTATTCTTTTAGTTCCCCTTTCCTCTACAGGTGACTTGAAAATTTGGAGTAATTCACAATCTGGTGCTTATTCAGCAGCAACAGCAGCAGCAGGCAGAACTCTGAGTTTGGGGTAAGCCCTCGGTTTGAATACAAACTCTGTGACGTTCAAGCTGTCCAACCTTGGGAAGATCCTTAGCCTCTATCATCCTCAGCTTCCACATCTTTGTGGAAATGAAGCTGATGACCTTCCAGACTGGAGTGAGGATCAGGAGATAAAGCACCTGGTCCATTATGCACTGTGGACATGGGGATTATAATAAGGTCCTCCCTGCAAATTTGCGAACAGAAAGCAACAATGTGCTCTAAAAACAATGGAAATTGAGCATATAAAGCACCTGAGCAGAGACATAAGGTGACCATGAAGAGATCAGCAGGATATCAACCAAGCTGAAGTTGGTAAAACACCTAAAGGAGGATATGACAACTAGAAGGGGATTGTCAGACACAAAGCCTAGAAAAAGCAGCGTCAGAGACAAAGTGAGGCTGTGCCTCTGAAGGCATGTCCCATCAGGCCCCAAAATTCAGCCCAAAAGGTCATTCCAATCATGAGAACACATCCATCTGGCTGCCTGAACTTAATACTGTTCTACTTTTGAATTACATAAATAGCTCTTTTTGTTCAGATTCCACATTGACCAAAACTTTTCTGATAGTTTGGGGTCCCATCTGGCCTGTCCACAGGGAATTTTCTCTGGTCAGGCTCACCTGGCCAGCCAGCTTTCCCAACCCGGCATCCCACTCAAACACTTGTGTTCTCTTTTATTTTAGAGGTTAGGCAGGACAATCTGACCCAGATGGGGGAGGAAATTGCAATCATGTTTTTGTCTAATTCACAGCTCTAATTAGGGGATAAGAGAAAAATAGAACATGAGAAGAAATGGTCCAAGAGCTGGAAAATTTGTAAAAGCACCCACATCCCTATAGGGAAGGCACCCTTGTGAATTTTGCCTCTACAGCTAAGCTGACCTCATATCAACTACGCAAGGAAGACAGGGCAAGAACTTTACATTGTATTTATTTATTTACTTATACCCAGCTTATTCCTTAAAGGACTTAAGGCAAGTAGGCTTTAAGGGCCATCTTCCCTGACTAGTGATAAAACTAAGTGATAAAAGTAAGTTTGTCCAGAATCACGTACTTTTTATATAAAAGTCCAGAGACCAAACCATGACTTTCTTAGTCTATGTCAAAGCTCTTGCCAAAGAACCAAACTGAAGATGAGAAAAGAGTGCATTTGTTCTAAACAGAATGCTGAATTCAGAAGACTTAAGGATGGCTTTAGATTAGGACTGAAGTTTGTAATCTGTGATTCAGTTTTTATGCTTTTGTAATTTCCTTATTCCAGTCTTTTGAATTCTTTTAGATTTTTTATTTATTGTAAAATAGAAGACGTTTGATTCCAGCCATAACAGAGTAGCTTATATTGAGCTAATCCTCCCATTGAAAACAACTGTAACAGATGGACTAAGTACATAGCACAACATTTGAAGGCATTGGAGGGCAACCAAGGCAGATGATCCCTAAGAGAAGGGAGACACATCAAAGTGATCTCTATACTCACCCTGGCCCAACTCACAGCTCAGGGAATAAAGTAAGTGGCAGTTCCATTAGGCTGAAGAGACGGATTAGAGTTCAAAGCTGCTCAAGTGGCTGTGACTTGATGGTAAAATCTCAAGGAGGAGAGAGTTGCAGAGAAATAAACCCATAAGGCTACATGCAATCTCCCCTTGAGATGTTTGCAAACTCCTAAGCTGTGCAAGCACAAGCAGAGACTGCAGGAGAACCAAAAGAAAAGCAGCAGCTAGGAGGCTGGAGAGCCGGGCAAAGATTTTTGCAGCAGCATGGTACTGAGCAGATAGAAAAACAAAGCCCACCAAGGTGAATAGGTAAAAACTATTGGTTGAAACCCCGAGAAAGACCTGTGAGTAGTCACTGCACTCCAGGCTGGGCAACAGAGTGAGACCCCATCTCTTAAAGCTGATAACCAATAAGTTAAAACAAGAGAGGAAAAAAAGGAATAATAAAAGTACTTGATTCTCTCCCCCCAAAAAGCAAGACAGGAGAAATGAAGAACAGAAATAGAAACAAGTTAACAAGATAATAGAGTTAAACATAAATATTTCAATAATTACATTAAATGTTAATGGATTAATACTCCAATTAGAAGATCAGAATTACTTTTAGACAAAAAAGAAAAATACATATTCTGTTTACAAGAGACTCAATTTAGGCGGTGGCTCACGCCTGAAATCCCAGCACTTTAGGAGACCAAGGAGGGTGGTTTACTTGAGGCCAGAGGTTCAAGACCAGCCTGGCCAACACAGCAAAACCCTGTCTCTACCAAAAATATAAGAATTAGCCAGGCATGGTGGTGCATGTCTGTAATTCCAGCTACTCAGGAAGCTGAGGCAGGAGAATCTCTTGAGTCAGGAGGCAGAGACTGTAGTGAGCCAAGATCACGCCACTGCACTCCAGTCTGGGTGACAGATAAGACTGTCTCAAAAAAAAAAAAAAGAGAGAGAGAGAGACTCAACTTAAATAGAAGACACAAAGTTTAAAGAAAAAGAATGGAGACATGGAGACTGGGCACAGTGGCTCACTTCTATAATTCCAGTACTCCTGTACTTTGGGAGGCCGAGGCGGGTGGATCACTTGAGGCTAGGAGTTTGAGACCAACCTGGCCAACATGGCAAAATCCCATCTCTACTAAAAAAATACAATAATTAGCTGCGTGTGGTGGCATAAGCCTATAGTCCCAGCTACTCTGGAGGCTGAGGCAGGAGAATCACTCGAACCTGGGAGGTGGAAGTTGCAGTGACCAGAGATCACACCACTGTGCTCCAGCCTGGGCAACAGAGCAAGACTCAGTATCAAAAAAATAAAAATAAATAAAAATTAGCTGGGCATGGTGGGCACAGGCATGTAGTACTAGCTACTCCAGAGGCTGAGGTGGAAGGATCACTCTTGAGCCCAAGAGGCCGACGCTGCAGGGAGCCATGATCATGCCACTGTACTCCAGCCTGGGCAAGAGAGAGAGACAAACCCTGTCTCAAAAAAAAAAAAAAAAAAAGAATAGGAAAAACAAAATGCCATGCCATGCCAACAGTAACCAAAAAAAAAGCTGGTATAGCTGTATTAATATCAGACAGCATAGACTTTAGAGCAAGAAATATCTCTAAAGAAGGATGTCTCATAATGATAAAAAGATCAATTAACAGTCCTAAATTTAAATATACCTAAGAATTTATAATTTATAAGTCTTTTAAAAAATGTTACCTAGCATGGTTTCAATACATATTAAGCAAAGTTGGCAGAACTAAAAGGAGATATAGACAAATCCACCATCATTATTGGAGACTGTTTCAATAGCTGATAGAACAAGCAGACAAAAAAATCAGTAAGGATATATAAGATTTGAGTAACAGAAGTAACTAAATTGACCTAGTTGACATACATATATAGAACACTGCACTTGACAAATGCAGACTAAATACTGTTTTTCAAGAGCACGTGAATACTTATCAAAACAGACCATACGCTAGCACATAAAGCAAGTCTCAAAAATTTCAAAGGACTGAAATTATATAAAGTGTGTTCTCTGACTACAATGGAATCCAACTAAAAATCTATAACAGGAAGATAACTAGAAACCCCTCCCAACAAGTGTTTGAAAATTAAGCAGCAGATTTTTAAATAGCACATAAGTCTAAGAAGAAATAGCAATAAAATTAGAAAATATTTAAAACTAAATAATAATAAAAACAAGACATATCAAAACATCTGAGATACAAGTAAAGAGGGGTTAAAAGGCCACGTGGTGGCTCACACCTGCAATCCCAGCACTTTGGGAGGCTGAGGTGGGCAGATTGCCTGAGCTCAAGAGTTCAAGACCAGCCTGGGCAACATGGTGAAACTCCATCTCTACTAAAATACAAAAGATTAGCCAGCTGTGGTAGCGTGCACCTGTAATCCCAGTTTACTCAGGAGGCTGAGGCAGGAGGATTGCTGGAACCCGGGAGGTGGAGGTTGCAGTGAGCCGAGATCACACTAACACACTCCAGCCTAGGCAACAAGAGCCAGACTCTTGTCAAAAAAAAAAAAAAAGGGGGGGGCGTTAAAAAGAATTCATAGCTTCAAATGTATACATTTGAGAAAAAGAATGATTACAAATTCACATGATTTGAGCTTCTATCTTAAGAAGCTAGGAAGAGAACAGCAAATTTAACCCGAAGGAAGTCAATAATAAAAAGATAACAGCAGAAACTTTTGAGATAGAAAACAAATATGCAATAAAGAAAGTCTATAAATTCAAAAAGAAACTTGAGGCTAGGTGTGGTGACTTACACCTGTAATCCCAGCACTTTGGGAGGCTAAGGCAGGTGGATCACTTGAGGTTAGGAGTTTGAGACCAGCCTGGCCAACACGGTGAAACCACGTCTCTACTAAAACAATGGCTCAGGCATGGTGGCGTGAGCCTGTAGTCCCAGCTACTTGGGAGGTTGAGTCAGGAAACTCGCTTGAACCTGAGAGGCAGAGGTTGCAGTGAGCCAAGATTGCACCACTGCACTCCAGCCTGGGTGACAGAGCGAGATTCCGTCTCCAAAAAAAAAAAAAAAGAAAGTAAAAAGAAACTGGAGATGCTTCCACTTGTTTCTTAGTCAAAGCTTGTTTTAGTTCTTCCTTCCGTATCTGTGTACATTTTATTTCCTTGTCTTGTCCTATCACACTAATAGGACTTCCCGTACATTGTTGAATAAGAGCGATGAGAAGGGATGTCCTTGCCTTTTTTCTGATCAGACAGGAAAAGCATACAATTTCTCACCATTAAGTATGATTTTAGCTGCAGGCTTTTTGTAGATGCTCTTTATCAAGTCGAGGAAGTTCTCTCTATTCCTAGTTTGCTGAGAGTTTTTATCATAAATAAGTGTTGGATTTTGTCAAATGTTTTTTCTGTATCAATTGATATGATCATATGATTTTTCTTTTTTAGCCTGTTGATGTGGTGGATGACATTGATTTTTTTTTTTTTTTTTTTTTGAGACAGTCTCTCTCTGTTACCCAGACTGGAGTGCAGTGGTGCAATCTTGGCTCACTGCAACTCCGCCTCCTGGGTTCAAGCGATTCTCCTGCCTCAGCCTTGAGTAGCTGGGATTATAGGCACCTGGCACCACATCTAGCTAATTTTTGTATTTTTGGTTTCACCATGTTGGTCAGGCTGGTCTCGAACTCCTGACCTCAGGTGATCCGCCTGCCTTGGCCTCCCAAAGTACTGGGATTACAGGCGTGAGCCATTGTGCCTGGCCACATTGATTGATTTTTGAATGTTGAGCCAGCCTTATATATCTGGTATAAATCCCACTTGGTCACACTATACAATTCTTTTTATATAGTGTTGGATTCAATTTGTTAATATTTTGTGTTAGAATACTTTTGCATCTATGTTCATCAGAGATACCGCTGTGTAGTTTTTCTGTTTGTCTTTTTTTTTTTTTTTTAATAAGAGATAGGGTCTTGCCATGTTGCCCAGGCTGGCCTCGAATTCCTGGGCTCAAGGCTCAAGTGATCCTCCCGCCTCAGCCTGCTAACTAGCTGGGACTACAGATGTGTGCTACTGTGCCTGGCAGTTTTTCTTTCTTGTAATCTCTTTATCTGGTTTGGAGATTAGGGAAGAACAGATTAGGAAGTAATGGTTTGTTTCAAAATATTCCCTGAACCTTGACTATGCTAAGGAGTGATCTTTGTGAGATCTGGATGGCCCTAGTTGGAAGGCCTGGGAAGACCTGGTAGGAATGGAACAGAAAACTAGGTAAAGATCCCAGACGTAAAGATTGTCAGGGAGTAGCCATAGTTATTTGCTGCCCTGCTAGGTTAATATCTCGTTGGGAAGGTTATATACACATTTATGAATATTAAATTAACAATGGAAGGCTGGGTGTGGTGGCTCACACCTGTAATCCCAGTACTTTGGGAGGCCAAGGCAGGTGGATGGCCTGAGCTCAGGAGTTCGAGACCGGCCTGGGCAATATGGCGAAACCCCATCTACTAAAAAATCCAAAAATTATCTGGGCATGGTGGCATGCAACTATAGTCCCAGCTATTCAGGAGGCTGAGGCAGGAGAATCGCTTGAGCCCAGGAGGCAGAGGTTACAGCGAGCTGAGAACACACCATTGCACTCCAGCTGGGGTGACGGAGCCAGACCCTATCTCAAAAATAAATAAATAAATAAATAAATATAAACATTAACAATGTAAGACAGTATATTGGCCAAAAAAAACCCCAGAAACCAAAAACACCTTAGAGACAGTAAATGATGTAGGATTTGAGAATGGGATGTTGATAAAGTCTTTCTTCTTCTAAACTAAGTTTATGGTTTCTTTACCTCTTCTCCCACCTATATGGCTGAGGATGGAGGAATGAATATGTGAAACACTGCCATGATTCAGCATTTTTTTTTCTTTTTTTGGAGACGGAGTCTCGCTCTGTCGCCCAGGCTGCAGTGCTGGAGTGCAGTGGCGCGATCTGGGCTCGGCTCACTGCAAGCTCCGCCTCCCGGGTTCACGCCATTCTCCTGCCTCAGCCTCCCGAGTAGCTGGGACTACAGGCGCCCATCACTACGCCCGGCTAATTTTTTATATATTTTAATAGAGACGGGGTTTCACCGTGTTAGCCAAGATGGTCTCGATCTCCTGACCTTGTGATCCGCCCGCCTCGGCCTCCCGAGTGCTGGGATTACAGGCGTGAGCCACTGTGCCCGGCCATGATTCAGCATTTTATGCTCGGGGAAACATAAACACACTACAGTAAAATCATATTAATTTGAGTTCCTAAAAATCAGACACGTTATTGTATTCCACGTTGACAAAGGCATATCTTTGTAGCATGGAGATAGAGACTGCTAATGAAGTTAATGGTGTAAGCAAAATTGTGTTGGAGGTAGAATTGAAAGAAGGAAGGATTTGGACTCATTTAAAAAGAATAAACACTTCAAGCCCGTTAATAATTATGGTAAAGCCCCATTAAGTTGGACTGTACCGATTTGGCATTTGTGCCAAAATTCATGCTAGTGCTGAATTTTACCTATGCTAAACATATCTTTCTTCAAGATAAAAAGGTATTTTAAAGGCTCTTTCTCCGATTTCTCGAAACACCATTAAGTACAAATTAATTGTTCCTTTATAGGATATTCTTACTTCATAGAATATCCTCTATTTTAAGGCACTGTTAATTATAGTTTATCATTAACTTGTAATAATATTCAGGAGAAAAGAAACACTGATAAGCAAGCAATTTTTTTTTTCTTTTTTGAGATGGAGTCTCTCTCTGTCACCAGGCTGGAGTGCAGTGGCATGACCTCGGCTCACTGCAAACTCCGACTCCCTGGTTCAAGGGATTCTCTTGCCTCAGCCTCCCAAATAGCTGAGATTACAGGCACGTGCCACCACAACCAGCTAATTTTTGTATTTTTTTAGTAGAGATGGGGTTTCACCATGTTGGCCAGGATGGTCTTGATCTCCTGACCCTGTGATCCTCCCGCCTCAGCCTCCCAAAGTGCTGGGATTACAGGCGTGAGCCACTGCACCTGGCAAGCAAACTGAATTTTAAGATACATGATAATTTTGGAAATATAAATGTGAATAATGTCCATTTTAAGATTAAAGATATTCTATAGCCCACCTCTCCTTGCTCAGCTTTAGACCCTTATAATCCACCTACTTGTTGGACACATCCACTTCTGTTTCAACGCCCCTGAAATTCAATTCATTATTCTGTCAATCCTCTTACCCCAAACTGCTTTCATTCCTCTTATCCATTTCTATTTCCATTATCAAAACTTTGCTCAAGTCAGAAACCTTGGCTCCTTCTTTCCTCTCACCCTCCACATTCGATCAGCCACCAAGTTCTGTCCACTTTACCTCTGAGATATGTTGAGAACCCACCCACTCTCTCACATGACCCCTGCTGCCATCCTTGCTCACACAACCAGCCCCTCTCTCCTGGAAGATTACAACAACCTCCCCACTGATTTCTGCCTTCTCACTCCCACTTCTCTCTGCTGGAACACTCTTTTTTTTTTTTTTTTTTTTTTTTGAGACGGAGTTTCACTCTTGTTGCCCAGGCTGGAGTGCAATGGCATGATATTGGCTCACCGCAACCTCCACCTCCTGGGTTCAAGCGATTCTCCTGCCTCAGCCTCCCGAGTAGCTGGGATTACAGACATGTGCTAACACACCCGGCTAATTTTGTATTTTTAGTAGGGACGGGGTTTCTCCATGTTGGTCAGGCTGGTCTTGAACTCCCTATCTCAGGTGATCTGCCTGCCTCGGCCTCCCAAAGTGCTGGGATTACAGGCATGAGCCACCACAGCCAGCCAGTCTTTTTTTTTTTTTTTTTTTTTTTTTTTTTGAGATGGGGTCTTACTCAGTTACCCAAGCTGTAGTGCAGTGGTGTGATCATGGCTCCCTGCAGCTTCTACCTCCATGACTCAAGTGATCTCCCACCTCAGTCTCCCAGTAGCTGGGACTACAGTGTGTACCACCACGCCTGGCTAACTTTTTCATTTTTTTAGTAGAGACAAGGTCTCCCTATGTTACCAAGGCTGGTCTCAGACTCCTAAACTCAAGTGATCTGCCTGCCTTGGCCTCCCAAACTCCTGGGATTACTTGAGCCACCATGCTCGGCTGGCACAGTCTTTTCCAAACTGTGTACTTGAGATCTTTTTAATAGACGTCAAGCCCTTTAGAATACAGTACCAGATCCTTATTATGGCATCCAAGGCCCTTGTGATGAGAGTCAGTGCTTGGTTCTGCATCATCTCACTCCACTTGCCTCCTTGCTCAAGAAACTCCAGCTGTCTTGACTTCTTTTAGTTCCCCAATCATTCATAGAATGCTCTGGCACACTATGCACACATCTTACCAAAAGGTTCCTTCCTCAAGAAGGCACTTTCTGAGCCCCAGATGAGACTGATTCCCACCGGTCTATGCTCCCACTCCACACTGGTCCCTCACAGTCATAACACTCATCACTGTTATAATCACCTTTCAAATCCACCTTCCTAATCCACCTTCCTCACTAGAGTGCAAACTATGTTCCTGCACTGCACTTAATGCCTGGCACACAGTAAGCTCTCCCTAAAATGCAGGTAAATACATTAAAAAGTAATGTCATTAAAGAATAAATATTACCAAAGAGTAAGCATTCACATACATACTGCATAGGGCCTAGACTCTGGAATCAGACTGCTGGATTCATATTCCAACTTCCCCACTTATTAGCAAAGTAATAATTGATATAACTCTTTGTGTCTCAATTTCTCCCTTTATAAATGAGTATAACAATGCATAACAATGCTACCTACTTCGTGGGGAGTTTTGAGGCATGAATAAATTTGTGCAAATAAAGCACTTAAAACATTGTCCAGAGCATAGTAAGCATTCAACAAATGTTACTTATTATTATCTCATTTATCCATTCCAATAATCCTAGAAGGAATTATATTCAGTAAACTGAGGGACACATATAGTAATAGTCCCCAGAATTTGAGTAATGTAAAGGTCACTGTCTTGAGATGGAACTACTAAAAAAGCATAAAATCAGCTGTCAGCTGAAGTAGCCCTTCCTTCAGTGATGAATTGAATATAAACTGCTGTTGATACAGCTTTGGGAATCATCCAAATGAATTGAGGTAGCAGAATGCATCTTCGGGTCCAGACTCCAAGATTAAATGAGATAATGCTCACTATGAGCATTTAGAAAACTTTTTTTTTTTTGAGGCGGAGTCTTGCTGTCTCTCCCAGGCTGGAGTGCAGTGGCGCAATCTCGGCTCACTGCAAGCTCTGCCCCCCGGGTTCACACCATTCGTGCCATAGCCTACAGGCGCCCACCACCATGCCCGGCTGATTTTTTTTATTTTTAGTAGAGATGGGGTTTCACCGTGTTAGCCAGGATGGTCTCGATCCCCTAACCTCGTGATCTGCCCCCTCGGCCTCCCAAAGTGCTGGGATTACAGGCGTGAGCCACTGCACCCGGCCTAGAAAACCTTGAAGTGTGATATTGGTGGCATGACTACTGTTATTATTAGTAGAGTAATTCCATTACACAGTCAATATTATAATCTGATTGTCTGAAGCAACATAATTGCATGTACACACAAGGATCTAGTAGAAGGGCAGAGGAACTGAAGAGCTGGGAGGGCAGGCATTAGTAATGGTTATCTAGCACCATCCAAACAAGAGGCATGTGCCTGAGAGACAACACAGGTAAAACTCATAGAACAAAGTTTCTCCTGAGACCCTACAAATACCTTGGCTCTAATTGTTACTGTGACTATACAGTGGTAAGTTAGATAAGTTAGTGGTAAGTAGTTCCTGCCCTCATGTCCAGAGGGGAGATGGACAAACAAATAATCACACAAATAAAAATATAATTGCATCTTGTGCTAATTACTGTGTTAGAGGATTAGGAAAGGCTTTTCTTAAACTTTAAGTGGAGCTGGGAGTTAACCAGATGATGGGGTGAGGGGAAAGCTGTCAAGCAGAAGGTAGTAAAGAGCTTGGTGTATCTGAGGATCTGGAAAGGCCAATACGGATTGGAAGGGATCAAGGGAGAGAAGAGCGCACAGGAAATGAGCCTGGAAAGGTAGGCAGGGACCAGGTCACAAAGGCCCTTAGTGGCCACTTGGAGATAGTTTGGATTTATTTTGAATATGGTATGTAAGGATAAAATTATATATGATGAGATTTGCTCTTTAAAAAGATCCTTTGGTTGCTGTGTGAAAAATTGATTGGAGGCCAGGTGCAGTAACTCACGCCTGTACTCCCAGCACTTTGGGAGGCCGAGGTTGGTGGATACTTGAGGCCAGGAGTTTGAGATCAACCTGGGCAACATGGTGAAACCCCATCTCTACTAAAAATACAAAAATTAGCCAGGTGTAGTGGCACGCACTTGTAGTCTCAGTTACTCAGGAGCCTGAAGTGGAAGGATCATCTGAACCTGGGGAGGTCAAGGCTGCAGTGAGCCATGATTGCTCTACTGCACTCCAGCCTGGGTGACAGAGTGAGACCTTGTCTCAAAAAATATATAAATAAATAAATAAAAATTTTAAAACATGGTTTGGAGGGGTCATTAAATTAGAAATGGTGAGACCAGTTGGGAGAATTTTGCAATAATCTAATCACAGGATAATAGTTCATGATGATCTCTTGTTCCCATTGGTTTATAATTTAGTTTTGCCTAAGCACTTTCTTTGTTCTATGGTGTTCCCTTTAAGATCACAGATGTCTACATTTATTCACAAGCTTGTGATGACTTGTAGGGATCTATTCTTGAAAGGTAGAAAGAGCTCTTCTTAATTGCAATTCTATGCCCTGAATTTAATCTCATTCCTGTCTGTCACTCACTGATTCTGCAGTTTTAACTAAATTGCTTAAGCTTTCATAGTCACTTTTTCCTCTGTACAATGGGGATAATAATCTCTGCTGTGTTTTAAAATAGAATTGCCATGATGGAATGGTCTGCTTCTTGTTTTGGCTAGCTACCTTACTGGAGTCATGACGGAGGAAGAAATGATTATGAAGTTGTTCCAGTTAAGAAACCTGATTTTATTAACCCATCCGGAGTTGACAGGTTGTAGGAATCTGACTGATGAGAACATAACTCACAAGAGACTGGTGGTTCTCTTTGCTTCTTTTCTACATTTTCTCCCTAGGTGACTTCTCTAATCCTAAGGGCTTTAAATGCTTTTTATACACCAGTGACCTCCAAATGTCTGGGACAGTCTGGACCTCTCTACTAATCTTCATTGCCATATACCTAAATGGCCACTTGGCATTTCTCCTGGGAGGTCCCATATGCTTCTTAAACTTAACATATTCAAATTGAACTCATGTTCACTCCATAATACCTGCATTCCCAGCCAGAGCCACATCTAATCTATTCCCCCTTTACCTTTGCTCATTTTAGTGAATGGATGGTGTCTCTTCAACCCAATTGCTTAAGCTGGAATCCTTGACTGTTCCTTCATGCTCCTTCTCTGCATCCAATCTATCTCCAGCTCTTTTAATCCTATCTCCTAAACCTATCATCAATCTACCCCCTTTTACTACCACTCTTGTCCAAGTTACCTTCTACCTTTCAAGAATAGATCCCTACAGACATCACAACCTTGTGAAGAAATGTAGACATCTGTGATCCTGAAGGAAGACCAGAGAACAAAGAAAGCTCTTAGGCAAAACTAAATTATAAATCAGTGGGAAGAAGAGATCATCATGCGCTCAGGAAGCTAATGCAGCCTCCATACATATGTGGACTGTGAAGGATAAGAAGGAATTAGAGTAGGTGAATGGAGAGGGGCAAAAGTCTCAGGTTTAAGGACATAATTCACCAAAACACAGGGCACACAAGGGGCAGGCCTTACCAAAAAAAGCCAGTGACCAGTGAGCTATGGCTCAGTGCAGAAGGATTGGCAGGATCTGTCAAGAGCAGGAGATAAGGAAGTAGAGGCACCACAGACTTACCTTTCCTGGACTACAAAGTCTGTATGGGTGACTACGTAAACATATTTGGATAGCTGGAGTAGGGCCAGATTATGTCTGCCTGGAAAGCCAGGTTGAAAACGTTGAATTTAATTTCATAGTCTACAAAGTGGCTTTATAGATTATTGAAGAGGGAGAATATATAACAAAATTTTGGAAAAATTACTATGTTTGTGGTGCTGTAGGTAAGATGAAGAAGGGAAGGACTGGAATCCCAGAGGAAAACTAGGAGGCTCTTAGCCTAATAAATCAGTGGCTTTTGAAACTTTCCTTAGGAGAGAACACTTTCTGAAAATGAAATCTTATGTGAAATACTAGTGGTATAAAGCAGACAAAAAACCTGGGTTGTTAAAGTTAGTTTATGTTATAAACATATAACCTGTGTTTATAATAGAGTCGACCAAAAGATAAAGAAAACCGATTAAATAAACATAAACATTTTAATTCTGGGGGTGATGGAAGATAGCTGCATCTTGCATTAGCTTTAGCATCCAAGTATCCAATTTATTTCTGAATTTTATTTTGGTTTTATAGTATTAAGAAAAATCCTGATTCACTTTGATTCACATGATAGGTACTTACATATGGTAATTTTTATTTTTATTTTTGTATTTTACAATTTTTCTGCAATCACAAGGTACCCTTCAATTAAACTAACTCAGAAGGTAGTGTCATAGGAATTTTTGTTTCCATAGTAAAAATATGAATAGCAAGAAGCCTCCAAAGCAAGAACAATGACAAAAAAAAAGAGGTCATCTATAGCGTGAAGTGATCATGACAAGCCATGGCATAGGCCATTTGCTCCTGCCCAGTCAATGCGGCAAGAGAGTGACAGTGCTTGAAAGATGCTATGGAGGCTGGCTAGGCATTTAATCAGGCGCAGTGTGCCTGCACAGTAGTAGTGGCTTCATTTGCAGTTTTATAGGAGCAGACGTGCACAGTCTGAAAGTGAGAAAACAACAGTCTACTATGTCAACTTTCCCAATATTGAAGACTTTAGGCTTTACATTTATGTCAGGATCTGCTGACGTCACAATTCTTTATTTCATTTGGATTACCCTAAGACTCAAAACTAATGTAGGTGGGGAGTTGGAGGAGAGGAGGAGGCGTCAGGTCTGAGGTATTTTTCTTTTTCTTTTTCTTTTTTTTTTTTTTTGAGATGGAGTCTCTCACTGTTGTCTGAACTGGAATGCGGTGGCGGGATCTCAGCTCACTGCAACCTCCGCCTCCCAGGTTCAAGCATTTCTCCTGCCTCAGCCTCCCAAGTAGCTGGGATTACAGGTGCCTGCCACCACGGCCGGATAATTTTTTGTATTTTTAGAAGAGACAGGGTTTCACTGTGTTGGCCAGGCTGGTCTCAAACTCCTGACCTTGTGATCCACCCGCCTCAGCCTCCGAAAGTGCCAGGATTACAGGCATGAGCCACTGCGCCCAGCCAGGTCTGAGATATTTTTCTAGCTAATAGAAGAGTCTCCATAATTTAGTGATAGGCTTGGATTAACACAAATCACGTACTCACCAAGTGAGCAAATTCCATTCCATAGTACAATGTATTCCAAATTACATATCCAATGGTTGAAGGAACTTTGTATTTAAAAGATAACTTGAAAGGTGCTCATAATTCCCTTCATCAGATTAAAGAAGGGTGTTTTGAGTCACTTATATTCCAGAAATTTCAGAACCATAAGGAGCATAGAAACTGTGGGGAATAAGTGTCATTTACATTTAAACATATTTAGGCTCTATCTTTTGATATTGTGGAGGTTTATTCATTTGTTTTTAGGTCTTGGGCAGGAAAGGAATCTTTAAAAGTAGAAAAAACTATTTACACTTACTGGGATAGCAAATTAATATTCCATTTTTATTACACAATTAAGAATCTAGTTTTTCTTGAGTTTAAATTACTAATCTTATTATGCAAATGAAGAGTACTTCACTTTTCTATGATTAATATTTGGTGAGCTGATGTTAAAGAAACTAAATTTAATTAAACAATTCAGTACCATTTACAAAGTAGATAATTAAATCCCCTTAAACATTTTAAACTGTATTTATAAATTTAATAAAGTCAGTTTTTATTTTAAACATTTCAAATGCCTGAAGAGCTAACTTATAACCTAATAAGCAAAACCTCCCCCAAGTACTTAAATAACTCTTATCAACCTAACACATCAAATGTACAAATATGGCAAATTAAACTCCCTTAAACATTCCAATTTCTCAGAAAAAGCAAGAGTATTAATACTGAACCAAATGGAGAAATTGGAAAGGGAAGGCGGTGTCATAGAGCTATGCTGATAGCAACCTTTAAAGTTGTACTATAAGGAATTGAAACTAAGAGTTCTGGAACTGTGGTTCTCTGAAATCAGAATCACTGAGTCCCTCGACATACAGTTGCCCGAGTCCCACCCGAGACCTACTAAATCTCATCTACTATAAATATTTTGAAAACATTCCCTGTTTCCTGATATTGTCCAACTCCTCAAACTCCCTACTCCATACTCCCCTATCTGTGCCCCATATATTACACCTTCTGCCTAGTTGACTCACTGGCTGGAGCTCAGAGAAAAGCTGCTGTGGAAATGCAGATTTGACAGTGATCACCTGGAGAGAATAGTGTGTCCCTTCATAAGCAACTTCCATAGAGCAGATGGTTAGTTAGACAGTCTAGCACTGACGCTTGGGAGGACACCCATAGTGAGGGGAGAGAAAGAAGATAAGCTTGAAAAATAAATGATAGCACTTTATATCTACCTATAGTTCTAGGACAAAATTACAAAGTCCTAAAACCATTTTTCCTTAGTACATACGTGAAACTAAGGCCTGAGTTTTACTCGCCAAATATATACAAGGGAACTGACTTCTTTTTTTATTTTTAATTATTATTATATTTTTTTTGAGATGAAGTCTCACTCTGTTGCCCAGGCTGGAGTGAAGTGGTGTGATCTCAGCTCACTGCAACCTTCACCCCCCAGGTTCAAGTGATTCTCCTGCCTCAGCCTCCTGAGTAGCTGGGGTTATAGGCACCTGCAACCTTGCCCGGCTAATTTTTGTATTTTTAGTAGAGACCGGGTTTCACCATGTTGGCCAGGCTTGTATCGAATTCCTGACCTCAGGTGATCCACCTGCCTCAGCCTCGCAAAGTGCTGGGATTACAGGTGTGAGCCACGGCACCCGGCCACAAGGGGACCGACTTCTAAAAGTTCATGGAAAATGCATTTAATGAAAAAACTATGTGTAGATTTCAATTTTTTTTTGCACTAAAAGAAGCTCATACTAATTTGTTATAGCATGTCTGAACGGGATCTTGTTGAGGCACTAAGAAGGATGAAATATCAGTTTGAAAAGAGCCTCTATCAGAGTAACATGAATTCTGCTAAAATTGAAGAAAGAGCAAATATCAAATTGATGGTGAGGCTTGGGTGGAAGAATGGTGACATTATTTATGCTTTATGAAAAATATATGGGGACAATGCCCCCCCAAAATCAGCAGTTTACAAATGGATAACTTATTTTAAGAAAGGACGAGGTGATATTTAAGATAAAGCTCACCATGGCAGACCATCCACATCAATTTGTGAGGAAAAAATTCATCTTGTCCATGCCCCAA
The DNA here is from genome assembly GCF_028885625.2 of Pongo pygmaeus. NCBI lineage: Eukaryota > Metazoa > Chordata > Mammalia > Primates > Hominidae > Pongo > Pongo pygmaeus. The sequence continues at coordinate 56,709,411 of NC_072387.2, forward strand.
ATGAAGAGGACTGGTGTAACAGCACAAACAGAAGCCAACACAATAGGCATCTCACTTGGTTCAGCTTACACAGTTATGACTGAAAAATTAAAGTTGAGCAAACTTTCCATTTGATGGATGCCAAAACTGTTGAGCCCAGATCAGCTGCAGACAATGGAAATTTTAAACAAGTAGGATCAAGATCTTGAAGCATTTCTTTGAAGAACTGTAACAAGAGATGAAACATGGCTTTACTAGTGTATTTCTGAAGACAATGCACAATGAAAGAAATGGTCACCAAGAGGTGGAAGTGGTGCAGTCAAAGCAAAAGTGGGCTGGTTAAGATTAAAAGTCATGGCAACAGTTTTTTGGGATGCTCAAGGCATTTTGCTTAAGCATCCCAAAAAACTTTCTGGAGACTTTCTTGAGAACCAGAGACTGATAACTTCTGCTTATTATGATTACATTTTAAGAAAGTCAGCTGAAGCTTTAACAGAAAATGCCTGGGAGAGCTTCACCAGAGAGTCCTTCTCCACTCTGACAACACTCCTGCCCATGTCAAATGAGGGCAATTTTGGGAGAGTTTTGATGTAAAATTATTAGGCATCCACCTTACAGTCCTGATTTGGCTCCTTCTGACTTCTTTTTGGTTTCTAATCTTAAAAATCTGTAAAGGGTACCCATTTTTCTTCAGTTAATAATATAAAAAGGATTGCATTGATATGGGTAAATTCCCAGGACCATCAGTTCTTTAGGAATGGACTAAGTGGCTGATATCATCACTTACAAAAACACGTTGACCTTGATGGAACTTATGTTGAGAAATAAAGTTTGCATTTTTTATTTATGTATTTTAATTCCATCTTTCCATGAACTTTCTGAAGTCCATGTGTGTGTATGTGTGTGTGTGTGTGTGTGTGTGTGTGTGTTTATAAAATCAAATGCTTAGAATTAGAATAGAAATCTGGTGCTGTGGTAAGGGTTTTAACCAATAGTAAAATATTTACAAGTTCATTGCAGGGTTCTGGTAGAGACTAAAAGGGTCCCTGCCCTGTATGACACAAACAAATTAATCAATCTTTTTATTTTTTGATTTTAAAACAGGAATTGCCGTGTGCCTAGCCCCCACTGAGGCCCCATGGAAGTTGTGGGAGAAACTTAGGTGATATTCCTTTCCTCCAGACTGCAATATTGTTGAGGAGATGAAATTAACCACACATAACAATAAAAGATGGTGTATAATGAAATGCTGGGCAGAGTGCGGCACTCCATAGGTGGAGTGGGAGATGGGAGAAGGAAGGTTTCTAGAAGAAAGCAGGTCAGGCTTTACAAAAATGCAAAGACATCAGCTGATTCTCACAGAATGGGTGGGACGTGAACCCCAGCCCACACAGAGGTGTCTGGGTACCTTGAAGAAAAGGCCCATTAGGTAAATACTGACAATTTTGAGTAAGCTGACCATATTTTTCATAAAAATATCAGTACATATGGTCTGACACATGGTCTAACAACAGGAAAGAATATTTTTAATTGGGGCTGCCCCAGAAAATCTAGAACATATGGTTACTTTATTTACAGGCCAAGAAACTCCTAATTACAAGAGAAAACAGAACTGACCAGCCCTAGGTGGACAAGACCTAGCCACCGCCATGCAAGAAGCTGCTAAACTATTTCCCTCCAGTCATCAAGGTTTATGTTCTTTTTTAAAGTTTCTGTTAGTATTTTCAGATAAAAGGTCAGTGCCTGAACTATACAAGACAAGCTGGGGAAATTCTACTTAGATTTCTTCAGTTGCATTCTTTAACAGTCTCTCAAATTGCCTCAAATAATTTTTGTACTAGGCAGGGTATAAATAATGCAAAAATGTTTCTTCCACCTGGGATAATAAAATAAGTCCAATTTAAAATTTCCTTCTCTTAAAGAAAAGGGGAATGTCCATACCCAAGAAGTTTTTAGCTTGTTATCAGAGCTCTCATTTATATTGAAAAATACATTTTAAATTATCAAGATTGTTATATGTAATTTTGTTCTTTGCTTCCCTGATGTTTCACTGTTTTGCTCTTTAGTAGCTTACTGTCTGAAACAAAATACATGCCACAAGCTTCCTTATCCAGTTTTGCAATTTAATAATCTTAGCAATTATTGGAAAAGAAACAGTTTAAAAGGCTTTAACTCAAGTCTTGGCAGGTTAGAACATCTTCCATTTCATCTTTCACCCCATCCCAGGGCTCAGAGATCACTTGCCAACTCATTACTAATATTATCAAGGAAATGCACAGTTTTCTGCTTTTATGGTCAGTGAATACACTGACCAAGATGATGTGGTAATCATTATGGATGAACAACAACAAAGCTACACATTTGAGCAATGCTTTTTCCTTATGTCTTAAACAAAATCTTAATTAAATGCATCTTAAAATACAGGATAAGTGTTTCTGATAAAAGCAAAAAGGCATGCTTTTAATGAGATTTTCTGGGCACCAGACTTGTCTTTTCTCTTTCAATCTTCCATTATTATTTGAGGCCTCAAAATACTTACATTGATGGGCCGGGCACGGTGACTCACGCCTGTAATCCCAGCACTTTGGGAGGCTGAGGTGGGCAGATCATGAGGTCAGGAGATCGAGATCATCCTGGCTAACACGGTGAAAACCCGTATCTACTAAAAATACAAAAATTAGCGGGGTGTGGTAGCGGGCACCTGTAGACCCAGGTACGCAGGAGGCTGAGGCAGGAGAATGGCGTGAACCCAGGAGGCGGAGCTTGCTATGGAGCTTGGCGGAGCCAAGATCGTGCCACTGCACTCCAGCACTCTAGCCTGGGCGACAGAGCGAGAGACTCTGTCTCAAAAAAAAAAAAAAAAATACTTACACTGAAAGAGCCCGATTTTCATTAGGTGCGGTTGCTAAAAATGGGGAACCACCTAAACACACAACAACATAAACTGGGCCAGGTGCAGTGGCTCAGGCCTGTAATCCCAGCACTTTGGGAAGCCAAGTAGAGTGGATCACCTGAGGTCAGGAGTTCAAGACCAGCCTAGCCAACATGGTGAAACCCCGTCTCCACTAAAATATATATATATATATAAATTGGCCAGGTGTGGTGGCAGGTGCCTGTAATTCCAGCTACTTGGGAGGCCGAAGCAGGGAGAATCCCAGCTACTCAGGAAGCAGAGGCAGGGAGACTCACTTGAACCCGGGAACCCGGGAGGCAAAAGTTGCAGTGAGCTGAGATGGTGCCACTGCACTCCAGTCTGGGCGACAGAGTGAGACACCATCTCAAAAACAAAAAACAAACAAAAACCAAAACAATAGAAAGGGAATATTTTACACCCACTAAAATTTAAAATTTAATTCAGCCTTAAAAAGGAAGAAAATTCTGTCGCATGCTACAAACATAGATGAACCTTGAAGACATTACACTAGGTGAAATAAGCCAGATAGAAAAGGACAAATACTGTATGATTTCAGCTACATGAGCTTACCTAGAGTAGTCAAACTCACAGAGCAAGTAGGATGTGGTTTCCAGGGGCTGCTGGGTGAAGGGGGGATGGGGAGTTGTTATTTAATAGGTACAGAGTTTCACTTTTGCAAGAAGAAAAGAGTTCTAGAAATGTACAGTGGTGTTGGTTGCACAACAATGCAAATGTACTTAATGCCATTGAACTGTATACCTAAAAATGGTTAAATGACAAACTTCATGTTATGCATATTTTACCACAATGTTTAAAAAATGAAACATCTAATTATGCAAAGAATTCTAAATGTTGACATTGCTGGTTATCCACATGGATAAAAACTCTCTTTTCCTGTCACCACACCTAGGTCTAATGCTGATGGTGAATTTTCCACGGTCTTTGGATAATTGAGCACTCAGTAAATGCAGGTGGTGTTAATGATGTGACAGTTATTTTCCCGGTCTCCTTGAATAAGTAAGTATTGATATATTAATATCTTTATTTATTTATTTATTTATTTTTTTGAGACAGGGTCTCGCTCTGTCACCCAAGCTGGAGTGTAGTGGCATGATCATGGCTCACTGCAGCCTCAACTTCCCAGGCTCAAGCAATCCTCCCACCTAAGCCTCCCCAGTAGCCAGGACTGCAGGTATACGGCACTACATCTGGCTAGTTTTTGCATTTTTTGTAGAGATGGGGTTTTGCCATGTTGCCCAGGCTGGTCTTGAACTCCTGGGCTCAAGCGATTCACCTGCCTCAGCCTCCCAAAGTGCTGGGATTACAGCATGAGCCATTGTGCCCAGCCAATGTCATTTTTAATAATAGCTGTAGCTAAGTTTCTTAAGTGCTTGCTATATACTGAGTACTGATCTAAATAGTAAAATTCTCAAAGCAACCCTATGAAAGTTTATATATGATGTATCTAGTCTCAGAGAGGTAATTTACCCTCTGTTGCTAACCAGCAAGTGGAAGAGCAGGGGTACTAACGTAGTGGTATGATCCAGTGCTTACCCTTTACAGCATTAGTCTCAAGCCAGATTCTTAGAAAACAAAGGAGCCTATTATAACTACCACATTTTCATGGGTGAATCTCTTTACTAAATATTTCATTTCTTCAACAAAAGTTTGTTAAACACTTACTATGTTCCAGGCAATGGGCCAAGTGCTAGAGATTCATAAAACTAATAAGACATAGTCTTACAATCCAATAAAAAGAGAAAAATAAGTGAAAGATAACACGAGATGGTGTGATTAAAGAATACTGGGGGAGGGGGACCACAAAGAGGAAGGGCTCACAGTTTCGCTCAGTAGGGCACTTCACCTATTTTTTTCCCTTTGTATGCTGTGGGAAACATTTTTCTCTTTAATTTCACTGGTATAACATGTAAATAGATTGGGCAACAAAGAAAACTAAAATAAGTGTCAGAAGATATTTGAGGATACAAGATAAAAGAGGATAGAAAACATTCTAGATGGTCTATGTTAACAAAAGGATACCAGCTAGAAAAGCCAGATTAAAAGGTAGAGGAGAGTAACTAGGAGAAAAAGCAATAAAAAGGCCAGTGTAAGCAATAAGCGATATTTAGTGTATATCCTCAAATAGTAGGATCATGTACAAAATAGTTGAAGGACTTGTGCTGTATTGCCAAGGATCATACAATCTAACAGGCACAAATAAGACAAAAGGCACAAATAAGAAACATATTTTTCCAGCAATAATTCATAAGGGCAAATTAAAATAATGCAGAAGATAAGTACAATCAAGGCAAAGAAATAAAAACAGCAAGATCCTAGGGGACTGGGTCCAATTTTGAAATAAAGGAGGAGTACTGCTGGTGAAGAGGAACAGGGCATTGGAACTAGGAAGAGCAACCACGGAGCCATAGAGAGCGGAACAAATGAAGCTCTATAAGCCTAGCACAATGACTTGAAGAGGAAGCAAGCAGCAAGTGGGACTGTGCTATAGGGAAGAATTCACAGATGACCTGGAGAAATTCAGGAGAATGAGAAGTGCTTACACATTAATGAAAGAACTCCAAGACACATACTTCCAAACTTCTACAAATTTTAATTTTGCCAGCCATAGAAAGGGAATCACTGCAATTGTGTGGATCCAACAAGCCAAAAGGTGAACTTCAAATAGTGAAGGGGTCAAGTGTTTACCTTATTAAAATGTCATGAACAAGGGGGCTCAAAGTTGTCATAGAGCATTCACTGTTGATTCTGAACTAGCCCTTGGGTAACTGAGCTAAGTCTGGACACAGTGTGGGAAAAAGGCAAGAGAGAAAGAATGCATCAAAGACAGGAAATCAACTCCGCAATGTCTAATAAGAGCAGTTCTTGAATATTGCACATGTCACTGTGCCCCAGGAACTATTGTAAAGGGCTCCTCAGGGAGCTCTATTGTAAAGGAGGGTTTGCTTATTTCATTTTCACCATCCTCCTGGAGGTGGGGCGTGGTAGAGCTGCTCCCAGGAGCCCAGACCCTTAACCACCAGACTACCCCATCTTTTTACTGCTTCTCAAGTGATTATGCAAAATTCTGTCTCTTGAAATGGACGGGCAATTACTTGTATATATGAATGTAATATAACAAGTATTTTCCAACTGTGATCTATGCAGCCTAAAGAATCTGTTATATTTTTAATGAATTTACTTGTAGTCTGCCACATGCCATAAAGAATTCAATGCCAAATGACAGGTGTATAGGAAGTAGATTATGAATTTAGTTAGATTTTATACATGGTTCCATAAAAAACTATTCTTCTGAATTTTGAAAAGTATTGAAAACGAATCACAGAGAAGTTATTAGACAGGGCAGAGTTTATTCTCCAGAACTCTGTTTACAGCTTTAGGGACTTAGAACCAGCCAAGCCCTTCTTGGAAGTCATGCCATATACTCATCTGGGCACTTAGCAAGTATTGATTCACACCCCAATCTGAACTCTGAAAGATAAGATAATGACTTTGTAATATCAGTCATCAAATAATAAATATTCATTCTCTGACTCTCTGAAGAGAAGATACATTTAAAATGTCAACTGCATTTTATTGTAACTAGATGGAAATTTGTTTCATTACTCCTAAGCTGTTAAATAAAGAAGTTACAAACCATGCACTGAAGAAGACTAAAAGCAAATGCTGAAGTAATAGTAATCACACCATTCCCTAGAAATTGCCAGTAGTGCTAGGAGTGCAAGGATACTATTTACTCTTAATCTCAGCTTTTCCAGCCCTTCTTTCTGAAGCAATTTTTCTTTTCTTTCTTTTTTTTAAGATGGAGTTTCGCTCTTGTTGCCCAGGCTGGAGTGCAATGGCGCAATCTTGGCTCACTGCAACCTCTGCCTCCCAGATTCAAGCGATTCTCCTGCCTCAGCCTCCCAAGTAGCTGGGATTACAGGTGCCCACCACCACCCCCGGCTAATTTTGTATTTTTAGTAGAGATGGGGTTTCTACATGCTGGTCAGACTTGTCTCGAACTCCCGACCTCAGGTGATCCACCCGCTTCGGCCTCCCAAAGTGCTGGGATTACAGGTGTCAGCCACTGAACCCGGCCTGATGTAATTATTTAATTGCTAGATATTATGGGTTGAGTTGTTCCCCCCAAAACTTGTATGTTGAAGTCCTAACTCCCAGTACCTTTGATTGTGACTGTATTTAGAGATAGGGTCTTTACAGAGGTAATTAAGTTAAAATGAGATCATTAGGGTGGGGCCCTAATCCAATATAACTGGTGTCCTGATAAGAGGAGGAAATTTAGACACAGACACACAGAGAGGGAAGGTGATATAAAGACACAGCCAGAAGACAGCCATTTACCAGCCAAGGAGACAGGTCTCAGAAGAAACCAACCCTGCCAACACCTTGGACTTCTAGTCTCTGGAATTGTGAGAAAATTAATTTCTGTTGCTTGAAGCCATTCAGTCTGGAGTACTTTGTTATGGCACCCCTAGCAAACTAATCTACTGCGCACTTCCCTAGACTAAGCTCACTGAGCGCCAGCACAAATCTGGGCGTCTTCTTTATCCTTGAATTCCCAGTACATTTTGTGGAGCCTAGTACACAGTAGATGTTTATTGAATGTTGTTGAATGAATAGCTGAACTTAGCTGAATGCTTTGGCCCATTTCTCTGGAGTACAGGGATTTAATGATCACCAAAAATAATCAAAGGATATTTTCTTCCTTTGTCAAAAAATAACTTCAGATTCAGATTTTTAAAATAGTGATCATACATTGTGAAAAATAGAGAGCAGTATAAAGAAGGAAAACACAATCATCAGATCTTGCCACTTAGATGTAACTACTTTACATTCTGACACTTTCCAGTCTTTTTCTATACACACACATATTTTAACACAGAGGAAATAATAGTGTACCACTTATCATTATGTCACATTTCCCCCACATCATTCAAAATTATTCATAAGCATTTGAATGGCTATAAAATGTATAATATCATATGCATCTTTCATAATTGAAATGCTTGGCTGAGCACAGTGGCTCACACCTGTAATTCCAACACTTTGGGAGGCCAAGATGGGAGAACTGTTTGAGCCCAGGAGTTCAAGACCAGCCTAGGCAACATAGAGAGACCCTGTCTCAATACACACACACACACACACACACACACACACACACTGAATTCCTTATAGTTAGACATTCAGGTGTTTCTAGCTGTTTCTATCATAATTAGCAGGGCAATGAGTTTCTTTGTGTGAGAAAGCTTTTATCCACTTTTCTGAATTCTTTAAAGCATGACATCCTAGCACTACCATTATTGATTCAAAAGGTATGGCCATTGGTAAGGCTTTTGGTAGACATTCTTCCATCGCTTTTTAAGAAATTAAACCAATTTATACTCTACAAGCAGTCCATAAGATTTCCCATTACACTTTACCCTTAAGCATTACTTTTACAAATCTTGCTAATTGGATAAGTTGAAATGGCATCTGAGTGTCATTTTAATTTGCATCTTTTGAATACTAATGAAACTTCCTATTTTTCTACATGCATTAACCACCCATAACTTTGCCTTTTGAATTGCCTGTGTGTACTTTGAAAGGGGATTTTCTGAACACCTTTGATGAAGTAGTTTTCTAGCCAGGCTCCTACTGCAATGTTGCCTGCTCTTCAACAAAGGCCTCTGCTTCCGAGGGAATGAGACTATACACCCTACAGCTGCCCCAGAATCTTATCATGGGCTAATACACAACAATATAGTCTTCACTGTTCTGAATTGACAGATAGAGAAACCTGTTCCAATTATTTACCTCCTTCTAACAAAATTTTGATACATCAATTGCATGTGGATATATTTAATCTAGCTATCTAAGTCTGAAATCAGTTTTCCTTGTAAAATGAAAAGAAAATTCTCAGTTCAAAAAAAAAAGAAAAACAACCCAGAATTTTTGTAAGAAAGGCAGATAGCTTTGTATTACCAACATAATTTTGGAAGTACATCTATTTCCCAGCTGCACTTATTAAATTCAGGACACAGAGGAAATTAAAAATACATATATTTTCCAACTAATTTATTCTAAAAATCACATCTGTAACAAAACAAAATGTTGTAGCTTGTATAAACTGTAGAGGTCTTCTGATCAAATACCTATATGTTCAGATGGGAAAAATGTCAACAGAAATGATTTTGGAAATGGTAGTTACTGGCATAGTTTAGTTTTAGAGTAAGAAATAGATCAGAGGGGTTGAATTCTGCCAGCATATTGGTGATACAGAGCAGGTAGGAGGAGGCAGCTCAGTATAGTAAAAAAAAAAAAAAAAAAAACGGCCAGGAACTGAGGCTCATGCTTTTAATCCCAGCACTTTGGGAGGCCAAAGTGGGCAGATTGCTTGAGCCGAGGCATTGGAGACCAGCGTGGGCAACATGGCGAAGCCCCCTCTCTACAAAAAATACAAAATTTAGCTGGGAGTGGTGGAGTGCACCTGTAGTCCCAGCAACTCAGAAGCTGAAATGGGAGGATCACTTGAGCCCAGGAGATGGAGGTTGCAGTGAGTGGAGATGGTGCCACTGCGCTCCAGCCCGGGAGTGCACCCTTGATACAGCAAGACCCTGTCTCAAAAAGATAATAGAAAAGAAAAGAAAAACTATGCAATTCTGACTCCTTTGATGTGTTTCCCTTCCACTTCCTCGCTTAGTCAATCCTCACCCATTCTTGCTCCCTTTTCTCATAGGCACAGTGGAAGATACATCCCTACGCCTTTCCAAGGCTAATCCCACCCTCCCTTTTTGTTCCCTCCCCTCACACCTCCGGATGTCATCTGTCTCTTCTCTCTCTTGCATTGTCATCCTTCCCTCTCTCTCCATCTGTTTCTTGAACTAAAAATACATTCAATTTTCCCCTTCCTAAAAAAAGCTAGGCTTCCTAGCCAACATTACCCTTTATTTATAATAATATTTGTCCCCTTCTCAAACTCCTTGAATGTACAGTTTGTTTCTTCTTTTCTCCAATTTCCTTCCCACATGCATACACCAAGGTAACTGCTGTTCTGGCTGTACCCCCACCTCCAGTTAGGTTTGCCTATTCTTGAACTTCATATAAATAAACTCAAACAGTATGTACTCTTTTGTGTTTGGCTTCTTTATGCATTTATTCCTCTTTTTGTTGTGATAAAACACCTATAACATAAAATTTATTATTTTAGCCATTTTAAATATACAGTTCAGTGACATTAAGTACATTCAAATTGCTGTGCAACTAACATCACCATCCATCTCTAGAAATTATTTAACTTCCCAAATTGAAACTCTGAACCCATTAAACAATAACTCCTCATTTTCCCTCCCCCAGCTCCTGGTAACATCAATTCTACTCTGTCACTATGATTCTGCCTATTCTAAATTCTATAATTCTGCTCATATGAGCAGAATTATGCAATTTTTTTGTGTGTGGTTGGCTTATTTTACTTAGCATAATGGTTTTGCTTGTTTGTTTGTTTTTGAGACAGGATCTCACTCTGTCACCCAGGCTGGAGTGCAGTGGCACAATCTCCACACACTGCAACCTCCGTCTCCTGGGCTCAAGCGATCCTCCCACCTCAGCTTCCTGAGTAGCTGGGACTACAAGGACACAAAATCCTGGGCTATTTTTTGTATTTTGTGTACAGACGAGGTTTTGCCATGTTGCCCAGGCTGGTCTCAAACTCCTGGGCTCAAGTGATCCACAAACCTCGGCCTCCCAAAGTGCTGGGATTACAGGCATGAGCCACCACACCCGGTCAGCATGTTTTAAGATCCATCCGCATCATAGCTTGAATCAGAACTTCGTTCCTTTTTAGGCTGAATAATATTCCATTGTACGTATAAACTACATTTTGTTTATCCATTCATTGATCAATGGACATCTGCATTCTTTCTACCTTTCGGCTATTGTGAGTAGTGCTGCTATGAACATTGGTGTACAAATATTTGAGTCCCTGCTTTCAATTCTATTGGGTGTATAACCAGTAGAACTGTTGCATCATACCAAACATTCTATATTAAACATTCTATCTTTAACTTGCTGAGAATCCACCATACTGTTTTCCACAGTGTCTACACCATTTTACATTCCCACCAACAATGCACTTTTTAATACCCTCTCCAACATTTGTTCTTTTCAGGTTTTTTGATAATTGCCATCCTAATGGGTGGGAAATGATATCTCATTGTGGTTTTGACTTATCTATTTTTTTTTTTTCCTGAGACGGAGTCTTGCTCTGCCACCCAGGCTGGAGTACAGTAGCATGATCTCAGCTCACTGCAACCTCTGGCTCTGGGGTTCAAGCAATTCCCCTGCCACAGCCTCCTAAGTAGCTGGGACTACAGATGCATGCCACCACGCCAGGCTAATTTTTGTATTTTTAGTAGAGATGGGGTTTCACCATGCTGGCCAGGCTGGTCTCAAATTCCTAACCTCAGGTAATCCTCCCATCTCAGCCTCCCAAAGTGCTAAAATTATAGGCATGAGCCACTGCGCCTGGCTACGTTTATTATTAAAATGTTATCTGCCCTTGGTTCATGCCTTTTCTATTAGTTCTTTGTTTATTTCTCATTCTTGGCAGACTTCCCCTTCTCTCTCTGACTCTTTAATCCAGGTTTCCCTGGGTTTCCCCTTAGCTTCTGCTTTCTGTGTACATAGTCCCTAAAGAGCTTGTCCCCTCCCATGATAGAAGTATCACACCCATGCCAGGAACTCTCAAATTTGTATTTTCTGAGTCGGGACTTCTTTCTGAGCATAGTGTTTGCCTTCAAATACTCTGAACACAGTATTTGGCTTCAAATAATCATTTGGAAATAAAAGAGTGTGAAGTTTAAAATCTGATTAAAAATATGGACACTGTTAATGGTCTTTGTTGCTGGCAAATGGGATTGGGGGATGGGGAATAAAGAAAAAACATAATTTTTAATATTGTGGTTTAAAAAAACACCACAGAACATAAAATTTACTATGGTAACCATTTTTTTAATACACTTTTTTATTTTTTATTTTTTTGAGATGGAGTCTCACTCTGTCGCCAGCTGGAATGCAGTGGTACGATCTTGGCTCACTGCAACCTCTGCCTCCCGGGTTCAAGCAATTCTTCTGCCTCAGCCTCTCGAGTAGCTGGGATTACAGGTGTGTGCCACTATGCTCAGCTAATTTTTGTATTTTTTGTAGAGACGGGGTTTCACTCTGTTGGACAGGATGGTCTCGATCTCTTGACCTGCCTGCCTCGGCCTCCCAAAGTGCTGGGATTACAGGTGTGAGCCACTGTGCCTGGCCTAGACTTTATTTTTTAAGAGTAACTTGAGCTTCACAGCAAAACCGAGTAGAAGGTACGGAGGGTTCCCATATACCCCCATCCCTACATATGTACAACTTCCTCCACCAGCAAAACTCCAAACCAGTATGGTACATTTGCTATGATAAAAGAAAAACTTTAGACAAAATAAATGCAATAGAGTTTGTTTGAGCAAAGAACAATTCTTGAGTTGGGCAGCCCTCAGAATCAGAGAGGCTCAGAAAACTGTCCTCTGCAACATGGTCAATGGGTATTTATAGACAGAAAAAGGCTGAAGAGGTCAGGTGCAGTGGCTTACGCCTGTAATCCCAACACTTTGAGAGGCCAAGGCGGGTAGATCATGAGGTCAGGAGTTCAAGACCAGCCTGGCCAAGATGGTAAAATCCCGTCTCTACCAAAAATATAGAAATTAGCTGGGCGTTGTGGCAGGTGCCTGTAATCCCAGCTACTCGGAAGGCTGAGGCAGAGAATTGCTTGAACCTGGAAGGTGGAGGTGGCAGTGAGCTGAGATCGCGCCACTGCACTCCAGCCTGGGCGACAGAGCGAGACTCCATCGCAAAAAGAAAAAAAAAAAAAGAAAGAAAAGAAAAAGGCTGAAGAAAGCAGAAATAAAGATGAAAAAGTGGATTGGTCATTTCAAAGTTACTTTCCCGGTAAAGGTTAAAGCCAAGGCAACTTCTTTAGAATGTTGGTTAAAAATGGCTTATTCAAGGATTTGGATATTATCTCTCTCTCTCCTGATTTCTTGGAAATTCAGATAAACAACTTAGTTTCGGTTTGGTGGCACAGAACTTTAGCATGAATGACCCTATTTTGGTTTGGTCTGTTGGGACCTAGTGCAGGAACTCTGTCCAAATCAATGACCTAATTTAAATTTTATTTAACAATTATAATTAATGAACCCACATTGACAAATCGTTATCAATGTTGTTATCAATTGTTGTTGTACTTTCTATGGGTTTTGACAAATGTATAATGACATGTTTCCATCTTTATAGCACATACAGAGTCATTTCACTGCCCTAAAAACCCTATGTGCTCTGCCTACCTATCACTCCCTATTCCCCAAACTCTGGCAACCACTGATTTTTTTGTTGTTGTTGTTGTCTGAGATGGAATCTCACTCTGTCACCCAGACTGGAGTGCAGTGGCGCCATCTTGGTTCACTACAACCTCCACCTCCCGAGTTCAAGCAATTCTCCTGCCTTAACCTCCTGAGTAGCTGGGATTATAGGCGTGTACCACCATGCCCAGCTAATTTTTGTATTTTTAGTAGAGACGGGGTTTCACCATGTTGGTCAGGCTGGTCTTGAACACTTGACCTCATGATCCACCCACCTCAGCCTCCCAAAATGCTGGGATTACAGGTGTGAGGCACCACACCTGGCCACCACTGATTTTTTTTTTTTTTTTTTTTTTGATTCTGAGATAGGATCTTGCTCTGTTCACCAGGCTGGGGTACAGTAGTGTGATCATGGCTTACTACAACCTTGGACTCCTGGGCTCAAGCAACTCTCCTGCCCCTGCCTCTTGAGTAGCTGGACCTACAGGTGCATGCCATCATGCCCAGCTAATTTTAAAACTCTTCTGTAGAGACAAGGTTTCACTATGTCGCCCAGGCTGGTCTCAAACTCCTGACCTCAAGCTATGTTCCCACTCAGACCTTCCAAAGCTCTGGGAATGCAGGTATGAATCACACCATGCTCAGCCTCCACTGATCTTTTTACTATCTCCATAGTTTTGCCTTTTTCCAGAATGTCATATAGTTGGAATCATACAGTATGTAGCCTTTTCAGAGTGGCTTCTTTCACTTAATAATAGGCATTTAAGATTCCTCCATGTCTTTTCATGGCTTGATATCTCATTTCATTTCTTTTTATCACTGAATAGTATTCCACTATATAGATGTACCACAGTTCATTCATCTATTCATCTTCTGAAGTCATCTTGGTTGCTTCCAAGTTTTGGCAATTATGAAAAAAGATGCTATAATCATCTATGTACAGGTATTTGTATGAACACAGTTTTCAACTCCTTAGGGTAACACCAAAGAGCATGATTGCTGGATCATATGGCACTATGGTTTAAATGTATCTCCTCCAAAATTCAGGTGTCGAAACTTAATGGCCAATGTGATGGTACTGAAAAGTGGATCTTTTTTCCTTTTTTAAAGATAGGGTCTTGCTATGTTGCCCAGGCTAGTCTTGAATTCCTGAACTCAAACGATCGTCTGGCCTCAGCCTCCCAAGTAGTTGGAACCATAGGCGGATACCACCACATCTGGTGAGGTGAAGTCTTAAGAGACAATTAGGCCATGAGGACTACTCCTTTGTGAATGGAATTAAGCACCTTATAAAAAAAAGAAAAAAGGCTCTGTGAAGCATTTGCTCCTCTTGCCTTTCTGCCCTCTGGTGTGTGAGGACACAGTGTTCTTCCTTTCTGTGAGATGCAGTAACAAGGTACCATCTTGGAAGCATAGAGGATCCTTTACCAGACAGTGAGCCTGCTGGTGCCTTGATCTTGGATTTCCCACCCTCCAGAACTGTGAGAAATAAAATGCTGTTCTTTATAAATTAAACAGTCCCAGGTGTTTGTTACAGCAGCACAAAACAGACTAGAACATATTGTAAGAGTATATTTACCAAACTGCCAACTGTCTTCCAAAGTGGCTGTTCCATTTTACATTCTACCAGAAATAAATGAAAGTTTTTGTTGTTCCTCATCTTTGCCAGTATTTGGTGCTGTTAGCAAAAGAACTGATTAGCTGGATTTTGTTAAGATTAAATATTTTTAGGTCAGACGTGGTGGCTCATGCCTGTAATCCCAGCACTTCGGGAGGCTGAGGCAGGGGGATCACCTGAGGTCAGGAGTTTGAGACCAGCCTGGCCAGCATAGTGAAACCGCATCTCTACTAAAAAAACACAAAAATTAGCCAAGCATGGTGGTGCATGCCTGTAATCTGAGCTACTTGGGAGGCTGAGGCAGGAGAATTGCTTGAACCTGGGAGGGTGGAGGTTGTGGTGAGCCGAGATCGAGCCATTGCACTCCAGCCTGGGCAACAAGAGCAAAACTCTGTCTCAAAAAAAAAAAAAAAAAAAAAAAAAGCTCAACATCATGTCAGTAGGAAATTGCAAATTAAAAGCATGAGATATCCCTACATAGCTATTAGAATGGCTAGAATCCATCGTAACTATTTTTACACGTACAGTTCAGTAGCGTTAGGTACATTCATGTTGTTGTACAATAGATTTCTAGAGCTTTTTCTTCTTGTAAAACTGAAACTCTATACTCATTAACAACTCCCTTTACTTTGCCTCTATAAGTTTAACTACTTTTGTTACCTCAAATAACTGGTATTGTACAGTGTTTGTCTTTTTGTGACTGGCTTATTTAACATTTACCATAATGTCCTCAAGCTTCATCCATGTTGTAGCATGTGAAAGAATTTCCCACATTTTTTTAATTTTAAAAAAGCATTCATGTAGGTCAGGCGCAGTGGCTCATGCCTGTAATCCTAGCACTTTGGGAGGACTAAGTAGGTGAATCACCTGAGGTCAGGAGTTCAAGACCAGCCCAACATGGCAAAATCCTGTCTCTACTAAAAATACAAAAATTAGCTAGGCATGGTGGTGCATGCCTGTAATCTCAGCTACTTGGGAGGCTGAGGCAGGAGAATTGCTTGAACCCAGGAGGCAGAGGTTGCAGTGAGCCAAGATCGTGCCACTTCACTCCAGCCTGGGCAAAAGAGTGAAACTCCTAAAGAAAGAAAGAAAGGAAGGAAGGAGCATTCATGTTTTCAATTAGGTAAAATAAGCTATGCTGGCTGATTGTCTCACCTGTGTGCTCTCCCCCGCGATCACTGATTCTCCATCCTTCTCCCCCTGCTCTGAGACCCAGAAGCTGACCTCTACAGATTGCCTCACCCGTGTTGTCTGGTTTCTGGTTGGGTGGCTAATGGGAGGCACCATCAGGAGACAGAGAGCAAGAGATCTTTATTTTTATTTTATTTTTTTTTATTTTTTGGGACGGAGTCTTGCTCTGTCACCCAGGCTGGAGTGCAGTGGTGCCATCTCAGCTCACTGCAACCTCCGCCTCCTGGGTTCAAGCAATTCTTCTGCCTCAGCCTCCTGAGTGGCTGGAATTACAGGCACGCGCCACCATGCCCCACTAATTTTTGTATTTTTTGTAGTGATGGGGTTTCACCATGTTGGTCAGGCTGGTCTCGAACTCCTGACCTCGTGATCCACCCACCTCGGCCTCCCAAAGTGCTGGGATTACAGGCGTGAGCCAGCACGCCCAGCAAGAGGTCTTTATTTATTGCCCCCCATGAGCACCCACTTCCTGGCTCACTACTGTTCAGGTAGTAGCTGCTTTTCATTCCTCTTGCTTAGCACAGGCTCACTTGAGGCTTCCTCACCATCATTTCACCCCACCCCTACACTCTTTCCCCTTCAGGCCTAGGAGTAGAAATAACTTCCTGCTATTGTTAGAACCTGCATGCTTCACGACCTCTTTTTTTGTTCCTTTAACCTTGCCCACACCTAGGTAAATAGTCCTTTCGTTAAAGTCTCTTTATTAAGCCCTTTTGAGTATGCCATCTGTTCATATGCTTCCTGCTAAGATCCTGAGTCAGACACATGCAACTATTAAAAAAAAGTTAACAGTTTAGAAGGCTAAGAAGGGAAAAATAAAAATCTGTGTTTACCCCCGTAGCCCTTGACTCCATTCCATTGCATGTATAATTGCCATTTCATTTGGTGAGTTCTAATTCTTGGGTAAGCCCTGATTAGTCTTAGATAATTATGTTACATCCTTCTCCCTTACCAGTAACTGGTTCAGAAATCCAGGCCTAAGCCATCGGCAAAGGATATTTTCCTGTCCTAGGGACTGGGTTGAGAATGGGCACATGAGTTGCTCTCATGGCCCAGTTCAGAGTAATGAGATTCAAGGAGAATTTGCTGGGGGGTTTCTTCTCAGAGAACCAAGCTTGGAGGTGACCCCCAAATGTGGAACCAGTTTGAGGAAAAGTCAGCAGAGGAAGCTGAGCCACGAGAATCACAGAAACAGAGTCAGGCCACTGGATTAAGCCACTCATACCAACCCTAAACCTAACCAGCCTCTGCACTTCCAACTGTGGAACCTAATATATTTCATGGTTTTCCATTTACTTGCAAAAAAGTAACCTAGCCAATACACACACACACCACATACACACATATATACACTATAAAATACACATACCCAAATGGGATCATTTTATATATAATTTACTACAAATTGCCTTTTTCACTAAATGATATATTGTGAACATCTTTCCAACTAAGCACATTTAGTTTTGCTTCATTATTTAAACACTGGATACTATTTTGTGGAAGTGACACAACATAGCTTCTCCTACTGTAGAATATTTAGGTCGTTTGCAGTTTTTCCCCATTACAAACATGGCACAGTGACACATATTGTGGTATGTCTGTATCAATATGTGCATAAAATGAATTTCTAGTGGAATCACTTGGTCAAAAAGTCTGAGAATTTAAAATGTTCGTAAATACTGCTATATTGTTGGAGACTCTTCCAAGATGGTAGAAGACAGGCGATTTCTGCATTTCCAACTGAGGTACCTGGTTCATCTCATTGAGGCTCGTTGGACAGTGAGTACAGCCCACAGAGGGTGAGCTGAAGCAGGGTGGGGCATCACCTCACCTGGGAAGTGCAAGGGGTCAGGGGATTTCCCTTTCCTAACCAAGGGAAGCCATAAGAGACTGTACCGGGAAGAATGGTACACTTCTGCCCAAATACTGTGCTTTTCCCATGGTCTTTGCAACCAGCAGACCAGGAGATGCCCTCCAGTGCTTGGCTTGGCAGGTCCCATGCCACAGAGCCCAGCAAGCTAAGATCCATTGGCTTGAAATTCTCCCCACTAGCACAGCAGTCTGAGATGCACCTGGGCCACTCAAGCTTGGTGGGGGGAGGGGCATCTGCCATTGCTGAGGCTTGTGTAGACAGTTTTACCCTCACAGTGTAAACAAAGCTGCCAGCAAGTTCAAACTGGGCAGAGCCCACCGTCTAGATTCCACCTCTGTGGGCAGGGCATATCTGAAGAAAAAGCAGCAGCCCCAGTCAGGGACTTACAGATAAAACCCTCATCTCCCTGGGACAGAGCACCTGGGGGAAGGGGCAGCTGTGGTCACAGCTTCAACAGACTTAAACTTCCCTGCCTGACAGCTCTGAAGACAGCAGTTGTTCTCCAGCACAGTGTTCAAGCTTTGATAATGGACAGACTGCCTCCTGAAGTGGGTCTCTGACCCCCGTGTACCCTGACTGGGAGACACCTCCCAGTAGGGTACAACAGACATCTCATACAGACAGGTGCCCCTCTGGGACAAAGCTTCCAGAGGAAGGATCAGGCAGCAGTATTTGCTGTTCTGCAGCCTCCGCTGGTGATACCCACGCAAACAGGGTCTAGAGTGGACCTCCGGCAAACTCCAACAGACCTGCAGCTGAGGGGCCTGACTGTTAAAAGGAAAACTAACAAACAGAAAGGAATACCATCAACATCAACAAAAAGGACATCCACACCAAAACCCCATCCGTAGGTCACCAACATCAAAGACCAAAGGTAGATAAAATCACAAAGATGGGGAGAAACCAGAGCAGAAAGGCTGAAAATTTCAAAAACCAGAATGCCTCTTCTTCTCCAAAGGATCACAACTCCTCTCCAGCAAGGGAACAAAACTGGACAGAGAATGAGTTTGACGAGTTGACAGAAGTAGTTTTCAGAAGGTGGGTATCAACAAACTTCTCTGAGCTAAAGGAGCATGTTCTAACCCATTGCAAGGAAGCTAAAAACCTTGAAAAAAGGTTAGATGAATGGCTAACCAGAATAACCAGTGTAGAGAACATAAATGATCTGATGGAGCTGAAAAACACAGCAGAAGAACTTTGTGAAGCATACACAAACTTCAATAGCTGATTCGATCAAGCGGAAGAAAGGATATCAGTGATTGAAGATCAAATTAATGAAATAAAGCGAGAAGCAAGATTAGAGAAAAAATAGTGAAAAGAAACGAACAAAGCCTCCAAGAAATATGGGACTATGTGAAAAGACCAAATCTACGTTAGATTGGTGTACCTGAAAGTGACAGGGAGAGTGGAACCAAGTTAGAAAACACTCTTCAGGATATTATCCAGGAGAACTTCCCCGGTCTAGCAAGGCAGGCCAACATTCTAATTCAGGAAATACAGAGAACACCACAAAGGTATTCCTTGAGAAGAGCAACCCCAAGACACATAATTATCAGATTCACCAAGGTTGAAATGAAGGAAAAAATGTTAAGGGCAGCCAGAAAGAAAGGTTGGATTACCCACAAAGGAAAGCCCATCAGACTAACAGCAGATGTCTCAGCAGAAACCCTACAAGCAAGAAGAGAGGGGAGGCCAATAGTCAACATTGTTAAAGAAAAGAATTTTTAACTCAGATTTTATATCCAGCCAAACTAAGCTTCATAAGTGAAGGAGAAATAAAATCCTTTACAGACAAGTGAATGCTGACAGATTTTGTCACCACCAGGCCTGCCTTACAAGAGCTCCTGAAGGAAGCACTAAACATGGAAAGGAACAACTGGTACCAGCCATTGCAAAAACATGCCAAATTGTAAAGACCGTCGACACTATGAAACAACTGCATCAACTAACGGTTAAAATAACCAGCTAGCATCATAATGACAGGATCAAATTCACACATAACAATATTACCTTAAATGTAAATGGGCTAAATGCCCCAACTAAAAGACACAGACTGGCAAATTGGATAAAGAGTCAAGACCCATTGGTGGTCTATATTCAGGAGACCCATCTCACATGCAAAGACACACATAGGCTCAAAATAAAGGGATGGAGGAAGATCTACCAAGCAAATGGAAAGCAAAAAAAAGCAGGGGTTGCAATCCCAGTCTCTGATTAAACAGACTTTAAACCAACAAAGACCAAAAGAGACAAGGCCATTACATAATGGTAAAGGGATCAATTCAACAAAAAGAGCTAACTATCCTAAATATATAGGCACCCAATACAGGAGCACCCAGATTCATAAAGCAAGTTCTTAAAGACCTGCAAAGAGACTTAGACTCCCACATAATAATAATCGGAGACTGTCCGATTAACACCCCACTGTCAATATTAGACAGATCAACAAGACAGAAAATTAACAAGGATATACAGGACTTGAACTCAGCTCTGGATCAGGCAGACCTAACAGACATCTACAGAACTCTCCACCCCAAATTAACACAATATAAGTTCTTCTCAGCACCACACCACACTTATTCTAAAATTGACCACATACTTGGAAATAAAACACTCCTCAGCAAATGTAAAAGAACAGAAATCACAACAAACTCTCTCAGACCACAGTGCAATCAAATTAGAACTCAGAATTAAGAAACTCACTCAAAACTGCACAACTGCATGGAAACTGAACAACCTGCTTCTGAGTGACTACTGGGTAAATAATGAAATGAAGGTGAAATAAAGATGTTCTTTGAAACCAATGAGAACAAAGACACAACATACCAGAATCTCTGGGACACATTTAAAGTAGAGTGTAGAGGGAAATTTATAGCACTAAATGCCCACGTGAGAAAGCAGGAAAGATGTAAAATCGACACCCTAACATCACAATTAAAAGAACTAGAGAAACAAGAGCAAACAAATTCAAAAGCTAGCAGAAGACAAGAAATAACTAAGATCAGAGCAGAACTGAAGGAGATAGAGACACAAAAATCCCTTCAAAGAATCAATGAATCCAGGAGCTGGTTTTTTGAAAAGATCAACAAAATAGATAAACCGCTAGCCAGACTAATAAAGAAGAAAAGAGAGAACAATCAAATAGATGCAATAAAAAATGGTAAAGGGGATATCACCACCGATCCCACAGAAATACAAACTACCATCAGAGAATTACTATAAACACCTCTATGTAAATAAACTAGAAAATGTAGAAGAAATGGATAAATTGCTTGACACATACACCCTCCCAAGACTAACTCACAAGAATTCGAATCTCTGAATAGACCAATAACAGGTTCTGAAATTGAGGCAATAATTAATAGCCTACCAACCAAAGAAAGTGCAGGACCAGACGGATTCACAGCTGAATTCTAACAGAGGTACAAAGAGGAGCTGGTACCATTCCTTCTGAAACCATTTCAATCAATAGAAAAAGAGAGAATCCTCCCTAACTCATTTTATGAGGCCAGCATCATCCTGATACAAAAGCCTGGCAGAGACACAACAAAAAAAAGAGAATTTTAAGCTAATATCCGTGATGAACATTGATGTGAAAATCCTCAATAAAATACTGGCAAACTGAATCCAGCAGCACATCAAAAAGCTTATCCACCATGATCAAGTCGGCTTCATCCCTGGGATGCAAGGCTGGTTCAACATACTCAAATCAATAAATGTAATCCATCACATAAACAGAACCAAAGACAAAAACCACATGATTATCTCAATAGATGCAGAAAAGGCCTTTAACAAAATTCAACAGCCCTTCTTGCTAAAAACTCTCAATAAACTACGTATTAATTGAATGTATCTCAAAATAATAAGAGCCATTTATGACAAACCCACAGCCAATATCATACTGAATGGGCAAAACTGGAAGCATTCCCTTTGAAAACAGGCACAAAACAAGGATACCCTCTCTCACCACTCCTATTCAACATAGTATTGGAATTTCTGTCCAGGGCAATCAGGCAAGAGAAAGAAATAAAGAGTATTCGGTTAGGAAAAAAGGAAGTCAAATTGTCTCTGTTTGCAGATGACATGATTGTATATTTAGAAAACCCCATTGTCTCAGCCCAAAGTCTCCTTAAGCTGATAAGCAACTTCAGCAAAGTCTCAGGATAGAAAATCAATGTGCAAAAATCACAAGCATTCGTATACAACAATAACAGACAAACAGAGAGCCAAATCATGAGTAAACCCCCTTCACAATTGCTACAAAGAGAATAAAATACCTAGGAATCCAACTTAGAAAGGATGTGAAGGACCTCTTCAAGGAGAACTAAAAACCACTGCTCAATGAAATAAAAGAGGACACAAAAAAATGGGAGAACATTCCATGCTCATGGATAGGAAGAATCAATATCATGAAAATGGCCATATTGCCCAAAGTAATTTATAGATTCAATGCTATCCCCATCAAGCTACCAATGACTTTCTTCACAGAATCGGAAAAAACTACTTTAAAATTAATATGGAACCAAAAAAGAGCCTGCATAGCCAAGACAATCCTAAGCCAAAAGAACAAAGCTGGAGGCATCACGCTACCTTACTTCAAACTATACTACAAGGCTACAGTAACCAAAACAGCTTGGTACTGATACCAAAACAGATATGTAGACCAATGGAACAGAACAGAGGCCTCAGAAATAACACCACACATCTACAGCCATCTGATCTTAGACAAACCTGACAAAAAGAAGCAATGTGGAAAGGATTCCCTATTTAATAAATGGTGCTGGGAAAACTGGCTGGCCATATGTAGAAAGCTGAAACTGGATCCCTTCCTTACACCTTATACAAAAATTATCTCAAGATGGATTAAAGACTTAAATGTAAGACCTAAAACCATAAAAACCCTAGAAGAAAACCTAGGCAATACCATTCAGGACATAGGCATGGGCAAAGTCTTCATGACTAAAACACCAAAAGCAATGGCAACAAAAGCCAAAATTGACAAATGGGATCTAATTAAACTAAAGAGCTTCTGCACAGCAAAAGAAATGATCATCAGAGTGAACAGGCAACCTACAGAATGGGAGAAAATTTTTGCAATCTATCCTTCTGACAAAGGGCTGATATCCAGAATCTACAAAGAACTTAAACAAATTTACAAGAAAAAAACAACACCATCAAAAAGTGGGTGAAGGATATGAACAGACACTTCTCAAAAGAAGACATTTATGTAGCCAACAGGCACATGAAAAAATGCTCATCATCACTGGTCATCAGAGAAATGCAAATCAAAACCACAATGAGATACCATCTCACACCAGTTAGAATGGCAATCATTAAAAAGTCAGGAAACAACAGATGCTGGAGAGGATGTGGAGAAATAGCAACACTTTTACACTGTTGGTGGGACTGTAAACTAGTTCAACCATTGTGGAAGACAGTGTGGCGACTCCTCAAGGATCTAGAACTAGAAATACCATGTGACCCAGCAATCCTGTTACTGGGTATATACCCAAAAGATTATAAATCATGCTGCTATAAAGACACATGCACATGTATGTTTATTGCGGCACTATTCACAAGAGCAAAGACTTGGAACCAACCCAAATGTCCATCAATGATAGACTGGATTAAGAAAATGTGGCTCATATATTCCATGGAATCCTATGCAGCCATCAAAAAGGATGAGTTCATGTCCTTTGCAGGAACATGGATGAAGCTGGAAACCATCATTCTCAGCAAACTATCACAAGGACAGAAAACCAAACACCACATGTTCTCACTCGTAAGTGGGAGTTGAACAATGAGAACACATGGACACAGGAAGGGGAACATCACACACCAGGGCCTGTTGTGGGGTGGGGGGTTGGGGGAAGGATAGCATTAGGAGAAATACCTAATATAAATGACAAGTTAATGGGTGCAGCAAACCAACATGGCACATGCATACCTACCGGGGGAATCAGCCCCAAATATTTCAACGTAGGTTCTTTCTATTTTCCCTAAGTGTCGGCCGGTCTGAGAAATAAAGAGGAAGAGTACAAAGAGAGAAATTTTACAGCTGGGCCTCTGGGGGTGTCATCACATATTGGTAGGACCGTGATGATGACTCCAAGCCGCAAAATCAGCAAGTTTTTATTAGGGATTTTAAAAAGGGGACAGGGTGTACGAACAGGAAGTAGATCACAAGGATCACATGCTTCAAAGGGCCATAAAGATCACAAGGCAAAGGCAAAATTAGAATTACTGATGAGGTTCTATGTCCCACTGTGCACATATTGTTTTGATAAATATCTTAACATGAAACAGGGCTCGAGAGCAGAGAACTAGTCTGACTAGAATTTACTAGGCTGGAATTTCCCAATCCTAGTAAGCCTGAGGGTACTGCAGGAGACCAGGGTGTATTTCAGTCCTTATCTCAACCATATAAGACAGACACTCCCAGAGTGGCTGTCTATAGACCTGCCCCCAGGAATGCATTCCTTCCCCAGGGTTATTTCTTGCTGGGAAAAGAATTCAGCAATATTTCTCCTACTCGCACATCCATCTACAGGCTTTCTGTGAGAAGAAAAATATGGCTCTATTCTGCCCAACCCCACAGGCAGTCAGACCTTATGGTTATCTTCCCTTGTTCCCTGAAAATCGCTGTTATTCTGTTCTTTTCAGGGTGCACTGATTTCATATTTTTCAAACACACGTTTTACAATCAGATTTCATATTGTTCAAACATACATGTTCTATAATCAATTTGTAGAATAGTGGTCCTGAGGTGACGTACATTCTCGGCCAACGAAGATAACAGGATTAAGAAATTAAAGTAAAGACAGCTGGTGGGGCGAGGTGGCTCATGCCTATAATTCCAGCACTTTGGGAGGCTGAGGCAGGCGGATCATGAGGTCAGGAGATCGAGACCATCCTGGCTAACACGGTGAAACCCCATCTCTACTAAAAAAAAAACAAATACAAAAAATTAGCTGGGCGTGGCGGCAGGTGCCTGTAGTCCCAGCTACTCGGGAGGCTGAGGCTGGAGAATGGCGTGAACCTGGGAGGTGGAGCTTGCAGTGAGCTTAGATGGCACCACTGCACTCCAGCCTGGGCGACAGAGCGAGACTCCATCTCAAAAAAAAAAAAAAATTTTACCCAGCCATCCTATTACTGGGTATATACCCAAAGGACTATACATCATGCTGCTATAAAGACACATGCACACGTATGTTTATTGCGGCACTATTCACAATAGCAAAGACTTGGAACCAACCCAAATGTCCAACGATGATAGACTGGATTAAGAAAATGTGGCACATATACACCATGGAATACTATGCAGCCATAAAAAATGATGAGTTCACGTCCTTTGTAGGGACACGGATGAAATTGGAAATCATCATTCTCAGTAAACTATCACAAGAACAAAAAACCAAACACCGCATATTCTCACTCATAGGTGGGAACTGAACAATGAGAACACATGGACACAGGAAGGGGAACATCACACTCTGGGGACTGTTGTGGGGTGGGGGGAGGGGGGAGGGATAGCATTAGGAGATATACCTAATGCTAAATGACGAGTTAATGGGTGCAGCACACCAGTATGGCACATGTATACATATGTAACTAACCTGCACATTGTGCACATGTACCTTAAAACTTAAAGTATAATAATAAAATAAAATAAAATAATAAATATATAAATAAAAAATAAATTTAAAAAGACAGGCATAAGAAATTATAAGAGTATTATTAGGGAAGTGATAAATGTTCATGAAATCTTCACAATTTATGTTCAGAGACTGCAGTAAAGACAGGTGTAAGAAATTATAAAAGTATTAATTTTGGGAACTGATAAATGTCCATGAAATCTTCACAATTTATGTTTTTTGTGACTCAGCTCCAGCCGGTCCCTCCGTTCAGGGTCCCTGACCCTGCAACATATACCTATGTAACAAACCTGCATATTGTGCACATGTACCTGAGAACTTAAAGTATAATAAAAAAAATACTCCTATATTGCCTTCCAAAAGGTTATTTCAATTTCTACTTCCACTAAGAGTATGTGAGCCTACTTACTTCTTCACATCCTTGCCAACACTGGATACTATAAAAAGTTTAAATCGGCCAGGCATGGTGGCTCACGCCTGTAATCCTGGCACTTTGGGAGGCCAAGGCAGGTGGATCACATGAGGTCAGGAGCTCGAGACCAGCCTGGCCAACATGGTGAAACCCTATCTCTACTAATAATACAAAAATTAGCTGGGTGTGGTGGCAGGCGCCTGTAATCCCAGCTACTTAGGAGGCTGACGCAGGAGTCACTTGAGCCTGGGAGGCGGAGGTTACAGTGAGCTGAGGTCATCCCATTGCACTCCAGCCTGGGTGACAAGAGTGAAACTTCATCTCCCAAGTTTAAATCTTTAGTAATCATATGAAAAATACATCCATTACATCCAATTTATAGGCTTTTTTTGTTAAACTTTCATGGCTTTTGCCTGCTTTTCTATTTAATTATAATTTTCTTGTTGATTTGAAGCAGCTGTTTGCATGGTTTTTAAAAATAGCAATTTCTCACAGTATTAAAAATTGTATCCCCCTTCTTTTGTTATCTTTTTAGTTTTTTATGGTACATTTTTCATGAGAAAGTTTATGCAATTTAATATACTGATGTTTTCCTTTATTCTTACAGGATATTATTTTATACCTAGAGTCCTTCCCTCATTCTAAGATAATTATTTAAATTCACCAATATTTTCTTCTAGTAATTTAAAGTTCATATTTACATTTAAATCTCTGCCCCAAAGGAAGGTTTTTTGCTCTATGCAAATCTGTACTCTTCAATTTTTTGTTATGATGAGCATATATTACTATTATAATTTTTTAAAACATGGTCACAAGCTAGTGTAGTACAGATACGTCTTTCTATGAAAATCTTGACAAAAACAAAACCAGTAGCAGATGTAATTTGAAAAACACCAATATGGTAAAAGAATGAAAGTAGGCTTCCCATATTTTACTTCGAAATTTGAAAGATCACCATATGTGTGCCTCCCCCTGGTACCTTGAAACTGCTCTCTTATGTGCACACACTGTTCAGTACAAGGGGCCTGCCAGCTTGGTACTTATGGCCACCTTCCTCCTTAGTCAGGCTTGATCTCAAGCCATAGAAAAAAAGGAAGAAAAGAAGTCAAGAGAAAGAGTAACAAAGTAAGATACAAGTAAACTGTTGGAAGCAGAATCAGCATTTACTGCCAGCCAGTAACAACTCTTTCTGAAATGTCTGAGCTGCCCGGTAGTACAATGCATTTCTCTACTTTCACCCTAGGAAACGCCTCAAAGCCTCCAGTACTTCCAGTCTCAGTCTATAAACCCAAAGTGTCTCCACTGCACACAAAGTTAAGAGCATAGGCTTTGGAGCCAGACTGCCTGGTTCACCCTGGACTCTGTCACTAGCTGTTAGGCACAGTGCTTGAACATCTCTGAGCCTCAATTTTCTCACCTGTAAAATGGGGATAATAGTAATGCTTACCTTGTATGGATCGTGCCATTGCACGTGGATTAATTACCTGAGTTAATATATGTAAAGCACCTACATGCCTGAAATATAATAGTGTTCAATCAATATTTGCTATTATCTTTATCAGAGAATAGTTAAGTCTACATGAGCCACAAGTGCATTGCAGAAGTCCAGTGGAATAGCAGAAAGGAATTATGGGATGTCCCAATATTGCTGTTGTTTGACAGGATTGAAAAAATCATGCAAACTCTGCCTTTCTATTTTCCTGAACCTACAACATGTGGATGATTAGTAGTTTCCTATTACAGTTAACAACTAATTGTAAAGTGCAGTTAATATGCAGTGTGAGGGCTTCTATTATTCATGGTTCTTACTCACTTGACTTAAGATAGGCTATTTTTTCTCCAACTGACTCAGTGCTCTACTCACTACTATTGTGCAATAAAGTTAGAGAAAGTACTGAATCGTTTCAAACCTGCTTATTGATGCTAAGATCTCACCATGTAATGACAAAAAAGATCTTAGTCACACAGTAAGGTAATGGTAGTGCAGTTGAGAATAAAGGAAACTGTCTTACTTCGTGAGCTGCGCAAATGAGGTTCATCTTGTGATAATAATTCTCACAATAACTCTATGAAGTAAGAATTTTATAAAGTTGTCCTAGGAAGTTCCCCTCCTATAAAAAGGAAAAGAAAACGGGGCCATTTTAGAAGACTACCTATCATATCTATCTGTAGGTATAAGTTTTTTCTGTCACCCCCCCAAAAAACATACAATTGTGCAATTAAGATGCATGAACTTATTGTTTTATTCCTTTTTCGGCTGTGCTTTCCATCTCTGTGTGGTGCGCTCCACTTTGGCTGAATTCTTGTGCTCATTTCTTACAGTTCACTATTTTATTCTTTGCTGTATTTATTCTGCTATTTGGTTTATCTAGTAGGCCCCTTATTTCAGTGATTATATTTTTTCTTTTCTTTTTTTCTTTCTTTCCTTTTTCTTTTTTTTTTTTTTTTGAGACAGAGTCTCACTCTGTCGCCCAGGCTGGAGTACAGTGGCATGATCCCAGATCACTGCAACTTCCATTTCTGGGGTTCTAGCGATTCTCTGGCCTCAGCCTCCTAAGTAGCTGGGATTACAGATGTGTGCCACCACACCCGACTAATTTTTGTATTTTTAGATGAAACGGGGTTTCGCCATGTTGGCCAGGCTGGTCTCGAACTCCTGACCTCAAGTGATCTACCTACCTTGGCCTTGCAAAGTACTGGGATTGCAGGCGTGAGCCACCACGTCCGGCCTTTTTTTTTTTTTTTTTTTTTTTTTTTTCCTTTGAGATGGAGTCTCTCTCTGTCACCCAGGCTGGAGTGCAGTGGTACAATCTTGGCTCACTGCAACCCCTGCCTCCTGGGTTCAAGCGATTCTCCCGCCTCAGCCTCCCGAGTAGCTGGGACTACAGGCACTTGCCACCAGGCCCAGCTAATTTTTGTATTTTTAGTAGAGACGGGGTTTCACCATATTGGCCAGGCTGGTCTCGAACTCCTGACCTCAGGTGATCTGCCTGCCTCGGCCTCCCAGTGTGCTGGGATTACAGGTGTGAGCCACTGTGCCCGGCCCCCTGGCCCACATTTTTTATTTTCAAAATCAATAACTGATTCTTTAAAAACTACCTGCTATTGTGGTTGCAGTATCCTTTTATAGCTCTAAGGTTTTTAATTATAGTTCAACTTAAAATCTTGTTTGCTCTATTGACTGTTTCCTTGGGCATTCATACTTATATTTATTGGGTTTGGTGCCTGTCTTTCACAGTGTTGGTTTTCCTTAAAAGTCTGGTGATTCTTGGCTTGCTGCTGGTCTTTGTGATTGCACAGCCCTGCTTGTGGATGAGCCAGGCCAGACATGTCAAAACTAGCAGCCCATCCCTTCTTCCACCCCTCTTCTGGGTTACTACGTTCTGGAGCAATGCTTCTCAATCTTTTTTTCATTATCACCCTCCTAAGGAAACTTTGTAGACATTTTTTCCCTAATCACCAGCCCTTCCTCATGAAATGTGAGTACCACAGATGGGCTACATCTCTGTGCATGTACTGTGGCCTGTTGGAGCCACAGACTATAGCAATATTTAGGTTTTTTTGTTTTCTTTCCCCAAAATTTCCCACCCAAGACCTAAGTTTTGCCCTAGTGGGAGTAATATCACCTCCAGCTAAAAATCATGCTGTGAAGAATGTCCCTGTTTTTCTGCATTAACTGTCCTACCAGTAAATGTTATTTTTGCCTTCTGCTTCCAAAGCAGTTGACCAAAGAACTCTCCTCTTCCTTTATCAAACATAAGCTAAATCCAAAGCTTAGAACATGTGAACATTCTTGCAACAACTCCTACCTGTAAAGTCTCTGGTACACTACGTTTTTTGTTGTTTTGTTTTTTAAATTAATAGACTTTATTTTTTAGGGTAGTTTTAGGTTCAAAGCAAAATGGAGCCGAAATTACATAATCCACCCACTCCCACACAGCCTCCACCACCATCAACATCCAGCAGCAGTTTGGTTCATTTGTTATAATCTGCACTGGCTTTACATTACATTTTAAACTGAGGTTTGCTCTGTTAATCTGATAATATGCTTTCAATATTTCTGGAATTTAAAAAAAAATTTAGATATACTAATAGCACATTTTATTATTTTCAAGCAATAGTATTAATTTTTCTCTCTTTATAACTTTTTGCAAACTTAAGGCATTGGGGCAGGTGGGTAGAGAGACCCTTCTGCACAGTCTTCCATTCCAATTTAATCTCCTAGAAAGATAGTTCTACCATGATAACAAAAAGCATGCAGAGAAGAGTGGGCAAGATTTAACTTTATAGACTATTGCTTTAAGTTGTACCAGAAGCCTCCACTTTATAGCTCAGTGATTCTTCTAAATTCTAAATGGCAAGCAAATTATTCTTAACGAAATATTCCATGTTGTTAATCAATAGCATCTACTAGCCTATACATGATAAAAGTAGGATGGTTCTGTTTTTTGAGTTTTTTTTAACAGCTTTGAGTTACAATTCACATATCATACAGTTCACTCAAAGTGTAAAATCCAATCGTTTTTAGTATGTTCACAGAGTTGTGAAACCATCACCACTATCATTTGAGAACATGTTCATCCTCCAAAAAAGAAACTTAATAACAATTAGTACTCATTCTCCATTTCTCTCCACCCTCCAAAACCCATCCTTTCCCCTCTACCCCTCCAGCCCTGAACAATCATGTATTTATTTGCCTATTCTGGACATTTTAAAATTCCTCCTATATAGCTGTAATTATATATTCTTTGACCAACATCTCCCAGTCCCCTTGTCCCCTAACTGCTCAAGCTCTGGTAACCACCATTCTATTCTCCTCTTCTATAAGGTCAGCTGTTTTAGATTCCACATATGAGAGAGTTCATGTGGTCTTTCTGTGCCTGGCTTATTTGCTTAACACAATGACCTCTAGTTCTATCCATGTTGCTGCAAATGACAGGATTTTGTTCTCTTTTATTTTTTATATTTATTTGTTTGTTTATTTATTTATTTATTTTTGCGACAGGGTTTCACTCTGTCACCCAGGCTGGAGAGCAGTGGCATGATCTTGGCTCACTGCAGCCTCAAACTCCCGAGCTCAAGTCATTCTCCCGCTTCAACCTCCCAAGCAGCTGAGATTATAGGCACATGCCACCACACTCAGCTAATTTTTTGTAGAGATGGGGTTTTGCTATGTTTCCCAGGCTGGTCAAGTGATCTGCCTGACTGCCTTGGCGTCCAAAAGTGTTGGGATTATAGGCATGAGCCACTGCATCTGGCCATGTTCTCTTTTATGGCTTAATAGTACTCCATTGTATATATATACCACATTTTATTTATCCATTCATCCGTTGATGGACACTTAGGTTGATTCCATATCTTGGCTATTATTATTATATATATTAATATATTATTATTCCATATCTTGGGTAATATATATTCCATATATTGGCTATATGTGCAATAAACAATGGAGTGCAGATATCTCTTCAACATATTGATTTCATTTCCTTTGGATATACACCCAGTAGTGGGATTGCTGTATCTTTTGTGAGTTCTTTAATGTATTGTATTTATGATTTTTGGAGTCTGTGATACATTTAATTTATATAGTGTGTTAAAATTATTTATTAGTACCACACATTTAAGCAAGTTCATAGAAAAAAGAACACAATGACCATTCAATTATATTTCTATTGTTCTCTATTCACTTCTAATCTGTCATTATATATATATACCTGTTGCACAATTCTAGTACTTTATGCATACCATTTTTGTGTTGTTTTGTTAGTGTGTCCATTTACTTATATCTATAAGTTTACAAAATTGCCATTTTTACTATCCATATAATTGTTAAACAATATGGAATCACCACGTTTACTAACTTCTTATTAGTATTTAGAATGCTTCCATATTTTTATATTATTTCAGAGTATGAATACTATCAAGAAGTGTTCAAAAAAACTTAAACCAATTTATAATGTACCTTCAGCCCTGCCAAACACTGTTCAAAATTTTTAATTCTTTTGGAGATTTTTAATTTAACATTTTTTACATTGTTACTGCATTTTCCCACCTCACATCTGACTTCCTATCTGTATTGTCTCATGTATAAAAGTGTTTGTGGCAGAGTATATTCTTCCAATCTGTTTGCAGCAACCAAACAACCCACATGCTCTTCTTTGACACTCCTCTCATTCAGAAGTGAGATCTATGTTCTCCTTGATTCTGTCTGGCCTTGTGACTGACAGAACTGACGCTGTGTGACCTCCAAGGCTAGGTTATAAAATGCAAAACAACTTCTGCTTGGGTTCTTTTAATACCCTTGCTCTTGGAACTGGGCTACCATTCTGTAAGGAAGCCCAAGAAGCCAATGAGGAGGCCTAAATGGAGCATAACCGAGGGCCCCAGCTTTCAGCCTAGGCTGTGCTGGGTAAGCAGCCAGCAGCAACTTGCTAGTTACGTGGTTGAGTCATCTTGAAGGGATATCCTTCAGTGCCCAAACCAGCCACCCCTGAAGATGCTGTGGGATAAGGCATCCTTGCTGAGCCTTGCCCAAATTAAAGATTGATGAGCAAGATAAATAAATAATTGTCTTTGTTGTAAACCACAGAATTTGGGGCTGGTTTGTTACTCAGTGACATGGTTCAGATGTGTCCTCACCCAAATCTCATCTTGAATTGTAGTTCCCATAATCCCTGTGTTGTGGGAGGGACCTGGTGGGAGGTAATTGAATCATGGGGGCAGTTACCTCCATGTTGCTCTTGTGATAGTGAGTTCTCACATGATCTGACGGTTTTATAAGGGGCTCTTCTCCTTTCGCTTGGCATTTCTCCTTCCTGAACCATGTGAAGAAGGATGTGTTTGTTTCCCCTTCCACCATGATTGTAAGTTTCCTGAGGCCTCCCCATCCCTGTGGAACTGTGAGTCAATTAAACCTCTTTTCTTTATAAATTACCAGTCTTGGATATGTCTTTTTTTTTATTTTTTATTTTTTTGAGATGGAGTCTTGCTCTGTTGCCCAGGCTGGAGTGCAGTGGTGTGATCTCAGCTCACTGCAACCTCCACCTCCCAGGTTCAAGTGATTCTCCTGCCTCAGCCTCCCAAGAGCTGGCATTTTAGGCATGCACCACCATGCATGGCTAATTTTTGTATTTTTAGTAGAGACGAGGTTTTGCTATGTTGGCCAGGCTGGTCTTGAACTCCTGACCTCAGGTGATCCACCCATCTCAGCCTCCAAATTGTTGGGATTACAGGTGTGACTCACTATGCCCAGCCTCAGGTATGTCTTAATTAGCAATGTGAGAACAGACTAATACAGTAAATTGGTACCATAAAGAGCAGACTGCTGCTGTAAAGATATCAAAAAATGTGGAAGCAACTTTGGAACTGGGTAACAGGCAGAAGCTGTAACAGTTTGGAGGGCTCAGAAGAAGACAGGAAAATGTGGGAAAGTTTGGAACTTCCTAGAGACTTGGAGGGCTCAGAAGACAGGATGATGTGATAAGTTTGGAACTTCCTAGAGACTTGTTGGTTTTGACCAACATGCTGATAGAGATATGGACAATTAAGTCCAGGCTGAGGTGGTCTCAGATGGAAATGAGGAACTTCCTAATAATTAGAACAAAGGTGACTCTTGGTATGCTTTAGCAAAGAGACTGGCATTTTGCCTCTGCCCTAGAGATCTGTGGAACTTTGAATTTGAGAGAGATTATTTAGAGTATCTGGTGGAAGAAATTTCTAAGCAGCAAAGCATTTAAGAAGTGAATTTGCAGCCTGACAATGCAGAAGAAAAATACATTTTCTGGGGAGAAATTCAAGCCAGTTGCAGAAATTTGCAAAAGTAACAAGGAGCCAAATGCGAATCACCAAGACAATGGGGAAAAATGCCTCCAGGGCATGTCAGAGACCTTCATGGCAGCCCCTCCCATCACAGCCTCAGAGGCCTAGGAGGGAAAAATGGTTTCCTGGGCCCATCCAGGGCCTCCCTGCTGTGTGCAGCCTCAAGACTTGGTGCCCTGCATCCCAGCCACTCCAGCTGGGGCTAAAAGGGACCAAGGTACAGCTCAGGGTGTTGCTTCAGAGGTTGCAAGTCCCAAGCCTTGGCAGCTTCCAGGTGGTGCTGAGCCTGCAGGTGCACAGAAGTCAAGAATTGAGGTTTGAGAACCTCTGCCTAGATTTCAGAGGATGTATGGAAATGCCTGGATATCCAGGCAGAACTTTTGCTGCAGGGACAGAGCCCTCATGGGGAACTTCTGCTAGGGCAGTGCAGAAGGGAAATGTTGGGTCAGAGCCCCCACATAGAGTCCCCACTGGGGCACTGGCCAGTTGAGCTGTGAGAAGAGGGCCACTGTCCTCCAGACCCAAGAATGGTAGATCCACCGACAGCTTGCACCATGCACCTGGAAAAGCTGCAGACACTCAATGCCAGCCTGTGAAAGCAGCCAGGTAGGGGGCTGTACCCTGCAAAGCCACAGGGGAGAAGCTGCTCAAGGCCATGGGAGCCCACCTCTTGCATCAGCGTGACCTGGATGTGAGATATGAAGTCAAAGAAGATCATTTTGGAACTTTAAGGTTTAATGACTGGTTAAGCTTTAATGACACTTTTATACATGACACAATAAAAATAGGAGCTCAACTGTGAAGTGGGAAAAATGCAGTCACAATGTAAAAAAAATGCTAACTTAAAAACCTCAAAAAGAATTACAAATTTTGAACACAGCATTTGGCAGGGCTGAAGGAACATTATAAAGTTTAAATCCTATTGGATTTTGGACTTGCATGGGGTCTGTGGCCCCTTTGTTTTGGTGAATTTCTCCCATTTGGAGTGGGTGTATTTGCCCAATGCCTGTACCCCCATTGTATCTAGAAAATAAATAACTTGCTTTTGATTTTCCAGGCTGATAGGAAGAAGGGACTTGCCTTGTTTCAGATGAGACCTTGGACATGTACTTTTGGGTTAATGCTGGAATAAGTTGAGAGTTTGGGGGACTGTTGGAAAGGTATGATTATGTTTTGAAATGTGAGGAAATGGGATTTGGGCAGGGATGGAATTATATGGTTTAGCTGTGTCCCCACCCAAATCTCACCTTGAATTGTAGTGCCCATAATCCCCATGTGTCATGGGACGGACCCGGTGGGAGGTAATTGAATCATGGGGGCAGTTACCTCCATGCTGTTCTTGTGATAGCAAGTGAGTTCTTATGAGATCTGGTGGTTTTATGAGAGGCTTTTCCCCTTTTGCTTGACACTTCTCTTTCCTGCTGCCATGTGAAGAAGGATGTGTTTGCTTCCCCTTCTACCATGATTGTAAGTTTCCTGAGGCCTCCTCAGCCATGCTGAGCTGTGAGTCAATTAAACCACTTTCCATTATAAATTACGTAGTCTCAGGTATGTCTTTATTAGCAGTGTGAGAACAGATTAGTACACTCAGCAATAGATAACTGATACAGCATATATATGTCTTTTAACCACCTATTGAGTGCAATTTGGGATGTTGACATATATTTGTTTAATTATTTGAAATAGCCGCTTTTTTTTTTTTTGAGATGGAATCTCACTCTGTTGCCCAGGCTGGAGTGCAGTGGCATGATCTTGGCTGACTGCAACCTCCGCC
Source organism: Pongo pygmaeus (assembly GCF_028885625.2). Taxonomy (NCBI): domain Eukaryota; kingdom Metazoa; phylum Chordata; class Mammalia; order Primates; family Hominidae; genus Pongo; species Pongo pygmaeus. Next base: position 56,745,036 of record NC_072387.2, read on the forward strand.
TCCCGGGTTCAAGCAACTCTTCTGCCTTAGCCTCCCAAGTAGCTGGGACTACAGGCAAGTGCCATCACACTCAGCTAATTTTTGTATCTTTGGTAAAGACAGGATTTCACCATATTGGCCAGGCTGGTCTCAAACTTGTGACCTCGTGATCTGCCCACCTCAGCCTCCCAAAGTGCTGGTATTACAGGCATGAACCATAGCACCTGGCCCAATAGCCACTTGAAAAAAAAATCAGAGAGGAATAAAGAGAAGCAAGAGGCAGTCTAGCATAATGTATTAGAGCACTGGAATTACAGTGCCTGGAATTAGAGTCTAGAATTTGACTGCCTGGGGTCTAATCCCGGCTCTGCCAATTACTAGCAAATTAACAACAGATACTTTGTCATCTCCTAAATGGGTATGATAACGGTAACCACCTAATTAGAAGTACTGTAAAGATTAAATTAGTTAGTATTTAAAGAATTTAGTCCAATGTCCAACCTAAAATAAATACCAAATAAATCCCATTTAAGTGTTAACCATTCCTAGCAGTTACATATTTTCATATATATTCTGTATTTTGTTGCTTTCTGTTTTTAAAATTGCATTAAGACATATACGGTTTCTTTATTTTTATACTTTGTATCAGTTAAGGTTCTGTGTAGTACAATATTAGGAAACCAAATAAAGACTGATTTAAAGAAGAAGGAATTGTCTTAACTCACTTAATAAGAGGTCTGAACACGGCAAGATCTGCAGTTGCTCAATATATCCTTTCAGTAATGCCACCATACACCAAGTTCTATCCAGCTCTTAGATTTGCAAATATTGGTAGTAAAGTGGCTAAGTAATCCCAAGCATCATATCCAGATATGGCAAAGTCTAGAGGAAGAAGGGACTATCTCCTCCTTGTAGGTACCAATACAGAAACAAATACCTGGCAATATAATTGGACTGGAACGAATGTTTGAACATCCACCACAATGTCCACTGAACACTTTCAAGCATATATATCTTGTTTCTGGTAATATGCCCCATTTTATTGATAGTTCTGATTCTGGCTGGGCATCGTGGTTTGCACCTTTAAGCCTATCACTTTAGGAGGCCAAGGTGGGTGGATAGATTGAGCCCAGGAGCTCAAGACCAGCCTGGGCAACATGGCAAAACCCCGTCTCTACAAAGAAAATTACAAAAAATTAGCTGGGCATGGTGGCATGTGCCTGTAGTCCCAGCTACTCACGAGGCTGAGGTGGGAGGATCACCTGAGGCTGGGAGGTCATGGCTTCAGTGAGCTGTGATAGCACCACAGCACTCCAGCCTGGGCAACAGAGTGAGACCCTGTCTCAAAAGAAAAAAAAAAAAAAAAGGAAGAAATTCATCTTCTACAAACCAATTTGTACTTCAATACAGAGTATCATCAACATCCAATTATAATTAATAACAAAGATGACCAGTTGGATATAAGATACTGCTTCAAGCTTTTGCAAAAGTCAATAATACCACTGAGGTCATTTAATCATCCAGTTTTTTATTCACTTGTGCCTTGTAGGTGTTACAAGTAATTTTATATGAAACTCCCCAAATAGTGAAAAATGTAGATTGTCTCTGAAAAACTTCAGGCTTTAAAATTGCTAATATTTTCTATGCTTTTTAAATAAAGATCTCCTTTATTTGAACTCTTATAGCATTTACAATCTGTACTATATGACTATCTTCTGTTTCATAGAGTTTCTATTTATGTCACTTGTGTTTGAGTCTTTTCTTCCAACCACATTTGTCTTTTACTTCAAGGCAGAGGTTATGTTTCACACTTTTTTTGTTTTGCTGCTGCAACTTGGACAGAGCTCAGCACAGAGCAGGTGCTCAATAAGCACTTATTAGTTAGTGTTCTCCAAGTCGTCTAGTGATGACTCGTAGAATAGTACATATATCTAGTGTTACTACGTGTGTGAGAGAGAACAGAGTGCGTGCCTATAGAAGGCTGAATGATGATCCCAAAGATATAAGGTTCTAATCCCTAGAAACTATAAACATTACCTTACATAGAAGAAGGGTCTTTGCAGATGTGATTAAGAATCTTGAGATGGGGAGATTATCCTGGATTATCCAGTGAGCTGTAAATGTCATTATAAGTGTCCTTATAAGAGAGAAGCAGAGGGAGATCTCTCTCTCTCTCTCTCACACACACACACAGAGAGATAGAGATTGAGAGAGAGAGAGAGGATGATGTGAAGGAGCAGAGAAAAATTTGAAGATGGAGTGAATGAAGTGATAAAGCCACAAATCAAAGAATGTCAGAAACTGGAAAAGGCAGAGAACAGATTCTCACCTGGAGCATCTGGAGGGAGGACAGCTCTGCCAGTACCTTGATTTCTGCCTGGTGACACTGATTTAGGACTTCTTGCCTCCAGAACTGTGAGAGAATAAATTTCAGTTGTTTTAAGCCACAAAATTTGTGATAATTTGTTAGAGCAGCCATAGGAATCCTAACACAATGCCAATCAACAATATATTTTATTATTGGGAGGTTTAAGAATCATGCATCTGGGGTCTTCTGGATCCCTATCTGTCTTCCAATTCCGACCTAATGGCACCATTACAAGTCAATTCCACCATAGACTGTATAAAAGAAGCCACTCTGCAGCACCTTTCAACACATGTTATCAGTCATATTGAGTAATTTCTCAAGGAGGCTCAATAATATCTAGACCAGCAGGCATTTCCACCCGCTGCTCTACTAATGCCATATAGGTTGGTTTCTTCCTCTCAAATTATCTGATCTCTCAGCTTACTATAGGCTTTAGCGGTGCCCTGTGTGATGACAGCAGGGTTTTGGATATAGTAAGTAGGAGCCACTTTTGGTATCTAATAGGAAACAAAAGGATCTATGGAATTGACCCATTGGTAAAGTGAGATTGCCTTCAAACCCACAAGAAAACTCTGCTAGCTTCCTAAATAAAATTTGCTTTCATTTTCAAATTAAGAAGAATATAGAAATGCTCTAGTTTCAATAAAACCTGAGTTGAACACAACTTCCTGCCTATAAAATGCCAATCGAATGAAAGCTGAAGGTGGAATGTGGCTATACAGGGATGGCATGCCATTCCTCTGCTCACACTGGACAGAGCATCTTTGTGTCTAGGTCACTTTAGAACCAGCTGGGGGCCTAGGGGCACTGGAGATAGATGCAAGGGCTTTACTGTTGTTCAACCACTTTTTAAAAATGGTTTGTTTTGTTTTGTTTTGTTTTGAAAACCAGGAAAGCAGTCTGCCTTTCCAAGGTCATTAGCTCCATCACAGGCCTCTTCTTTTCACAACCATATTGTTTTGTTTTCTCTAACCTGGAAGACGACTCAACCACAAATTTAATGTTTATCTTTCAAAATAGCAGCTGAAAAAAAAGCACAGGATGTGTGAGACTAAAAACACTCTTTTGGCTTCCTCTACTTTTTTGTGACTTTCTCGGGTTCCTCCCTGAGGGAGAGCCTGCTATATATAAGTAATGTTCTTCATTTGGCTTAGTGGTGCCCTAAATGAGAGCAGCGTAACCTCAGGAACACAACTTTGTCTGCTCTGTATCTGTTGGCAGGCATGGGGTGAACTGCAGTTTAGCAATGATTTCTCACCACCTTGTCTTCCTCATTATTTAATGACTCCAAGTGTATGCATCTTGACTTCTCTCCACAGTTGTTTGAAAATACCATTTGACCATGGACACCAGAGCTTCTGAAATACTGGCTTTCCCTTGGGTACTCAATAAGAAAAACTTCTTAGAAATTTGTCTTCAACCAACTGAGCTGTTTATTTTCTTCTTGGGTGCATTCCATTAGACAACAGGATTTATTAGTTCAAATTCCTGTTTCACAGAACGACTCGTTCTTAATGACATGTGTCCTTTCTTCTACTTCCCATACCCCACGCCCTCTCTGACCAATTTCTCTCTTCCTTTATGTCTGTATCTTTGCACAGTCTTCTGCAACCACCCACTTACTTGCCATTAACAAGGAACCTTTTTCATCTCCATGATGATGAATGTGATTTTTATAAAGTGCATAGGTAATGTGGCAAAAGGTTTTTAAACACTGAATTGAATTGCTTTTGATTAAATACCATTAAGACTCCTTGTTTGCAGTATATATGTGTTTGTTTCTGTTATACACAGTCCAATTCTTCATAAAACTAACGCTGGGGGCCGGCATGGTGGCTCAAGCCTGTAATACCAGCACTTTGGGAGGCAGAGGTGGGCGGATCACCTGAGGTCAGGAGTCTGAGCCTGGCCAACATGGTGAAACCCCGTCTCTCCTAAAAATACAGAAATTAGCCAGGCGTGGTGGTAAGTGCCTGTGATCCCAGCTACTCGGGAGGCTGAGGCAGGAGAATCACTTGAACCCTGGAGGCGGAGGTTGCAGTGAACCGAGATCACGTCACCATACTCCAGCCTGGGCAACAGAGTAAGGCTCCATCAGCCTCAAAACAAAAAACAACAAAACTAGCGCTGGTATCTCAGAATGATAGTTGTGCAATTTCTTAGTAATGACTATAACGCAATGTTTTATTATGCCTCCAAGAGTATCCTTTTTCCTTGCAAAATGTAGTTAGTTTCACTTTCAGAAAGAGATGAATATCAAAGTTTAAAAACGGATCAAGCCAAAAAAAAAAGGAAAAACTAGTTAAGATATACATGAAACAGCAGGCTCCCTCAATAGTATGACCCACAGTACTAAAGACAAAGGCATTAAAAGAGTCAAGTGGGACAAATGTTAACAGTCATAGCTACACTGAGGTATTATTCTCCTCATTTAGTGACTCACTGGACTTTAACTGAGACTAGACTACTTGAAGAAGTTCCTGGCTGTATGGGTATTTCTTGAACCACTAGCAATTTTTGTTTCTTTTCTGTTGAGTAGAGGTTTATTTGCAGTTCCACGTAATTTTATTCTCTTAAAGAATGTCTTATTGTGTTTGTTCCTCTAATCCTTCTATGCCTAAAAAATGGCCCCCTGAGCGTTTAGAAAGGGAAGGGAGGTACTATTTTCTATTCCTTAGCTGTTTTCACTGGTGAAACCAAAAGCAGACTACTTCCTTAGTATATCTTTTAGCATCTGATCAGATTCCCTTTTATAATTTTTTTTCCCCTCTGTGTGTGGTCTCTTAAAGCAAATGGCAGTTAAACATGCTATTTCTGCTTTAGGTCATGCACCTTCTCTAAAATGGAATTTACAGGACTTTTATGCTGTGTGATCAACCAAACCCAAGAATATCCTAAGGAGAAACTTCCATGTTTCTCTCTACATATAAATGTACTATATTTATATAATATACTATATTATGTATAATACAGTATACTTAACATGCTGAATTTCCCTTGGTCTTCCAAAGGTATATCTTGACACTGTGCTTATTTTTATCTAAAACCTCCTCTAAGGAAAACTTTAAAAATTCAAAAAGGAGTTTTTATGTAAATATTTGTATCTTTGTTCTCTGGAATTTTAGTAAATCAAACCTTTCCTCCCTTTTCTGAAAATAAGCCAGAGGAAAAGTAGATGAAAGATTATACAGAAACAGTCTTTTAGATGCTTTCTGACTCAAAGTACAAATTTCTCTTGGGTATATGTTCTCACTGTAATTCAATGATTCCAAGCACAAGGAAGTTGATTATACAAGATTCAAAGTAAAAATCTTCCCAGCACTTTGGGAGGCAAAGGTGGGTGGATCACCTGAGGTCAGGAGTTTAAGACCAGCCTGACCAACATGGCGAAACCCTGTCTCTACTGAAAATACAAAAAATTAGCCGGGCGTGGTGGTGCACACCTGTAGTCCCAGCTATTGGGGAAGCTGAAGCAGGAGAATCACTTGAGCCCAGGAGGCAGAGGTTGCAGTGAGCTGAGTTTGTGCCATTGAGTCCAGCCTTGGCAACAAGAGCAAGACTCCATCTAAAACAAACAAAGTAAAAATCCAAGTAGATTTCTCTTGTTTTGGTGGACTTGTTTGCATTTCTCATATTCTTTTTTTTTTTTTTTTTTTGAGATGGAGTCTTGCTCTGTCGACCAGGCTGGAGTGCAGTGGCACAATCTCAGCTCACTGCAACCTCCACCTCCCGGGTTCAAGCGATTCTCCTTTCTCAGCCTCCCAAGTAGCTTTGACTACAGGTGTGCGCCACCGTGCCCAGCTAATTTTTGTATTTTTAGTAGAGACGGGGTTTCACCATATTGGCTAGGCTGGTTTACAACTCCTGACTTCGTGATCTGCCTGTCTCGGCCTCCCAAAAAAGTGCTGGGATTACAGGCATAAGCCACCGCTCCCGGCCCATGCATTTCTCATATTCTTTCACAAGTCGGTTAAATTAGCCTGGAACCCAGGCAGATTTGGGAATAAAATAATCCCCTTTGTATTGAAGTGTGCTGTAGGGTCTCAAACGCACTTCTTTCAGGCCTCATTTGGTTCCAGGCATGGGTCACCCAGCACAGTTCATTTCATATACTTTCATCCCACCTGGAGCTCCTTTGATTATAACCTCCCAATTTGCTTTACAGCTATCACTTCACTAAGGGGACACATTTGTTTAATAGTCTCTTCTTCAACATCAAAACAAATCTTTAGAAATTTTAAAACAGGAAGTATTGGGGCAGAACCCAGGAGAACAAATTCATTGCATCAACCCAAAGATCTTGCAGTTTTCACCAAGTTTGAGAGACGTACCTTTCAAGTACAAGCACTACCCCCGCATTCCCTAGGAAATGATTCAAGGAGTCTGGACAACACAGACTCACTGTGCCAGTCACTTCTAAGGGTTTGTCAATAACTCAGTGTAAGGCCTTTCCCACTCTATGTGTCTACTAAGGGTTTAACTAGGCATAGTCTATCATGTTGGACTAGGAAATGATCCCAGAGTTAATAGAAAACAGTCTCCTCAACAGTATCTATGGCTAGGTTGCATACCACCCAGAAGCCAGGAAGACTAAATGTGGGATAAAGCTCTTACTGTTTCAATCCCATTAATTATGTTGCTTTATGAATGTTTTTCTTGCTTAATAACTATTGCCAGATGCAATGTGTCTTGGGGTCTCAAGTTGGAAAGATCACTTTAGTGTCTGACCACCTATAGCTGCCATTGACCACAGCTCTTCTGGAGATAAAAATAGGTCAAGTTTTCCTTGATTTTTTTGGTATTTTTGTTAAATGATCATAAGAAAAGTAATTTTGTTGTGGCTCAAAAAAAAAAAAAAAAAACGAAGTCTGTCTAAATAAGCATGACCTTCCCACTGGCCTGGGTTGCAATCTGTCCTTGGACTAGGCAGAAAAAGAACTATCAGAAGTCATCTTAAAGGTTTTTTGTTTGTTTTGTTTTTTTTCCAGTTCTTTGATTCTATTAGCTAGAACATTGTTTGAACACAAGGCAAAGTCTTCTGGCTATTAAGTCTGAGAAGATGAGACTTCAAATTTATAGTTTTCAGAAATTTGAGTTTCCCATGCCAGCCAAGTTTGTTTTTTGATTTCCTGCCCAGCACTTTTTTTTTCCTATTTTGACTTAGATTTAAATTGTACATATGCCTTAGATATAATAAGTATTTACAAAATACAGTCATCCCTCAGTATCCATGAGGGACTGGTTCCAGGACTCCCCTCAGATACCAAAATCCACAGATGCTCAAGTCCCTCATATAAAATGGCATAGTATTTGCATATAACCTACACACATCCTCCTATATACTTTAAATTATCTCTAGATTACTTATAATACAAAATACAATGTAACTGTTATAAAAATTATTATACTGTATTGTTTAGAAAACCATGACAAGAAAAAAGGTGTGTACATGTTCAGTACAGGCACAACCATCCTCTTTTTTTCAAATATTTTTGAGCCCTGGTTGGTTGAATCCATGGATGCAAAACCCACAGATACAGAATACATAGATATGGAGTGCTAACTGTCTAAGATATAACATACAAAAATATTTGGAGATGTGGTATATCATGTATATATTTAAAGATGTGGTATATCATATAACCATGGTTAATCTATGTCAGTGTTTCTCATAAGGGTTCTGGGCAAAATTTTGAAGTTAGTTAACAATTAGATTTATCAAATATTTCCAGGAAATAATGTACATTTTCATATGTTCCACTTATGAAAGCGTCCACACTTTAAAAGATATTTTCAGAGTCTAGGTTAAGTGATAACCTTTTCTTTTTTCATTAAAGTGCCATAATGTTAAATAATTCATAGCAACTCACATAAAGTTACCATTGCTTTTGTCCCAGCTCTGGGGAAAAGGTTAAAAAAAGAAAAAGAAAAAAAAAATTTAGGGATCACATGAGGACTTTAAATTAGATCTTGGGGTAATTGATACATCTTTAAAAATCAAGATTAGATGGAGTCTGCCTTCAGGAAACTTTATGTGTCCTACTACATATGTGTCAGGTTTATCTCATTTTAGAAAAATGGGGAAAAAAGAAAATGGTACTTTGGAAATTTGATCAAGCATCTAAGAAACCCACTGAAAGAAATTTCTTCTTACTAACTTAATATTCCTCTTTTGTTATAACAAAATTTGCTTCATGCTTTCTCTATCTTAATTAGAGTAATGATTTTGATAAAGATAATAAGCAAAGCAGAGTCCTACACTAAACGCTGGACAGAGCAAAGTGGAGAGAGTACATGAGAGATATAAGGTTGGCTTGGTGGGATGTCACCAGGCAGGTTATGGAGGGCCTTAAGAAACATATAGAGGAGTTTAGATCACACACACGCACACACACACACACACACACACACACGCACACCCCCGCCACATATTTATTATAAATGCAATCATGATAAATATTAGTGTCTCCTCCTACAATCCACATTGTCAAAACAATGGCCATGACAACATCAATGCCTTTATGCCATTTGCCTGGAAGTTCAAAGCCTTCCTGGATGAAGCCCAGTAGGACACTTGGTAAGGTTCAACCAAAGGAGGACAGATTTTTACAATGTTCTGCCAGCCTTGGTGCATATGTCTTTTACGTCACTTGACTTATAAACACAAGTACTATTTATTAGACATTGTTATTAGTAATGCTGGATTTATTTGGTATTCTTTCTTCCAACATAAATAAAAGGGCATCAGAATCTTATCTCATTTATCCTCATAAAAAAGGAGAGAAGCTATTTGAACTTCTCTTTCTGCTTCTGGTGTTTCCTCCTTTCCCACTCAGAAAGCCAGATCAATCTTTATAGAGCAGTCTTTTATTTTAAAAACTGATATTTGCATGGCTGGGTGCAGTGGCTCATGACTGTCTGTAATCCCAGCACTTTGGGAGGCCGAGGCGGGCAGATCACTTGAAGTCAGGAGTTTGAGACCAGCCTGGCCAATATGGTGAAACCTCATCTCTACTGAAAATACAAAAATGAGCCAGCATGGTAGCACGCACCTGTAATCCCAGCTACTCAGGAGGCCGAGGCTGGAGAATTGCTTGAACCCAGGAGGCAGAGGCTGCAGTGAGCTGAGATCACACCACTGCACTCCAGCCTGGGCGACAGTGCGAGACTCCATCTCAAAACATAATAAATAAAGTAAAAAACAACTGATATTTGCAGAAACTTTCCACAGTCCCTTTGAGGGTAAAGTCCATACTACTAATTCTAACAGGACATGCAGCTTTATCACTCCATTGCCCATCCAGCTGTGTTCCCCACAATTACTCAGCATACACCCTCAGTCTGAGTGGGGCTTCTCTCCTCTTGCCTCAGTCCTCTTTCCTGGTCTCAGTCCTCTTCTTCATGCTCTTCCCTCCGCTCTTCCCTCCACTCAGGCTCTTCTTCCATTTCCTTTGTCTTCGCCTAAACCCTTTCCATTTCTCCAACTAAAATTTTGTCTCTTCTGTGAAACCTTACCAGGCTGCTCCAGCTCATTCTAGACTCCAATATCATGCTATAAACAGTTGGTTTATTTGCAGAGTATTACCAATGAAAATATGAAGCATGGTGAGGTTCAGACAAGACAAGGGTCTGAGTCTTCTGAGTGGGTTCTATCCATTCGACCACCAACCTTTGTGCATTTCTCTCTCTTTCATTTTAATAAACATTATGTTTTGAGCACTTTTAGGTTCCCAGCAAAATTGAGAAAGTATAGAGAGTTTCCATATACCCCCTGTCTCCACACACATACAACCTCCCCCACTGTCTACAGCCCCCACCAGGGTCATAGACTTGTTTAATCAATGAACCTACATTGATACATTCTATGGATTTTGACAAATGGATAATGGCATGTATCCACCATTGTAGTATCATGCAGAACAGTTTCACTGTCCTAAAAATCCTCCCTGCTCCTCCTATTCATCCCTTCCTCCCTTGCCACTAACCCTGATCGTTTTACTGATTAGTGGTAACCAGTGATCTTTTTACTGTTTCTATAGTTATGCCTTTTCCAAAATGTCATATAGTTGGAATTATACAGTACGTAGCCTTTTCAGATTGGCTTCTTTGACTTAATAATATGTCTTTACATTTCCTCCATGTCTTTATGGTTTGATGGTTCATTTCTTTTCAGTGCTGAATAATATTTCATTATCTGGATGTACCACAGTTTATCCATTTATCTACAAGGATATCTTGGTTGCTTTAACATTTTGGTAATAATGAACAAAGCAGCTATAAACATATATATGCAGCGGTTTTTGGTGGACATAAGTTTTCAACTCCTTGGGGTAAATACTAAGGAGCATAACTGTTGGATCTTATGATAAGAGTGTGTTTAGTTTTGTAAGAAACTGCGGCTGTACCATTTTCCATTTCCATCAGTGATGAATGAGTGTTCCTGTTGCTCAGCATCCTCATCAGTAATTGTTGTGGTCACTGTTGCCGATTTTGGCCATTTTAATAGGTGTTCAGGGTATTTCATTGTAGTTTTAATTTGCAATTCCCTAATGATACAGGTAAAGATAGATGTGGAGTATCTTTTCATATGCTTAATTGCCATCTGTGTATGTTCTTTGGTAAGGGGTCTCTTCAGATTGTTTGCCCATTTTTTAAAAATGTGGTTATCGCAACTAGGGAACTGGATTTTTTGTTTTATTTAATTTTGATTTGTATTTATTTATTTGTTTGTATATTTTTAGGGACTCCTGTGCTCAAGTGATCTTCCTGCTTCAGCCTCCCAAGTAGCTGGGACTATATAGCATGCACCACTACACCCTGTTAAGAAAAATAATTTTTTAAAATAGAGACGGGGTCTTGTTATGTTGCCCAGGCTCGAGTGCAGTGACTATTCATAGGTACAATCATAATGCACTGCAACCTTGAACTCCTGGACTCAAGCAATCCTCCCGCCTCAGCTTCCTGAGTAGCTGGGACTATAGGCTTGTGACACTGCACTTGGCTTGGTGGCCTATTTCTTAATGAGGTGGTTTGTTTTCTTATTGTTGAGTTTAAAGAGTTATTTGTGTATTTTGGATTCAAGTCTTTCATCAGATACATCTTTTGCAAATATTTTCTCCTAGTCTGTGGCTTGTCTTCCCATTCTTTGATTTCACTCTTTTTATGGTTTGTGTTTCTCATCTTTTCCATCTTTTTCCTCCCTTTCTCTCTCTCTTTTTTTTTTTTTTTTTGAGATGGAGTTTTGCTCTTGTTGTCCAGGCTGGAGTGCAATGGCACAATCTCGGCTCACCAAAACCTCTGCCCCCTGGATTCAAGCAATTCTCCTACCTCAGCCTTCCGAGTAGCTGGAATTACAGACATATTACAGACATGTGCCACCATGCCTGGCTAATTTTTTGTATTTTTGTGTTTTTTTTCTTTATTGAGACGAAGTCTGGCTCTGTTGCCCAAACTGGAATGCAGTGGCGTGATCTCGGCTCACTGCAAGCTCCGCCTCCCAGGTTCACGCCATTCTCCTGCCTCAGCCTCCCGAGTGGCTGGGACTACAGGCGCCCGCCACCACACCTGGCTAATTTTTTGTATTTTTTTTTTTTTTAGTAGAGACGGGGTTTCACCGTGTTAGCCAGGATGGTCTCGATTTCCTGACCTCGTGATCCGCCTGCCTCGGCCTCCTAAAGTGCTGGGATTACAGGTGTGAGCCACCACGCCCAGTCAATTTTTTGTATTTTTAGTAGAGTCGGGGTTTCTCCATTTTGGTCAGGCTGGTCTCGAACTCCCGACCTCAGGTGATCTGCCTGCCTCGGCCTCCCAAAGTGCTGGGATTACAGGCGTGAGCCACTGCGCCCAGCTTCTCCCTCTCTTTCATCAGTGCAGAGCATATCCAGTCTTTTCACAAAGCAAAACAAAAATCCCAAGTGCCACAGCCAGTCAAATCAAAAGAGATCTGCATTTGTTATTAGGATAATTCCTAAAGGGTCTCAGGATATTATAGAACCCAAGATTTGAAAAAGAAAAAAAAATGCATCTGCTAGTTCAAGGAAAATAATGATAAATTATTTTAAAATTACATTAAAATAATCTATATAAAATAAATTAAAATAATTGAAAAGCATATATAATATTGGAATAGGAAGTCGGTAAGAAAAATAAACAGTGCTTAAGTCTCTGAAGAGTTCAAAGCTTTCACTTCTCATCTAGAAGAAACACTTCTTTTATGAAAGTTCAGACAAAGCCACTAGATGCCCAGCTAAACTCACACATTGGGTTAAGAGGCAACAGGAGCACATTTCAAAGGGCATATTCAGTGATGTTGTTTCACCAAGGACCCTATATTTGTGAAAAATAAAATAAAATAAAATAAAATAAAGTTTTCCAATCATTCTGTAAAACCACAAGAAATTTCTCTGAATAAGGAATTGTTTCCTTGAGAAAGAACAGACAGAATAGAGATGTAAAGAACCCAAAAAGAAAAAAAAAATCCCTGTTGAAGCACATAACGCAAATCTATTAATAAAATATTTTACAATTCAGTTCCCCACTTCCATTTCTTCCTCCCTCCTTTGGTAAGCATAAAAACAAACATGGTTGCTGGTGATATGCAGAGCTGGAATCAGATTCATCTTGCTCTCTCAAAATCAACGTCAAAAAGGAAAACAAAGGTCCTCTAAGACTCCCTTTACATTTGGTAGTTAATAGTAACTTATAACTATGTTTTTAACTTTCTTTTGTTGAGTCATGGACTCTCCTCCTCCCTCGCTCCTAAGTTTTCAGGGTCAACGGGCAACCTTTTCTAAATCACAAGACTGGATTTGCTATGTTTGGTCTTGCTCCAGCGTCTTTATTATCCCTGCTGTTGTGCACTACACAGTTCTGTAGACGCATGAGATAAAATGGAGAAAAAAACCCAGGAGATTATTCCCAGACCGGTTGCCAACTGATTTTAAACTATTGCTCACTGCAAGTACAAAAAATAATGAATGGTCTTTTATTCATGAGTCTTTCAAAATAGAAATCCTGGGGCAGGGGAGGATTTCTAGTTCTGTCAACCTCATTTGTTCATCCTTTGCCTCAGCTTCCTAGTCTGTTCAGTAGTGTTGTTCACGAAGAATTTTGTTTTATTTTCTTCTGTAATTCTTTTTTTTCCCCCCGGAGTATAATGACAGCCAGATTCTTCTCTATCATCTACTGCAAAATGCCTTGAGTATTTTTCTACCATCTTATTTTAACACAGAACGAAGTAGGAAGGATGTACATATAATTATTTATAATCCTCCAGATCTTGCTTCCAGAAATACTTAGTCTTCAAGTGTAATGTCTCAGGAAACCTATTAAACTAGGGAGCTGGAAGCAGTCGTTAACTTTGAGGAATTAGATAACATTAGATACTATGAAAGGCCAGTCCATAGAGTCAACCTCACAGAGCTGATGCCTGGACAAGGGAGACCCAGGAGTTTAAATAAGTTGCTGCAAGTATGGTTAGCTACTGTTAAAACTCACCAGAACTGGAACCTAACTCATCCTCCTCTCGGTTGAGCAGATTTCATTTTGACAGGAATTTCTGAATACCCAAAGCAAACTCAAAGTCTGGCCTGGGTTTCTATCTCAGCCCAGGATGTTTCTGAAATACATGAACAGAAGGATTTGGAGATCTTGGGCTGTTTCCCAGGGACTTATGATCTGACATTCTATGGAGACACCCAACTCCCTCCTTGAGCAGGGCCAAATCCCCAAAGATCTCAGACTCAACCCACTTTTTTCAGGGTTGGCCCAAGGCAGAGCTGACACAGCTGTAACATTCTAGAGCACACCCACAACTCTGGATGAACCAGGACAGAATGGGGTGGAAGGATACAAGATAACCCGTTTGTCCAAGGGGGCCGTCTGTTGACACAGTAATGAACGCAATAACGAAGGGAGCCAGTATTCTACCTCGCATTAGTTGTAAATGAAACGTCTTCAAAACATGAGAATTTTGCGTTATCCTTAATTATTTTTTCATTTTGCAGAAAAATAAAGGGACTCGTCATCGAGTACTTTACCTTGAGTCACAAGTCAGCCAAGTGTGCATGTGATTTTTTTCCAAGTATGCACAAGAGCGGAACATTTCGTTTTACGAGTGTGAGATGTTTGAAATACAAATCTGCCAAGAGGCTTCCTCCACATTGTTCTGGGACTAGGCAGAACAGGCCCTGACCTCCCGAGAGAGGGAAGGAAGACCAGGCAGGTCTGAGCCAGGTAAACGCCCTTGGGTGAGGTCCGTGAAAGATAAAGTCAGATCTCAAGGACAGAGAGCTTTAAACATGTTTGTGCTCCACTGAGTCGGTTCCCTAATAAGTGAGAAAATGAAGATGTGGATGCACAAAAATTCCATGGCCTTTAGACTCGTGGTGGGGAGAGGGTACAGAGAAGCGGCGGTCTGGTGCTGCCAAAGGTTAGTCCCTTTGGCGAACTCAGGAAAGTTCACTCGATTTTGCTACAAACCTGCAGCACTGGGCCTGGAGGTAACCTGGTTGGGAGCGAATTCAGAACTGGAAATTCCAGGCAGCCCAGAGGGACGCCCATCCCTCTCCGAGGCGCGCCGGGATCCGGCGCCCAGCTGCGGGACGAGGGCAGGGTCCCGCGCAGCGCCCCGCCCCCGGCCGCTGGCCCCGCCCCCGCCCCGCCTCCCGGTGGGATGCGCGAGCAGTCTCCGCCCTCGCGCGGGAGCTGGGAGGCTGCGAGATCCCTACCGCAGTAGCCGCTTCTGCCGCCGCGGAGCCTCCCGAATCTCTTCAGCCGTCCGGAGCCGCTCCCGGAGCCCGGCCGTAGAGGCTGCAATCACAGCCGGGAGCCCGCAGCCCGCGCCCCGAGCCCGCCGCCGCCCTTCGAGGGCGCCCCAGGCCGCGCCATGGTGAAGGTGACGTTCAACTCCGCTCTGGCCCAGAAGGAGGCCAAGAAGGACGAGCCCAAGAGCGGCGAGGAGGCGCTCATCATCCCCCCCGACGCCGTCGCGGTGGACTGCAAGGTCCGAGCCCGGGGAGGTCGGGGAAGCGGGTGCTGGGCCCGGCCGGGGAGGGCTGCGCGGGCTGCAGCAGCAGTGCGCCCCGAGGTGGCGGGCGCGGGGCTCGCGCCGCGGGGACAAGTCCCCGAGAGAGCCCGGCGCTCGCCTTTCCTGTGGGTCCGCAGCTCCTTTGTAAGGAAGTGCGTGTGCTGGAAGCGGGGCCTGACGCGGGGTCGGGGACTTGGGAGGCCTGGAGAGGGAACGATTGGCTAATTGTGCCGAATTCCCGGTCGTTTGTGCAGTCCGGGGAGCGTGCGTGCAGCCAGGACTTGGCTCGTTCGGTCTGGGGACCGGCAGCGACAGGCACAACAACAACAACCGAGTTTGGCACTTCCTTCCCAGTATAAATAATGTACCTAAAATGGCTGACATCATTACAAGCCTAAACCTCTGTTGTTTCCCACTTTCGTTTCTAGGCTTGAACAGCACTTGGACTAAGTCCAGCAACTGTAAGCGTCTTAATTTTAAAAGCGTTTCTTTACCTCCTTTTTCCACGGCCCTTCGGTAGTGGCAGGTGAACTTCACCTGGAGAGGGGACGAAGGGACAGTCCGCCCGAAGTAGGTTTGGGCTGTCTCTTACCATTACTGGTAAAGGCCAGTAATGAGTATGTGGATGTTAGTGAAAAACCAATTGTTGGAATTTAAATTATATCAGCGTCTTTGTGAGGACTCCTGCTGCGTGAAACTAAACATGAGAAATTTGCCCCCGGGTCCCTAATAAAATTCTCCTTCATTTTACAAAATCTCCCTTTAATCCTAGGAAAATTCATGAAGTGGGGCTGTTACTGTGTTGACTTTTAGTAGGTTACGATCATATTTACTTAAATATGAGTGTAATTGTCTCATAAGTTAAAAAAGCCCACAGCCTCTTACCCAGATCCTTTTTAGGCTGCAAAAATTAGAAATTAACTGTAAAGTTATGTTGCTTATCTTATTTTTTTGTTGTTGTTAGCATTTTTCAAGACCTATTATCAGTAGGGTAAATTTAGTTTTAACTTAAAAAGAATTGGTGTGCCACGTATGAATAATAGGAGTTTTTATATGGACGAATGAAAATTATTACTGAAAAATAGGTCACTAATATACTGTAAAAAATTCACAATATAATGGTAATCTAGACATCATATTATAATTTATTATATTCTGAATATAATCTATCTTCAGAATATAATGGTAATCTTACTTTCTGGAAATGTTCTGATAAAAACAGACACGTCAGAGGTTGATTTCTAAATGACTTGCCTTGCCTTGAAATAGGAACAGTGAACTGATTCCCTAAAAGGATTAAAGGTTTTGGTTTTCGTATTGGTATTGTTTTCCTGAAGCCATTGCAAACAATCTTGGTCTTTAAAGAAAATGTTTGGAATGCACAGATGAAAATTGCAGTAGCAAATTATTATGTTAGCTCTTTATCTAACATTCATTGTACCTAAAATAGATTGAGAGTCAAGTATCCAGTTACAACAATCTCAAATATATGTAGTCTTAATGCTATCACACACATATATATATATATACATTTAAAAATCCTATTAACAAATATAGCTGCTCCCATTTAGAAAGAGAGAGTGAGCGAGCATTGGATGATGTCACTTCGGACAGCTTTTCTCTGTTCGGCTGTAGTGGAGATTTGAAACTGTGGACAAACATCAGAATTACATTTGCTGAGCACCATTAAATCTGACTTCTGACAATTTTTGTCATTTCTGAAATAGTGACTCTGCCAGATTCTCAAAATTGCTCACGAGTTCACCATATTTAAATTTTGTGGTCATTGCAGCTATAAGTAATCATTGGTAGCTCCGTGCTTTGTTTTCCGTTTTTTATTTTCTCAGATCCTCCATATCCAAAGAAAAATACTACTGGGACTAAAGAGTGAGGGCCAGAGTCGTCTTTGTAAACCACCCAGCAGTCACGGATGAGTTGGTAGATACAAAATGACTAATTATTTTTTCAGCTATAAGCTGAAAGACTTCTTTGGGGGATGACAAAATATTTCTCTACATTAAAAGTAGAATCCTTATAATCAGTCAGTCACTTAACGGGAAAAGGAAAACCTTAATGACAGACTTTTGTGAAAGAAGTTCTGATCTCTTCATTTCAGAGCTTGGGCAGTGATTACATAATGTTCTCTGGCTCCTTGCTGGTGGCTCTGTGGCAGCCACCTTGTCTGACTGCCGGACTGGGAACAGAATCAGCCTTAATGTGTTTTGCCGAGGGCATTTCCTTTGCCTGGTTGGTTGAAAGAATCAAACCAAGCTAGTTAATGGCCTAGAACTCCTGAACAAGAATTTTTCTTATCTTTAACCCTCCTAGATCACAATATCCCGCAGACCAGTGTTTTCCAAAATGTGCTCTTAGGGACCACCTGCTCTGGTTTTAAAATGCAGATTCTGTTACCTTATGCCACAAGAATTCTGATCACTCTAATCAGCTGGCTTATATAACATGCATTCCAGTACTTTTACATTGCTCCTGTCTTTATATTTTTTTCTTCTGCAGGGTGAGAACTCTCCGGAAACAGTTCTATTACCCCATTTTTCAGTCTTATCTTTTCAGCAGCTATTAATCCTAACAGCCATTTCTATTGATAGTTTTATCTCAACTAGCTTGCTGTTTATTCTTTTCCTGCATTTTCCCCTTAATTGTTTTCACCTTCCTCCTCTCCTAGTAGGCATAAAGCTCTTAGAGCTATAGAGACAGCAAAGATAGGATGTATTTTGGGTAGCAAAAGTGAATTTGAAATTATATACATATTTTATGCTATAGGCAACAATTCATTTATTTTTGTGGCAGTACTTTGAACGTTGAGAAATTGTTTGTTTTGTTATTTGCAAATAACAAAATACTTGATGTACTGTATCAGAAGTCCCAGTTTTGTCATTACATAACTGCTTGATCTTGGGCTTAAATTTTTAGGTTTTCTGTCTGTAAGATGAGAGGGTAGGACCAGATGGCCTGTAAGGATTCTTCCAGTTTCAAAAATCTATGAAGATGCTAGGATTACATAATTATATTTGGCAGACATTGTTTTAATTGTGAAAAATAACAACTACCTCCTCACTCTAACCAGACTATTCCCTTTCTTCCTTTTGGTGTTTAACATGTCACATTCTTCCCTCATATCAAGTAGCAGTGGGTCAAAGAGAAAGGAGATGGGTAGAGGTATTATGTAATAAAGCACATTGTCACTTCTGTTTACCTCACAGTGAACAGTGAAGTTGTCGGCACCTCTTTGTTGGAATGCCTGCTTATGAAACCCCTTTTCCAGTATCAGGCCACAGAATAGCTTAAGCTTGCTTCATATGTATCCCTCCCTGCAAGTTGTTTTGCTGACAAATAGTGTTGCTTTCTCTCTACCCCACTTTGTAGATGTTCTTTAAAAGGAGAGAGAAAAGTAAAGTGCTGTTATAGGAGAGAAAATAGTGGCAGGGTGAGCGCATGAGAGACAGTGAAGGCCAACTCACCCAGTATAAGTTTTGAGTTACCCATGACAAATGGCTGTTTCGACCCTGGTTCTTTACCCTTTCTGATTTTCCCTATTCACACAATCAAGACTGAAGATTTTGATAATTGAGCTTTTCGTTTGTGATGGTGGTTTTGTTTGTGTGTTTTTTTGGGGAGTGAGGAGAAGGGACATAAAATGCATGGCTGGCCATTTACTGTAATGTTGATATAATGCTCTCAAGGGATTGAGAGCTTGGTTCTCTAACCAAAGTGCATCTTATTACCTAGTTATGTAATTCCGTGTTTGCAGATATTGGCCAGTGAAACTTTTACATTACATTTTGTTTCTCCATGAGGGTATTAATATCTGAATTGAAGGTTTAGTGCTGGGAAATAAATGAATTGCCTCTGTGCATCCCAAATGCCTTGGCAGGACCTCCTGTGTACACATCCCTGACAGGACACTGCTGTAGCATATTGGGTGTGCAAGGTTGCATATTGCACAGGATTGTAGTCTTCCCAACTAGACAGAAATTAGTGTAATATACTTGGCATAATAAGCCTGAATGACCTCATGGAATTCCACTCTGACATATAAAAGGTTTATGGGACTGGAAGTATTTTTTAAGCAGAAATATCTCAAATACATTTATGGTACAGGCCTATTTAAATTAATTTAGAATTTGACTTACAAGGTGTTTATTATGCATTACCAAAGCTTGACTTGTGTGTAAATGTACATAGAAACATGTACTAAGTAGTCATTGGGGGAGATTTTATTTCTCTTAGTTTTATCATACCATAACTTAAATGTCTGGAGTGTCTATTCAAAACCCACATTCTTTTTCCAAAAGGAAATACTACTTCCTGAATTCCTATTTTAACTAAAGCTTCTTGAACTGCTTTGTATGTCAGTGTCAGTAAAGGAAGATCCAGAAGAAAAAATCTTTTTGGGTTACCAGTGAAATCATCCTCTTAAATTTTTTGGCAAATGGGGCATTTTATTAGAGCTTAAAGACTAAAGGAAAAGAAATTAAAGACTTTAGACCATTACCGAAACCTGTTAAAGGATTTGACAATTCTGAATTTCTGAATGAGGTGATTTTTGCCTAAATGACGTAGAAAATATTAGCACTGGAGCTGTGCTTCACAATGAAGGTCTTTTACAAAGTAGACAGCTGAAAGTTGAAAATTGGAAATTATAGATATAACACTAAGGACACCATTTTTGAAAAATTTCCACTTAATTGTGATTATCCCTTTTAATTCGTACTTACAACACATATTTTTAATAGCTTTAAGGAGATCTACAATACAACCTCATTTTATAAGTGTTACCAACAATTGAATGAACAAGATTATTTTAAATTATTGCGCATTCTTTAAGCTCTTTATTAGAGGAAAAAGATAACTTTTTGCAGTATTTCTATAATTGTACTTGGGGAAAAATCAGGTAAGAATGAACGTAGACTTTTTATTCTTAAACAGAAAAGTTTGAATCTTGAGTTGTAGCGATGAGAAAATTACCCTTGTTTTTATGGTAGAGATATATTCTGATTTTTCACTTAATGTTTTATCTTTCAGTACTGATAAGTTACCAGCAATGATTTTATGATGTTGAACTAACATAAATAAGACAAAAGAGAAATAAAATTTTCACAGCTTATATATAATACCACTTCTGAGTTAAATATCCTGGACATTTATTTGGGAAATTGATACTGAGGATGGTGGTGGATATTTTATACTTTGAAATTTTGAAATATTTGCATAAACCGTTTTTGGCATAGTTGAATTTCATACTTTAAGAAACAAGTTTGGTGGATTTTTGTATTTATTTGAATGATTAAGGCTCAAATTATTTTTTTTCAGTGAAAGCAAGTTTATCAAGAAAGTAAAGGAGTAAAAGAATGGCACTGCATAGGCAAAGCAGCCAAGATGCAACTTATTTTTAAAAGTTGTTTGTTTTCAGAATGAGTTAAGGATAAAGCTTAAGTCTTAACTATTTTCTCTGCTTATATATGATTATAATGTTTTAAATTATTTTATATAAAAATTTAAAAAGATGCATTGTTAATTAAATCACTTGAATCTCTGCAGTATCCAAAAGCAGACCCATTTTTATGCTTGGGAAAAGGATTTTTGAGAGCCAGTCTATTTAGCTTTGCATTATCAGTTTTCAGTTTTTCATTTTATATAACTTTATCCAATTCATTTTTTCCTCCCTTTAATACTGGGACATAAAATTTCCTGTCTATCAGTTTTAACTAGGGCCGTGCTAGGCATCTTAAGCAGAGAAGGCAAATTCAGTGTCTCCTGGGCTGAAGCAGATGAATTGTTGAAGCTGGGCTTTTTGCATATGAAACAAGTAAGAATATTCTTGGTTTTCCTGCCAGGCGCAAGCCACCAACTGTAATCCCAGCACTTTGGGATACTGAGGCTGGTGGATCACCTGAGGTCAGGAGTTCGAGATAAGCCTGGCCAACATAGCAAAACTCTGTCGCTACTAAAACAAAAATTAGCTGGGTGTAGTGGCATGCGCCTGTGATCCCAGCTTTTTGGGAGGCTGAAACAGGAGAATCGCTTGAATCTGGGAGATGGAGGCTGCAGTGAGCTGAGATTGCGCCATTGCATTCCAGCCTAGGTGACAGAGCAAGACTCTGTCTCAAAAAACAAAAGAATATTCTTGGTTTTCATTTTTAAAACATGAGTGCAGTGTTGCTGGATCCTCCAATTTTCAAAGACAAGCTAAAAATCAGTAGTATTTTAATTTATACAAGAATTTTAGCCTAAAACACTTAAGGCATGGGCCACTATTTTATAATCTCCTTTAAAGTGGAATGCAGGACTGGCAAATTATAGCCTATATCTTCAAATACTGCCTGCCTGCTGTTTTTCTGTAGCCCATGTGGTAAGAATGATTTTTATATTTTTTAATGGTTGGGAAAAATATCAAAGGAATGATATTTCTCCTTTTTGCCCAGTACCCTCACTGAATTGTTGGGGAGGGGCTGCTGCTATTCAGGAAGCAGCAGCACTAGCAGAATTCAGGTTATACAGTCATTCTTCAAAAGATTTAAATTTTGTCTCTACCACTTACTGTGATACCTTGGGTAAGTTACTTCAGTTCTCTGTCTCTCAGTTTTTTCATCAGCAAAATAGGGAAAATAATAATCTGTAACAATAATAGCACAATGCCTGGAACAGAGTTAAAAATTAGTAGATTTCAGCTACTGTTATTTTTATTTTTTTTTTGTTGAGAAAGAGTCTCACCCTGTCACCCAGGCAGGAATGCAATGGCGTGATCTCAGCTCACTGCAACCTCTGCCTGCTGGGTTCAAGTGATTCTTCTGCCTCAGCCTCCCAAGTAGCTGGGATTACAGGCGCCCGCCACCATGCCCGGCTAATTTTTTGTATTTTTAGTAGAGATGGGGTTTCACCATTTTGGCCCGGTTGGTCTCAAACTCCTGACCTGTTGATCAACTACTATTATTAAAGTCCCAGTTTTCTCTCATCATTCTTATTTTGGAATATTACTTCTTATATTACTGTTACTGCTTATCCCTGCCTCACATGTCAATAACAATATTGTTGGTACTTTTTTCACAGCAAGGCATTCTGGTAAAGATTCATTCCTGCAACACGAAAACCTTTAGTATTCAGTAGCTGTACCCATTTCATTTAAAAATGTTATTTATTCATTGCATAATAGGTGTTAATAGAATTTGAGTTTTACCAAAGTAATACTAAATTTTAATATGCAAATACATAGTCCTGCCCTATGTCAGAGGAACACACTTTAAAAAAATTGTAGCATCATTGCATACAGTAAAATGCATAGATCATGGGTGTATAGTTAGATAATTTTAAGTCTGTATACCTGGGCTTTAACTCCCAATCAAGCTGGAACATTGTCATCAACTCAGAAAGTTATCTCATGTCCTTTTACAATTTGTTCTCCTTAGAGGTAACCACTATTCTAATTTTTCTCCCCATAGATTAATTCAAAGCAATCATATTCACTTATTAGCTTCTTATGGTCTTTCATTACCATGGTGACCACTAGACCCTCTTCTGCCTTTGTGCAATTTAGAAAAAGATCCCCTCTCTGGTGGTTTGGAGAATAGAGCATCAGTTGGATTCTAGACCTACTGATTCCCTTGGCCTGGCGTCCTTGTACTGGAAACAACCTGCCCAACCATACATGGCAATCTTAACTCCATGTTTCTCATTTTTTGCCCCAGTGGGGCGTGGTGCGGCGGGCAGCAGAGTCTTGCTCTGTCACCCAGGCTCGAGTGCAATGGCATGATCTCGGCTCACTGCAACCTCCACCTCCCAGGTTCAAGTGATTCTCCTGCCTCAGCCTCCCGAGTAGCTGGGATTACAGGTGCCTGCCACCACTCCCAGCTAATTTTTGTATTTTTAGTAGAGACGGGGTTTCACCATGTTGACCAGGCTGGTCTGGAACTCCTGACCTCAAGTGATCCACCCACCTCAGCCTCTCAAAGTGCTGGGATTACAGGCTGAGCCACGGCACCTGGCCCTCCATGTTTCTCTTTTAACTCCCTGTTTCTCTAAATCAGTGGTTGTTAAACATTTTGCTCTGAGAACTCCTTTATACTCTTAAAAATTGTTCAGGATCCCAAAGAGCTTTTGCTTTATGTAGGTTATATATATTTCCAAACAACCAAAAAGATTTAAGAAGACTAACAGTAACATTGTTTTACATTGGGCAATGCCTTTTACTGAATAGCTTAATAGAAGATAGCTGGATTTTCCTATCAGCTTCTTCATTCAGTCTGTTGTGATATGGTGCTTAGCTTCTGGAAAATTGCACTGTACAATTTTTATTGTATATAAACATAGCAAGAGAATTAAAGTGAAAATGACAGTTTTATTATTTAAACTAACACAGTCTTAGTTTTATTATGAAAAAAGTTTGACCTTGTGGACCCCCTGAAAGGGTGTGTTCCTGGACCACATTTGCAGAACATCTATTCTAAATATTTGCTTATGCTGCTGTTTCATGGTTTGCTTTCATTTGTTTTATTTTTTGCAGTTTTAGATAATACCTATTGATAATAGCTACATGGAAGGTGAATATTTAGCTTTTTCTGTGTATTTACATACTGCACATATAATCTCATCTCCTGTTACAGCAATTTCTGGTTAAATTGATATTTAGTGTTTTTTATTATAATTAACGTAAACATTATTTACATTTGAGTATTGTAGTATACTTTTATTTTACTTCCTTTCTTGTATAACAACTTTTTATTTTCCCTGGATTTGATCATGCTTCTTGGGGCAGGAGAGAGGGTTCCTTAATTTTCTATATACTTACTGCTCATTCATTCCTCAGACTCTGACAGCAGTATAATTGTCTTTCTGTATCTTCAAACTTACCAGGTAACTTACCAAGTTTCTTTCTTTCTTTCTTTTTTTTTATTGATGATTTCTTGCCCATCATTCATTAGTTTTCTAGTCCAGACTGGTTGCACTCATACAAATGTCCTGAGAGTCATAATCATCTTGGAAGAATTGCCTTTGTCTTCATCACATGCTAGATCTACAGTTTCATAAATCTGAAGAAAAAGATACATTTAAAAAAAATATTACGTGTCTGAGAATCGTTATTCCATCCTCATATTTGATAATTTATCTGGGTGTAAAATTCTAGGTTAGCATTCATTTTTCTCTCAGCATTTTGATGGCATTGCTCCATTATCTTCTGATGTGATGCCATTCTGATTCCTTGTTTGTACATGACTTTTTTTCCCCCTTTGGTTGTCTACAGGCTGGAGATTTTCTCCTTATATCTTTTTCCTTTTTTCTTTTATGCTTTCAGCTTTCAACATTTTTATTGACATGACTTGTTTGCTGTCATTCATTTTCATTCTTTGTGGCTTAAGGTTTGTTTTATCCCTTTACTGTCACTTTATTGAGCTTTCAGGAGGAAGTAAACAAACATTTAACTGGAAATCAATATTAGAACTTCAACTCAGCTATCTTGATAGCTTTTTAAAGATTTGTTAGAATATTTCCTTTTACATTAAAAATTGACTTAATGATAGTTAATAATGGATAATAATGGAAACCATCTGAATTACCATTAGCATTAATTTAAGATCAGACAGGATGGTCTAGAAAGATTGATGAGGCATCCTCTGATCGTCCTCTTCAAAGTTCCAAGATTGTCTCCTTCATGAGGAATTTTAGAGGCAACTCATTACCAACTTTGTAGTTTTGCTTTGTGGCATTATTACTCCAACTAACTTTATTAAGTTTCATTTTTGTAATTAATATTTTGCCTTTTTCATTTATCTTGAAATGCTTATGTGCTGGTGTGCCTTAGTTATTTTCCTTTATTGTTTTAAGTTCACATGTATATGATTTTAATACCTTTTGCTACCATCCTTTGTAATTTGTTGAACAACAGAGAAAAGCCCTATTAATTTTGACAACATATTAAAAGTAATATTACTGCCTTTGTAATATTTCACACATGTAGGGCTTATTCGTGTGGGTCAATTTAAGTAAACCTTTTACAACAGTAGAAATTCATGCTGTGGGCCGGGCATGGTGGCTCACGTCTATAATTCCAGCACTTTGGGAGGCTGAGGCAGGAGAATTGCTTAAGACCAGCCTGGGCAACATAGTGAGACCTCCACCTCCACAAAAAAATTAAAAAATTAGCCATGTGTGGTGGTGCACATCTGTAGTCCCAGCTACTCGGGAGGCTGAGGTCGGAGGATCACTTGAGCCCAGGAGGTTGAGGCTGCAGTGAGCCGTGATTGCACTATTACACTCTAGCTGGGGTGACAGAGGAAGACCCTGTCTCAAAAAAAAAAAAATTAATTAATTAAAAAATATATATATTTAATAAAAAAAAATCAGGCTATGTGGTTTCTGGTTAGAAAGGAGTATTATCCAAGTGTGACGTGGTGTCTGTCACTTCATTTATTACCAGAGTTAATTTGCCTAAGCTGTTTGAGTCAGCTTCCTTAAGCAGCACATGGAGTCAAGATAATATTCAGACTTTATTAGCTCTGTGATATTACATACATAATTTTACTTCTCTGGGCCTCATATTTATCTGTAAATGATGTACTGGATTAAACTACCTTCATGGTACTTCCATAGGGGATCTGTTCCTGAGAGCTGTATTGATCATATATTCAGAAGCACCTACTGGATAGCCAGGTACTATACCTGGAATTTAAAAATTGCTAAGCACCCCAGCTTTCAAGAAACATTGTGTAGCTGGGAAAAACCAACCAGTTATGAAAACCAAATTAGTCACAACCTATTTAAATGCCTATATTTATTCTTAGAAGAAAGTCACACCCCTGGATCCAAGAGCCAGGAGAGTGGTGGAATAAGGGAGCAACATTCAATATTACCACTGAGTTTTTACTGCACATGCATTCAGTGCTAGGCAGTAGGGCTCATAGGGTCAAAGCACTTCTCACATGTAGAGAGACAAGTATTCCTGATCTCAAGAACTAGAATTATTTTTTCTAGTAGTCATCTTGTTTAACATTTAAAATTCCAAACTTGGACAGAAATTTTCTCTTAACTGTCCACATTTAAATTATGTTATACTTTCAGATGAATATACTTGGAATTTTCTTACCAAAAGTTCTGTATTTTAAATGAAATTACCCGTATTTGAATATGAATGTGTAATTATCTTGTTGAAAGACATTAAAAGCCAGTATTTGTATAAAAGTGAGTCTAGAACAGGTTTGTTCTTTTTTTCTTTAATCTTGACACTGAATTTTATAATGAATTATATAAAATTAGAGCATTTGAATTGTGTTTAAAATTTTTAGGGAAACTTGATACTGGTAACAATGTGGAGTTTCATTCAGCCAGTGGTAGAGAAAATCTGTCTTCATCAATTTATCCCTGGTAAAGGATATTATTAACAATAAATAACATTTGTATATAATGCTGTTGTTTACGAACATTTACCTGTTTGTGCTAATCTAGGCTTTCTTTTTGCTATCCCAATGCCTTTTACTCAACAATATGAATTTGAAATTCTGCTAAAATTTCACTTTATAAAACGGATACAAGGCCGGGTGCAGTGGCTCATGCCTGTAATCCCAGCAATTTGGGAGACCGAGGCGGGCGGATAACTTGTGGTCAGGGGTTCGAGACCAGCCTGGCCAACATGGTGAGATCCCATCTCTACTGAAAATACAAAAGTTAGCTGGGCCTGGTGGCATGTGCCTGTAATCCCAGCTACTCGGAAGGCTGAGGCAGGAAAATTGCTTGAACCTGGGAGGCAGAGGTTGCAGTGAGCTGAGATGGCACCACTGTACTCCAGCCTGGGTGACAGTGAGACTCCGTCTCAAAAAAAAAAAATGGTTACAGTTCTGTTCAGCATAGATTGAATAAACACAGTATAGAAATGATGGTCATTTTTTAAACTATGTAGAAAAAAGAATAAGAGATTTTGAACTTATTATTCATATAAATATTCTACTTTGCACTAGATACTCTGCTTGTCTCTGATACAAAAGTGATTAAG
Source organism: Pongo pygmaeus (assembly GCF_028885625.2). Lineage (NCBI taxonomy): Eukaryota > Metazoa > Chordata > Mammalia > Primates > Hominidae > Pongo > Pongo pygmaeus. The sequence continues at coordinate 56,772,408 of NC_072387.2, forward strand.
TTATGATCCAGTTCTAAATGCATTGCATTGATAGTCTGCCTGTTTTTTTTTTTTTCAAGTTCCAACCTATTTTTATTTAACCTAAGACTGTGCTAGTTTTATGTGATGCTAATAATTTGGTTCAAGTTTCATAGATTTCTGACAATAGTTACATTATTATGCAATGACTTTAAATTTTAATTTTTTTCATTCTATATTACTGCTTTTATATTGCAGGATTTTTTAACAAAAAAGTATGTTAATGAGAAATCTGTTTTATAGACCTTGTAGTTTAAGTTCTCCTTTTTTTTTTTTGTTTTTTTCCGAGACAGTCTTGCTCTGTCGCCCAGGCTGGAGTGCAGTGGCACGCAGTCTCTGCTCGCTGCAAGCTCCACCTCCCAGGTTCACGCCATTCCCCTGCCTCAGTCTCCCGAGTAGCTGGGACTACAGGCGCCTGCCACCACCCCCGGCTAATTTTTTGTATTTTTAGTAGAGACGGGGTTTCACCATGTTAGCCGGGATGGTCTCGATCTCCTGACCTCATGATCCACCCGCCTCAGCCTCCCAAAGTGTTGGAATTACAGGCGTGGGCCACCGCGCCCAGCCTAAGTTCTCCTTTTTAAAGCCTTCTCATGTTCGAATTCCAGTACAGAATAATTCCATAACTTCATTAATCATAACATGTTGGTATAATTCCCAATTTTGACTCTAAATACTAATTTAACTTAACTAAATGATATCTAATATTGACAAAAGGTCAGAGGCCTTTGTGAAATACAGTACTAACAAATATAGAGAGCAGCTTTCTGTATAATGCGAGACACTTGGAAAACTGCTTCCTTTTTTATGTGTCAAACATAACATTTATCATGTGGACTTCCTCACTACAGTCAAGACAGCAGCAATCTCATTTCAGAAGGCAAATTAAAAAGCAAAATTCAGATACTGATTTAAGTGAATAAGAAAAAATGCAAACAAATGTTTGATGTCCTCATGGATTGTTAACTTCTCAGCCAGAGATTTTGTGTCTTACATATAGCAGATATATTTGGTAATCAATGCAGTTAATAATTAGTGGATCACCACATCATGTCCTTTTGATGCTTTCATACTGAGGAAAGAAACCTAATGTAGAAACCAAGTGAATATGTCCCAGTGTACAAAACCCAGAACTCAAAACTCTTTATATGGAGAAGTAGTTTAGATTGATTATTTAATATAAATAAGATCCCAGAAGGAAGTATACCCAGTCATAGCTGGAAATGAAGATCAGAGTTCAAAACGTATATTTGGTCTCCAAGTAGAGAGAAAAAAAAGATAAGAGAGAAGTTGAAAATACTAGAACATTGATGGGAAATCTAGTTTTTGGTTTTGTTTTGTTTGAGACGGAGTCTCGCTCTGTCACCAGACTGGAGTGCAGTGGCATCATCTTAGCTCACTGCAACCTCCGCCTCCTGGGTTCAAGCGATTCTCATGTCTCAGCCTCCCGAGTAGCTGGGATTACAGGCACAAGCCACCACAACCAGCTAATTTGTGTATTTTTATTAGAGATGGGTTTCACCATGTTGGCCAGGATGGTCTTGATCTCCTGACCTTGTGATCCACCTGCCTCAGTCTCCCAAAGTGCTGGGATTACAGGCGTGAGCCACTGCGCCCGGCCGGGAAATCCTAGTTTTTAAAAGTGTGAATCACTAAATTTTTTTAATGTCTCAGCTGTTTTTCTGTTTTGGAAAGCATTGTACCAGCCAAACAACACATCTGTGGGCAGCTGGCCTATGCACCCCCATATTTACCTATGTTACCCAGCATGTTTCTAAGTAACTAAATCTATTTCTGAAGGTTCGGTATATTTTTAGTCGAATAAATTGTATTGGTTCTTTTCTTTATATATATTTTTTGATAATATAATTTTTAACCCTAAGAGATGTTTTCCTCATTAGTATCCTGGTTCCTAAAGCATTGTTGTTGAATTTGACATAGAAATGTAAAATATTGTATCTGAGCACTTTGAAAAATGTCTCTTAAAAACTTCCGTCATCCTGTAAAAAAAACGTTCAAATAGAGGTGCCTAAGAATGTAAAGTGATTTGTTAGTTTGAGAACAGAATTAAAATTATATGAAAAAATATACATTTTATTTAAGTTTATAATTGAAGCACATTTACTAAAGCCTCTTAGGGAACTGATTGAGGTGACCTAATTCTTAACTAATTGAAGTACCAGAAAAGAATTTGTCCTTCATTTTGTTTAAGATATAACTTCTTAAGTAATTTTATTTTATTATCCAATGCTGAGATTTATTTGAACTAGAAATTAGTACTGTGCCAGAGTGAGAGTGCTTCTGAAAGCCAAGTCTTTCTATATCTACTGTTGCAAGGTGGTTATAGGCCAGTGTGTGCTGCAGTGTCTTCTTTTATAAACTGGGCTAAAAAACTTGAGGTTTAGGAAGATTAATTAGATGATCATTGTACAGCACCTGTGGGAGTTCTGTTACCTTTTAAGCGCGATGCAAGGTGCACCAGTTTTATTGCAGTAGAAGGGAGGAAATGTCTCGGTGACTTGTTTTAAATTAGGCCAGGTAAAGTTATATACCCCAGTGAAGAAGCTCTTACTTGTTAGTGGTTTTTCTTTTTCTTTTTTAAATTGTGAAATATTTCAAGCCACAAAATATAGAGAACCTGAAGTACATTTTATATGTTTTGAAAGTCTTAAATATCACATACTTACATAACACTTAAATATGTGGTGTTATGTATTGTGCAACCTGCCTTTTTTGGGGGGTCAGCAATTATGTTTCTTAGGCTTATCTAAAAATCAGCAGTGCTAGTACTTTTTTTTTTTTTTTTTTTTTTTTAAAGAGATAGGGTCTTGCTGTGTTGCCCAGGCTGGTCTGGAACTCCTGGGCTTGAGCTGTCCTCCTGCCTCTGCCTCCCAAAGTGCTGAGAGTATAGGCACGAGCCACTGGGCCTGGTCACTAGTTGAATCTTTTTAGCAGTATTATATGAGTCTATAATAATTTATTTCGAATTTCTTTTTTGGTTGCTGACAACGCAGTGTATATTCTTGGACATATTTCCTTACATATTCAAAAGTTTATCCAAGATTTATACCTAGGAATAGAATTGCTAGGTCATAAGATAAATGTATGTCAGAGGTGTCCAATCTTTTGGCTTTCCTGGGCCACATTGGAAGAAAAATTGTCTTGAGCCACACATAAAATACACTAACGGTAGTTGATGAGCTGGAAAAAAAAATCACAAAAAAATGTCATAATAGTTTAAGAAAGTTTATGAATTTCTGTTGGGCCACATTCAAAGCTGTCTGGGCCACACACGGCCGTGGGCCACGGGTTGGACAAGCTTGATATATGTTTATTAGATACTGCCAAATTGTTCTCCAAGGCAATTGGACCTAAATTTCTGTCAATTGAGTGGAAGTTCCCAAGTTCCCTTTGTTACACACTTTTTCTAGCACTTGGTGTTAGACATTCTTTTATTGCCTGGTAGACAGGAACTCAGTTGATTTCTTCCCCACCCTCCATATCAAAATATAATTTACATGGAATAAAACTCCTGCATTTTATGTGTACAATTTGATTGCATTTATGGTAATTGTATAAAGTCGTATATCCACCCCAACAATCAAGATACAAAACATTTCCATCACCCTAATAATTAGTTTCCTCATGCCTGTTTGTAGTCAGTCTCCCCTTCCCCAGCCAGTAAGCTGCTTTTGTCATTATGGTTTTGCCTTTTCTAGAATTTGATAAAGATGCGATCATATAGTGAGTAATCTTTTGTGCTAAAGTTCTTTCACTTAGCATGTTTTTGAGATTCAGTCCTGCTAGTGTGTGTTATTTTGTTCCTTTTTATTGCTATCTATTTCATGGTATGAATATACCACAATTAATGTATTCATCAGTTGATGGATATTTGGGTTGTTTCTAGTTTGGGGCTAGTATATAAATAATGATGCTGTAAATATTCATGTACAAATTTTTGACTCAGTTGATTTTTGATTATTGATCTTTAAAAATCTTGCCACCCTCTAATTAAATAATTTGACTTTCTTAGATTTTCTACATAGACAGATTATTTACAAATAATAACAGTTTTGTTTTCTTTTTTCTAATACCTAATCTTGTTATCGTTTGTGTACTTGCTGTAGGATCTCTAGTACAGTGTTCAATGGAAACAGTCAATTTTAGTGGGCATTCCTGTATTCCTCAATTAAAAGGGTATGGTGAAGTATAAAAGTTTCACCATTAAGTATGAGGCTTTCTATAGGCTTTTGATTGTTAGCCTTACTGATGTTAAAGAATTTCACCCTTTGCTAGTTTGCGAAGATTTTTTTTTAATGGAAGTTGAATTTTGTCAAATACATTTTCCATATATTTTGAGATAATCATGGGGTTTTTCTTCTTAAATCTTACGTGGCTTTTTCTTTAAGTAAAGCTTACTCTTTGAAGTGTTAAAATTTAATCACTCTAAAAACACTTTTAATAAATCTCTTAGATTAAAAACTTTTAAATCTTGAGCATACTTTAATCCCTTCTCCATGACTCGGATTGTATTATGGAACATCATTTATCTATCATACGTGATGTTAATTCTTGACTATAAATCGCTCAAAGTATGAGCCATGTCTTAATCACATTTGATTTCCCACAGGATCTAGCACAGTATATTGGAAATAGCAGGCCTTAATAAATGCTGAACTAGGCTACTGCTCTTGCTAAATAGCCACAGTTTGTTTTACGTTATGAATTATGTTACATCTCTCCCTTCCCTCATTATCACGCTGGCTGCTGGTATAACTTTTATGAATCATAAAAAATTAAATAACCAGGTTTTTTAAAAAAATAGATCTAAGTTGGCCGGGTACGGTGGCTCAAGCCTGTAATCCTAGCACTTTGGGAGGCCGAGGCGGGTGAATCATGAGGTCAGGAGATCGAGACCATCCTGGCTACACGGTGAAACCCTGTCTCTACTAAAAATACAAAAAATTAGCCGGGCATGGTGGCGGGCACCTGTAGTCTCAGCTACTCGGAAGACAGAGGCAGAAGAATGGCGCAAACCCAGGAGGTGGAGCTTTCAGTAAGCTGAGATGGCGCCACTGCACTCCAGCCTGGGCAACAGAGAGAGACTCCATCTCAAAAAAAAAAAGATCTAAGTTTTATTCACTCTTCAAATATATGAGTGCCAGCTAATGCCAAGCCTAGGCTTGGCTTGGAGCTGCCAGTAATGCAAAATGAATATGAATGGATACTCAAAAGATCTTATAGCCTAGTAGAGAGAGATAAGATCTTTATGTGAATTATTCTAATGAAAGAAAAGTGATAACTAGGAATTTAGAGAACAAAGATTAGATAGACTGAAGATTTAACAGCTCTTCTATGAAGTACATGATGGTGGTGCATAGGTTTGGGGTCTGTAATTTGGCTGACCAAAGACTTTTGTTTATTTCCTGATTCTTAAGCCACGTTTCACGTTGTTGAGGTGCTGAATAAATTGACCGGTGGATAAGTGAAGTATTTTGTAAGTGAAATTCCTCAAGAAATTGAATTTTTAAAAAAATTCAATAGTGCTGAGAAGTGATTTTTAAATGAACATGAGAAGTCAACTCTAGCATGGTTTACAAAGGTCTTTTGTGACCTGCACCAGCTTCTTGTCCATCATTTCTCATACCCATCTCCACCATATTGGGCACTCCAGCCAAAGCACATGTGGCTCTTGGAAATGTCATGCATTTTAGCTCCATAATTTTTGAAAAACCTTTGCCATATATATAATTTCCTTTAACTCTATCTTCTGCTGAGGTAATGAGTATTTGTCCTTTAACATTCCACTAAAGTATTTTCTCCCTTGGGAAGCCTTCCTGAAACTCATTCCCTCTTATGTGCTCTCTGTGCATTTTCCTATTAGAGTTCATATCATATTTATTTTCTTTTTGTATATTTATATGTTTTCCGGACTGATCCAACGGGTCTCTTTCTTGACAGAGCATACATTTTCAGTGCCTAGCACAGCTCTTGGCACATAGTAGACATTTATAATTTATTCTCAAAATGATTGTTGAACAGTTAAAAATGATGTATTACAATGCCTTGAAACTTGTCATCAATTTGCCAGTTGGGGCTGTGTATTCTTTTACAGATGTCTGCCTGTTCTGTTTGGCTATTCATTTATGTACTGTTGGAAGAGAAAGCCTGCCAAATGGGGTGGGTGTGTGCGCACATTTGGCTGTCTCAGCAGCTGATACCAAATGTTGGAAATAACTATTTCCATCTGTCATTTTCATCCCCCCCACTCTCCTTCCACTCTAAAATTAATTATGTTAGGAACAATTTCTTACCTCCTTAGATATTTATGTCAAACAAGGGCTCAAGCAAAAGATGTATACTTTGACATTAAAGTTTCATAATACCTTATGACTCCGTGGAATTCTTGTAGCTTTCTTTTCACAGCTGGGATATCTTACATGGCTTGATAAATTCTTCAGACTTACTCTCATTACATACTTTTCTTCCTTGCAATACACTCATTGTCTTACACACATAGTATATTGACAAGTGCTACAGAAACCATGACATTCTCATAGCAATGCACTGATTCTTAGAATAAACAGTATTTGTTGTTCAATGTTAAATTCTATGTTTGAAATCTCAACCTAGGAACACACTATATCGTATCACATTGTTCTTGGTTGCTTCAACATCTGAGATTAGACCTTTTTCAGTTGTATCATGTTAAAGTTCCTCATTTTAGAATTAAAAACTTATAATCTTAGGTTTCATTCATGACTGAATTCTTGCTTCAACCAAATCTATGTTCTAGTACCGGGGTCCCCAACCGCCAGGCCACAGACCAGTACTGGAACTGGTCTTGGCTAGGAACTTGGCTGCACAGTGAGTATTGCTGCCTGAGCTCCGCCTCCTCTCAGATCAGCGGGGGCATTAGATTCTCTTAGGAGCGCAAACCCTATTGTGAACTGTGCATGTTAGGGATCTAGGTTGTGCGCTCCTTATGAGAATCTAATGCCTGATGATCTTCTGAGGTGGAATGGTTTCACCCCAAAACCATATCCCAACGCCCCTCAGTCTGTCTGTGGAAAAATTGTCTTCCACAAAACTGGTCCCTGGTGCCAAAAAAGGTTGTAGAGTGCTGTTCCAATGACCGATCCTGTTTTTTTGCATCATTCATAGTTTTTCTTCCTAATTTTATATCCTATTATATAGGTTTAGGTGAAGTCTACTTTCTCCCTTAAGCCTACCCCATATTGGGTTTTCCAAGTAAAGGACAGAGTCATGTACTTCAAGAGGCTGTTTATGTATACTATGAATTTTTGCAGTCTTTACTATTTATTGAGTGACTACTTATTTAAGTATCTTTGTTTTCTTAGCTCTTTGCACATGAACTTGGGTACAAATCAGAAATTTGCTGTAATTCTAAAGTGACAGAATAGAGGGATCAGGTTAGAAGGGCACAGGGAGGGAGTATCTAGGGTCATGACCCCAAATAATGTTCTAATGCTAAATTGTTTTCTTAAGTGGATAGAAATGAAAATTCTATAAAATTTTGTGCTAGTTTTGTTTCTTGAATTTGTAAGTACATTTTTATCATTGAATGTTTTCTCATTTTTTTCTACTGCTTCTATCTTTAAAAGAAAGTGAAGAATTTCATCAGACCATGGTTTAGGGTAGAGCAGTGGCATAATAGGATTATATATTTCTATGTATATAATTTTGTCCTATTTTTTGAAATTCTAATTGTTTAAATAATTTTAGTATCATTGTTTGTTCTGTTCCTTATTTTACTGTAATTTTTTCTTATGGATGGTTTAGAATAGTTTTATACCTGATATGAAATATAAACCACCTGTAGCAGGCCTAACACATAATTTCATAAATGATCAGATAGAGAGATGCCCTGGATTTATAATTTACAAGGCTCATCATCATATTATATGACTAAGTTGTAGCATAACCTCTTCTAAATTATTAAATTTTAGAATATATCACCAAAAGTTGTGCATGGAAAATAAAAATTATGGAGTGTTTCATTGCTTGAGGCAGGGTTAGCAGGTGGGGTGTTGAGATTAGAAGTAGACAACTCTCCTAGAGACCAATGTCCCAGTCCAAGAACCATTAAGATGAGCCCTGGAGCTACCACTTAATCATTCCTGGGTTGATTTTGATGAGAGACACAACTCTTTTGGACTTTATGTCTTCATTTATTAAAATGATAATCCTTAAGGTTTTTCCAATCCTGAGCCTTCTGTTACTCTGTCTGGAGATAAGATATTTAACTGTCTTTTTCATATGTTAGGACCCAGATGATGTGGTACCAGTTGGCCAAAGAAGAGCCTGGTGTTGGTGCATGTGCTTTGGACTAGCATTTATGCTTGCAGGTGTTATTCTAGGAGGAGCATACTTGTACAAATATTTTGCACTTCAAGTAAGTGGAAAAATTATTTTGTGTCTCTGATTTTTTTTTTTTTTTTTGCCTCTCCTGATGTGCATTACAAAATTGTTTGCAACTTGCGCTAAGCTTGTACTTTTTATCTGTGACCTTCAGCCAGAGTGGTAGTTCTATTTTAAAGCTGTGTTTAAACATCTCTCCATGATATGTTTGCTGAGCCCATCACACACAGTCACTAAAAGCAGAGTAACTTGAAATGTTGCTGACTAAAGGATTTATTTAGGTCATTGGGTGATTTTACTAACCTTTATTTTCCTACTATAATTAAGGGTTGAGAGGAATAGTATTATCAATTGCCAGTTGAATAAATACATCAGCCACAAATGTTTTCATGTTGATAGGCCATAACTTGATAGTCAGCTTGGACTCCCCTATGGTCCTGCTGTACCCTTGGGCCCAGAATACAGTAAGACCATGTCTCTGCTTCTTTTCCAGTCATGGTTTCACTAAAGAAATGGGTGACTTCAGCAGTGATACTGAAATAACATAGGATGAAAGTTGTTTATAACTTTGAGTGTTTAATAGTAATCCCAGTGGGTTAAGACAAAGGTCTTCCTTCTGATTAATTATAATTTACAATCTATTTTGTGATATATTTTTCTTGGCAATAATTCAGAAGGTTTTTTTTTTTTTTTTTTTAGGAGTTTTGAAGGGGAAATTACTTTCAAGGTTTTATGACTACTTCAGCTGTTTCAAAATTTGGAGAAATAGTTGACAACTAGACTTATTAAAATAATTTAACTAATTTTGAAACATTCTCAATTTCATGCTCATTTTCTGTGTTGTTCAAGATAATCAATCACATGTTGATAGACATTACCAAAATACTAGTCATCTTTTTAAGTACGGTTTTTTTTTTACAAGAAATACATATAGTATAGAAAAAATCATTGCAATTCCATTTTCCAGAGATAACATTTGGTGCATTAACTTTTTTTTTTTTGAGATGGAGTTTCTCTCTTGTTGCCCAGGCTGGAGTCCAATGGCATGATCTCGGCTCACTGCACCCTCTGCCTCCCGGGTTCAGGCAATTCTCCTGCCTCAGCCTCCCAAGTAGCTGAGATTACAGGCGCCTGCCACCACTCCTGGCTAATTTTTGTACTTTTAGTAGAGACAGGGTTTCACCATGTTGGCCAGGCTGGTCTCAAACTCCTGACCTCAGGTGATCCACCCACCTTGGCCTCCCAAAGTGCTAGGATTACAGGCGTGACACACCACACCTGGCCCCGTGCATTCACATTTTATATACCCTTAGTCTTTATTGTGTGTGTAGTGTGTGTGTGTGTGTGTGTGTATACGTGTACTGTGTTTGGCTTTTTTTGAGATGAGTTCTCACTCTGTCACCCAGGCTGGAGTGCGGTGGTGCAATCACAGCTCACTGCAGCCTCAACCTCTTGGGCTCAGGCAATCCTCCCGCCTCAACCTCCCCAGTAGTAGCTAGGACTACAGGTGCGTGGCACCATGCCCAGCTAATTTTTTTATTTTTTGTGGAGACAGGGTCTCACCATGTTGCCCAGGCTGGTCTTGAACTCCTGGGTTCAAGCAGTCCATCTGTCTCAGGCCTCCTCCCCCCAAAGTATTAGGATTACAGGCCTGAGTTACTGCACCTGACCTTATATATTGTTTTTTCTTTTTGTAAAAGTGAGACAGTAGCATAAAGATTTGCCGTAATCTAATATTTTCCACTGAATTGTGATATAAAGGGAAAAGTAGAACTACCTATATGCATATGGAAATTTCAGAAAAATTATCCCTTTTTTGGCTAATAAGAAAAAAGTCATTTAATTAGTAGACCATATCAAAACTTTTTAATATATTCTTTCAGAAAAACTTGACTAGTTTTGGAATATATTCCTCTATAAAAACTGCTTACAGGTAGAGTAGGTCTGTTGTTTCTTTATATTTATTTGTTACTGGATAGCTAATTATTTTTATGTTCTATTTTCACCTACCACGAAAAGTAAAGGGAAAACCAGCTGCCTTTCTTCTGAAGCTGTTCTTTTACAGTGCTTCAAAACCTGATCTTAAAGAATATGTTAACTCTGTAATTAAACTGTCTGACTTGTCATCTAAAAGCAAGAGTTTGCAAGCAAAATGCTATTTAGATAGAGGTGGCAGCTTAAGTAATGCTTATTTAAAAACCTGTCTCAGGCTGAATTGCTGAAATGAGTCTTTAAACTCTCTATAGCCAGATGACGTGTACTACTGTGGAATAAAGTACATCAAAGATGATGTCATCTTAAATGAGCCCTCTGCAGATGCCCCAGCTGCTCTCTACCAGACAATTGAAGAAAATATTAAAATCTTTGAAGAAGAAGAAGTTGAATTTATCAGTGTGCCTGTCCCAGAGTTTGCAGATAGTGATCCTGCCAACATTGTTCATGACTTTAACAAGGTGAGCCAAGTGTCCAGAATTATAGAAAGAATGCAGGTTCTGTAGTTTATGCTTTTTGTAGTTTTAATTTCAATATTTGCTAATTTATTATATTTAGAGTTTAGTTTAATAAACTGTCAGCATTTGGTAGGCTCTGCTTTGTCTGAAGCAGACCCTGCTGACGCAGCCTTCTCATATCTTGTCTTTCCTTCTCTTTGCCTTACCTACTCTTAAAGCCCACCTCATGACTGTTCCCCCTTTGCTGGCAAACTAATATTTTTTATATGTTCCCACATTTTCTTAGATAAGAGGTAATTTATGTTCCTGTTACTTGGTAGCATTTTCAAAATCAATAATTTTATCTGTTTTTAAGTTCTCATTCTATATTTTTCCCCAGCTTTTGAGCATTTTTATGTAATGCAGAAAAGTTGAATACCCAAAATCCTCCACTTTGTTCCAAATATTGACATATTTGCTTCATCTCTTTTTCTGTCATTTGACATAAGTGCTTATGCTATTATCTCTCAAGAATGAGTTGTCCTCCTACGTAACCACATCATTGTCACATCTAAGAAAATTAACATGATCTTGTAGGACAGTAGTCCCCCGTTATCCATTGGGGATACATGCTAAGACCCCCAGTGGATGTCTGAAACTGCATATAGTACCAAACCCTGTATATACGATGTTTTTTCCTATTAGTATACATATATACATATGTTAAAATTTAATTTACAAGTTAGCCACAGTAATAGATTAACGACAATAATTAATAATAAAACAGTTATAACAAAATACTATAATAAAAGTTATGTGAAGGTGGTTTCTCAAAATATTTTATTATACTGTACTCACCTAGGTATTTGTGGACTGTAGTTAACTAAAGGTAACTGAAACTCAGGAAGCACAACCTCAGATAAGAGGGACTACTGTATTTAATATGTTTACATTTCTGTTTATGTTTTACATTTCCCCAATTTTTGTCCCAGGAATTTTTTGTTTTTTCAAATCAGGATTCAAGGATTCAGAAGTTCATGTATCACCTGTGATTTTTATGTCTCTCTGTAAGCTTGCCATTTTGAACACTCGAGTATATTACTGAAGTTAGCTTTGCAAACATTTCGTGCCTGATAAATACATCTGATGGATGTTTATAAACCAGTTTGAAAATTTACTTATTTCAAGGAAATAAACTTCCAAAGCAAATAGTAAATAATAATAGTTAACACTTACCGAGCTCTTAGGAATCAAAATGTTGACATTGTTTGGTTTAAGTTATTCTTAAAAACCGTTCTATGAGACAGTCTTTCTCAACCAGCGTTTCTCATTTGAACCACAGAACACAAAATCATTTAAATGACTGTTTTTCCAATGTTCTAAGTATGGTAGTAGTATTCAAGATACATACGAGAAAAGTTAATCTTTACATACAATGGACAGATAACCTTAGAGGGCATTTGAGCTTATAAGTGAGGAAGTTAAATTGCTTAATTATATAATAAGTATTTGCAGTTAATTTGAATAGGTATTATTACTTATTATAGAAATATACCCTTGATGAGCATTTTATTTACTGGTAGCAATGTTTGTTCTCTCCCATTCCCACTTCCAACTTTATCCAGCCAAATTCTGAATTTGTTGAAATGCAAGTGATTTATACATTCTAAAGCCAATTCATTTTAATGATACAAATTATTCTTAAAAATCCAGTTGCTGCCTGTTTTGCAACTATTACTGTAACTACACTGTATCTTTTTCTTCCCAGAAACTTACAGCCTACTTAGATCTTAACCTGGATAAGTGCTATGTGATCCCTCTGAACACTTCCATTGTTATGCCACCCAGAAACCTACTGGAGTTACTTATTAACATCAAGGTATAAGAATGTTGACTGTTTTTGATGAATGATGCCTTTATAGTGTTTTGGAATTCCCTGTTGAGAAATTAGCCCTATAAGAGCCCATTTTATCAGACTGTAGTTAAGAATTTTACAAGGAGGAACTAATACTCATGGTTTTTGTTTTTAATGTTTTATATCTTGAAATTGAAATAAATTTCTCAAATAATGTTTTAAGTTTTCCTAAAGAGCCAGGGAGTAAATATTAGCCAACTACTTAATTCTGGTGCCATAGACAATACGTAAAACAGATGAACATGACTATATTCCAAAAAAAATTCTACTTATAAAAACAAGCCGGGGGCAGTGGCTCATGCCTGTAATCCCAGGACTTTGGGAGACCTAGGTGGAGGATCGCTTGAGGGCAGGAATTTGAGACCAGGCTGGACAACATAGTGAGAACATAGAACAAACAAACAGATGGTGGGTAGTAGTTTGGCAACCTGTTCCATACCATAATGTGTAAGAATTTTGTCTTGTTACTCTAGTCTACTCAGTGTATGTTCTGAGATAGTCGTGTCATGTATTCTTTTCTGAATGTAGGCTGGAACCTATTTGCCTCAATCCTATCTGATTCATGAGCACATGGTTATTACTGATCGCATTGAAAACATTGATCACCTGGGTTTCTTTATTTATCGACTGTGTCATGACAAGGAAACTTACAAACTGCAACGCAGAGAAACTATTAAAGGTAATTCTTTTTAAATATTAAAGTGTTGGGCAGAAAAGTTCATTGTATTAAACTAGATTTAGGTGAAGCCTAGCCATTGTTACCAATATCCCTGCCATGAGTGAGGTAATATTGTGTTGTTATATAATATTTCCAGGTTTCTATAGAATTATCTTAATTCCATTTAATAAGTCCACTCTTTTCAGATGGAGAGAAAAGGTCAATATGAAATGTCATTGCCGTGAGATGCTGGTACCTCATTTTCCATCTAGTTAGTCACCCTGTCCAACTTCCCATCCTACCACTTTGGTTCAGCCATACTGAAAGGGTTTTTATTATCCAGAGGGTCTCTTGGGACCAGCTCTTCAGCTGTGTTTTCAGGGATCTGGATTCTAAGCAGGCTGTTTGCCTTTTGGATCATATTGGGAGTAATCACTGTCAGGGTAGTTGGAAAGGAATTTGGGTGAAGAACTAAGAGCATTGATACAACTAATGTAGCTTTGCCAAATCATTTAACTTTTATTTTCTCACCTGAAATATAAGAATTACAATATCTCCCCATTTCCTTTTAAGAGCATTGTGAAAATAAAAAGAAAGTACATGTGGCAGCTGTGGAAAGTAAGAAGTGCCATTCAGATACACTGTGGTGTGATTTCTTTGGAATTGTGTCACCCAGTAAAAGTGCTTTCCTGGCTTTTTGCTAGCATTTTAAATAATACTGTTCTCTCATCTCCGGCTGTTGAGTCATCTGAAACCAGCTTGATTTCTTTTTTTTTTTTTTTTTTTTTCCAACTTTTACTTTAGATTCAGGGGTACATGTGCAGGTTTGTTACAAAGGGTATATTATCTGATGTGAGATTTGGGGTACAGATGATCCCATCACTCAGGTAGTGAGCATAGTACCCAATAGGTAGTTTTTCTTTTCTTTTCTTTTTTATATTATACTTTAAGTTCTGAGTTACATGTGTACAATATGCAGGTTTGTTACATAGGTATACAGGTGCCATGGTGGTTTGCTGCACCCATCAACCTGTCACCAAATTAGGTATTTCTCCTAATGCTATCCCTCCCCTAGGCCCCCACCTTCTGACAGGCCCCAGTGTGTGATGTTCCCCTCTCTGTGTCCATGTATTCTTATTGTTCACCTCCCACTTATGAGTGAGAACATGCAGTGTTTGGTTTTCTGATCTTGTGATAGTTTGCTGAGAATGATGGTTTCCAGCTTCATCCATGTCCCTGCAAAGGACATGAACTCATCCTTTTTTACGGCTGCATAAAATTCCGTGGTGTATATGTGCCACATTTTCTTAATCCAGTCTATCTTTGATGGACATTCGGGTTAGTTCCAAGTCTTTGCTATTGTGAATAGTGCTGCAGTAAACGTACATGTGCATGTGTCTTTATAGCAGCATGATTTATAATCCTTTGGGTATATGCCCAGTAATGGGATTGCTGGGTCAAATGGTATTTCTGGTTCTAGATCCTTGAGGAATTGCCACACTCTCTTCCACAATGGTTGAACTAATTTACACTCTCACCAACAGTGTAAAAGCGTTCCCCAATAGGTAGTTTTTCAACCCTTACCTCCTCCCTCCTTCTCTCCCTTCCTTATAGTCCTCAGTATGTATCATTCCCATCTTTATGTCAGTGAGTACCCAGTGTTTAGCTCCTACTTATAAGTGAGAGCATTGTAAGGTAGGTATTTGGTTTTCTGTTTCTGTGTTAATTCATTTATGATAATGGCCTCCAGCTGCATCCATATTTCTGTAAAGGACATGATTTCATTCTTTTTATTGCTGTGTTGATTTCTTACATTTTAAAATTCTCTTGGTTCATAATTTTTTTTAAAGTCAGCCTTACATGTGCCATGAAATTGACCCTTTTTAGTGTGCAACTCTGAGTTTCCACAAAGATACACATGGTCTTGCAAGCACCACCATAGTCAAGATACAGAACATTTTCAGTACCTTCAAGTTCATGAATTTGTAAGCAGTCTGTATAGCATTATTAAAGTTGCTGTGATCTGTCAAGATATTAATACTTGGTTCAGAAAAGGGAGAAAAATTACTTTTCTTCAGTGTAAACATTCAAACTGTAGAAGTTTTTGTGGAGTATAGAGTGAAATACTTCTATATGTCTAAATAATAATATAAAAATGATGTGAATATTTAGTATTAAAGAATCAAAATTTTAAAAAACTTTTTTCCCTCTCCAACAGGTATTCAGAAACGTGAAGCCAGCAATTGTTTCGCAATTCGGCATTTTGAAAACAAATTTGCCGTGGAAACTTTAATTTGTTCTTGAACAGTCAAGAAAAACATTATTGAGGAAAATTAATATCACAGCATAACCCCACCCTTTACATTTTGTGCAGTGATTATTTTTTAAAATCTTCTTTCATGTAAGTAGCAAACAGGGCTTTACTATCTTTTCATCTCATTAATTCAATTAAAACCATTACCTTAAAATTTTTTTCTTTTGAAGTGTGGCGTCTTTTATATTTGAATTAGTAACTGTATGAAGTCATAGATAATAGTACATGTCACCTTAGGTAGTAGGAAGAATTAGAATTTCTTTAAATCATTTATCTGGATTTTTATGTTTTATTAGCATTTTCAAGAAGATGGATTATCTAGAGAATAATCATATATATGCATACGTAAAAATGGACCACAGTGACTTATTTGTAGTTGTTAGTTGCCCTGCTACCTAGTTTGTTAGCGCATTTGAGCACACATTTTAATTTTCCCCTAATTAAAATGTGCAGTATTTTCAGTATCATATTTAACTATTTAGAGAATAATTTCCACCTTTATGTTTTAATATCCTAGGCATCTGCTGTAATAATATTTTAGAAAATGTTTGGAATTTAAGAAATAACTTGTGTTACTAATTTGTATAACCCGTATCTGTGCAATGGAATATAAATATCACAAAGTTGTTTAACTAGACTGCGTGTTGTTTTTCCCGTATAATAAAACCAAAGAATAGTTTGGTTCTTCAAATCTTAAGAGAATCCACATAAAAGAAGAAACTATTTTTTAAAAATTCACTTCTATATATACAATGAGTAAAATCACAGATTTTTTTCTTTAAATAAAAATAAGTCCTTTTAATAACTAAACCAGATTGTTTGTGGATACTATTAAAGTAACATTTAAGCCTCAACCTTGAATGATGTTGTTTAATATAAAATGCTTTTATTTTTTGATGGAAGGGCAATCAAAGCCTAAAGTTTCCAAGGAACGTAAAATAACTGTGCTTCTCTGAGAATGCCCCCCTCACAAGTAGAACATTTTGAGTTAATGATGATTTTTATATTTCTAAGGTTGCTTACTCTCTGAAATAATTCAGAATCCACCCCCATTTAATAAAATACCTATGCTTCATTTCACCTCAAATTCCTAAGACAAAAAATTTCAATTTTGACCTAGGAGGTCAGAGTTTTTAAAGCTTCAAACTCTTAAAGGATTTTGTCTAGAAACCAATTCTAATTCAAAAGGATATTATTTACTCATGGCTTTTCATTTCATTTCAGTAATATTGTCAGAGCTTTAAGTCAGTGAGTTGGGTATTCAGGAGTTAACAATTTTAGAAGATAATATGTTTCAATAAAATGAGAATTGGTTTTTCCTACTTTCCAGGCTCTAAAATTACATGAATTTTCAGGGAGCTGTGAACATTTAGGAGCACATTATTCATTCAGCATCTTTTATATGCCCAACATATGATAATGTGTTGAAGATACATCTGCAAAGAAGAAAAAAAGCTACTGCCATCGTGGAGACTCACAATCTAGGAAAAGAGAGGGACAGCAACCAACTAGTTACAATACATTGGGATCAGTAGTGTGAGGGAGAAGAACAGGTCTAGGTTCTTTGGAAAACAATTAGGAGAGTCAGTGAGACTTTCAGAATGTGAAGTGCATGGGATTAGGTCATGGAAGACTGTGTATGTCATCTTAAGGACTTCATTCTGTAGACCATGGGCCACCATTGAAGGTTTGCATTTTGGAAGGAGCTTATTAGTTTGTTTTCCTGTTGATTATAGTAGTAATGCAGTATCAGGGTAGCTGAACTGCAGTAATAATCCCAACATCTCACTGGCTTCATGCAGTAGGAATATGCTTTCATCACAGTCCAGTATGGCAGGCAACCTCCAGACTCCCAGGGACCCAAACTTACACTTTACTAAATGTAATTGTTTCATTTGAAGTTTTAAAGGTTTTTGTATAATCATCTTAGTAAAACATTTGATAATTCTTCACAACGTTTGCAATCATTGATTTGGCCAGATTGGTCTAACATGGTACCCATGATTTTACTTCATTTCCATTACTATTCTGATAATTTCCTTTAGAGTCAATTGAGTAGAGAGTACCCCTCTCACCTAAGCTTAGTCATGTCCCAGGAATTTTGGAACTCCAACTGAGATTTCAGGCTCATTATTCATTCTAGGGCTGAATGAATAATGTGCCCTTTGAACCCTTGTGCCATGTGGAAACTGTGGTCTTGGTGTGGCATGGAAAAACCAGAGGGTGAAGGATGTGGATGAGAAGATGACAGAGAATCAGACATGCAGAGAGGACTGCCAGGTCTCCCACTGGGTTCCAGGGAGACTTGCCTATCCTTCCCTGTTCTTGAGTTCTGTCATAGTCCATTCGGGCTACTATAACAAAATACCATAGACTGAGTGGCTTTAAACAACAAAAGCTTGTTTCTCACAGTTCTGGAGCTGGAAAGTTCAAGATCAAGTCACTTGCAGATTCAGTGTCTGATGAGGTCCTCCTTCCTCACAGACAGCTCTCTTCTGTCTGTGACCTTATATCACAGATGACTCTGGGTTCCTCTTACAAGGACACTAGTTCCATTCATGGGGGTTCCACTCTCATGACCTAACACCTCTCAAAGGCCCCATTTCCTAATATTATCACCTTGGGGGTAAGGATTTCAACATGAATTTTGGGGGGACACAAACATTCAAACATAGCAAGTTCCATAATGCACCCCATCGTATATGTGTGTTTGTATTTATTTATCTAAGATAGCTCTAGTTTGCTGCTTTGCAACACATTCTGCCCCTATTACATTGGTTTAAAAAAAGAGTACAGAAGTCAAGATGAGACTATATAAATCTTGACAAGTTGTTGGCCGTGATTGCTCATTTGTGACGCAGGAGTGAGAATCTGGAGAATCTGGCTCAAGAGGTGGCTGAGAATTAAAATAATAGGCATGAAAGTGCTTCGTACAGCTCCGTACAGTTGTTGACAGTGCCTTTTTTGAAACCTATCACTGCTATATGTTAGCAAGCAAACACTGATCTTGTTTTGTAATGTGTAATTGTTCATTTCTGCTTTCCCTGTATCCCTTTTTAGACTCCACACCCATATTAGTGAGAAGCAAGAAAAAAAAATGTACACAGTGTCCTAAATGTTGTTTATCTCGAATAATAGAAGTAGGAGTGTAAAACTTAAAGGCTGATTAATAATGCAAATGAAAAGGCAAATGGATTATTGAATAGAAAAGGTCTAGATTCTATGTTTGAATGTAGTTATGAATTAATATTGGCAGAATCTCAAGATTCTGCTAAGTGAACATTTAATAGTTTACTAGACATCTTCTCTTCCACCTAGCAAAGAGTTTGTTGCCCAGAGTTATATAAATCCTACTCTGTTGGACACTAATCTTTGCATGTTTAACTCTTTGGGACTTAGGTTCCTAGATAAGGACTTCATGTGTATCTGTTTACAAAAAGAACATTTCTTCATCTCCACAAAGCTACACAGCCATCAGTTCGTTCAGTATCTTGTCCAAAGTTATTGCTAGCGTTCTTTCTGAGTCTTTGTGGCTAATGCTTTTTTGAGGAAGAAGCATGATTTAGTCTCAGCTCTCTATTGATCATTTTAGGCTTTTATCTTACTGAAAAAATTAAGCACAATTTAAGATTTTTTTTTGAAATATTTACTGAATTTTGAGGCCATAAATTATTGTAGATTCCACACTTTTAATCTTCCAGCCACCTATTGCAGATTGGTTCTGAGAAGCAGGATGAGTGGGAGTGGGCTTAGGGGTCAAAATTGAGACCTAAATGGTATAAAACAAGATAATCCTAGCTTCCTCCCACTTACAATAATTTGATGGGACTTCTATATCTGATTTTTAAGCTTGCATTTGGTTTAGGTTTTCATTGTAAAAATATCAAATAATACAGTTTTTGAAGGTAAAAAGTAAATGTTCCCCCACTTCTACCATCCTCCTTCCTCAGTCCCATTCCCCAACAGTTTAACGTGCGATACAATAATGTGTGATACAAAATGACCTAGTTCTTGCCCTAGTGACTAAAAAGATGCAAACGCCTTCTTCTTTTCAAATGATGTGGTCTTATCCCCATCGCAAATGGAGTACATTTAAGAAACCCAAGCCAGAAACCCCACAGTCTTCAGTCACTAACAGCTTCCTGCTGTTCTCCTCTAGTGGTTCTCTCTACTTCCCCACACCCACCCGTGAGCCACAACAATCTTTCCAAAACACGAATTTGATGGTTTCATTGTCACACCCCAGCTTGAAACACTTTCCTGGTTTCCCCTGGTTCTTAGGATAAAGACCAAAATACTTAATGCTGCACAGTCCAGTCCCAACCCACTCTCCAGCTTCATCTTAACCACACCCCTCTTTGCTCCTAGTGTCCTACCACATTGCCTGACTTACTGTTTCTTGGTAAATGCTATTCTTACTTCCTGAAGATTATTTCCATCTCTTCACCCCACACCCTTCAGTTAGCTTTCACTCAACCTTCAGAATTTAGTTCAGGTGACCGTTCGTCAAGAGAAACTTTTCCTGAACCATTAGGAAAGGCTTCTCTTGTTTCTCAGTCTCATAGCATCATCTGTCTCTTTTTTGTGACTTGAATATAATTAATATTTTCTATTTTGCCCTTGTTGCTTGTTTGGTTAATATATTTCCCCCACTAGACTGCTCAATACCTTAGTAGGGCACCTGACACATAGTTGGAGCTCTTATTTATTGAATGAATGAATGATTCCTTCCTGTACCACCGTAGTCTTGCCCACTGTCATTTTTATTCTGGGTACTATATTTCCCAACCAGTTGTCTGACTTTCTCCTCAGATCTCATCCCCATGGGTCTGAGTGAGTTGCCTTGAATATAAATCTAATCATGTCTTCTGTAAGATTCAGTGATGGTGTCCTGCTGCACTTAAGAGAAAATCCTTTTTTCAAGCCCTAAAATCCTGCCCTCACTAGACTTCTCTCACCATTTCTCTGTTTGCATCCTAACCTTTCAGTTTTGGCCTCATATAAGCTTGCAGCCCTGCCTGAAACAGTTGTCTCTGTCCCCACTCCACCCCCTGCCCTCCACAAAGAAAAGTTAACTCTTACTCATCTTTCAGATCTCAGACTAAAAGTTTCCTCAGAGATGCCATCATAGCTCTCTATTTCTCATACCTTTCATGATACTTTATCACCTGTCTTCATGAAGTCCTCCTCTAGACTATTAGCAAAATGCTCATACTGTGTCCTCAGTATTTGGCACATAACAGGTTTTCTTGACTTTGAAGGAAGGCATAAACATCTTGGTAACTATAGCTAGAAAAAAAGAAAATACGGTATCTACTTCACTAAAACCAAAGGGGGTTTTTTTGGGCAGACAATCTTCATTATTCAGATGGAAATTAATGTTTGTTGAATGAATGAGCTACATTTCATGGATTAACTCGTTCAGCTGGTAAGGGTTATATCTGGAGGCTACTTCATCTTGGCGGGCTTGTTGTTCAAAGTTAGAGCCTCATTTTAAGTAAAATGTTCTGTGGGGGCCATATTAAGATTTTTATATGACAGAAGTGTATATATATCCACAAATGTTTCAAGCCAAGATTATGTCTTCTTCCATAATGCCACCTTCTTCCAGGATGGTATTTTGGGCCAGATGGTTTTCCACATTTAAAACATACCAACATTCTTTTAAGGCCCAGTGATTATCAAAAGGGATTGGCACTACATTTTAAAATGTAGGGGGGATTTTTGATTGTCACAGGACTAGAGGATGCCATTTGTAGTTAGTAGGTGAGGCCAGGCAGGATGCTAAATATCTTAAAAGTCCAGGAGTCCTGCACAACAAATTACTGCCCTTCCTGATTTGCCAATTATGCCCCTGCTGGGAAGCATGAAAGGAGAGAGAAGAGCTTTCAGAATGTCAGGGATAAATATATCCATTAAGCCTTCAGACTAAGATGCAGGAATAGTTTTCCATTTGGGTATGAATACGGCAAGTTCTTAGAACATTTCTTAAAACATATAATTAGTCAAATACTAGTTTAACAGCTAAAACTTATCTAGTTTTAATCAACTCCAGGGAACATTACACTTCATTTAACCCCTAATTATCTGATACCCAAGTTCTGTCAGAAACACTGCTGAGGCATCCAGGAAGATGAGGCTGTGAAATTTGAGAATCCTTCATGTCTCTGGAATGAGTCCCTAGATTCTAGCCCTGCAGCTAGTTGACACTCTAAAAAACTACTGAGTGCCTTCCTTTAACTCCCCATAGAAAAGTCTTTGTATAACCATGGCATGATATTATTCTCTTGACTTTTGTTGAGGACTGATAGAAATAAAAATGAGCCAGAAATGTTTCTTCAGCTTTTGTAAAAGTGCTGTTAAAAGCATTATGTCATATCTAGTACTTTTTATCTAAGTATATAAAAATTTAGTGTTAGGAAAATTTTTTTCACTTAGGATACATGTTAATATTAGGTAGTACATCTAAATAATTTATTTGCTTCCCTTTTGCCTTGGTTACTGGGAAACTCAGAGCCAAGCTCGGTGCTTAGATTAATTGCTTTCAGCCTAGGTTTTTCTGTATATCACCCTTTCGGTAGGGCTTGAAGTAACCCTTCAGTTTGCTCATATTTTGTTGTGAGTTTTATAGATAGTTTACATGCAACGAAATGCATATAATCAAGTGTTCAACTCAGTGAGTTTTGACACTTTTCTTCGTCCATGTTAACAATCATCAAAACATTTTCATTGCCCCAGAAAATACCATTTTGCTCCTTTCTGGCAAATATTCCTTCCTTCTGTTAAAACTACTTATTCATTTCTATGACCATAGTTTAGTTTTTGGCTATTGTTGAACTTTATTTGAATGGAATCTTACATATATAATCTTTTTGTTTGGCTTTTAAAACTCAACATAACGTTTTGACATTTCTTCATGTTGTTGCATGACTCAGCAGTTCTTTTTTTCAGTTGCTGTGTAGTAGTCCATTTCTTTTGTTTTGTGTGTGTGTGTGTGTGTGTGCTTTTTAAATTTATTTTTTATTTTTTTTTGAGACAGAGTCTGGCTCTGTCAACTCAGGCTGGAGTGCAGTGGCATCATCTCGGCTCACTGCAATTTCTGTCTCCCGGGCTCAAGCCATCCTCTAACCTCGGCCTCCCGAGTAGCTAAGACTCTACAGGCGTATGCCACCATACCTAGTTAGTTTTTGTTTTTTTTTTTAGTAGAAACGGGGTTTTGCCATGTTGTCCAGGCTGGTCTCGAACTCCTGGGCTCAAAGCAATCCGCCCTCCTCGGCCTCCCAAAGTGTTAGGATTAC
The DNA here is from genome assembly GCF_028885625.2 of Pongo pygmaeus. Taxonomy (NCBI): domain Eukaryota; kingdom Metazoa; phylum Chordata; class Mammalia; order Primates; family Hominidae; genus Pongo; species Pongo pygmaeus. The sequence continues at coordinate 56,795,422 of NC_072387.2, forward strand.
AAGCGTGAGCCACTGTGCCCTGCCAGTATTCCGTTTTTTGTATATACCACAATTTATCATTTTTTTCTGTGTAGGTATTTTGATTGTTTCCAAGTTGGGAAGTATGAATAAAGTTGCTATGAACATGCATGTACAAGTCTTTGTAGACAGCTCATGTTTTAAAAAGTATTTATTTAATGATTTCATTGCAAAATCATCTTTATTGTAAACATATCTTTTTGAGGGTAGATTGGTAAAATATAAATAATAAATACATGACAATGCAGGAGTCCAAGTATTATTAGGTTTACAGTCATAACAAACACTAAGAACCATTTATAAATTTCAGTTTCTCATTGTTTTAGAATGGAAGGTCTAACCAAATATGTAATGTATCCCTTCAAGTAAACTAGTATAACTTGGGTACCTTCTCATATAAATTCCCCCTACGGCATACGTTGCTGTCTTTTTCCAAATTCCCATTTTGCTTGTCCAATAGGCATTATCAGATACAACATGTTCAAAGGCAAACTTGATTTTCCTCCCATGGTTTCCTCATCTCAGCTCTTTTTTCCAGTTGCACAGGCTAAAAATAGGAAGTCATTCTAGATTCCTCTCTTTTTCATAAAACTCACATCAAATCCATCAGTAAATGTGGTGTGCTCTACCTTCAAGATACAGATTATCCAGAATTCAGCCACTTCTCACTGTCTCTACTGCTAACATACTAGTCACAGCTGCTATCATCTCTTGCTTGGATTGGTGCAGTGGCCTCACAACTGATCTTCCTGCTTCCATACTTGGCCCCTAGAGCCTCTTCTAAACAGAGTAGCTAGAGTGATCTTTTCTAAATCTAAGCCACATCATGTCACTCTCCTGCTCAAATCCCAACATTTTATTCAGAATAAAAGTCGAACAGTGCCCTACCTGTAGGTAATCTAGGCCTCCAAAGCTCTTCTTACATCACCTCCTATAACTCTCCCCCTTTCTCACTCCTCTACAGCCACACAGCTGCCTCACTTTCCTTTGAACGAACCAAGGGCAATCCTGCTTCAGGGCCTTTGAACTTGCTGTTTCTGGGCCAGGAATTCCACACCCTCCTTCCCTCACATGTATCCCAAGGCTCACGGCCTTCCTTCAGTTAAGTCTGTTGGAATGTCACTTCGTTAGGTATTGCCTGATCACCTTTTCTAAAGTGAATCTCACCTCCACCCTCAATGCTGGCAATGTCTGTTTGTAGTGTATTCTTAACAATACAGATTAGCACAATGCAGGCCAGACCATGAAGACTGCTTCAAGTTCGAGGATGGGCAAAAATAATGACTAGGACTTGGCTCAAGATTCCTAAAACAGCTAATAAGCAATGCAAAGAATAAATGAGAAAGTAATTGGAGACAAGCTTTCCCTTGGCTTCCCTTCTTTTCTCACAGAGGCTCCTCCAGAAGGTGGTCGTTTCCATAGCCCATGTGGAGTGAGATGTCCACTAGGGCAGAGAAGCACAGAACCGTGGGCACTGTTTCCCTTCCTTTAACCCCATCGTATTGCTGCCCAGTGAGCAATGTGGTCACTGGTCAAGAAGGCTTATGCCCAGGTATCCCTGTGGCTATGAGCATTGCTCCTTATCTATGCCTCTGCTCTTAGACTTTTCCATTCTGCCCTCTTAGGGGCCTTCCTGGCCATGACCACACTACCTTATTTTTCTCTGTAGTACTTGTCACCATCTGACATGTATTTATGTTTGTATTTGTTTATTGTCTGTCTCTACAAATAAAATGTAAATTCCCTAAAAACAGAGACTATTATTTTTGTTCATGTTACATCCTCAGCACCTAGTAAAGCACCTGGCACGTATTAGGTACTCACTAAGTATTTACTGAATGAATTTTGTTCAATAAATTTAACATGGTTCTATGTAGCCTCCTTTTTAAAAAATGGCTCTGTTATATAGACTTCAGGGGCAACTGATAACAAACAAAACCAAACTTGGCTTTTTTCCCTTTTTTTTTCTTTAATTGTAGTTTCAGAATTTTCATCTGGAAGTGGGAATGGCCACAGGAATGCAAGTTATGTACACCTCAGATTTGGTGCTAGTGATGTTGCCATGTTAAGAAAGTGAGCTGGGCCTTGTGCCTTCAGTAGACAGAATCAAAATCTATTACCTTATTTTAATATCCGAAGTTCAGATTACCTCTAATGTCGGGATCCCTTAAATGTGATAGTGCTGAATCACAATGGAGAAAAAAAATGGCAAAGAGTATATTGAAATTCAGACTGATTCACAGGTAAAAGTCCTCTTGGAGACAACACTGTGAGAAAGGGACTGCTTTTTTAAAAAATATGCATGTTTTGGGGTCTGAATGGGTTTGAACAATAGAGACACAAAATAGAAATGGTAGCTGCTTCTCGTTAATTCTAACATAATTTTTAAATTTTAAATTTTTTTTTTTTTTGAGATGGAATCTCTCTGTCGCCCAGGCTGGAGTGCAGTGGCGTGATCTTGGCTCACTGCAACCTCTGCCTCCCAGGTTCAAACAATTCTCCTGCCTCAGCCTCCCAAGTAGCTGGGACTACAGGTGCCCACCACCATGCCCAGCTAATTTTTGTATTTTTAGTAGAGATGAGGTTTCATCATATTGGCCAGGCTGGTCTCGAACCCCTGACCTTATGATCCACTCACCTTGACCTCTCAAAGTGCTGGGATTCCAGGCGTAAGCCACTGCGCCTGGCCAAATTTTTAAATTAAAAAAATAAATATTTATGTTTTTATTTTTTGTAGTGATGAGGTCTTGCCTACATTATGTTACCCAGCCTGGTCTCAAACTCCTAGTCTCAAGAGATTCTCCCACCTCAGCCTCCCAAAGTGCTCGGATTATAGGCATGAGCCACTACAACCAACCCAACAAATAATTTTGTCAAGTATCTAGTGTAATTCTATTTTTTGGAAGTCAACATTGTCATTATAGTGAAATACTTTCTACAACATGACCCAGAAATTCAAATTTCCTGGTAGTTGATTAGTAACATATAGTGAGCACCCATATGTATAGATTACAGCACTAAACTCTGCCCTAAAGGAGGTTGCAGGTCTTATCTGCCTGGGAGTATTTGTTGAAAGGAGAATAATAAACTTGGCTATCTTTCTCTGGGGAGTTGATCATAATCCCCAAAAATAACAATCCTGGAGGCCATAATCCCAAATGTTGAAATCCTGAAAGAGCAAAATCCCAAAAATATAATTCTGGAAAAAATAACTTTAAAATTATTTAAAAGTTGCTTGTTTACGTTTTTCAAAGGGGATTTATTTGAGAAACATAAAAATATGACAGAATACTTCATAGGCCACTCTACACGTTAAAATAGGTAACAGTAACATGTTTTTGCAAGCATAAACACTCAGGCATACTAATGGCAGTTGCACAAGTCTGACAATTATGAGCAGATGAACCATATTCATAAAGAAATAGCTTATATAACTGTGGTCATCTGAAATACCATGATGGACAACCTAAGTCTTTTGAGGAGATCAATCGAAATCCATGATGGGTCATCACCACATAGGCAGTCGTCCAAAGAACCAAAATCTCAAGAGATTTTACCTTTCACAAATGCAGATGTACAAAAAGGACATCTTTTCACTTATTGAGGAAGTTTCAATATCTTTACACAAAAATGTACATACAAAGTACAATGTTTACACACAAAGTCATTGTTGTGAGAACACTTGTAGAGTCAAATTTGCAAAAAAAAATGCATAAAATGAGTTGGAACTCTCTAAAAGTCTTTACACAGTTCATATCTCAGGTATTGGAAATGATTCAAAGCATAGCAAATTGTAAAAACCAATGCTGACAATTTAAAATAGTGGGGAAAAAACTAAAAAAAAAAAAAAAAATCCCAAAACACAAGTAATAAGAAAATTCAACATACGAAAAAGTATATTACAGGGATAGAGTATGAGCAATTGCACCAGAGCTAATTTCTAAGAGCTGGCCAACTTTCATGATCATTTTGAAGTCTTGGGTCTCTATGAATAGCTACCTTTTTTTTTCTTTTAAAGCATGGCTCTCTTTCACATTCATTTTCTATTTGGCACTACTCTTTTTGAAATTCTTCTAGGATTCAGTATACATGGACATAAGCATTCCCTATAAAATTTTTGCATTTTCTGTGCCATGCTTCTTTGTTGTTTTGCGCACATGGAAATCCATTTCACATGCACTCATATACAGACCACAAATTCAGGAGAAATAATATTGGTGCTTGAACAGCAACACCATCGTGTAAGTGTCTTCTTATTCTACCACGCACATAATTATTTTTGAACCAGCCGACTTTTTCAGGCACATGCTGCTTTAATTTATTGAAAGCTCCTGGCATGTCATCAGCTACAGGGAATGCCAATGCAGGCAAGTGACACATTTTTAAACTGAAGTTTTCATCATTCCTGTATTGCATGACCAATCCACTCATCTGAATTTTCAAATGCAAACACATTTGGTTGAATGTAAGAAACAAACTTTGTTGGCAACCCCTCAAAATTTGCTTTTAGAAACCTTGGTTTTACCTAATTCCAAATCTGTCATTATGGTTTGGGGATTCAATTAAAATCTATTTTCTTCTACACTAAATCTTCACATAAGCATTTATGAAGTGTGTCACTTTTTCCAGACATTAATACATAAATGAGCAAATAAGTTCTAGAATTTTCAGATTCCACAGGGGCATGAGTTGTATGTAGTTAATAAGAAACAGTTTTGAAAGTGCCATCCATTAGCCAAAGTGAAGCATGTGCTAGTTTTTCTATGTTAGATTTAATGGTAAATATGTCTATTTTATTTGGCAGTCAAACCCCTAATTAATAGTTCAACATTTAATGTGATTTTTAACACTGGAAGAACCTCAATATCAGCAAGTGTCTTTGGTTCAGAAAGTCACTGAGCTTGTCAAATTCTTTTTATTCGCCAATGAAGGGCATTGTTTAAGATAAGCATGGTGCTTTGTGTGAAGGCACAGAAGTTGTACACGATTGGATAATTTAACAGGAGAGATTCCTTGTATTTTTCGCCTGCATTTTAACTTCTGTGATCTGTGAAACAGTTACCGCACTTGTATTTGGAAAGTGGTTGTGGTCCACGAATTTTGTAGGTATGTGATGTCCATTTAAAGTCTGGTTCCTGCCTGGACACTGCAATTAAGTGATTTTCTGCTTTTGCAGTACCAATAATGATTAGCTTTTAAACTTTCATCTTTACCATTGGTAAGTACACTTACCACAGCATTTTTGTGAGGGAACAATTTCACAGATCTCTTCCATTGTGTTGTAAGCAATACAGTTAGAAAGGTTGATATTTGGCTCCCCAATACCAAATCCATATTAGTCAGGGTTCTCCAGGGACACAACCAATAAGATATGTATCTGGATATATGAGAGAGGATGTATTAGAGGAATTGGCTCACACAAGTATGGTGGCTGAGAAGTCCCACAACAGGCTGTCTGCAAGATGGAGACCCTGGAATGCCAGCAACATGGCTCAGTCCAAGTCCCAAGGCCTCAGTACCAGGGAAGCTAAAGGTTAATTCTCAGTCTAAGGCTGAAAGCCCCAGAACCTGGGGGGCCATTGGTGTAAGTCGTGGAGTCCAAAAGCCAGCAAACCTGTCTGTCATTCTGATGTCCAAGGCAACAGAAGAAAAATCCACCCCTGCTCTCACAGGGAAACCAATCTGCCTCCTGTATTTGCTCTCTCTGGGCCCCAGGCAATTGGATGGTGCTTGCCAATGTTCAGGGCACATCTTCACCACTAAATCTACTCAGATTCACACACTAACCTCCCCTGGAAACACCCTCACAGACACACTCAAAATAATGTTTTACCAGCTCTCTTGGTATTCCTTAATCCAGTCAAGTTGACACCTAAAATTAGGTCCACAGTCTACTCCTTCTCAACTTGGCACCCATATGCCTCTCCTTCAACCATATTTAATTTCCAAATAAAGACAATAGCAAGGTAATAGTTCCACCCAACATGATATACCTACCCTGTGATTGTGATTTTTGGGATTTTAGATTTTAGGGATTTTTTTATTTTAAGGGATTTCAGCGTTCAGGGTTATGGCATTCAGGACTCTGTCTTTTGGGATTATGATTCAAACTCCTTTCTCTGTAAATCTGTTGCTTCCAGTGGAAGAAAAGATATTGACATATCAGATTTGATATAATGTCTGCTCATTTTGGAGTTAGACATGAGGCTCGGGCCTGAGAGCGTTGTGAATCTTGAATATGTAGCTCATCCTCCCCAGATACTTAAAGAACATGGTCAGGAAGATGGTCTTGCAACCACAGGGACATTCTACCCACCAAATTCTAATCAGAATTAATAAATAGAGACAACAGAGCGACCCACTTTTTAAGTATCAGAGTATACACAAAGTCTGAATCTGCAAAGTAAAAAATGCATGTGAATCATTTGCTCAATTAAAGTCTAGTATAGATCAACTCTAGGCACAGGGAGTTTGGCCAAGGATGGGGAGGACTGGCTCTGGTTGGTCACAGATCTACAAACACAGGGCATTGCAGACAAGGAAAATTTAAACCAGAATGGAAAAGTCACAGATAAGAGTTCAGACTGGCTGGGTGCAGTGGCTCATGCCTGTAATCCCAGCATTTTGGGAGGCCGAGGCAGGCGGATCATCTGAGGTCAGGAGTTTGAGACCAGCCTGGCTAACATGGTGAAACCCCATCTCTACTAAAAATATAAAAAATTAGCTGGGCATGGTGCCACGTGCCTGTAATCCCAGCTACTTTGGAGGCTGCGGCAGGAGAATCACTTGAACCCGGGAGGCAGAAGTTGCAGTGACCCGAGATTGCGCCACTGCACTCCGGCTTGGGCAACTAGAGTGAAACTCCGTCTCAAAAAAAAAAGAGAGTTCAGACCAACAAAAAACAATCAATTCCACATGAAGGCACAAGGTAACAGGCAGAAACTTCCTTGGCTCAGTGTTGATGACGATTGTCGATGCAGTCCCCTTAAAATGATGTTCTTAAGATGAGTTGCTACCAACTAACTTGTGATCTCTCAAAGAATCAAGCCTTAGCTAAAAAATGGAAGGTCCTTTCTTCCATGAGTCATACATTACCCAAAGCCTTGGGCTTCCTGGAATGACTGTTAAAAATTTTGAATCTCCCAGCAATGACTTTGAAACACAATTTTCAATGTTACTGACCCACCCAGCCATTTCTAGATGCACAGCAGGTCCTTGAATAATGTTAGTTCATTCGACAATGTTCTTTATAATGTTGATGAGGGAAAAAGAAAAAGAAAGGATTCCTGGCCAGGGCCATTGTCTGGGTGGAGTTTGCATGTTCTCCCCATGTCTGCATAGGTCTTCTCTGGGTACTCCTGTTTCCTCCCACATCCCAAAGTGGTGCATGTTAGGTTAACTGGTGAGTATAAATTGTCTCAGTGCGAGTGAGTGTGGGTGTGTGTGAGAGTGTGCCCTGCAATGGGAGGGTGTCCTGTCCAGCACTGGCTCCCGCCTGGCGCCCTGAGCTGCCGGAATATGTTCCAGCTACCTTAAACTGGAATGTTTTTATTAATCTTTCTTACATGAATATGTAGCTCACGTTTATTTTGATGTTTAATACTAGGTCTTTATTTAGAAATTTGGTGATGTTTTTGTGACCGGAAATATAGAGTAGGAACTTAACTCTTGTTTACATCAATTAGCCTATGGCAAAATTGGTTTTGTTATACATTGCTTCACTTAAAGTCACAGTTTCTAATAATTTATCGATGGCATTAAGTGAGGACTTACTGGATAGATGAAGTGTTCACACGGTGTGTGATCAGGACAGGGGACAAGGCAGGGAGCACAGCAGGAAACAACCAGGAACAGAAGAGACACTTTTGTCCATGGACTACTTCCTTTTCATTTTTTAAAGATCACATGCATTTTTTACTTTTTATTAGGGAAATTTTTAAACACAGACACAAGAGTGGCAAAAATGATATAATAAATTCTCATGAGTCCATCACTCAGCTTTACCAATTAGCAATAATTTATCTTTCTCATTTCATCTCTATCCCCTTATTTGATTTCATTTTTATTTCTGCTGGAGTATTTTAAAGCAAATTCCAAGCATCACATCATATCACCCATAAATACTGCAGTATATATCTCTTTTTTTAAACAAAATCCCAGTACTATTATGTCTTTAACAAAATTAATAATCATTTTTTATTGTCTAATACACATCTACATTTGTGTTCAAATTTGCCCAGTTGGCTCAAATATCACTTTTTATAGTTGGTTTGTTTGAACTGGGATTCAAACAAGGTTTACACTTTGCACTGGGTTGCTATATCCCTTAAGTCTGTTGAAATCTATAAGTTTCTGTTTCTTTCTCCACCTTCCTGCCATTTATTGATTGAAAAGTTGGGTCATATGTCTTGTAGAAGTCCCCCCATTCTGGATTTTTCTGATGGAATCTCCACAGTGTCATTTTAAATGTCCCTGTATCCCCATGTGTTTTGTGAACAGATAGGTAGAGAGGGCTTCAATTCAATTCTTATTATTGTTAATTAGTTAATCTGTGGGGCAAGAATACTTCATTGATTGTGTTATAATCTTCCTATTGCATCACATCAATGGAGTGTGATGTTCATCTTAATTAATTGGTTCAGGTAGATTCATCTAATTTTATTTAAGATTCTTAATTATGAATGTAATACGTTCATTGTGGAAAAATTAGAAAATACAGATAGCAACAAAGAGGAAAATAAAAAGCAAGGGTATTCCTATAATCCAAAGACACCTACTGTTCACATTTGGCATATACCTTTTCAGTTTTTTTTCTATTTGGTTGATCAATCTTAAAACTTCCTTCTTTCTCTTCCTTATTGAACTTACACTGCCCCCTTAAAGATTATCCAATAAGCCCACTGGTTATCAAATATTTTGGATGGATATTATTTTTGTGATTCTGGAAAGAAAGAAGGAGGGAGGGAGGGAGAAAATACAGCTTGAGCACCTGCTATGTAGCAATTACTTTTACATTACTTGTATTTATCTTCACAATGACCTTGTCAGCAAGGTCTTGTATTCTGACTTTATAAAAGAGGAGATTGAGACTCAGATCTCTTGGAGTCTTTAATTCTAAGTCCAAAGAGTTGTGGAGTCTTTTGATTCCAAGTCTAAAGTCCTAATATTTATTTCCTTCCTGAATGTTGTGGTATTGATGTTAAACAAGACCATTCTATCTAGCCAGTTAAGAATGTACTTGATGGGCATGAAAAAACCTAATAGTGGCTTAGAATGCTTGAAAGATTTTATTTGACATTTAGCCAGGCAAATTCATTTAGGCATATGAAAACAAATACAGAAAGTTCTCCATTTTCATAGATTAAAAACCCAGTTTTGCATGCTTTCCATGTTTGGCCTCATCTTTACTGTTGCTCTTTTCTTGTGGTACTGGTTGTTAGAGTTTTTAACTTAAAATAGATAAAAGAATAGAAAGACAAAAATCTGTAATTGGGGACATTGGGTTTTGGATTATCTATAAATCTATGTCATACCAATTTTAATCACATGAGTTAATTCAAAGAAGCATAGAATATTAGAATTGACGGGTGTCTTAAAGATTACCTGCTGGAATATTCTCAATATGTAATGAAGAGGCCAAAACTCCAATGGGTTGAGTGATTTTTCAGCAGCTCATCCAACTACTTTGATATCAAGGCATGAATTGAACTTAACATCTTTTACTCCTTCAGTTGTATATTACCATTGTATGAGTTCAACCTGTTCTGAGGATTTTTTCTTCTATGAACAGAAGAAAATGCTTAAGTAATCTTTTCATTACACTTAGGATGAGTAGTGAACTTACTGGATTCAGAAGCATGTCTTACTGTTGTAAAACACATACCAAGAAGGGTTTCCTACTATTGTGAAAGCTGAGGACCAGTTTTCCAATAAGGACATCAGACAGGGAGAGAAAACACATTTTAAATAAGGCTTAGATTATATTTTCTCTTGGGTTTCTTTATTTTTACCTAATTGCCTATATGATTAAATTTAAATAAATATGCCTTTTAAGAAACATTCAACCTTTTAGTTCCAAAAGAAAGGTAGTAGAGAATAAGGTTGCTTATAATATTACTGAACATACTCTTATATAGAAATGCTTGAATATAGAAATGTACAAATATGGAAAACTCACTAGGGAAAATTGATGGAAAATCTTTCATCACGCTATACTTTAAAATGCAAACATAAAGGGCAGAAACAAATGGCAGGAAATAGCTAATTGTTCATTCAGCAACAGATTCTTGGGACAATGGTTTGAAGCAGCTAGATGATGTGCTTAGTATCCAGTTTCCTACCATTTCATATAAACATTGCCTCTCTGTTTCCTTCATGGATAAATTTAACCTTAAAATCAGTCCCAGTGTCTCCAGTGCTGTCCTGTTTGTAGGGCAGTAATCAGTCAACAGGTTTTTGACACTTTGTGGCTTACAGGATATCTTTCAGCAGACAGACATGTTCATTAGTTGTCCAGTTTCTAATGATATTTCTGGATTGTGTACAGGAACTGATAGTGCCGTGTGGTAAATGGCCATTTATTCTGGCTTCTGAGCAATTGAAATGCGGGAACTATTTAGTTCCATGGTACTTAACAGAAGGAAACAGATTTACTACACAAGGTTGAAAACAATTCTGTCATTGTGAGCTGAGAATAAATTGACAGAAGCGTAGCATCTTTTCTATATGCATATCCAGTAGTAAAGAATAGTATAGAGATACCATCCATGTTCAAACAAAAGGTATTTTAAAAAATATATGTGAGGCCTAATGTGATGGCTCATGCCTGTAATCCCAGTGCTTCGGGAGGCCAAGGTAGGAGGATCACTTGAGGCCAGGAGTTCCTGAGCAACATGGCAAGACCATGACTCTACAGAATTTTTTTAAAAATAGCCAGATGTGGTAGTGCATGCTGGTAGTCTCAGCTATTCGGGAGGCTGAGGTGAGAGGATTACTTGAGCCCAGAAGTTCAAGGTTACAGTGCGCTATGATTGTACCACTTCATTCCAGTCTGGGCAACAAAGCAAGACCCCCCCCCCCATATATATATATATATAAAACACAATATCATTACATAGCTGTCCATTCCCTCCTTCCCCTAGCCCCTGATAACCACCATACTACTGTGTGTCTCTGTGAATCTGACTGCTCTAGGTACCTCATATAAGTGCAATCACACAGTATTAGTCTCTTTGTGACTGGCTTGTTGCACTTAGCATAATGTTCTCAAGGTTTATGTATAAATATACATATATATATATTTGGGGGTGTGTGGGTGTGGGTGGGTGTGTGGGTGTGGTTGGGTGTGGGTGTCAGAAAAAGTAACTCTGATGTACCCATCAACCAACTTCAACAATTATCAACTCTTAGCCAGTCTAGTTTCATCATTAAGTATACAGTTACTCTTGAAATGTCCTGACTGATCTCATAAATGTTTTGTTTTCTTCCTGAGTTTGTATGTTTGAATCAGTAACCAGATAAGATCTATACATTTGCAATTGACTTATAATGTTTTTAATTAACTTATTTATGTATTAAAATCTTTTTTTTTTGTAGAGACAGGGTTTCACCATGTTGTCCAGGCTGGTCTCAAATTCCTGGGCTCAAATGACCCACCTTCCTCGGACTCACAAAGTTTTGGGATTAGAGGTGTGAGCCACTGCACCTGGCCTGATAATATTTTTTAAATTAAAATTAAAAATTTTTAAATTGTGGTAAAATACACGAAACTTAAAAATGTACCATCTTAAGCATGTTTTGTTTTGTTTTGAGATGGAGTCTTGCTCTGTCGCCTAGGCTGGAATGCCATGGCACTATCTCAGCTCACTGCAACCTCTGCCTCCCAAGTTCAAGTGATTCTCCTGCCTCAGCCTCCCAAGTAGCTGGGACTACAGGCACGCACCACCATGCCCAGCTAATTTTTGTATTTTTAGTAGAGTTGGGGTTTCACCATGTTGGCCAGGATGGTCTCGATCTCTTGACCTTGTGATCCGCCTGCCTCAACTTTCCAAAGTTCTGGAATTACAGGTGTGACCCATCACGCCCGGCCCCCATCTTAAGCATTTTAAGTGTACGTTCAGTAGTGTTAAGTACATTCACATTGATTGTTTTGCAACCAATCCTTAGAACTCTTTCCATTTTGCAAAACTGGAATGCAATATCATTTCATAGCTGTCCATTCCCTGCTTCCCCTAGCCCCTGATAACCACCATACTACTGTTTGTCTCTGTCAATCTGACTACTCTAGGTACTTCATATAAGTGCAATCACACAGTATTAGTCTCTTTGTGACTGGTTTGTTGCACTTAGCATAATGTTCTCAAGGTTTATGTATGCATACTATGTGACAGAATTTCCTTCCTCTTTAGGCTGAATAATATTCCATTGTACTTATATACCACATATTTTGTTTATCATTTTGTACATAGTTTGTTTATCCATCTGTCAATAAACATTTGGGAGAATTCACATATTTATAATGTTGGCTTCTAATCCACAAACATTGTATAATTTATCATTTATTTAGGCTTCTAATCAGAATTACCTGGAAGGTTTATGAAACACAGCCTGCCTCAGAGTTTCTGATTCAGCAGGTCTGGGGTGGGTCCTGATAATTTGAATTTCTAACAATTCCCAGGTGATGTTGCTGCTGCTGGTCCAGGACTATACTTTGAGAACCATTGCCATACAGTTTTGAAGATTTAGAAAAATTTGGCTAATTTTTGCCAAATAAAAAACAATAGGCCGGGCGTGGTGGCTCACGCCTGTAATCCCAGCACTTTGGGAGGCCGAGGCGGGCGGATCACGAGGTCAGGAGATTGAGACGACGGTGAAACCCCGTCTCTACTAAAAATACAAAAAGTTAGCCGGGTGTAGTGGCGGGCGCCTGTAGTCCCAGCTACTCGGGAGGCTGAGGCAGGAGAATGGCGTGAACCCGGGAGACGGAGCTTGCAGTGAGCCGAGATTGCATCACTGCACTCCAGCCTGGGCAACAGAGCGAGACTCCGTCTCAAAAACAAAAAACAAAAAACAATAGAGCATATTATATTATTTCAATGCTACCAAGATTCATTTTAAATAATAGTTGTGTCATCTAAAAATCAAACTTAGAAATGTAGAATCTATAGATCTTTCCTACTGTAGTACATGTGGTTGTTTATGCTCTTTGTCAGACAACCATTGAGATCAGGAGGCAGAGAGCTGCAAATCAATTTATGACCTTTGTGAAAGGGAAAATTTAAAGGTCCTTTATCTCCCTCTAGCCTTTAATTTAAAATTTTGCAGATTGGATACTTGCCTAAAAAAGCAATTAGAGAGATTCTTAAACTTTGCATTGACTTATTGGGCAGAAAGCTGAATGAAGGGCCATGTAAATAATACATAAATATAAAAACGAATTCAAATAGTGTGCACATTAGGGAATTCTAAAGGACCCTGAAGGAGCCAGGGGAAGGAGATTGGAAAGAAGGATTTTATTTCTCTTATCTGCTCCATCTCTTCTTAGTTTAAATCCCATTGAACCTCCAACTTAGATAATATTAGATTCACCCTTCCTTTATTGAAACATATAGTGCATGAATAATCCTAAATTGTTGGGTTGAATTGGAAACGGATGGGAGGCAAGAGATGTCACAGCATTTTCCTTTCCTGGCAGTAAAGTTTTATCAGTGTTCTTTCCTGGTGGCGTGGCTAGAAATGGCAACCAAGAAAGTGACTCAGTTTACCCCTGATTTTCAGTTTGTATTGGGGGCAATGAGTGGGACAGGCCCACCTCTATCTGCACTTAATGCTGTTTGACTTGGGCAGCACTTTCCATACTTGCCACCTCCCCATGTCCTCCAAACCTCCCAACAATCTGATAGAAATCATCTGTTCTCCATCATTTTCACCAGGAAGCTAGGACAGTGGCTCACAGTGTAAACTGAAGGTCCCTGAGATTCCCTGAGATCCTTACAGGGAGCCCTTGAGGTCAGAACTATTTGTTGATGGTGTTAAGATATTATTTCCCTTTTTCACTTTTATTCTCTCAAGTATGCAATGGAGTTTTTCAAGGAGTTATATGACAGGTGATATTGCAACTCATTGAATGCAGAAGACATAAGAATCCAGCTGTCTTCCACTTAGAGATTTTCTAAAATAAGATGTGACTCTCACTAAATGTTTTTATTTTGGAACGAATTCATAAAACTATCTCATTTTTGCTAACATGTAATGGGCTTACTATTGTTATTTTAATTAAATTGATAAATATATATTTAAAATGTTCTTAGTTTAAATTTCTAATATAGTAAATATTGATAGATACAACCTACATAAACAAAAGCTATATGGAGTCCTCAATAATTTTTAAGAATGTAAAGGGATTCTGAGGCCAAAATGTTTGAGAATTGCTGTGCTAGGATTGTTCAAGCCTCTCTGGAGCATATGCTAATTATCTTAAAGCCATCCAATCATCACCCAACTTCCCACCAATGTCTTCATACTCACTTCTTGTCAGCCAATCCTCACAGTCAGGAGGCAGTAGTGTTAGGATGGTTGAAAGTAAAAGCACAAAGAGATTGAGTTCAAATTCTTTCTTGGCTACCTGTGAAGTTTGTAACTTTGAGTAATTTACTGGGTCCCTCAAAAGTCTCAGTTTTCTCATCTATAAAAGGGGTATAATGGTAGTACCTACCTTATACATTTGTGTGAATTAAGAAAGAAGGCACAGAATATATGTTAGCTATAATAGATGAAATTCTTTAGAGTTTTGTTTGTGGTTATCTAATCATAAGGATTGGAAAGAAGTAAAGTCCATGCCAACTTGTTTTACTTCTTTGAAAAAGAGAAACAAGAGGTATAGTAACGTTTAATGTTTGGTTTAACATGTACAGTGGATGAGAGGGCATTCTGTATTGATCTCCTCAATCTGGCCAGAAAAGTGTTGTGATTTCTAACAGTTTATTTTCAAATTTTGTTTCCCTAAGTTCAATGAGCCCTCCACTTCTAATGAGGTGGCTTTAGGGTAGAGAAATCAAAAGGCAGTTGGCTTTGTTGTGACGGACAGATCTGGATGGAGCATTATAAGGGTGAGGCTGCTGAGTTTCCCATCTTGCTTATACATATGATGCTTTGAAACCTACGCTGACCTGTTTTAACTCTGGCCTAAAGACAGGCCAGGTGAACAGAAATAGAGCCAGTGCCTCCACTGGCAACACAGCCATCCTGACGAGGAATGTCCGTGTGTGCATCTGCCACCAGAAGTGGGATGCTAGAGAGGCACTGATCTCTTTTTTGATATTGAGTTTTATCCAAGTACTCATTAAGTAGATCCCTTTTATTTTCAAAATATCTGGGATTAATGTGCTTAATTTGGTTAGACCTAGTGAGTGAGCTATGGAGAACTGGAATCATTTTATATCAATTCCTGATCTTTGCTCAGATTCACTCTGTACTGCCTGTCTCTTCTGCTTCTTAGACAAAGATTGAACTTGCAGGCCAGGTGCAGTGGCTCATGCCTGTAATTCCAACACTGTGGGAGGCTGAGGCGGGCAGATCACTTGAGGTCGGGAATTCAAGACCAGCCTGACCAACATGGAGAAACCCCGCCTCTACTAAAAATATAAAGTTAGCCAGGTGTGGTGGTGCATGCCTGTAATCCCAGCTACTCAGGAGGCTGAGGGAGGAGAATTGCTTGAACCCACGAGGCGGAGGTTGTGGTGAGCCGAGGTGGCGCCATTGCACTCCAGCCTGGGCAACAAGAGTGAAACTCCATCTCAAAATAAATAAATAAAAAGATTGAACTTGCTACATGCTTCTATCTCTATCTGCCTTCTGTGCTGCCAGCTCCTGCTCCTAGCAAGAAGCAAGAGAACTTATGTTATTTTTCAACCCCTAGTTCTCTCCTGGTAAAACTGTGAAGAATCTGTTTGCATATCTAGCCATTCTACATGCATAAAAATGCTATATCAATGCTAAGAAAAGACTTGTTCATAGGCTCATAGTTCTGATACAAGGCTTACCAGCTGAACTGCCCACAGTCAGGCCCTACAGAGAACTCTGCTAGTTTGACACTCCTATTAATATACAGCTAATAGGTGGTCCTGTATCCTACAGCTGTGGCCAAGGTCCCACACACAATCAATTTTCCGTTGGACTGGGAGGGAGATTGTTAGCTTTCTATGAACATAAGCAGATCCCCTGATGGAGCCATCTACATAGGATAGGTTTTTGTATAGGTTTAATGACCCATCAGAGTTGGTAAATGGTCCACAATTTCTCTAACCTTCACTTCCTGGACCCAAAGAGATTGGCACCAACTTTACTGTGTCATTAATTTCAGGAGTCATTCACTGACTTTCTCCAGCAGTGGCAGCAACTCCCGAAGTCAATCAGGCAATAAAACCAGCTGTACCAAAAATGTAACAACAGTTCAAGTTTACTTTATCCAGGGGCCTCAAGTACTCAAGATTGACATCCCTACCTCCCCATCTCCAAGGATGCCGCCCCCCATGATGATACCCAAGAGTGAGTCAGTGTAGCCAGGTACCATTGCCCACAGGAGGCTCAGCCTTGTCCCTTTCAAGTGATCCTCCCCAGGGGCTTCTGTTTCTCTTACTTCTAGCCATTTGGTCTTAGCCATTGTGTTTCCTGTGATCCATATGCCAAGCCCCCACATCTTACATAGGCCATTGGAAATTTGGGTGCTCTGGGAAACCTCATTAATCAAACCATGTCCTGCAAGGCTGACTGCCAACCAGCCCAAAGACTGACCTGGTGTCACAGAGATGTCCTGAAGGCCTTCTCCTCCTGGTGAAGCCCATCATCGAGAAGACGTTGGGCTTGCAGATCCAGACAAGAGAATAAGAGGATGTTCTTACCATATCAGGCAGTAATACAATGGCCTCCAAACTGGTGTCCTTGTGCCGGTGCTTTTCCTCTTCTCCATTCCCCACACAGCAGTCAGGAAATCTGATTGTGTCCTTCCTTTGTTTAAAACCCTTTCCTGTGTCCCACATGGTGGCCTGCATGATCCTTCATGCCCTTGACCTTGCCAACCTCTCAGGTCTCATCTCATGCCACCTTCTTCCTCCCTGCTATGCTCAGGCCACATGGCCTTCTTCTAGCTCCTCAAGTGCCTCAAGGCCCTTCTAGAGGCCGGTCCCTTTGACTCTTCAACTCATTAATTTCCACTCATCCTTCAGAGCTCAGCTCAAATGTCACTTCCTCGGGGCGGCTGTCCTTGAGTCCCCACTCTCTCATCATACTTTTCCTAGCTCTGCGTCCCGTTCCATCATAGGTTGTAATTACAAGTCTGAGTAATGTGTGCCTCCTTTAGTGGCTTGTAAGGTTCATGAAGGGCAGGATCTATATCTATCAAAGTTCCCCCTGAATTCTGAGTACCCACACAGTAGGAGTCTGATAAATATTTATTGGACGAATAAATCAACAAAAATAAATATGGAAAAGTTGCTATTGTGGGCTTCACCAGTTGGTGAGTACAGATGTAGTCCTATATCTTCATGCACTTTCAATAGCTCTATCATACTTGTGATAGCTATGAAGTTTTTCCTTCTATGCAACATGCTGCTATTAGACAGCTACAGGAATGAGTGACTAGCTTCTCCTCTAGTTTCTTCTCCTCAATCTCTCTCTTTCCTCCCCTCTGGCCCACCCCAAATACTTATACAGGCAAGTGTGGACACACACATGCACACACACACACACACACACACACACATCCTGTGAGGAGGACTGAGAGCACAAAAAGTTATATACAATTCATTGTAATATGAATCAGGAAAAAGCTTCCTAACTTCAGCCTAAAGATTCCCTGGGCTGAGGGGAAAGGGAACGTCCAGATGGCAAATGGAGTGAGGAGAGAACTTATCCTGGTGGGTCACTGAAAAGAGTGCTAAGCCTGCTCCAGTGGGGAAGAGGAAGATGACAGAAATGTCAGGTAAGTTTGTGGGAACTGAAACGGGAGGCAATCTAGAAGTGTTCTCAGGCAAAGGCCCAAGGAGACCCAAGATCTCAGAGACTAAGGTGCTACGTGGCAGATAAGAGTCTGGGACAGCTTACAGAGTCCCATATGTCACAGTGTGGCCTGGAAGCAGATGGATGGTTCTGGGGCCTGAGAGTGCCGCAGGAGTCCATGGGTCTTGGGTCACAGCCTGCAGTTTCCATGACTGAGCCTGGCAGTAGAATGAGTTCCTGGGCACCCCAAAGGCTTTATACAAGTTGAAAAGATAGTTGTCAAACCTGCAGGAGCATTTTAAATGGGATCATAGGGACAAGGTAGCAATCATCTGCATGTCAGGAAACGAACACTAAACAGGATGATGGATGGCCCAGTGAAGGCCCAGGTGATAGCAGTCTGGGACCAGGTACCCCATCTCCCCACATGTTGACATGCCACAAGCACCCCAGAAATTAGTTATTTCCCTGCAGTTACATATTGACTAATTTTAAATTGTTACTGCTTAGAGGATGGAGGCTGTAAATAGAAAAAAAATTAGACAGAAAAATAAATTTGTTATGTTTTTATACAGCTGGGTTTGTGGGCTGCAAATTGAAACCATTACACAATTCTCTTTTAAAATGCAAATATCCCTCATACACATATCATGTGGACAAAGTGTTTGTTTTATTAATAGCATCCCCTAACCTAGTTTCACTATTAAAAGGTAGGTCTGAGTGGGATGTGGGTCCCTAGTGACCTAGTGTGAGAATAGAGGGTGTTTTGTTTTGTTTTTGAGACTGAGTCTCGCTCTGTTGCCCAGGCTGGAGTGCAGTGGCATGATCTTGGCTCACTGCAACCTCTGCCTCCTGGGTTCAAGTGATTCTCATGCCTCAGCCTCTCGAGTAGCTGGGATTACACGTGCCCAACACCACACCTGGCTAATTTTTATATTTTTAGTAGGGATGGGGTTTCACCATGTTGGTCAGGCTGGTCTCAAACTCCTGACCTCAAGTAATCCACCCACTTCGGTCTCCCAAAGTGCTGGGATTACAGGCGTGAGCCACCACGCCTGGCCTTAGAGGGCATTTTAAGGGAAGAAGAGAGGAGTTGGGAAAGGATCTTCTTTCTAATGGGAAGAGAAAGAAGAGACAACAGAAGAAGGAAGAACGAAAAGGGCCCAATGAATGTCCAATATTCCTTTTGTTTTCATTGTGATTCTCATACAAAATTCATAAATACTTTAACCTAAACCATTGAAATTGGAATTTAATCTGAGGTATGAAAAAAGTGCTAGGTTTAAAATTACAACCCAGGTTGAATTTCTGACTTTGCCCATTAATAGATGTGAGACCTTGAGCATTCTCTTAACTTCTCTGAGCCTCAGTTACTTCAGTTGTAAAAAGGGTCTAATAAAACACATCCCACTGAATTACTGAGAGGATTGATCCAATTACATGAAAGAGCTCTGAAACAATAAAAAGTTGCACCAACTGGGGTATCAGTTTGCGGTGGAGGAGACAATGGGGAGAAATAATGTAAGTGTTGAGCACATCTGTGGTCCTTAAACAGCTCAACACAAGGACATGGGCGTATTGGAAAAAACTATTTCAGAAGAGGGGAAAAGGGAGAAAAGGGGATATGTTGGTATTAGAGGCAAACCCAGATATCCTGCCTTGAGGTCAAATAATTATAACATTAAATCCTGTTTACTGATGCTTAGCTGTCAGTCTCTTGCTCATTTACCTTGGAGATCCATTTAGAATTAGTGTAAGGTGTAATTGACCTGTACTTACAGTTCCAGAATAGGACAATCACTACCAAATACCCTCAGTATAAGAAATTAACCGTACTTAGGGCTTTAGAAATCAATATTCAACCTTTCAACTACTAGAAATCCTTTTTAGTTATTGTGCTTACTATGAAAGCCCTTGGCTGTCAGTTCAACTAGTCGTTCTTGCTTTGTGACATCTCTGGAAGTTTAATACTTCTGTGAGAAAGTCCTTGTCAGTGTTCTGAAAACTGGGAATTAGGAAGTTGACTTCCAATCAAGCTTTAGATGACATGCGACATGCGTTAAGTTTCGAAATAACGTCAATGTTTCTAATTTAGCATCGTGTTGGAGTCCTAGTTATGAAATGACATTAAGAAAATTCCATTCCTCAGAATTCTTGTGCAGTAGCATTGGGTAGAAACACCATTGTGTTCTGTGACCTGGGGTAGGGATGATATCTCAAAAACGCATGCTCAGGTTGCCTATGGTGATAGCTAAACTGTCTTCTCAGGAGAGGAGCAGGCCTTATTAACTGAAACTCACCAGATTTCACAGAACATTTTGAAGGGCTTAGGATTGTGAGTTTGGAGGTAGATGCCAAGCAGAGGTAAACATTTTATATAACAGAAGAAACATATTTGATATGGGAGAGAGACAGAAATCTTGTGGAAAACTCCAGAGCCATCAAAGCTGGGACAGTGTTAAAGATGAGCACCCTGGAAGTGAGGAGCCAAGTGTGGGTTTTGAGGAACAGACATATTAAGGGGGATTCTCACAAATGTTTTATTTTGACAAACATCAATCATTTAGAAAAGTTGCAAGAATAGTAATTATTCATATACTCCTTACATATAATACACAGAAAAAGAGGGTATATATTTTAATAAATATTTGTGTATACACATTTTGTGTATAGATATACAGAAAAATAGATAAAGAGACAAATGTGCACAGGTGTATAATTTTCTGAACTATTTGAGAATTGGTTGTAAGCATCATGACACTTCACC
This sequence comes from Pongo pygmaeus, assembly GCF_028885625.2. NCBI lineage: Eukaryota > Metazoa > Chordata > Mammalia > Primates > Hominidae > Pongo > Pongo pygmaeus. The sequence goes on from NC_072387.2 coordinate 56,816,201, forward strand.
ACCAAATACTTCAGCATGTGTCTCCTAAGAACAAGGCTGTTCTCTTACATGACCATAACATAATTATTCCACTCAGAAACTTAAACTTGATACAATACAATATCTAATATTCAGTCCATATTCAAATTTCCCCTATCGTCCAAATAATATCCTTACTAATCTCCAATATAAAGAGATTTAAAACATGTTTTCCATGTTCAACATAAATGTCTTCTCCATTTTTCCTACAAAATCATCAAAAACAACTACGTTTCCCATTTATACTTTTACACCAGTAGTTTCTTTGGAGGAACTTGCACATGTCCCACATCCAGATTGGCAGGGGATAAAATAGAAATAATAGGAGCTGGCAGAAGAGAGGCTGATTGATGCTGATTACATTCAAAATAACTATTTGGAGGAAAAAGCACTGATTCTGTTCCTGGGGTGCTGAGTTTTTCTTCTGACCTCATATTTTAATCCTGTCCTCTCTTAGTCTTTTGTATGTGATAAATCTCCCAGAGCACGCCCTTGCAGTGCTTGTCTCCAAGATCTTCCTAATAAATTATATAAAAATTTGCTCTCATAGGTTTTGTTTTTTAAAAAACAAATTTTTAATTTTAGAGCAATTTTTTTTTGTTTGATGGTTTGCTTTTTGGTGTGGACAAAACATATTCAAGCCATAGCAAAGTCCAAACTAAAGCACTTAACATGAGTAATGATTATCTTCCTGTGAGTGGTGGATGGAACAAGAACTTTGCATTTCTTTTTTATAATTGACATGTAATAATTGTACACACATATGGATACACAGCAGTGTTTCTATATATAATGTGATCAGATCAGGATAATTATTAATAGCATATCTGTCATCTCAAATATTTATCATTTTTTGTGTGGGCAATTTCCAATACCCTCCTTCTAGCTATTTGAAACTGTATAATATGGTACTGTTAATTATAGTCATCCTACGGTGGTATAGAACACTAGAACTTATTCCTCCCACCTAGCTGTGAGCAGTTTTTCATTAACAGAGAAGTAGATAAAATGGTACAGTTCCCATACCTTCCCACCTCTGGCCCTGCACGTAGTTTCTCCTATTATTCACATCTTAAGTTAGTATGGTACATTTGTTACAAGTAAGGAACCAACACTGAAACATTATTATTAGCTAAAGTCCATACTTTATTCAGATTCCCTTAGTTTTTATCTAATATCCTTTCCTGTTCCAAGATTCCATCGAGGATACCCCATTACATTTAGTCGTCTTTTCTCCTTAAGCTCCTGAAACTCTGATAGTGTCTCAGACTTTTCTCGTCTTTGATGTCCCTGACAGTTTTGAGCTCATAGGTCTTTTGATTATTTATTCTCTGTACTTTGCTTACACTAGAGTACCACAACAAATATTATTTTGAATTAAGTAATATCTATAATTGGTGAAAAGCAAATCATGTTTGAAGTAGCTACATGGTAAGGATGATCAAGTTATCATTGAAACTTGTTTGAGCAGCTTTGGTTGTGTATAGCTTATTTTCTGACTATGTGTTGATTAAATATGGGATATGGAATTCATGGCTTTCATTGAAGGGGTGATTTTCTTTGGGTGGATTGAGTCAATGAAGCTCAAAGCAAAAAGATCAGCTGAGAGGGCACAACCAATCAGAGGTGTCTTTTTTTTCCCAGAGCCTTATGTTCTTTCAGACTCCACAGGACATCAGTTAGTCTCTTTATTTTTGCAAGTGTCTTGGGGGTAATTTGGCCAAGACATGCTACCATCCTTTAGCAAACAGATAGTTCCCTTGTTCTTTGCTTTCTAAAATTTTTTTTTGAAAATTGAGGTATAATTTACAAATAATAGCAAACACAGATCTTAAGTTCCAAAGTTTTGACGAACACATATACCTCTGTGACCTACATCTCAAGACACAGAACATGTCCATCACTGCAGGAAGTTATCCCATTCCCTTTCCAAGTCAATGCTTGCCCTCAATCCCCAGAGCATCCACTGGTCCAATTTCTTTCACCATAGATTATGTTTGCCTGTATCAAAATTTCATAAAAGTGAAATCATACAGTTCATACTACTTTGTGTCCAGCTTCCTTAGCTTAGCATAATGTTTTTGAGATTCATTTATGTTGTGTTTATATCAAAAGTTCATTCCATTTTATGGCTGAGTTGCATCCATTGAACTGTATTAATATACTATAATTTCTTTATCCTTTTTTGTATTGATGGACTTTTTTTCCTGATTTTTAGCTATTACAAATGAAGTTGTTATGAATAATGAGGTATTTATAACATAGGTATAAGTCTTTGGGAGGGACCTATGTTTCCCACTTCTCTAGGGTGTGGAATTGTTGGGTCATTTGGTTGGTGTAAGTTTAATGCAATAAGAAAAGGTCAAAATATTTTCCAGAGTGGTTGTACTATTTTATATTTATCTATTGCTGTGTAACTTAACAGCAACAACTTAAATATTGCTGCAAAATAAACAGCTTAAGCAACACAGATATACTATCTCACAGTTTTTATGGGTCAGAAGTCTGGATACAGCTTAGCTGACTCTTTTTTGAAAGGCTGCAATCAAGTTGTTAGCCCAAACTGGATTTTCAGATGGTAGTTCAACTGGGGAAGGATCTGCTTTCAAACTCACATTATGTGTTGGCAGAATTCACGTCCTTGTGGTTTCACAGCCTAGGGCTTCAATTTCTTTCTGGATGTCAGCTGGAGGGTGCCCTCAGCTCCTAGAGGCTGCCTGCAGTTCAAATAGAAAATAATTCTCTGTTGCAGAAGTTATGGCCTTGCTCCAGAACCTCAGGGGTGTGCCTCCTATTGGGACTTTCCAGGGACACCATATAGCATTTATCTATAGCAAATACCTCTGACACCACTGGATCTGCTGGATTATATAGTTCAAGTAGCAGCTTTCACCACAGCCTAGAGCTAATCCTGAGATGTCTCTGACTACAGTACCCACTAGCAACTGGACATTTTCTAAGTCTCCTGATAAATGGGTTGAAGCTGTATTCCCAAAGACAGTACATGCTGTCTTCAAAATCAGAGGAGGCCCACTAAGTGATAAGCCACTTTCTTAGTGGCAGGGGGTGAGAAGTGCAATAAATTGTCATTTACATTAAAGGTGATGCTCCCAGCATACCCAGAGCATTGAATCTTAACAACTTCATCAATGTGGCAAGCCCTCAATTATCTTGGAGTTTATCTCCCATTCTTTGGGTTACATGTATTTTACTGGCCACTTAGCCTGTTCTACTCAAAGTGTAGTCTACAGACAGATGTTGGCTGGTGAACACTTGGTTACTAGCCTGTGGAAAGATAAATTCATAAATTGAAAATCTGTATTTAGAAATTTTATAGCAATTTGCCATTGCTGTGACTTCCAAGCACATGATCAGAAGACTAATCTCATTGAACAAAGTATAGATCATTGTGATTATTGTCAAACTCATATGGTGATTTGCACATGCAGCAAGATATACACTGTTCAAATTCAGTTATTTCCAAAAGTATTGCTCTAAGACAGTTTGGAAAAAATAAAAAAAGAATTGGAGAGTTTCAGAAGCATTGATCCAGAGTATTTGCCCCTTTGTACTTTGTACTCCCGGACAGAGAGCAGGAGAATTAAAATAGCCCTGGGCCAGAAAGTAAATGTGTATTCTTATCTTTTGTATACGAGGGCAAACTGCTTTTGATCCTTCCTGCTGATGGGAATCAAGAAAGGCACATTTACCAAGTTAGTAACTGCATACCAAGGTCAATGTTGATTTTCTCAGGGGAAGATACCACATGCTGTATGGCAGCGCCTCTTGGAGCTAATACCTGGTTAAGAGTATAGTTTGTCTACTGTCATCTGCCATGATCCCGTTTTTTGCAGGGGTCAGACAGGAGAATTGAATGGTAATATAAGGGAAACTACAACCCCTGCATTCTTTAAATCTTTGATGGTGATGTAAATCTTTGCAATTCTTCCTAGAATGCTGTCTTGCTTCTGATTTACTATCCTGACTTGGGGTGACAGTGGCAGTTTCAAAGGCTTCTACTTGGTCCTCCTACATAATGACTATTAATCCATAGGCCAGGGAGCCAATGTGAAGGTTTTGCCAGCTAAGATTAACTACCTTAATTATACATTCAGTGATTTAACCATAAAATGCATTCATGGGGCAATCAGATCCACTGCGAGTTGGAACTGAGCCCAAACTCCACTGGTCCCCATTCTAACTGGAGAATTACGATGGTATCAGGGTCAGCTCAGACTTTGTATCTAACAGTTCTTGAATACTTGATATTCCTCTTTCTTCCACTGCTGCTCTCACCTAGCAAATGGCCATGAGTCATTTTGGGGAGCCACCTATCAAAAGGAGTCATTACATAACTTATAGGCAAGAGAAGACTCCTCAAGCTTGAGGTGCTGCTTCTGCCAGCCAGAGGGTTCAGAGCGCCAGTGGGCTGCAGTGAGCACATTCCACCTTGCAGAAGCCATTTGTGTGCATTTCTTTTTACTTCTGTGTTTGATGACATTATGCTGGTAGCTTGAAATTGACCAAGGTGGGAGTGTTTACATAACAGAAATTGGCAAATATTAAAATGTCCTTCCCCACCACCCTCTCCCCTGAGAGCTGGTTGTTAAATTTTTTTCCAGTACATTACAGAGTCAGGGGTAAATTGGAAGATTCAGTATTCTCAGTCTCATCTATCCAAATGCCCTATCCTAGGTCTTAGGGTAATATTCTTTTTCCTTTCAAGAACAACATGTGGGCTAGGAGACCCTGAAAGTCCATGCATTTGGTTGCCTTTTCAACTCTTCTGCCCTTACAATCAGGTCCCGTGACTTCCTGTAGCCTAAAGCAAACTATACTAAATATTACTAAAAATTGTCCGTAGAGGCCCTCTGGCCTTCACGGTGTGACTTAAGGTGAGAGGTGGCTGCCCTGAGGCATCATTTTATTTTACAAGGTATACAATTCCATCAACAGAATCAAGCCCCTCTATAGTCCTTACAGTTATTGTCCCCACACTGTTCAAACAGTATGGCTACTACCTATCCCAATGCCCCACCTTCTATCTGCACTGCATCTCAATTAGCTACAGATGGGAAGCTTTTGTAATCATGGTATCACTGTGTTGCTTCATAACTACCCACTCACCGTGCCACGGGTCTTTATTGCCATACGGTCGGCAAGTAACCCAACTCTAGCATTCCATCCTGAGTGTCTGCAGGACACTCCTGGTGCCAAGTCTTTTAGCCTGGGTTCTGTAGAAAAGAGAGCCTGAGTGTAGTTTGAGAGAAACTGGAGTGAAGATGAACGGGCTGGGCAAAGAAGGAAGAGAAACTATTAATAATACAATAGTGTATTACCAAACTAGCTACCTCTTGGTATCAAGCCCGGCTGATTGGTCAGTATCATGAGGGTCATATTTTGAGAGGTAGTATGGACTAATGTGTTTCAGGACAATCTGTCTGGGTGGAGGAAGGAGAGGAGTTTATCTGCTGGACCCATCTTGTTTTGATTAGATTTACCCCAAGGACATTAACTCCACTGCACTTACGGCTACACTTTGTTAGAAGCCCAACAGTTAGGCACTATCTCAGCTCTCTTGGGGTGGGAGGTGAGATGTGTGTGGCTTGGGGAAAGGGAGGGGAAACATTGGGATGTGCCCATGTAAAGTCTGTTGCTTCAGTAGTCTCTGGGCAGAGCCCATACAGTTGGTTGCTATAGTGGCAGTTGGGGAAAACAAGTGGTCAATGACCCTGGAGTTAGGCCAGGCTGTTTGGCTTACAGGTGACATATACACTGCTTGATATGTCTAACACACTGCCCTTCTTGAATCTTGGTTTTCGGCATTTCTTTAATTCCATTTAGTGTTCTTCCAATAAATTGTCATTTTTTGCTTGCTAATCAGAGCCGATTTCTGTTTCATGAGGCCAAGGAAACAATTTTAAGCAATATTTTATACTCTCCTTAGTGCTCCAAACACTGTTGTATACTTATTTGGTGCTAATGCTCGAAGTACTGCAGAAATTTGTCTATGTACTGTACCATTTATCTATCGCTGTATAACAAACTGCCCCCAAATCAATGACTAAAGCAATAATGATTCACTGGTTCTTCTGCTGATCTTCTCTGGTAGGCAGGTGGGTATGAGCTCAGCCTCTTTCTCCATGTGGTCTGTCATCTTCATAGGGACTAACCCGCACTTCTTACATGGCACCTGGATTTCAGGACAGCAAGCCCTAATGCACAAGCGCTTATCAAGGTGCTTGCTGAGATCCTGTTGGCCAAACAAGTCACAAGGCCAAGCCCAGCATCAATGTGGAACTCTGCACAAAGGCATGAATGTCAGTAGGTGTGATTCATTGTAGGCCATCAGTGTTACAGTCTACCACCAGGTATTTACATTGTTCTTTAGAGCAGAGACTTCTGGTGGTCCCCCAATAGCTGTTCTCCCTTGCTTCTGCATTAAGAGATCCCTGAATTCTGTTAATGAACTCATGATTCTCAGAAATTTTTTTTTTTCCCTGTACCCCACAGTAAGGTGTGGCTTTGCATCCACGTTTTGATCAATGGGATGTAAGCAAAGGTGTATTGTGGCAGTTTCCAGGAATTTTCCTTAAGTGAGAACAGGCGTGTGCCTCTGGCTTTTTCTTTATGCCTTCCAGCACCCTGCTGTTTGAAATGTGGGTATGACTTTTGGCTGCCATCCTGGACCCTTAAGCACCCTCCAGGGATGATAAGAGTTATGAGTTGAAGGTGCCTGTGTCCCTGAGGACTTCACTGAGCAGAACCTTCACTTAGTCCTAGAATTCCTACCTCTAGACTTTTACCTGGGATACTAATCTTTTATTTAATCTATTGTTATTTTGGGTTCTGTTATTAGCAGCTAACATAATCCTGTCATACCACTGAAATATAGTCTCTCTCTGTTTTTAGGCCATACTCGACAGTATGTAATTTTTTTTTTTTTTTTTTTGAGACAGAGTCTCACTCTGTTGTCCAGGCTGGAGTCCAGTGGCGTGATCTCAGCTCACTGCAACCTCCACTTCCTGGGTTCAAGTGATTCTCTTGCCTTAGCCTCCTGAGTGGCTGGGACTACAGGCATGCGCCATCACGCCTGGGTAATTTTTGTATTTTTAGTACAGATAGGATTTCGCCATGTTGGCCAGGCTGGTCTCGAACTCCTGGCCTCAAGCGATCTGCATGCCTTGGCCTCTCAAAGTGCTGGAGTTACAGGTGTGAGTCACCACACCTGGCCCACAGTATGTAATTTCTTACCTTCCACTCATCTTCACCCAAAACATTCTGATGGCCCTTATTGATTAGAAGAGGAGGAAAATGCATTAAATTTAGTTGGCAGAAATTGTGTGAATTTAAATCAGTGCATTTAGAGAAACATGTGTGGCTCATCAAGCCATTAAGAAAACAAAGAAGAGGAAACTACAAAATGTTTGTATTCCTGTAGCCCACAAGAGACAAATCTAGAACAATGCTGGGGTCTGGTCAAGTAGGGAAAGCTCTCAGTAAGACCAAACACAAACCCCACTTCTGGTTTCCTTGGTTTGGGGCTGTCTCATGTTAATGATATTTTTGATGAGAAAAACCACATGCAAATGAAACAATTCGTTGTCCCCACTTGGAGGTGCAGTGGTGGTGGTGGGGAGAACTAGGGAAGGGTTTGTGCATCAGACAAAGGTTGGGATTACAAGGGTTGTAAATGAATGAGATGTGCCTTTAGTCACAGCCACTTCTTAAGTGCTGTATGTCTATGTGACTCCTGATGACTAGGTCAAAGAAAATATCAACACATTGCCTTAGCTGTTTTCCTTGATGGGGAGAAATTAACACACTTGGAAATGTAAGAATTTGCTCTCTTGGTGCAGTGGCTTTGTGCATTGGCTTGAGCTGCAGTCATCTGGCAGTTTGTTGCTTCAGTCACTGGTCCTGGCCCTTGCCACTGCTAGGCAGAGTTGAGCCTGCACTGAAGGCATGAGAATACTGGATCAATACAAACATTATAGAAAATGTTTTAACTTTTTCTATTTTTAAAAGTCCTGCCTGTTATCTTTATACCTCTGTTACTCACCCCACCACCCCAGAAATGAGCCAGAGCCTTTGTGATGGCTAGATTTGTTTGAATATTTAATCTCCTTCCCCATCTGTTTTGAGAAATATCTAGCCTCTTTATCAGAAGAGAGCTTAAAGTCTCACCAACATTCTTGCACCAGGTGTCACGGGCTGAACTGTTTCCCTCAAATTTATATTTTGAAGTCTTAACTCCCAGTACCTCAGAATGAAACTGCATTTGGAGATAGGGTCTTTATGGAGGTAATTAAGTTAAAATGAGGTTGTTAGAGTCATTCATTGGAAAAGTATTTGTCAAATGTCTACTATGTGCCAGGCACATCTTAGGCATGCAGCCCCACTGGTTAGGAGAACAGATATAGACCTGCCTTCATAGACTGTCTGGCTGCGTGGACATGCAGCCTGTGTAGTCACTTAGTTCTCCATGTTAGAAAGACCCTGTGGTTGGTTTAATGCTCTGTTGTCACCATCTTGAAATTCTTAATAATTTTTGAAAGACAAGTTCTGCATTTTTTTTCCTCTGGACCCTGCAAATTATGTAATTGGTCCTGCTCACGGAAATTGGTATAGTAGGAGAATCAATCATATTCTCTGCACTGAGGAGTGTGGTTTGGTGGCATGGAGAGAAGGTCAGTGTAGCAGAAGTAGTACAGTATAAAAAGATGAAGATGATAATATTCACAATGGCGGGAAGGAGGGGAGTCTGCTGCTGGGGGATGAAAAGATACATGAGTGGAACAGCAGGGGTTCTTTTTTGTTTTCTTCACTTTTCCCCCCAAACCTTATTATTAACCCTGAATAATTCAGATAAACTGAACAGGTCTCTATTCCTTGAAACCTGAAAGAATCTAACATGCGCATATGGGAAGTTATTTAAGTCATGGGATTGAAATAGAGCAAGAAGAGAGGAGAATTGAAGATGCTTGAAGACCAGTGTTTACCACAGTATCTGTGAAGGAACTTTTCATTCTTTTTCATTACCTGTTTGTCATGAACTGATATTAACACTTTGGAATGTAAAATAGAAACAAATTGCAAAAAATTATAATGAAAACAGAGGCACACCAAATATTGTACAAGCTCACATTTTTTAGATTAAACAGAAATAGAATTACATTTCAGTAAAAATTATCAGAACAAACATAAATGAAAGAAAAAAATTACAAAATGTACATTGTTTATTGAAAGTGTCCAGACAGATAATTAATAAAGAGAATTGCCATTATCCTCCTAATATTTATCACTTCACAGCCATAACAACTAACAAAAAGTTGGGAGTGAAGTAGCAATTTCCCACTAAACAACATGAATGTTAATATTTGAAGTTTTAATGTGACAAATGAGTGGGCTCTTTGCTGGTTAACTTATCTAATCTAGGTTGGATTGGTGACATGCTACTTGCAGGAGATGATATATATCTAAATTGTTTTTATATTTTATTTTAACAACACTAGTAGTAGAAAGTCTAGTCTCTCAAAAATATGTTGAAGGGAACGGAAGAAGAGTTAAAGCAATTTAACAATATCAGGATAATCACTTTTAACTTTTAGCCTTAATGATGGAAACAATGCGTTATTTTCAAAATTCATCTTCAATCTTTCATCAGTAGCCAGTTTCAAAAACTGTCACTCAAGTTATCTTTCAATGAAATAAACAGATTTTAGATCCATGAATTTCTTGCATGTGGAGCTTGTTTTGATAGAAAATACTCAGGTATTTTATAAAATTTATTAGTTTTTTAATATTTTGTATATAAATGTCCTTTAAGTTTGATGGCTTTATTGTTTCATTAGTCTGTAATGATTTTAGCACTTCACTATGAGTTATGGCTACAAACTCAGTAACAAGGGATTATACTTCTGAGTAAAATTAGTACAAACTCCTATTTGTTTAATTCTTTGGAATTACTTCTCTGATCATTATTTAGTTCACTACTATGATTACTAACACATTACTGATGTGTGTTTTGTATTGGCAAAATTGGACAGTAAGGATTGTTTTGCCATCTATAATTTAGGGTTAAAAACAAATGACACAAATTTTACTTCCCTAATTTAGCTAAGAATTTACAAAAAATAGGCTTGATTAAAAATGAAAATGATTGTAAAAATAACAAGTTATATAAGTAAATAAATATTTATATTTTCATAGATTTTTACTCTTGGGTTGCAGGTGACAAACCTTGAAATTTTACTCATTGTAATATCGTACTATTGCACATGACAGGGACACAACCATGCCACCTGCAACTCAAGAACCAGGTTGAAGAATACCTGAACTGTTCAACAAGCAATGTCCAATGATCATGCACTTGGATATTCCTGAAATGTCAAATTGATATAAACACTGCTAAGCATTTATCCTTTTAATTTCTGTACTTATTTCCTTGTGGACTAAACACAAACAGTTTGCAGACTGACACTGTTCCAAGAGCCACACTTTGAGTAGTGTTACTCTAGGGAACACTTGCGTTGAAGGGACTGGCAGAAACAGAACTAGTGAAGGAATTTATGAAGTAACAAGGGAGGAGAACAAGGAGACCATAGATTTGTGGAAGACTAGGGAATTTTTAAGAGGGAAGTGGTTAACTATATTGACTGCAAGAAAGGTCAAGTAGGTTGAGGACCAAAAGAAGCCATGGGATTGACAATTATCATCAGTGACATTTGAAAGAGTGATTTCAGTAGGGTGCTCTTGGTGGTAGTGAAAGCAAGCCAGGGGCCAGCTGGCTGAGAAATTGGGGAAGCAGAGACAACCAATGGAGACTTACCCTTCTAAGGAGCTAGGTGGTTAAGAAATGGAAATAGTGTGGTAGCTTGGGGGTATGAAAACTTTGAAGGAAGACTTTTTAGACCCTTCCCCAGATTTTTATATCACTGAAGGAGTCTCAAACTGAAGAGTTCCCTCTCCAGACAGAAAATCTAAGAAATACATATACTTTTTGTAGGAGTCTTACAGCAATCTTCTCAAAATGACCAAGCAGGTTGGAAGAGATCCATGAATTTCAAGAATTTCAGGGGGAATTTTTTTAAGACTCTGCTGAAATATATACATACATATATATATATATATATATATATTTTTTTTTTTTTTTTTTTTTTTTTTTGAGACGGGGTCTTGCTCTTGTTGCCCAGGCTGGAGTGCAGTGGCATGATCTCAGCTCACTGCAACCTCTGCCTCCTGGGTTCAAGTGATTCTCCTGCCTCAGCCTCCAGAGTAGCTGGGATTACAGGCACCTGCCACCACACTCAGCTAATTTCATATTTTCCGTAGAGATGTGGTTTCACCATGTTTGCCAGGCTGGTCTCAAACTCCTGGCCTCAGGTGATCCACCCGCCTTGGCCTCCCAAAGTGCTGGGATTACAGGCGTGAGCAACCGTGCCTGGTCTAGACTCTGCCGAAATTCTAATACTTCTTTGGTAGTGCAACAGAAAACTAAAGATTTTGATGGTGAACTCAATTGCTTCTGAGTTGTGTGGATGAAAATATATTTTATTATTTTTTCCTTCAACTTTTAAGCTCCCGGGTATATGTGTAGGATGTGCAGGTTTGTTACACAGGTAAATGTGTGCCATGGTGGTGTGCTGCACAGATCAACCCATTACCATGGTATTAAGCCCAGCAGCAACCATTAGCTCTCCTGATGCTCTCCCTCTCACCACCTTTCCCCCCTACAGGCACCAGTGTGTGCTGTTCCCCTTCCTGGGTCTATTTTATGGGGTGTGTGTGTGTGTGTGTGTGTGTGTGTGTGTGTGTGTGTGTGTGTGTGTGTGTGTGTGTATCTATTTATGTGTATATATTATGATATATACACCACACTTTTTTCAAACTATTATTTTAGGTTTAGGGATACATGTGCAAGTTTGTTATACAGGTAAACTGCATGTCTCTGGGGTTTGATGTGTACAGATTTTTTCACTACCCAGGTAACAAGTGTAGTACCTGATAAGCAGTTTTTTGATCTTCTCTCACCCTACACCCTCAAGCAATCCCCAGTGTGTGTTGTTCCCCTCTTCATGTCCGTGTGTTCTCATTGTTTAGCTCCCACTTATAAGTGAGAACATGCAGTGTTTGGTTTTCTGTTCCTGCGTTAGTTTGCTGAGGATAAAGGCTTCCGGCTCCATCCATGTTCCTGCAAAGGACATGATCTCATTCCTTTTTATGGATGCAGGAAAATATATTTTACATACTAGTGAACATAGTTAAATTAATCCATGATCAAGATATACATTCTTTTGTAAATTGAGAAATCTCTTTATCATAATTGTAATATGGTAATAAATAAATCTAGATTACATAAATGTAATCTAGATGTTGATAAACTGGTTTTAAATAAAGTGATATCTACATATGAAGAGAGTTTACTTCAGTTCCTAGAACTTTCCTTCACTTTCCTGCCATCCCTACTTTTAGTAAGCAAGCATTTACTGTGTGTGTTAACACTGTGCTAGGTACTAAGGCAACGATGATACCCAAGATTTGATCTCTATCCTGAAGCTATGCACAGGAGAAACATTATCAGTCATGATGCTTTCTGTTGCAAACAAGTGAAAACCTCAGCTCAGCTTAGGTCAGATCCAGGGCTGGCCAAATCAGAGGCTCATTTATAACACTGGGGATCCAGATTCTTTTGACATTCCTCCTGCACCAGTATCAGCATTTCTACCTTCTCTGTAGGTTGACTTGCCTCACGTTACAATGGCTGCAGCAATCAGAAGTGTCACATCCTCAGTAATACTTAATATTACTATTATTTAATAATATTTAGAACTGTGCCATCCCTGTGTTTCAATTTATCAGGCTCCCAGCAGACTACTCCTTATCTTTCAAATGTCAAAACTGCATCCTGAGCTCTTGCCTAAACTAATCTGGGGTGAGGTGAATAGAAGTAGCACTTTAATTGTATTCATTCTTTGTAGCTGGACCTGGGCCTGGGCCCTATCTCCTGACATTTGCCCCCAAGCAAGATTTCTGAAGTTAGGTAGGACTGGCTGTTGAGTAGGCCAGTGCTTGCCAAACCTTTACACATCCTCACATATGTCATAATATGCAGATAAAAAGATAATCCCTTATACAACTTGCTGGGATAAACTCAGGAGGCTTACAGCCATGACCTGCTTGAAGGTTCTTCCTGCCTTAGACTTTGCTCAGCTGCTCCAGGATGAGGGGATTTACATCAGAGCACAACTGTATTTTATTCACAGCATAAACCATCTCATTCCTTCTCAGTTGACGAGTTCAGAGTGGGCAATAACAGTGTCTGCCAAAGAGAAAAAAACACGTACTCAAACTAGATAATCTATTGGTACAAATACCAAGACACAGAAGTGATACAACTTTAAGCCAATATTTGATGGTAGTAGTCCCAGCAAGCTCTTTTCTGATGTCTTTGTGCCTTTGCACAACGCTCCTTCTCTGTCACTGTTTTCTTCATCAACATAATATAACAGACAAGTGGAATCAAATAGAGTTGAGTTCAAATTCTCTGCTACCCATCTGCCCTGGTATTGGACAAATTAACTCCTCTGAGCCTCTTTCCTCATCTGCAAGGTAGACTAGCTAATACTACCCATTTGAAAGGGCTGTTTCTTAGCTAATGCATGCCAGGCTTAAAACCTAGATGACGGGTTGATAGGTGCAGCAAACCTCCATGGCATACGTATGCCTATGTAACAAACCTACACGTTCTGCGCTTGTATCCCAGAACTTAAAGTAAAAAAAAAAAAAAGAAAAAAAAAAAGAAAAGAAAGGCTGTTTCTGGGGATTAAATAAGATAATTATCTAAGGTGGCCAGCACAGTTCCTGGTACAAAGTAAATGTCAGGCCTGCCTGACAAACTTCTATTCAACAGCTACTGCTCCCCTGAAAATCTTCCTTAGACGTTTCCACGGTGCTTCCCGTTCTTACACCACTACGATCCTTTATTACACTATTATCCGTTCATTCCCCACAGCTCCCTCCCTTCCTTTCCCTAACCAGTGATCCCCAAAAGGCCAGCAACTGTCTAATCTAACATTTTCTATCTTCTAGCGACTGGTAAAGTTCAGCACCTATTAGCGCTCCAAGTTTGTTTTTGTTTTGGCCGACTTTGCAAAACGGATTGGGCGGGATGAGAGGGCGGGCGTCGCCCAGGGAGGGAGAGGGGCGCGCCCGCCAAGGGTGCACTAGCCAGATATTCCCTGCGGGGCCCGAGAGTCTTCCCTACCAGACCCCGGGATAGGGATGAGGCCCACAGTCACCCACCAGACTCTTTGTATAGCCCCGTTAACGGCACCCCGGCCTGGAGGAGGTGGTTCCGGGTAGAAACACGTCCGGGCCGCGCCGGATGCCTCCTGGAAGGCGCCTGGACCCACGCCAGGTTTCCCAGTTTAATCCCTCATGACTTAGCGTCCCAGCCCGCGCACCGACCAGCGCCCCAGTTCCCCACAGACGCCGGCGGGCCTGGGAGCCTCGCGGACGTGACGCCGCGGGCGGAAGTGACGTTTTCCCGCGGTTGGACGCGGCGCTCAGTTGCCGGGCGGGGGAGGGCGCGTCCGGTTTTTCTCAGGGGACGTTGAAATTATTTTTGTAACGGGAGTCGGGAGAGGACGGGGCGTGCCCCGACGTGCGCGCGCGTCGTCCTCCCCGGCGCTCCTCCACAGCTCGCTGGCTCCTGCTGCGGAAAGGCGTCATGCCGCCAAAAACCCCCCGAAAAACGGCCGCCACCGCTGCCGCTGCCGCCGCGGAACCCCCAGCACCGCCGCCGCCGCCCCCTCCTGAGGAGGACCCAGAGCAGGACAGCGGCCCGGAGGACCTGCCTCTCGTCAGGTGAGCGAGCAGAGCCGCCGTCGCCTCATGCGGGAAGGGCGCCCCGGGTGTCCTTAGGGCGGGCGCCAAGGCGTCTCGGCAGGGACGCGTCCTCGCCAGGGGCCGGGTCCCGGCGGGAGGAGGCGCCCTCCCTGCCCCCCGCCACCGCGGAGCGTCTGCAGAATGGTGACAGGATTCTGGGGTCTTGGGCGAGGGGTCTTGGCTTCAACTTGACAGGTGTCGGGCGGGTGGGGCTAGGGTCCTGAGCGAAGTGACAGGTGCAGTTCCCTCTTGTGAGGCTCGGAGGCAGAGGGTCGTTGCGAGCGTCCATCAGACGCAAAAAATGAAAAATAAAAATACAAAAATGGTGTCTGTGGGAGAGTTTTTCACCGGAGAATTGGAGTACTCCGGTGGTCGTCTGACTTTCTGTTTTAGTCTCACACGATGCAACAGTTGGGAAGTATTTTCTTCCGGGCGTGCACTGCATCTGAAGTCCATTCGTGGGAGAGGCCGACCAGAAAGCCTTGGACAAGAAGCGCAGGGTCCTGAGTGTCCATTGCCCACAGGATACTCGGCTCAGGAGCTTTGCGGCGTTTCCTTAGAACAATAATGCATCGAGGCCTTGGGGACTCAAAGCCATCTGTAGTGATTGATGGAGCGTAACTCTTTAGAGGAACTGGTACATGGGCAAAACTTTCGTGAGACATTTACCAGAAGTGCTTGAAAGTTTCTAAACTTTTTTTTTTCCTGTTGGATGAACTTCTTGCGTGTTAGTCGGCTTCAGCTTGTCTCATTATTTCTTCCATTTTGCCTTTTGACTTTGAACCAGCAAGGATCCTGGTGTCCCCTCTTTTTGCCTTTGTTATTGGCACAAAATTAGTGGTTCTGTGCTCAAATGGAAATTTTCGTTTTCCCTTATTTAAGTGGAATCTAAATTTAAGCAAGTCCATACGAATGCACTAGAACTTGAAGTATTTATTGTATTGCAACATCTTACTTTTCTTGATTGTTCTACTTTATGGTTAAATAGCTATGATTGAAAGAGTGTAATTGTCATTATTGTCAGCACTGGTTCTACTTTGAGACTACAAGTTCATTGCAGGGGGAATGGGACTTGTTTCTGTTTTTCACTATTTTCTATCCCATTCTTGTCCATCACCAAATCCTTTCACCCTCACCCATTTCTTTCCACTCGGTAGACACTAACAATTCACGGCAGAAAAGATTGAAGTGGGATTTAGGAAATGGCCCGTGGAAGCCTATTAAAAATTTATATATTTAAATGGACTGTCTTATAGGTCAGTTAAAAACCATATTCGTTAAAAAACCAAAATAACAACAACAAAAAATTAAAAACCACGTCTGGGGCATGTTCTGGGAAAAGACATGACTTTAGTTTCTGATTAAATTCTGATGTATCCAATTCTTGCAGATTTCCCTTGGGAAAATGCAGTAATGGCTACTCTAAAGAATTCCATGTTATGCACACAGCTTTCGAAGCATACTCTAATGTAGGGTAACCAGGAATACTGACGTTCTGGCCACTGCTTGGAAAAAAGAGGACTGTTTCTTTCATTTTTTAACTCACTTTATATATTTTAAGTAATGGAACTATAAAAAATTCTCTTATAAGTCAAAACCATACAAGATACAGTCTGTTCTTGATTATGCATACCCACAAAGGGTTTCATTAACATAGACAGTTGAACTCTATAAATTAACCAGCAAGGGTAGAACCACTGCCGTGCAGTCTGATGCTGAGCATCTTGCCTGGAGATGGAATCAGGGCTCAGTCCAACTGCACTTCCAGTGACAGATTCCATTCCTGATTTGAGAGTTGAGATCTTATTTCTGTTGCCTTATCTCTGGCCTAAGTAATGTAGCTGGAAGGGAAACTGTCACTAGGAACAGCATACCACATTCATTGTTGAAATAATCAAAGGTTAATCATGTTTCGAGCTGGGCGTGATGGCGTGTACCTGTAGTCCATGCTATTCAGGAGGCTGAGGCAGGAGGATCGCTTGAGCTTGGGAGTTGGAGGCCAGCCTGGGCAACAAAGCAAGACCCCAGTCTTTAAAAAAAACAAACAAAAAAGCTGACCAGGCATGTTGGCTCACGCCTGTAATGCCAGCACTTTGGGAGGCCAAGGTGGGAAGATTGCTTGAGGCCAGGAGTTTGAGAGGAGCCTGGGCAACAAAACAAGACCCTGTCTCTAAAAAAAATTTTTTAAAAATTAGCCAGTCACTGTGGCACACCTGTAGGCTCATCTACTCAGGAGGTTGAGGTGGGAGGATCCCTTGAGCCCAGGAGTTTGAGGCTGCAGTGAGCCATGATTTCACCACTGCACCCCAGCCTGGATGACAGAGTGAAACCGTATTTCAAAACAAGAAAAAAAAACAAAAACTAATTATGTTTTGAAGGAGGAATTGGCAGTCTAGAATAGTGGTCAAGGGCATGGATTATAGAGTTAGACTGTTGGGCTCACATGGTGATTTACCTTTTACCAGCTGAGACCTAAGGTAAGTTCTTTAACTTCTCTGATTTGACAGACATCTGTAAATGTCTACTTTTACAGATGAGAATACTTATCTAAAAGGGCTGATGTCGGGATTCAGTGAAACCATATGTTTAAGGTCTTTCTACAGGATCATAGTAAATACTCAAAAATTATTAATTATTCTTCATACTATTCTTATTAGTAGATAACACATAGAAATTAGATGAATGAAAATGAATTAGCCAACAAGAATTTATTGAATGCTTGTCTTTGTTAAGGGGAAAGGACAAAAATAAGCAGTCGCATCATGTAAGATGTGCTAGTAGGTAGAGAGATTATATGAAACATTGATAAGAGAAGACTACAGTTTGACAAAGTCACTGGTGTTGAATTATATATTATCTATGGGTTTTTATCTTTTTGTTGTTATCTTTATCCTATTTTCCCAAATAGCTTTAGCTATTACATTTACTTTCCTTGACAGAAGTGTTTTGCTGCTCTGAAGTATGTTTGACTTACCATGCAAGCAAATATTTTTCACTGTGTGGTATCCTTATTTTGGAATGACCATGAAAAAGATAATCACATGTTTAAATTTAAAGTGTAATTTTTTTCTAAGATAAAATAAGATCTTAAAGTATTTAATAATGTTCTCTTTCACAATGGTGTTATGTGCAAACTATTGAAACAAGTGTGTACTGAATCAATTTGATTTATAAGTATATGCCAATTATATGATTATTTTCATTTGGTAGGCTTGAGTTTGAAGAAACAGAAGAACCTGATTTTACTGCGTTATGTCAGAAATTAAAGATACCAGATCATGTCAGAGAGAGAGCTTGGTTAACTTGGGAGAAAGTTTCATCTGTGGATGGAGTATTGGTAAGGATTTTCTTAAAACGTTTTGAAATTTTTTTTTCTCATTTTAAAAACAACTTCAAATCACTATACAAAAATGGAAAGATAGAAAAATATAAAGACAATAGAAGCTAATAATGATTCCATTACCCCGAGGAAATTTACCTCTGCTAACATTAAAAATGTTTGAGGCTGGGTGCCGTGGCTCACGCCTGTAATCCTACCACTTTGGGAGGCCGAGGCAGGTGGATTGCCTGAGCTCAGGAGTTTGAGACCAGCCTGGGCAACATGGTGAAACCCTGTCTTTACTAAAATACAAAAAAAAAAAATTAGCAGGGTGTGGTGTGCGCCTGTAGTCCCAGCTATTTGGGAGGCTGAGGCAGGAGAATTGCTTGAACCCAGGAGGTGGAGGTTACAGTGAGCCGAGATTGTGCCACTGCACTCCAGCCTGGCAACAGAGCGAGAGTCTGTCTCACAAAAAAAAAAAAAAAAAAGTTTGAAAAAAATCCCTCCATAAATGCCTCCCACCAAACTATTTTAAAGCAGGTCTTAGTTATATTTTATTCACTATGATACAAGGACTTTTAAAAAAACACCGCCATACCTTATAAAATAATTTTTATACCTTCTAATATGCAATCAGTGTTCAGATTTCCTGATTGACTCAGAATTAGTTTTGTTAGAGTTCAGGATCTTGAAAATATTTTGATATATTCCTTTCATGTTTTTTCTTTGCGTATGTATATATGTATATGTTTAATAAAAGCAGCAAATAATTACTAGAGTTTTATATGTACTGGGGCAATAGTATAAGAATTTTACATAGCTGGGCATGGTGGTGTGTGCCTGTAGTCCCAGCTACTTGGGAGGCTGAGGTGGGACGATCACTTGAACCTGGGAGGCGGAAGTTACAGTAAGCCAAGATTGCACCACTGCACTCCAGCCTGGGCAACAGAGGAAGACCCTGTTGCAAGAAAAATAAATAAATAAAAATAAGGCTGGGCGTGGTGGCTCAAACCTGTAATCCCAGCACTTTGGGAGGCCCAGGCAGGTGATCACTTGAGGTCAGGAGTTCAAGACCAGCCTGGCCAACATGGTGAAACCCCATCTCTACTAAAAATACAAAAATTAGCCAGGCATGGTGGCAGATGCCTGTAATCTCAGCTATTTGGGAGGGTGAGGCAGGAGAATTGCTTGAACCCGGGAGGCAGAGGTTGCAGTGAGCCATGATCATGCCACTGCACTCCAGACTGGGCAACAGAGAAGACTCCATCTCAAAAAAAAAACAAAAAACAAAAAACAGAACTTTACAAATCTACAAATAACTCATTTAAAAATCATGGAGATATGAAATATAAAATCTTTATTTTATGTGTAAAATGTGAAATGTTCATTTTACAGATGAAGACACTTAGAGTGAGGTTGAGTAACTTGACCAAGGTCCCTAGGAAATAAGATCTCAAATATAAATTTGAGATTATACATATAGTTATGTATAGTTACATGTAGTTACACATAGTTTTGTATTTTCCTGTTTTTTCTCATATGAGCATTTTCTTATTAAAGTTTTTTTGTAATATAGTTTCTAGTGATAGTATAATATTTTAGCTATTGGATGTATTTTAATTTGTTAACTCTTACTGGATATTTGGGTTTTTTCCAACTTTTTGATGCTATAAAATAATGTAATAAACATTTGTATTCGTAAGAATAATGCCTGGCACAAAGTGAGTCCTTGATAACTTGTTAAATAAATTAATGAATGAATCTCTGATTATTTTATTAGAATAAATTCTTATAAGTTGAATTACTAAATCAAAAGCTATGAACATTTTTATGACTCTTGATGATTATTGCTAGATTACACTTCAGATACTTTTAATGAATTTACTTTCTCAACATAGTAGTGTAAGAGTATATATCTGTTTTTACTGATCTGATTAACACAGCAGAATGTGTTTATGTATGTCCCATAAGAAAATTGTTTAAAACCATTAAATAAAATCTCTGGCAGTAAAAAGGAGAAAACAAGTGTCATAATTTCCAAAGAATTGAACATAGTCTCACATTTCTTATCTAAAAAGAGAGGAATACTGAAGTATCTTGAATGTATGACTTGGGTATTATAATCCCCAGGCATCTAATGTATATTTTAACTGACTTGGGTACTTCATGTACAAAGCTGTTTTTGTGCATATACAATTAAATGGGATCAGAGCTCCTTCACTTTTCTCTTCCTAAAATACTAGATTTTTAGTGTTCAGAAATTTTGGAAGGGATAGCTGATTATAAAGAGTATTAGTGAATATACATACTGTAGTTTTCAATTTATAAGTGCATTGTGTTCCAAATCTGTTTGCAAGTTTGATATAGTAGTTAGGTTTCCAGCCTAGTTCACGTAACTTTTTTTTTTTTGTACTAAACTATAAGAATAATAGTTTTAACAGTAGAGGCTAAGAATTGAATACATGTATAAGCAAATGTTACTGCTTTATTACCCTTTTTCATCCTGGCTTTGTCTCTACCTTCCCTGGGAACTGGCCCAGTTTAAATCTTATTTCCTAATGGAGCTCATGATGGGGACTAGGATGTGTGAAATTATTTATGATTAGGTACTGGAGGAAGGTAAGAAAGGAATTTCATGTTATTTTTGGGATTTGAGGTGTGCTTTTGAAGGGTATGACGGAAGATGATGTCCTGTTGTAAATCAACAGACTTTTCCTTGAAATATGATTTTAAGTGAGAGTTACGTTTTTGAGGGTTGGCCTGAGAATTTAACCTTCATTTATATAATAATATCTAAGGGAGAATGTGATAGAGTGTGTTCTAAGAAGCAAATGTAATGACAGAATGAATGTGTTTCCAGTGCAGCTATTCTAGTGGCAGTTGTCTATCTTCTTTGAAACAAGAGGAGGAATATTGTCAAAAAGGAAACCCTTTTTAACAATAGAAAGTAGGTGATGTTTATTGGGATAGAGGATGGGTTAAGAGCAAGGATTAAGAGTCAAACAGATATACTATGTCCTAACTCCATTATCCTGAACATGTTATCTACAATTTTCAAGCCTTAGTTTTCTAATCTGTAAAAGGGACTGACAATAATTTCTGGATCTTGGAGTTATGTGCAGATTAAATAAATTAATGCATATAAAGCTCTTATTAGAGTCAATGAGTATGTATATTAGGTCTTGCAAACAGAATAATTTTACTTAAGAAATACCCCAGAAAATTTTATCATTAATGTATTTTTTTAGGAGAACTTAGGATATCAGTTAAAATGGTTGCAATTTTAAATGCATTGTAGTGATTTTGATGTAGTATGTTTGTTAAAATTCTTATTTTTAAGTGTTTTAGAGTCAGAAAAGTTGTTTATGCATACATGAAAGCATATATTAATCCCTTTAAAGGAAAAGTTTGTGGTATTTTGTCTAGAAAAGTGTTTTCTTTTTTTAAAATAAATATTTAGTAAAGTGTAATAATAAAGATTAGCTTTGTTCATAAGGTTAGATTGTGTTTATGCTGCTTATAGCATATGAATAGGACTTTCCATTAAGAAATTGGCTAAGCTGCTGTTCATATTGTGACTTAAGGTGAATCAGCTGTTAGAATTTTGGTTTACTTTCTGCATCTTGATTGGTAGTGTGGTAGAATCGAAAATGCCTTGGACCTCAAGGCAGAAAACTTTGGTTGTAATTATATTGTAGCTATATGATTTTAGGCAAATTGGTTAATTCTATGAGTCTCAGTTTGCTCACCTGTAAGGCAGAAATAATACCTGAATGTGAACCTCATAGGCTTTTTGTTATACATACATATATATGTATATGAAATGTATGATATACATATCTCAAAGAGCTTTGGGATATATTGCCCTTGATAGAGCCACTTACTTATTTTTGTGATATGGTGGTTATATTTTAAATAAATACAGTCATGTGTTGCTTAACAATGGGGACACATCTGAGAAATGCGTCATTAGGTGATTTCATCATTGTGTAAACATCATAGCATGTACTTACACAAACCTGGATGGTATAGCCTATGACACACCTATGCTGTGTGGTATAGCATGTTGCTCCTAGTCTGCAAATGTGTACAGCATGTTACTGTACTGAACATTGTAGGCAATTGTAACACAATGGTAAGTATTTGTGTATCTATACATAGAAAAGGTACAGTAGATCATCCATATCCTTACTGATTTTCTTTCTATGTGTTTTACTAATTATTGAGGGAGAAATATGAAGCCTCCAACTATAATTAGAATGACCCTTTTAAATTCTGTTTTTTATTAATGTATTTTTTATTTTATTTTATTTTATTTTATTTTGAGACAGAGTCTTGCTCTGTCGCCCAGGCTGGAGCGCGTGGCACGATCTCGGCTCACTGCAACCTCTGCCTCCAGGGTCCAAGCGATTCTTCTGCCTCAGCCTCCCGAGTAGCTGGAATTATAGGCATGTGCCACCACACCCGGCTAATTTTTGTATTTTTAGTAGAGACAGGGTTTCACCGTGTTGGTCAGGCTGGTCTCGAACTCCTGACCTCATGATCTGCCCTCCTCGGCCTCCCAAAGTGCTGGCATTACAGGCGTGAGCCACTGTGCCTGGCCTTTATTAGTGTATTTTGAAGCTTTATTCTTGGGTGCATACAAGTTTAGAATTTTTATGCCTTCTCGGTAAATTGGTACCTTTATCATTATGTACTGTGCTTTTTTTATCCAAATTTATATCTTTTGTTCTGCAGTGTCCACATATCCATTCCACTTTTCTTGTGATCACTCTTTACATTGTGTATCGTTTGCCTTCATTTTGATTTTAACCTATTTCTTTTTTATATTTAAATGGATTTTTGTTGTTTTGTAATCAGCATTCATTACAAATTTTTAGCTGAATATTTTTTACTTTTGTTAGGGTTCCCTGTGTCTCTTCCTTTCATGTTGTGCCACAGATGAGCCATTATTTATATCTTCTCTCTCACTGGAGGTTCCTTTTTTTAGGAGAAATTAAATAATCTGAAATATAAGGAAAGGATATGTTGATTTCAAGAAAGGTTATGTTTTTATTCCTTATCTGGCTTGTTCTTGTTGTGAGGGTGGGAGCAATACTCTTTGCAGCTTTCTGCATTCTAGGAAGAAGTGGAATTTTACATTACCATTTGCTTTCTTTACAGGTTTACCTTGGTATTGAGTGTCTATCCATAGGACTAATTAAAACTATACCAGACTCCTTCTATTTTAAACCTATCCATTCAGTCTCAAGTTATCTTTTTGCATTGCCTCTCACATCTGTCCCTTCGTTTCTCTTACCAGCAGTGCTTGGTTTTTACTGTTTGCTTTGGTTTTAATTTCCTTTTTGTTTTTTTAATTTCAGAAGGTGGAAGCTTATGTCACTGACTTGAGCATTTTTTTATGCATGTTTTAGTGCCTCTTTCTGACTAGTCTCTTCTTTTCTCCATCCAATCCATCCTGTGTCTGATTTTTAGAAAAGACTGGTTTATAGTTTGCCCCTTTTGCTTTAAAATTTATTTTTCATTGTTACAACCCACTCTCAATAGCCTCCATTGTAACACCCTCCCATGCTCCCACCACCATTATGAAGAAGTAAAGTCCACACTGTCTCAGTATTTGTAGTTCTCCATAGTCTGTGCTTTAACCTTCCTTCCAGTCTTATTTTTTATTTCCATTGATGGCCCCCAATGCCTGTGTTCTCCTCCCTTCCATATGAATCTTCCATATGAATATCTTCCATGTGAATATGATAGTATTCATATTCATGCTATCTCCCCTTTTTTTGGAATACCCTTCTTTTTTCTTTTAGCCTAAATTCTGTTTTTAAGATGCAGTTAAAGCTTCTCCTTTATGCATATCTCTTACAAGATATATTATTTGCAGACTTTTCCCCCCATTCTGTGAGTTGCCTTTTCACTTTCTTGATGATGTCATTTGCAGCGTAGGATTTTAATTTTGATGAAGTCCAGTTTTCTATTTTTTTTTTGGTTGTTGTTTTTTTTTTTTTTTTGGTTGCTTGGGCTTTTGATGTTGTATCTAAGAAGGCCTTGACCAACCCAAGGTCATGATGACTTATTCTATGCTTTCTTCTAAAAGTCATATGGTTTTTAGTTCTTGTAAGTCTTGGGTTTCTTTGTTTTTTTTTGAGTTAATTTTTGTGTATGATGTGAGGAAGAGGTCTAACTCCAGTCTTTTGAATGTGGATATCCAGTTGTCTCTGCACCACTTATGGAAAAGACTATTCTTTCTTCATTGAATTGTTTTGGTGCCCTTGTTGAAAATCAGTTGACTATAAAAACCAGGGTTTATTTCTGGAGTCTCAGTTCTATTCCATTGCTTTGTATGTTTATTCTTTTTTATTTTTTTTTGAGACGGAGTCTCACTCTGTCCCCCAGGCTGGAGTGCACTGGCACAATCTCGGCTCACTGCAAGCTCCACCTCCCGGGTTCACGCCATTCTCCTGCCTCAGCCTCCCGAGGAGCTGGGACTACAGGTGCCTGCTACCACGCCCGGCTAATTTTTCTGTATTTTTGGTAGAGACGGGGTTTCACTGTGTTGGCCAGGATGGTCTTGATCTCCTGACCTTGTGATCCACCCGCCTCGGCCTCCCAAAGTGTTGGGATTACAGGCGTGAGCCACCGCACCCGGCCGTATGTTTATTCTTATGATAGTACCATACTGTTTCGTAGTATGTTTTATAGCTTTGTAGTATGTTTTGAAATAGGGAAGTGTGAGTTTGACAACTTTGGTTTTCTTTTTCCAGATTACTTTTGTTACTCTTGGTGCTTGAATTTCCATGTGAATTTTTAGGATCAATTTGTCAATTTCTGTTTTAAAAAAAGGCAGCTGGGATTTTGATAGGGATTATGTTGGATCTGTAGATCAATTTGGGGACTATTGCCATCTTAACAACATGAAGTTTTCAGATGCATGCATATGGAATGTCTTTTCATTTAAGTCTTCTTTAATTTCTTTCAACAGTGTTTTCAGTTTTCAGAGTATAAATCTTACTAAACATTTATTCTTGGCGATATTATTATAAATGGAATTGTTTTCTTTCCTTTTTGGCTTGTTCATTGTAGGTGGATAGAAATAAAATCTATTTTTTTTGGATAAGAGCAGCTAAAATCAGTTGGGCCTGGAGGCTCACGCCTGTAATCTCAGCACTTTGGGAGGCCGAGGTGGGTGGATCACTTGAGGTCAGGAATTTGAGACCAGCCTGGCCAACATGGTGAAACCCTGTCTCTACTAAAAATACAAAAAATTAGCCGGGTGTGGTGGTGTGCGCCTGTAGTCCCAGCTACTCTGGAGGCTGAGGCAGGAGAATTGCTTGAACCCGGGAGGCAGAGGTTGCAATGAGCCGAAGTCGTGCCACTGCACTCCAGCCTGGGCAAAAAAAAAAAAAAAAAAAAAAGCAGCTAAAATCTATGTATTTAACAAAAATCTCTAATACAGTACCATTTTATTTATTATAGTCCTCATGTTGTATATTAGATCTCCGGACTTGTTCATCCTATGTATTTGCTACTTCGTATCCTTTGAACTACATCTTTTCAAAGGGTGAAATTGGGTAATGTGGTGCCTCTAGCTTTGGTCTTTTTGTGTAGGGTTGCCTTGGCTATTCGGGCTCTTTTTTGGTTCCATATGAATTTTAAAATAGTTTTTTTTTCTTTTTCCTAATTCTGTGAAGAATGTCATTGGTAGTCTGATAGGAACAGCATTGAATCTGTAAATTGCTTTGGGCAGTGTGGCCATTTTAATGATACTGATTCTTCTTATCCATGAGCATGGAATGTTTTTCCATTTGTTCGTGTCATCTCTGATTTATTTGAGCAGTGTTTTGTAATTCTTGTAGAGAGCTTTCACCTCCCTAGTTAGCTGTATTCCTAGATATTTTATTCTTTATTGTGGCTGTTGTGAGTGGGTTGCATTCTTGATTTGGCTCTCAGCTTGGATGTTGGTACATAGGAATGCTAGTGATTTTTGTACATTGATTTTATATCCTGAAACTTTGCTTATCAGCTGAAGGAACTTTTGAGCAGAGACTATGGGATTTTATAGGTGTAAAATCATCATCTGCAAACAGGAATAGTTTGACTTCCTTTTTTCCTATTCGGATGCCCTTTATTTCCTTCTCTTGTCTGATTGCTGTGGCTAGGACTTCCAATACTATGTTGAATAGGAGTGGTGAGAGAGCATCCTTATTTTGTTCTGCCTTTCAAGGGGAATGCTTTCAACTTTTGCCTCTTAAGTATGATGTTGGCTGTGGATCTGTCATAGATGGCTCTTACTATTTTGAAGTATGTTCCTTCAGTGCCTAGTTTGTTGAGCTATATACCACACTTTCTTTATCCACTAATCGGTTGATGGGCACTTCAGTTGATTCTGTACTTTTGCAGTTGTGAATTGTGCTGCAATAAACAAGTGCAGGTTTCTTTTTGATATTATGATTTCTTTTATTTTGGGTAGATACCCAGTAGTGGGATTGCTGGATCGAATGGTTGATCTGCTTCTAGTTCTTTGAGAAATCCTCGTACTATTTTCCATAGAGGTTGTGCTAATTTACATTTCTACCAACAGTGTGTAAGCATTCCCTTTTCACTGCATCCTCACCAACATCTATTGTTTTTTTACTTTATTTTCCATATAAAAAGGGGTTTATTTAGATGTTAGAATCATCTAGTGATTGAAAAAGATTGGACATGAATCCACCCAGGCCCAGGGCTGAGCTGCAGAGCAGCCGCTGACATCCGCGGGGATTTCACAGCAACAGGGAGCTCTCACGTGCTTGCTGGCCATTGTGCTTCAAATCGTTTTTCCAGCGGACGGCTGTGACTGCAGTTTTCAAATGTGCTCTGGCCTCCAAGGACCAGGGGGGTGGTCGGGGGCGGGGGTGTCCTCTGTATAAAAAGTGCTGTCCTGCGAGCTTCCCGGCGGACACCTTGGGGCATCTGAGTGATTCCCAGGGAGGGCAGCTCGGCCTTCCTCAGGCTACTGCTGCAGCCACCGATGGACATTCTCACCAGCAATCAACCAAAAAACATCAGAATCTCTGTGAACTTGGCTGCGATGATAAGAACCAAATGTTTTGTAATCTAAGACTTGTATGCAGAACACAGAAAATTGCAATTAGGAACACCCTACAAAATGAACAACAGTATTTTCTAAAAATATTTTTTACATCACTTTAAATAACTTACAGAAAACTACAAAAATCATATTTACCAGGACACATCTGTTAAATAAAAGCATTGTTTCATGTTGGTGTACGTCTATACAGGGCTATGTATAACGGACTCCTGTTTCCCCTCCCTGCAACCACAGAACCATCACACACATACACGGATACACGCACAGATACGCCCCTTTCCACAAATGCACGGAAACCGGGACGCAAACCCATAACTCGAGGGCTTAGACCTTCACTGCTGAGCTGCCGCCACTGTCCTCCGTGCGCGAAGTGTCGCTGAAGTCACTGGCGTCACTGCCCAAGGCGTCCCCGCCCAAGGCGTCCTGGTCCTGGTCCTGGTCCTGGTCGTCCCTATCGATGACCCTTCGTCAATACCTCAGGTCTAAAATGCTTTCCTCCGAGCCTGAGTTCCTCCTGTCGGGCAAACTCAGCCCTGTCTGTGCCTTCCTGCTTGGCCAGGGCCCGCTGTCCTTCTTCGCCAGCAAGTATGGGCTTCCAAAGACAGGGCTGGGCCCGGCCTGGGCCTCCCTGAAGGCAGAGAAGGACAGGCCCTGCGGAGGCAGCCCCATGTCGGGCTGAAGAGGCTGGCCTGCCTGCTCCCCTGAGAGACACGCTTTCCAAAATGGAAGAGCTGGCTGGACAGCGCGGGGAGAAGCCCGCAAGGGGTAGGCTGGGCAGGCCCCAGGCGGGGCCCTCGGACCCCTTGTTTTTCCCGCTCCCGACGCCCCGCCTCCACTCCGCATCTCTGCCTTCCGAGCGCAGCGCGCACGGGGTCCGGTGGGTGAAGTCGCTCGCGGGCAGGGTGTGGTCAGCCTGGGCTCCAGAGTCCCTCTCAGCTTCCTGGCTGGGGATCAGGAAGCCCCGGCTCCCGCAGCCCATGTGAAAGGTACCCCCAGCACCTCCGGCCTCGGTGCCCGCTGTGGCACTGCTGGGCAGCTGAACAAAAGCACTTTTGGCAGCATGCTCGGCCCCTCGTGAGCGCTAGTCTTTCTGAATGTAATCATTTCTCCTGCTCGCTGAGAGCCCCTTGGCGGAGACACTGCCACTGGTGCTCCTGGGCGGTGCCGGATCCCCTTGGGCGAGAGCAGCAGAGAGCCCCTTCCCGCCCTGGCTGAACAGGCCGGCTGTGCCCTGTGCTCCAGCGCTCTCTGCACCTCATGGCCCTTCTGCCGGCTGTGGGACCCCCCTGGCCCGCTGGCTCCGCGTGCACACGCCAGGCGGTGGGGCCCGCTCCTTCCTGCACAGCAACCCTGGCCTGAATGAGCCCCCCTTCCCGAGAGCAGCAGGGCCCTCTGCTTGAACTTCTGAACTGCTCACTGACTCCTTGGCCTTTTCCGCCAAAAACTTACTAATCTATAGTTCGATGCTCTCGTCACTGTCCACTGAACTGCTGTCGTCAGACAGGGAGCCGGGGCTGGGAGCTGGGCCCTGGCATTCCCTGGCGAAATGGATTCCCTTCAGAGGCGGAGGCAGAGGCGCATCCCCTCATTCGGAAGGCCGGGTAGGTGTCCTGGCTCCTGACGCCCTCCCGCTTCGTCCTGTCTGCCATACTGCCACAGACACTGGGAGGTTTATTCCCTGGGCCCTCGCCGCTGTCTCTCTTGGACTTGGAGAGTCAGCTATTAAGCACCGGCGGGCTTCTGTCTTTCCAGTCTCTCCGGAGCCCGCCCAGCTGCTCCAGGAAGTGCGTCTGGGCAGTGCTGAACCTGACCTTCCTGCACGCAGCCCTGGGTTCCCTGCACCTCTTCTTGAGCTTTTGCTTGGACCTTAAGTCCTTGATGGCCGTGTCCAGGTCCTCGTCACTGTCCAGGGAGCTGCTCTTGTCTTCGGAGCTCTCCTCGTCCAGGTGCCTCACCTCGTCTGTCTTAACCTGGCCCTGCGTCATGCGAGTGTCGCCGGGCCCCTTGGCTGCGCCCTCCCCTCCCGGGACCTCGCTGGCTTTGCCCTGGACGGGCAGGTCCCGCCCCTCATGGCCGGGCACGGCTCACGCCTGTCTGTGGTTGGCATCCTGGCCGCCATCTTTCACCACCTCTCGTGTTTTCTTGGGCGTGGACGGCCTTATGGCATGGCCGCCGCCTATACGTTTCCTTTTGCAGCTCAGCGGCGGGTCCGGTGTTTTAGAGACGGGGGCCTTGGGGCCACTGGTCTGGCTGTTGGGGTCAGGCGGTGAAAGTGGGCCCTGGGCAGCCTGAGAGCAGCTCTCACCTCTGGCCAGCAAACTCCCCGACTGTGCCTTGAGGGTCAAAACGTCTGGATTTCCTGATCGATGCTGTCGTCGCTGTCCACGGAGCTACTGTCGCCGTCAGAGCGGGAAGGCACGTTCGGGGAGTAGAATAGTGGGCTTGCAGACAGGGACCTGTCGCTGCGTTACATGGGGGCCAGCAGGGTAGTCTTGGAAATGCCCAAGATTGCTTCCGCGAGCCAGTTCAGCGGACGTGTCTGCCTGGCACGAGGACCGTTCTACAAACTCGCTCCTGGAAGCCGGGCTCGCTGGAGGCGGAGCTTTGGTTTCCTTCGGGAGCTTGTGGGGAATGGTCAGCATCTAGGCGCCCCGGGCAAGGGTCTGTGGCCTTGGTGGCCGCTGGCTTCCTCTAGCTGGGTGTTTTCCTGTGGGTCTCGCGCAAGGCACTTTTTTGTGGTGCTGCTTGTGCTGTGTGCTGGAGGGTCAGGCGTCCTCTCTCCTCCCGGAGCTGGGCCCTCTGGGGCAGGTTCCCGTTGGCCTCCTTTGCCGCAGCTAGTACACCTGGATGGCCTCCTCAGTGCGGTCGTTGCTGCTGGAGTCGGACGCCTCGGGCGCCTGCGCCGCACTCGTGACTTGCTTTCCCCTTCTCAGGGTGCCAGCGCTCCTCTTGACCCCGCTTTTATTCTGTGGTGCTTCTGAAGGGCTGCAGGGGGCTGCTGGCTTCGGGCTGCCCTTGTTCTCCTGCTTGGTCGTGACCCTGGACTTGAGGCTTCTGGGCTGCACGTTCGTCTTTGCTAACCAGGGAGTTTTGCGAAAGGCGAACTCTTTATGGGCGCCCCTCAGACCCTGCCGATGCGCCACCTTTGCGGCTGGCTCTTGGTGGGATTTCAAGAGTGACTTGGTCGAATTTTCGTTTGGGTCTGGTTTTTTATCTATTGACCCCATCACATTTTTGGGTCGCATGCTCTCTCTTCTCATTCAGAAACTGTTCTATTTCCGCCTTAACGCTCTGCTCGAAGGAGTCGTTGCTGCTCGCGCTGACCGGGGAGGCGGAACCCTAGTCCTCACTGGATCTCACCTGGCTGCCAAGGCCACCACCTGAGCCAGGTACAAGTTTTGGGGGGACACACGGAAGTCGGGGCACTGCCGTGAGATAGTTCTGGCTTACATCTACTGCCACTGCCTGCGGCCCTGGAAGGCTGGGCTGCGCCTGGCTGGCCCTTGCCAGCCCCGGGCTGTGCGGCTCCACTCTTTGCCTTCAGGTACTCCTGGATGGCTTCCCCAATGTCCCGGTCCATGGAATCATCACTGAATCTAGCACCGACCGGCCAAAGTCTGCAGTTTCCTCCTCCCTCATGGGGTCAAAGTCAGCAACAAGACCACAGGCAGGCAATGCGGGCTGCTCCTTGTGCACGGTGGGCTTGGCAGCTGGCTTGGCGTCTGCCCTGTGGCCCCTCGATGCAGCGCGCTCATCGCTGGTGCCCTGAGCAGCCCCACTGCGCTGCAGCGTGCTGATGAGCATCTGCACCCGGGCGCTCACCAACACGCTCTCCACGCCCTCGTCAGCCTCCGAGAAGCACCCGGGGAATCTAAAGCTCCCTGGTGGGCCAAAGGCCTCCCATTTGGACTGGGGAGCAACCCGTGGAGTAGCGTTCCTGAGAAACATTCTAGCAGACGGGGAGGGACGCGCAGAGGGACGACGCTTTATTTCTCTGCCAGCTTCATATACTCAAAAGGTTGGCGGCGGGGCGCGGTGGCTCACGCCCGTAATCACAGCACTTTGAGAAGCCGAGGCGGGCGGATCGCGAGGTCAGGAGTTTGAGACCAGTCTGGGCAACATTCTGAAACCCCGTCTCTACTAATAATACAAAAATTAGCTGGGCGTGGTGGTGTGAGCCTGTAGTCCCAGCTACTCGTGAGGCAGAGGCCAGGGAATCGCTTGAAGCCGGAAGGTGGAGGTTGCAGTGAGCCGAAATCGCGCCACTGCTCTCCAGCCTGGGTGACAGAGCGAGACTCTGTCTCAAAAAATAAAAAAAAAAAGATTGGCAAGTGGTGCCCATGAGATAAAGTCTGCAAATGCTTCTTTGCAGTTTAAAAAGGACGACGACTATAAACCCAGGATCAGGACGACGTTACGCATAGATTTATTCTTGACCTGACCAACAAGCTCTTGAAATTCTCTTTGCATCCAGGTCGACTGTGAAACGGCAGCCAGTGTCCCCAAGCGCCCCAGGGATAAGGCCTTCATCACTCCGAGGCATCCTCTCTCTGCTTTTTAAATAGACTTTTGACTCGGCCCGGCCCCCTGCCACCCGCCGCGCGGACCCTGCCTGCGCTTGCGTCCGGCATCCGGGGGAGGCGGCGGGCCCGGGTCTCTGGGGCTGGCCTTTACTTAGTTTTGTTTTTGTTGCATTTGCTTTTGGTGACACTCCCTTTTTGATATTCCACATATAAATGAGGCAATAATTTTCTTTCTATGTCTGCTTATTTCACTTAGCATAATGGCCTCCCTGTCCGCCTCGGCTCCCGCGCTGGGAGGCGGGGCCCGGGCCCCGCCTCCCCGCGCGCTGCGGCCACCGCCCCGCACCTTTTTTTGACTTTTTAATAATGCTCATTCTGACTGTGATAAGGCGGTATCTCATTATGGTTTTAATTGGTATTTCCCTTGTGATTGGTGATGTTGAGTATTTTTCATGTTTGTTGGCCATTTGTGTATCTTCTTTTGAAAAATGTCCGTTTGGCCGGGCGCGGTGGCTCACGTCTGTAATCCCAGCACTTTCGGAAGCCAAGGCGGGTGGATCACCTGAGGTCAGGAGTTCGAGACCAGCCTGGCTAACATGGTGAAACTCCGTGTCTACTAAAAATACAAAAATTAGCTGGGCGTGGTGGCATGCGCCTGTGATCCCAGCTACTCTCGAGACTAAGGCAGGAGAATGACATGAACCCAGGAGGCGGAGGTTGCAGTGAGCCAAGGTTGCGCCATTGCACTCCAGCCTGGACGACAGGAGTGAAACTGCGTTACAAAAACAAAAATCCATTCATCTAGTTTGTCCACTTTTTAACGGGATTATTTGTTTTCTTCTTGCTGATTTTCTTGAGTTTCTTGTAGATTCTGGATCCTTTGTTGGATGTATAGTTTGTAAATATTTTCTCCCATTCTGAGGGTTGTCTGTTTTCTCTGTTGATTATTTCTTTTGCTATGCAGAAACTTTTCAGTTTAAGTCCCATTTACTTAGTTTTGTTTTTGTTGCATTTGTTTTTGGTGACACCCCCTATTTTTTAGATTCCACATATAAATGAGATCATGCAATAATTTACTTTCTGTGTCTGCTTATTTCACTTAGCATAATGGCCTCCATGTCCACCTGTGTTGTGGCAAGTGACAGGATCACCTTTCTTTTTGTGGCTGAATAATATTCCATTGTTTATATATACTACATTTTGTTTATCCACTTGTCTGTTGACAGACACATAGGTTGTTTCCATATTACTTAGCTGTATATAGAAATACAGGTGGTTTTTGTATGTTGATTTTGTACTCTGAAAACTTGGTGAACTAATTTATTAGCTTCAATAGTTTCTTAGTGAATTCCTTAGGATTTTCTATATGTAAAATAATGTCATTTGCAAATAGAGATAGTTTTACTTCTTCCTTTAAAATCTGGATACCTTTTATTTCTTTTTCTTGCCTAATTGCTTTGTCTAAAATCTCCAATAGAATGTTGAATAGAATGATGAGAAGGACATTGTTGTCTTTTCCTGGATCTTAGTGGGAGACCATCCAGTTTTTCACCATTAAGTAGATGTTAGCTGTGGGGTTTTTGTAGATGCCTTTCATCAGCTGAAGAATTTTTTATTTCTAGGGTGTTGAGTGTTTTGTTATGAAAGGGTGTTGGATTTTGTCAAATGATTTTTCTGCTTCTATTGATATAATAATGTGGTTCTTGTTCTTTATTGAAATGCTATAGTATATTAGTTGATTTTCAGGTGTTAAACCAACATTGCATCTCTGGAATAAGTCCCACTTGGTCACAATGTATAATCCTTTTGATATGTTGCTAGATTTGGTTTGCTAATTTTTTTTTTTTGAGGATTTCTATACGTATATTTATAAGAGACTTTGGTCTTTAGTTTTTTTGCTTGTGATGTCTTTGTCTGATTTTAGTATCAAGATAATACTGGCCTTTCACAGAATGGACTGGGAAGTGTTCCCTCCTCTTCTGTTTTGATGGGGCAGTTTGTGAAGAATAGATATTAATTCTTCTTTAAATATTTGGTAGAATTCATCAGTGATGCCATCTGGGCCTGGACTTTTCTCTGGAAAGTTTCAAAATTACTAATTCAGTCATTTTACTTGTTATAGGTGTATTCATTTGTCAGTTTCTTTTTGAATCAGTTTTTATAGTTTATATTTTTCTAGGAATTAGTCTACCTCATCTAGGTTACCTAGTTCATTGGCAAATAATTGTTCATGGCATTGCCATTATAATCATTTTTATTTCTGTAAGGTTAGTAGTAATTTTTTTTATTTCATTCCTGATTTTGGTTAATTTGAGCCTTCTGTCTTTTATCTTGGTAAGTCTAACTAGAAGTTTCTCAATGTTGGTGATTTAAAATTTTTTTTCTGGTTTTATTGATTTTTCTTTATTTCTCTATTCTCTAAAAAATTTTAATCAAACAATTTTTCCCTGTTTTTTCACTACCTAATGTTTATACTTATTGTGTGTATTGGATAACTCTACAAAAATTCATCATCATGTACTTTCGTCATGAAATAGCCAGATATATCTTACATATAATTGTACTGCCTACTTTTAGAATTGCTTGTTCTTAAAGGCTTTGACTTCATAAAAGTTTTCACTCTTGGCCAATATTATTTACTACAGTGTGTTTTCTTCTTCATGAGGAACCATGGAAGAAATCTTTGGTCCAAGACCCATTAAGCTTTTCTGGAGAAGCTAAGTAATTAATTTAATTTAACCTTATAGATACTATGAATCTTATAATTGTTTGTTACTGTTTTAACTGCCAGCTTTCATGATAGTGTGCATTTTGGGGGATACTAACATTTTTCTCGTCATTTTTTTCAACTTTCTATATTTTACTTTCACAATTATAAGTAAATAAAGACTTGTTTTAACATAAATCACACTTTATAAAGAGCGGGTCTCTGTTGCTCTCCTTTTTTACTTTAAAATTTTTTATTTTTAATTATTATGGAGACATAATAGGTGTACATATTTACGGGATACATGTGATGTTTTGATACAAGCATATAATGTGTAATGATCAAATCATGGTAGTTGGAGTATCCATCATCTTAAGCTTTTATCACTTATTTGTGTTAGGAGCATTCCAATTCTAATCTTTTACTTATTTTGAAATATACAATAAATTATTGTTAACTATAGTCACTGTATTGTGACTATGTAGTGTTTCCATAGAACACTAGATCTTGTTCCTTCTATCTAACTGTCTTTTTGTACCCATTAACCAACTCCTCTTTTATCCTCCCATCCCCACTACCCTTCACAGCTTCTGGTAGTCATCATTCTACTCTGTCTCCATGAGTTCAATTTTTTTTTTTTAAGCTCTTGCATATAAGTGAGAACATGTGGTACTTGTCCTTCTGTGCCTGGCTTGTTTCACTTAACACGATGTTCTCTGGTTCCAAATGACAGGATTTCATTCTATTTTATGGCTGAATAACATTCCATTATTTATATGTACCACATTTTCTTTATCCATGCATCCATTAATGGGCATTCAGGTTAATTCCATGTCTTGGCTGTTGGGAAAAATGCAGCATTCAACATGGGAATGCAGATATCTCTTTGATATACTGTTTTTATTTCTTTTGGATATATACCCAGTGGTGGGATTGCTGTATCATATGGTAGTTTTATTTTTATTTTTTTGAGGAACCTCAATACTGTTCTTCTTTAGTGGCTCTACTAATTTACATTGCCACAAGCAGTTGTGCTTTTGTTGTTGTTGTTGTTGTTTTTCACTGTTTTAACATAATTATTTGGAGCTTCATTCATGATGGCATATGCATCAACAATTTATTTATTCTCATTACTGAGTAGTATCTCATTGCATGGGATTTGTTTTTTTTTTAAGTTCAGGGGTACATGTGCAGTTTTGTTACATAGGTAAACTTATGTCATGGGGGTTTGTTGTACAGATTATTTCATTGCCCAGGAGTGAAGTCTAATACCTACTAGTTGTTTGTCCTAATCCGCTTCCTCTCCCACCCTCCACCCTCTGATAGGTCCCAGTGTGTCTTGTTCCCCTGTGTGTTTCCATGTGTTCTCATTATCTAGCTCCTACTTGTAAGTGAGAACATGCAGCATTTGGTTTTCTGTTCCTGCGTTAGTTTGCTAAGAATAATGGCCTCCAGCTCCATCCATGTCCCTGAAAAACATTGCTCTCTTTCTATTCCTAGTTATATCCATACAAATGACCACTGATAGTTTTTGATTACTTTGTCCCTCCAGTTTTTCCTTCCTCCAGCATATACACAAGGATTTTAATTTTACCCAATTGAAGTCTTACTTATCTACACCTTTTAACAAGTCATCATCAGTAATTTTGGAATAGGCATTAGATTCACATGGTTCAAGATTCAAAAGAAAGAAAAGTATACACAGTAAAAAGTCTCCTATTCCTTTCCCTAAGCCACCCACTTCTTTTCAGAGGCAACTAATAAAAGTTTCTAGTTTTGCATTATTCTATACCTTGCTTTTTTCATTTAGCAATATATCTTGAAGAGCACATCTCCCTCTGTATTTAGCTTAATCCTTTTAGTGGATTTTTTTTTTATTTTTTGGGTATATCATAATTTATTTATGAATTTCATTGTTGAGAGACATTTAGTTTGTTTTTGAATGTGTGACACTACAAACTGTTGTGGTAATTTATCCTTATATATACATTTTCATGCACAAATGAGAGTACTTTTATAGTGTAGATTCCTAGAAGTAGAACTGCTAGGTCAGAAGGTATTCACATTTAAAAATTTTAAATTTGCTCATAGAATGAAGTCTTTGCTCATAGAATAGTCTTTGCTCAAATCTCACTTTACCAAAGAGGCCTATTGTGACCACTCTGCTTAATACTGTAACCTGCCCCTACTTCTCCCTGAACTTCTCTATCCATTGTACTCTATTCTTTTTCTAGCATAGTATATGGTTTACCTATTTATACTGCTTTTTGGTTACTGTCTTTTTCCCTCTGCTCCAAGAAACAGGAATGTTTGTTTTGTTCACTAATATATATTTCTAGCAGTTAGAATAGTGTTTGGTGCTTAGTAGGCATTTAGTAAATATTTATTGAATAAATCGAATACATAAGCAAACAGTATCCAAAATTGTCCTCCGTAAAAATGCCCAATTTCTTTTTTTTCCTCTGTATCTCAATGAATACAAAAAAAATGCTGACTTTCTTTACCCACTTATTTTGGATTTTTTTGGTCTTGTTTTTTGTTTGTTTGTTTGTTTTTGAGTTTGACAAATTTATTGGTATTTTACTAAAGATATTCATCTCAGTTGTTTCTCTCTCCCAGCTTGACCTTAGGTTAATATTTCATTTGGGTCAAGAAAAGAATATGAGAAGAGGTATGTTATTTTAACAAACAGGAAAATGGACAAAAATGGATAGTTTGCCTACATTAAAGTGAGTTAAATTCATGTATCTTAATATAATTAAATCATATAAGAACTAAGAGTTCTATATACATTTCCATTGTTTTACCTGGGGCTTATTCTAAACTTAAATACTAGTGAACAAAGTGTTAGGAATATACACAGGCTGCTTCTCTGAGTTATTACCAACTAAAAGAGCTCAGCGAGCAGTTACCACCAATAAAACAGTCTGAAGCTGCCTCCAAATACAATATTGTAGTAGGAGTTTTCAAGGAAATTTTTATACTGTATTTTTTTTTTGTCTGTGACTGTGCTTTTAAAGATGTGTTTAACTGTCACACTAAAAAAAAAGTTCGTATACAATACAAAAATACAAAAAGAAAACACCCTACAATACACAAATTAACGAAGTATGTGTGGTGAGATTCCAAAAAATGTTTGAAGATGCATTTTCTTTCCTTCTATTTCAGTATCTAAAATGTGCTTTTTGAGAGGCCGTTGGTCAGTATGTATACATTTAAAATAAACCATATAATTTTACTAGTAAGAAAGCCAGTAGTTAAGTTCAATTCAAATTGGATTTCACAAGTTAGTAATTTAAATCCTTAGACAAAGTTACAGAAAGTGCATCTTCTTGTTTTCCGTCTTCATACAATGTTAAATTTTTTTTTTTTGGTGTTTATACCTTTTAAAAAATAAAAGCAGCCAAATACTTAAGCAATATGTACATTTAAATTTTTGGTGGTGGTTTGTATTTTAAAAGAAACAGTTTTCTTATGATTCGCTTCAAGTTCTGGTAGAAATGCTTACAGGAACTAGCTAATAAACAAAAAATAAGAGAAGCACATTCAAAATACTGATTTACTTTGGTAGCAAATGGTTTTTTTTGAAGACTAATGAAGATAGACAAGACCCATTAAGGTGAAGTGGGCTATTTCAAATATTCAACAGTTTACATATAAAAAAGTTATTTTAAGAGCTAAGCGTCTGTATCCATTGATAGCAATGCAACACCTAGTTTATGATGACTTGAAAGAAAATAAATGCCCATAAAGAAAAAAGCTGTATTTTAATTTTATCTAAATGTACTTTCAGTCAATAGTTCAGTAACATTTTCCTCCCAATACAATACTCCCTCTCTCTATAAGGCTGTTCCTGGGAGCCAGACAAGTTTA
Organism: Pongo pygmaeus; assembly: GCF_028885625.2. NCBI lineage: Eukaryota > Metazoa > Chordata > Mammalia > Primates > Hominidae > Pongo > Pongo pygmaeus. The sequence continues at coordinate 56,854,621 of NC_072387.2, forward strand.
GGTAATAAGGGAGTTAAGAGAGTAACTGCTTGCAGTTTTGAATAGACAATTAACTTTTTGCTTCCCTCTTAATGTGCTAATAGTTGTGTCTAAAAAAATAGGCAATTCTTAAAAAGGTACCTTTTCTGATTTATTATCTGTAAACTTTGGAAACTAATCACACGAAACTACCAAACTAGCAAATGTCTTGAAATCTGTATATGAAACATAAATTACCTCTAATTTCAAACTCTCATTTATTAGTGTACCATTCAATCTTTTAAAAAGATGAAAAAGAAAAAAAAAAAGCAGCTCCAAAGATAGTCTTATACCATTCTTAAAAAAAGGAAACTGTTCTTTTTAACTTTATACCCACCCACACCGCAATTTCAAAACATCATTTAATTGTCTTGGTCATAGACATTTCGAAGATGAGATTTTATATTCCGCTCCCATAGCTTCTGGTTATCAGAAAACCCATGCTTTCCTTTATTGAAGGAGTTTGGTCCAGCTGATGTTGGTGTATCCCTTGCAATATTCTTCATCCTTATCTTTGCTTCTGGAGGCCTTTCCTCTGGTTCACTATCTTCATCTTCATTAAAAGCTGCTGCTACTGAAAGTTTTTGGAGCAAGAGTTGGAACAGTTTCTTTAGGCTTACTTGATCCAAGTTTGATGGATATGGGTGATTGCTTTCTTTGTCGTCTGACTACCTATGGCAAATCCAAAGTTGGAGATCTTTGCAGGCTTTGTTGGAGGTCTGCAGCTTCTTCTTCAGCTGATCGCTTCTCAGCGCTGTGACTGGAACTTTCCTCTCCATTACTCTGGCAGCTCCAGCTCATTGCAACTTTTCAGGCTTCTCCTCTCCCGCCTTCCCGTCAGCCATTTTCCCCGCCGCCTTGTTTTTTTAAGATTTTAGAAATCTTTCTAATACAAGTTGGGATATAAATAATTAGATATAGAAAATAGCTACAAGGTATTTCTTTAACTTTCCCCACCCCCAGCTCCCAACAGTCAAGAGTCAAGCCCTAAGTCTTGTCGTTTCTGTCAGAAGTAGATACAAGAAGGATACATCAAACACTGCTATAACACCTCTCTCATAGGATTCAAATCAGTGTGGAGATTATTATAGGCTCCAGATGAGTTAGGATATCTTTAAGTCTCAATTTAATAGAACTAATTGTTTTCCTGTACTTTAAATATCTCTACATTCTATGTAAATATAATATAGATCTAACAGATGTAGTCTTAAAATAGATGGCTATAATGTCAGTGAAGTATTTTTTCCTTATTTATATACATTATAACTTTCCTTATTTATGTACATTATAATTTTAAAGGCCTGATAGTCATAATTATTGATGTTCAGATTGGTAGTTATTTCTGTCTCTTATGTATTCAACTATAAACATTTAATCAAGTGTATGAGACCTAGATATTTAGCAGAGTTTTGGAGTAAATTATTTTATCAAACAAAGAATATAAAATAAACATTTCTATTTATGTTCCTGTTTTAATTTACCTCATTTATATGCATCTTGATATAGCATCATATTCTAAAAACTATTTTTAAAGCCAGGTTGATTCAGAATTACAGTGTACTTGAAAATCATCAGGTACCCATTATTAGTTTTCACCCACATTGAATCTGTGTTTCAGAAACTGTCTACCAAACTTTGTTTATTAAGCAATTATTTTCCCTAGTTTTATTCAAGGTATACAAAGCTGCCAACTAGTGCTTTTCATCAGCATCAGGTAAATTGTGTTACTATACTGCGTTGAATTTTAGCAAAGGTAAAGTATTTTCTATTTTAGTTATTGTAGCTTTATTGAAAGCACACATATAGGTTTTTTAAAGTATTGGAAAACTCGCCAGATTATCATTATATGACTTGGAACCCTAGAAACTCCTAGACCATGAGACTTAATGGTTAATGATCTCTTTCAGTTCTCTTTCAACTTGGAATTCTCTTATTCCAATGCCAACTCATTGCTCTTTTGGAAAGACCCATTCTTTCCTCTTTTGTCTTAGTACCTCCTCAGGACATATTCCCCAAAATGGAAATTTCAGTTTAAGATAATTTTCAGCATTGTGTAGAATAAGAATGGTTAGACAGCTGATGTCAGCAAGATGGTGGAATAGTAGCACTGTCCTTCAGAAACACCAATTTTGACAACTACCATGGAAAGAATGCCTTTATACTTGAGCATACATGGAGCATTCTCCAGGATCAATCATATGTCAGGCCATGAAACAAGTATTAATATATTTAAGAAGATTGAGATAATATCAAGCATCTTTTCTGACCGTAATGGCATAAAACTAGAAAGCAAAAATAACAGGAAAACTTGGAAATACACAAATATGTGAAAATTAAACATGTTCCTGAACAACCAGTGGTCAAATAAGAAATCAAAATGGAAATTTAAAAAAATATATATGATACAAATGAATATGGAAATAGCACATCAAGATTTGTGGAATGCAGCAAAACAGTTCTAACAGAAGATTTTATAGTGATAAATACCAACATGAAGGAAACAGTAGGACCCCAGATAAGTAACCTAACTTTACATCTCTCTGAACTAGGTAGAAAAAGAACAAATAAGCCCAAAGTTAATAGAAGGAGGGGGATAAGAAAGATCACAGCAGAAATAAATGAAAGACTCGAAAAACAATAGAAAAGAGCAACAAAAGAGTTGTTTTTTTGAAAAGATAAAATTGATAAACTTTTAGCTAGAATAAGAAAAAAAGAAGATTCAAATAAAATCAGGAATGAAAGAGGAGACATTATGACTGATACCACAGAAATACAATCTTGAGAATACTTTGAACAAATTATATACTAACAAATTGGATGACCTAAAAGAGACAGATTTTTTTTGCCACATACTACCTGCTAAGACTGAATTATGAAGAAATAGAAAATCTGAATGACCAATAACAAATAAGGGACTGAATCAGTAATAAAAAATCTACCAATAGAGAAAAGCCTCAGGACCTTCACTGGTGAATTCTACCAGACATTTGAGAAGAATACCAATCCTTCTCAAACTTTTTCAAAAATTTGAATAGGAGGAAACACTTCCAAACTCATTTAACAAGGCTAGCATTACCTTGATACCAAAGTCAGGCAAGGGTATCACAAGAAAAGAAAACTATAGATCAATATCCCTGATGAACATATGTGCAAAAATCGTCAACAAAATATTAGCAACAGCACTTTAAAGGGATCATACATCATGATGAAATTGGATTTGTCTCTGGGATGCAAGGATGGTTCAACATATGCAAATCTATAAATATACCACTTCAACAGAATGAGGGACAAATTATGTGATCATCTTAATAGATCCAGAAAAAGTGTTTGACAAAATTTAACATTCTTTCATGACGAAAACTCTCAACAAGTTAGGTATAAAAGGAATGTACCTCAACACAACAAAGGTTATATGTGATAAGCCCACAGCTAACATTATACTCAATGGGGAAAACCTAAAATCTTTTCCTTTAAGATCAGGATCAAGACAAGGATACTCACTTTGTCACTTGCATTCAACATAGTACTGGAAATCTAGCCAGAGATATTAGGCCAGAAAAAGAAATAAAAGACATCTGCCACAGTTTGAATGTTTTCCTCCTCTAAAACTCATATTGAAACTTAATTCCCAATATGGTAGTATCAAAGATGGGGCCTTTAAGAGGTGATTGAGTCCTGAGGTCTCTGCCTTTATGAATGGATCAATCTATTCAAGGATTAATTGGTTTTCATGAGAGTGGCATCAGTGGCTTTATCCCGAGCTAACATCTTAGCATGCTCAGTTCTCTCACCATGTGATACCCTGCACCACCTCAGGACTCTGAGGACTCATAGCTATTATTCAAAAAGTCAGAAGATAACAGATGTTAGAGAGGATGTGGAGAAAAGGGAACTATTGTTCAATGTTAGTGGGAATGTAAATTGGTACGTCTTTTATGGAAAACAGTATGGAAGCTCCTCAAAAAATTAAAACTAAAACTACCACATGATTCAGCAATCCTACCTTTTGGTATATATCCACAGGAAATGAAGTCAGTATGTTGAAGAGATACATACACTCCTATGTTCATTGCAGCATTATTCATAGTCGCAAAGATATGGAAACAGCCTAAGTGTCTGTCATTTGATGTATAGATAAAATGTGGTACAGATTGTTTTAAACTAATGATTGGGTTATATCCTGATAAACCCATTGTAAGTCAAAAATATCTTAAATTAAAATTGCATTAAGATCATGACAAACCCAGTTGAAAAATCGCAAATTGAACCATTGTAAGTCAAGGACTATCTGTTATATATATTGAAATTTTATTCAGCCTTAAAAAAGGTAGGAAATCCTGCCATTTGCAACAACACGGATGAACCCGAAGGACATTATGTTGTATTAGTCAGACACAGAAAGACAAATACTGCATGATCTCATTTACATGTAGAATCTTTAAAAGGTCAAATACATACAAACAGTAAAAAGGTGGTTAGCAGGGGTGGGGAGCCTGGGGAGAATGTGGAGATGTTTGTCAAAGGGTACAAACTTTCAGTTATAAAATGAGTAAGGGTTAGATGTGGCAGCTCACGCCTATAATCCCAGCACGTTTGGAGACCAAGATAGGAGGATTGCTTTAGGCCAGAGTTAGAGACCAACTTGGGCAACATGGGGAGACCCCCATCTCTACCAAAAATTAAAAAAAAATTTGCAGGCGGTGACATGTACTTGTAGTCCCAGCTACTTGGGACTCTGAGGTAGGAGGAGTGCTTGTGCACCCAGGAGGTTGAGGCTGCAGTGAGCTATTATTGTGCCACAGCAATCCAGTCTGGGTGACAGAGTGAGACCCTGTCATGAGACCTGTCTCAAAAACAAAAACAAAAAAAGTAGTAGTTCTGGACACTTAATTTACAGCATGGTTGATTATAGTTAATGTTTTGTATTCTTGAAATTCACTAAGAGAAATCTTAAGTATCCTTACCACATACACACAGACAAAATGGTGACTATGTGAAGTGATAGATATGTTAATTAGCTTGATTGTAGTGCAGTAGTCCCCCCTTATCCTCAGAGGATATGTTCCAAGACCCTCAGTAGATGCTTGAATCCACAGATAGTACTGAACCCTATATATACTATGTTTTTTCCTATCCTGTACATACATACCCGTGTTAAAGTTTAATTTGTAAATTAGCCACAGTAAGAGATTAGTAACAATGACTAAGAAAATAGAACAATTATGACAAGATACTGTAATAAAAAGTATGTGAATGTAGTCTGTTTCTCTCAAAATAGGTACTCTGCTCACCTGTTTTCAAACCATGGTTGACCATGGGAAACTGAAACTGTGGAAAGTGAAACCGTGGATATGGAATGACTGATATAATCAGTTCTTATTGTATAGATGTATCAAAATATCACATTGAACACCTTAAATATAAACTTTTTCATTTGTCAATTGTACCTCCATAAAGCTGGAAAAAAATGTCACCTCATTTGTTTGTTGGTGATTTCCTTTTTTGAAACAGCACATGTGATATTTGGTAAAAGGAGTTGATATTGTTAATCCATATAATTGGATCTGAGTTGTAGGAATTAATCTCCTTACTCAATGGTTTTCAACCTTGTTTGCAAGAGTAGTAGACATCAGTTTTGTAGCTGTTTTGCAGAAAAGCTAATTAGTAGCCCTTTGAGTATGGTGGCAGTTTTCTTTCCTATTTGGTTATACCTTTTTGGATGGATCATTTTTGGGCTTTGAGCTCAATAATCTAAGCAGAGAGCTTGACCAGAAACTTAGTTCTAGGTAGGTTATGTATCATCTGTTCAGAAAATGAGGTCTGTAATGTTGTTCTTTGTGTGTGTGTGTGTGTGTGTTACCCTTATTGATACTTACCAGTTTGCTATCAATGTGTGAATGGGAGCTGAAGAAACTATAGTGGAACCAACAGTCTTAACTTACACTTTGGTGGTTCAGTTGCTGCTTGTTTCTCTGAGCATACGGAGAAAAAAAAGAAAAAAAACAAAGAGAGAAAAAGCCACTCTGTAGCTACTGCCACAGCTTTTTTTTTTTTTTTTTTTTTTTTCTTTTTAGAACTACGTTAGTGTTAGTGCTGGACACTACAGGGCTCTTGGGGTAAAGTAGTGAATTAGATACAATATTTCTGTCTTCAGGATGCTTACATATTAGTAGTTGAGATAGGAACAAATGAGCAAGCAAGCAAGTCACAGTTCAGTTAAGAGCTGACAGGTTTATGAACTGAGTTCCGTAGGAGTTTTTCAAATTTATTTTAATTTTTCTGACCATATGCTGCATGATCTGTAAGAGTTCTTAAGGGAGGGAGTCCCAGGTGCTCAACTTTTGGGCAGATGGCCAGGTAAATCTGAATTTGCCAGGTACATGTTTTTCTGGGAATAGAATCAACTTTCTTACCCACAAAGGCATTGTGTTACTGGGTGACTGACTCACATGGTGTTCACCCCTGCATGTTGTTTCAAAAATGTGATTGAATACAAGTAAGGTCAGTTTTTACATTCCTCTTCTTGGCTTTGCCACTCTTGCCTTTTACTTCTGTGCACATCCAATAATGTCCTTAACACTAGACTGCTGTAAGCTCATATTATACAGGTGAAATTTTCTGGTGTCTTAGCCTGTTATTCCTTCTGTTCCTACGTATCACCTAGGTAAGGAGGAAATCTAGGAGCAAAAGATAAAGGCAGTTCTTCCCCCTATTTCTCTGTAATACCTTCATATTTCATTTAATGTAACCCTACTGCTAATTACTTATTACAATCTCATGAACTATGTGTAAGGATATATCTTTTGACCCTGAGGTAGAGCACAAAAGCACGTGTTTCTTATGACTTATTTTCATCTTTCATATTTCACAAAGTGCAAGCTAGATAGAACATTATTTTTAACTTTTGAAATTGCAACTTAAATTTATGTTGGTTATGATAGCATGCATAGTAGTAATTTTCTGATATTTCCAAGATGATTTATGTCACCACTTGGTGGAGCTCTTTTGTAAGTAAGCGCATTGTTTAAAAAAGCGAGTATAAGTTGTCACTAATTAGGGGTTATCATTAGATTGGTTCAAATGAACTCAACTAAATGATGGTATAATTGGTAATCTCTTCAAGTACTGAGTGTAGATTTTGATTTAAACTGTAATGTATGTGATTAAAATTTTGATAAAGATTTTTCTCGAGCATTTCTAATTTTTCTCCTGCTTTATGTAACTGTAGCACTTTTATTGACTTTTCTCCTATTTTACAATTGTAGATAATTTAAAAAATCTATGTAGGATTAATAAGGAAAATGAAAACTGTTCGTAATCCTACCATGTAGAGATAATCGTGAACATTTTAATATGTATTTTCATTTTCTCTTCTTTTTTTGTTTTTTCACAAAATTGGAATCAAAATATGTGCAGAACTTTTTATTCTGTTTTTTTCTTAATGTTATATGTTGGATATTTTTACATATTCCTTTAATATTCCTTGAAACTGTTTTGGGGTTTTATATTATTCTATGATATAGCTCTATCACAATATGTTTAACCATTCTGTTTTAAGATTTTTAGGCTCTTCCTACTATTTTTGCTATTATAAATAACTTTTCAAACATCTATTACACTAAATCTTTTTTTAATTTTTAATTTTTGTGGGTACATATCAAGTATACACATTTATGGGGCACATGAAATGCCCTGATGCAGGCATGCAATTCTGTTACTCTAAATCTTGACTCAACTCTATTTTTACTTGTTAAATTTTTAGCTATAAAACTGAGGTATTTTAAGGATTTTTATGTACCTTAACAAAATGTCCTTCAATTGACATTATTCTGAGGTTCACCATTTTCAAAATATGTTGAAAGTACCTTTTTTTTTTTTTTTTTTTTTGCAAAGTGCTTCTTCTTTGCCCATTTCCCCCCCCCCCCCACCATTTTTTGTTCTTTTTTTGGTGTGTGTGGGGGAATTGTTTTGGCTAGCTAGGAATTACTTTTCTTCTGTTTCAACAATTTTTAAAGTGCTATCCTGAGTCCTTTTCATAATTTTCAAGAAAACACGTCAGTTACAGATTTTAGGTTGCAAATTGTTGTTGGAAAAGGAGACCTGGAGCTTAAAAGAGGAATCAGGCTGGAAAGCAGAATGAGATATGAGAATCATCTGTATATGGAGATGATGAGGGCTATAGGAGTGGATGAGAGTGCTGAGGAAAAAAGAGAATGGTGGGAAAAAAGCCCATGGAGTTGAGAAACCCCATGAAAAAGTTGTGAGAGGAAAAGAGAAGAGAATGAGGATGTGAGGGCATTTAAAAAAGCTAATGAAAAAAGTTGCATGGAGGTATATTGAAGGAGAAAAATTGCAACAGTGTCAGATGCTGCATAGAGGTCTTTCTGGATGAAACCAAAAAAGGCCATTTGATTTAGAAAGCCAAGATTTTTGCAGACTTAGAGAATATCCTCAGTAAAATAATATTTGTGTGGTGAGAGGGGTGTGTGTTCGGGGTGTGTGTTCAGTGTGTGTGGTGTGTGTGCACTCTGATAGTGCATATGGTGAGTGTGTGTGGGAATAGTGAGAACAATGAGAGGTGTGTGTATATAGTGAGGGGGAGTATATGTATAGTGAAGTCAGTAGCTTGATAAGGTCTAGGGATGCAGGGACAGGTATTGTAAGCTTCCCTGTAGCCAAAGGGAAACTTTGAGAGAGAGAACTGTTAGAGAAGTTATAAAAGACAGAGAAAGGAATTAATACACTAGGTCTTGAAGGATACAAGAGGCAGTGTGATCTAAAATGGGAGGGAATAGGGGTGGTATTAGAGTTGTTAATTTGAGAATGGAGGAGAATATCCATTTGTCTAGGTCAGAAGAGAAGAGGAATTTATTGATGAAGATGAAGAAACATTTTGAGAAAGACCAGAATATATGATGATTAGAAATGATTTAATGTGTGGCCCGGTGTGGTGGCTCATGCCTGTAATCCCAGCACTTTGGGAGGCTGAGGCGGGTGGATCACCTGAGGTCAGGAGTTCGAGACCAGCCTGGCCAACATGGTGAAACCCCATCTCTATTAAAAATGCAAAATTAGCTGGGCATGGTGGGGCATGCCTGTAATCCCAGGTATTTGGGAGGCTGACGCAGGAGAATCACTTGAACCTGGGAGGCAGAGGTTGCAGTGAGCTAAGATTGTGCCACTGCACTCTAGCCTGGGCAACAAGAGCGAAACTCTGTCTCAAAAAAAAAAAAAAAAAAAAAAGAAGGATTTAATGTGGAGAAGAATATGAGGTTTTTTAGATAATGTGCATCTTCAGCCTTCCCAATAAAATATTTCTATTTAATTAAGAGGATAGAACTCTTAGTTCTAGTTAAGAGACAGAACTCTTAGTCCCTAGGTAAGAGGACAGAACTCTTGATGGGGGCAATGAGATTAAGGATTTCGATAGTGAAAATGTTAAGGACATCAATATAGAAATGTAATAAGAAAAAACCTTTAAATGGAAGATTACTAAATTAAGTGTTAGGAAACGAGGGTTTTGGGTCTGTGAAAATTAACTGGTTGTCTTAACTCTCTAGTCTTTAATTTTTTTTATTATACTTTAAGTTCTAGGGTACATGTGCACAACATGCAGGTTTGTTACATATGTATACATGTGCCATGTTGGTGGGCTGCACCCATTAGCTCGTCATTTACATTAGGTATTTTTCCTAATGCTATCCCTCCCCCCTCCCCCCACCCCACGACAGGCCCCAGTGTGTGATGTTCCCCTTCCTGTGTCCAAGTGTTCTCATTGTTCACTTTCCACCTATGAGTGACAACATGCGGTGTTTGGTTTTTTTGTACTTGCGATAGTTTGCTCAGAATGATGGTTTCCAGCTTCATTCATGTCCCTACAAAGGACATGAACTCATCCTTTTTTATGGCTGCATGGTATTATTCCATGGTGTATATGTGCCACATTTTCTTAGTCCAGTCTACCATTGTTGGACATTTGGGTTGGTCCCAAGTCTTTGCTATTGTGAATAATGCCGCAATAAACATACATGTGCATGTGTCTTTATAGCAGCATGATTTATAATCCTTTGGGTATATACCCAGTAAAGAGATAGCTGGGTCAAATGGTATTTCTAGTTCTAGATCCCTGAGGAATCGCCACACTGTCTTCCACAATGGTTGAACTAGTTTACAGTCCCACCAACAGTGTAAAAGTGTTCCTATTTCTCCACATCCTCTCCAGCATCTGTTGTTTCCTGACTTTTTAATGATTGCCATTCTAACTGGTGTGAGATAGTATCTCATTGTGGTTTTGATTTGCATTCCCTGATGGTCAGTGATGATGAGCATTTTTTCATGTGTCTGTTGGCTGCATAAATGTCTTCTTTTGAGAAGTGTCTGTTCATATCTTTCACCCACTTTTTGATGGGGTTGTTTTTTTCTTGTAAGTTTGTTTGTGTTCATTGCAGATTCTGGATATTAGCCCTTTGTCAGATGAGTAGATTGCAAAACTTTTCTCCCATTTTGTAGGTTGCCTGTTCACTCTGATGGTAGTTTCTTTTGCTGTGCAGAAGCTCTTTAGTTTAATTAGATCTCATTTGTCAGTTTTGGCTTTTGTTGCCATTGCTTTTGGTTTTAGTCATGAAGTCCTTGCCCATGCCTTTGGCCTGAATGATATTGCCTAGGTTTTCTTCTAGGGTTTTTATGGTTTTAGGTCTAACATTTAAGTCTTTAATCCATCTTGAATTAATTTTTGTATAAGGTGTAAGGAAGGGATCCAATTTCAGCTTTCTCCATATGGCTAGCCAGTTTTCTCAGCACCATTTATTAAATAGGAAATCCTTTCCCCATTTCTTGTTTTTGTCAGGTTTGTCAAAGATCAGATGGTTGTAGATGTGTGGTACTATTTCTGAGGGCTCTGTTCTGTTCCATTGGTCTATATATCTATTTTGGTACCAGTACCATGCTGTTTTGGTTACTGTAGCCTTGTAGTATAGTTTGAAGTCAGGTAGCATGATGCCTCCAGCTTTGTTCTTTTGGCTTAGGATTGTCTTGGCAATGCGGGCCCTTTTTTGGTTCCATATGAACTTTAAAGTAGTTTTTTCCAATTCTGTGAAGAAAGTCATTGGTAGCTTGATGGGGATGGCATTGAATCTATAAATTACCTTGGGCAGTATGGCCATTTTCATGATATTGATTCTTCTTATCCATGAACATGGAATGTTCTTCCATTTGTTTGTGTCCTCTTTTATTTCGTTGAGCAGTGGTTTGTAGTTCTCCTTGAAGAGGTCTTTCACATCCCTTGTAAGTTGTATTCCTAGGTATTTTATTCTCTTTGAAGCAATTGTGAATGGGAGTTCACTCATGATTTGGCTCTCTGTTTGTCTGTTATTGGTGTATAAGAATGCTTGTGATTTTTGTACATTGATTTTGTATCCTGAGACTTTGCTGAAGTTGCTTATCAGCTTAAGGAGATTTTGGGCTGAGACAATGGGGTTTTCTAGATATACAATCATGTCATCTGCAAACAGGGACAATTTGACTTCCTCTTTTCCTAATTGAATACCCTTTATTTCTTTCTCCTGCCTGAATGCCCTGGCCAGAACTTCCAACACTATGTTGAATAGGAGTGGTGAGAGAGGGCATCCCTGTCTTGTGCCAGTTTTCAAAGGGAATGCTTCCAGTTTTTGCCCATTCAATATGATATTAGCTGTGGGTTTGTCATAAATAGCTCTTACTATTTTGAGATGTGTCCCATCAGTACCTAATTTATTAAGAGTTTTTAGCATGAAGGGCTGTTGAATTTTGTTAAAGGCCTTTTCTGCATCTGTTGAGATAATCATGTGGTTTTTGTCTTTGGTTCTGTTTATATGATGGATTATGTTTATTGTTTTGTGTATGTTGAACCAGCCTTGCGTCCCAGGGATGAAGCCCATTTGATCATGGTGGATAAGCTTTTTGATGTGCTGCTGGATTCGGTTTGCCAGTATTTTATTGAGGATTTTCGCATCGATGTGCATCAGGGATATTGGTCTAAAATTCTTTTTTTGTTGTGTCTCTGCCAGGCTTTGGTATCAGGATGATGCTGGCCTCATAAAATGAGTTAGGGAGGATTCCCTCTTTTTCCATTGATTGGGATAGTTTCAGAAGGAATGGTACCACCTCCTCCTTGTACCTCTGGTAGAATTCAGCTGTGAATCCATCTGGTCCTGGACTTTTTTTGGTTGGTAGGCTCTTAATTATTGCCTCAATTTCAGAGCCTGTTATTGGTCTATTCAGGGATTCAACTTCTTCCTGGTTTAGTCTTGGGAGGGTGTATGTGTCCAGGAATTTATCCATTTCTTCTAGATTTTCTAGTTTATTTGCATAGAGGTATTTATAGTATTCTCTGATGGTAGTTTGTATTTCTGTGGGATCTGTGGTGATACCCCCTTTATCATTTTTTATTGCGTCTATTTGATTCTTCTCTCTTTTCTTCTCTATTAGTCTTGCTAGCAGACTATCAATTTTGTTGATCATTTCAGAAAACCAGCTCCTGGATTCATTATTTTTTTGAAGGGTTTTTTGTGTCTCTATTTCCTTCAGTTCTGCTCTGATCTTAGTTAATTCTTGCCTTGTGCTAGCTTTTGAATGTGTTTGCTCTTGCTTCTCTAGTTCTTTTAATTGTGATGTTAGGGTGTCAATTTTAGATCTTTGCTGCTTTCTCTTGTGGGCATTTAGCACTATAAATTTCCCTCTGCACACTGCTTTACATGTGTCCCAGAGATTCTGGTATGTTGTGTCTTTGTTCTTATTGGTTTCAAAGAACATCTTTATTTCTGCCTTCATTTTGTTATGTACCCAGTAGTCATTCAGGAGCAGGTTGTTCAGTTTCCATGTAGTTGAGCGGTTTTGAGTGAGTTTCTTAATCCTGAGTTCTAGTTTGATTGCACTGTGGTCTGAGAGACAGTTTCTTATAATTTCTGTTCTTTTACATTTGCTGAGGAGTGCTTTACTTCCAACTATGTGGTCAATTTTGGAATAAGTGTGATATGCTGAGAAGAATGTATATTCTGTTGATTTTGGATGGAGAGTTCTGTAGATGTCTATTAGGTCCACTTGGTGCAGAGCTGAGTTCAATTCCTGGATATCCTTGTTAACGTTCTGACTCGTTGAGCTGTCTAATGTTGACAGTGGGGTGTTAAAGTCTCCCATTATTATTGTGTGAGAATCTAAGTCTCTTTGTAGGTCTCTAAGGACTTGCTTTATGAATCTGGGTGCTCCTGTATTGGGTGCATATATATTTAGGATAGTTAGTTCTTCTTGTTGAATTGATCCCTTTACCATTATGTAATGGCCTTGTTTGTCTCTTTTGATCTTTGTTGGTTTAAAGTCTGTTTTATCAGAGACTAGGATTGCAACCCCTGCCTTTTTTTGCTTTCCATTTGCTTGGTAGATCTTCCTCCATCCCTTTATTTTGAGCCTATGTGTGTCTCTGCACGTGAGATGGATCTCCTGAATACAGCACACTGATGGGTCTTGACTCTTTATCCAATTTGCCAGTCTGTGTCTTTTAATTGGAGCATTTAGCCCATTTATATTTAAGGTTAATATTGTTATGTGTGAATTTGATCCTGTCATTATGATGTTAGCTGGTTATTTTGCTAATTAGTTGATGCAGTTTCTTCCTAGCCTTGATGGTCTACAATTTGGCATGTTTTTGCAGTGGCTGGTGCCGGTTGTTCCTTTCCCCGTTTAGTGCTTCCTTCAAGAGCTCTTGTAAGGCAGGCCTGGTGGTGACAAAGTCTCTCAGCATTTGTTTGTCTGTGAAGGATTTTATTTCTCCTTCACTTATGAAGCTTAGTTTGGCTGGATATGAAATTCTGAGTTGAAAATTCTTTTCTTTAAGAATGTTGAACATTGGCCCCCACTCTCTTCTGGCTTGTAGAGTTTCTGCTGAGAGATCCACTGTTAGTCTGATGGGCTTCGCTTTGTGGGTAACCCTACCTTTCTCTCTGGCTGCCCTTAACATTTTTTCCTTCATTTCAAGTTTGGTGAATCTGACAATTATGTGTTTTAGAGTTGCTCTTCTCGAGGAGTATCTTTGTGGCATTCTCTGTATTTCCTGAATTTGGACGTTGGCCTGCCTTGCTAGGTTGGGGAAGTTCTCCTGTATAATATCCTGCAGAGTGTTTTCCAACTTGGTTCCATTCTCCCTGTCACTTTCAGGTACACCAATCAGATGTAGATTTGGTCTTTTCACAGAGTTCCGTATTTCTTGTAGGCTTTGTTTGTTTCTTTTTACTCTTTTTTCTCTAAACTTCTCTTCTCGCTTCATTTCATTCATTTGATCTTCCATCACTGATACCCTTTCTTCCAGGTGATCGAGTCGGCTGCTGAAGCTTGTGCATTCATCACATAGTTCTTGTGCTATGGTTTTCAGCTCCATCAGGTTATTTAAGGACTTCTCTACACTGGTTATTCTAGTTGGCCATTTGTCTAATCTTTTTTCAAGGTTTTTAGCTTCTTTGTGATGGGTTTGAACTTCCTTCTTTAGCTCAGAGAAGTTTGATCATCTGAAGCCTTCTTCTCTCAACTTGTCGAAGTCATTCTCCATCCAGCTTTGTTCCATTGCTAACGAGGAGCTGCGTTCCTTTGGAGGGGGAGAGGCACTCTGATTTTTAGAATTTTCAGCTTTTCTGCTGTTTTTCCCCATCTTTGTGGTTTTATCTACCTTTGGTCTTTGATGATGGTGACGTACAGTTGGGGTTTTGGTGTGGATGTCCTTTCTGTTTGTTAGCTTTCCTTCTAACAGTACCCTCAGCTTCAGGTCTGATGGAGTTTGCTGGAGGTCGACTCCAGATCCTGTTTGCCTGGGTATCAGCAGCGGAGGCTGCAGAACAGCGAATATTGCTGAACAGCAGATGTTGCTGCCTGATCATTCCTCTGGAAGCTTCGTCTCAGAGGGGTACCCAGCTGTGTGTGGTGTCAGTCTGCCCCTAGTGGGGGGTGCCTCCCAGTTAGGCTACTCGGGGATCAGGGACCCACTTGAGGAGGCAGTCTGTCCGTTCTCAGATCTCAAACTTTGTGCTGGGAGAACCACTACTGTCTTCAAAGCTGTTAGACAGGGACGTTTAAGTCTGCAGAGGTTTCTGCTGCCTTTTTTCAGCTATGCCCTGCCCCCAGAGGTGGAGTCTACAGAGGCAGGCAGGCCTCCTTGACCTGCGGTGGGCTCCACCCAGTTCAAGCTTCCCAGCCGCTTTGTTTACCTACTCAAGCCTCAGCAATGGCGAGCGCCCCTCCTCTAGCCTTGCTGCTGCGTTGCAGTTCGATCTCAGACTGCTGTGCTAGTAATGAGCGAGGCTCCATGGGCATGGGACCCTCCGAGCCAGGCGCAGGAAATAATCTTCTGGTGTGCCGTTTGCTAAGATCGTTGGAAAAGCGCAGTATTAGGGTGGGAGTGACCCGATTTTCCAGGTGCCATCTGTCACAGCTTCCCTTGGCTAGAAAAGGGAATTCCCTGACCCCTTGTGCTTCCCAGGTGAGGCGATGCCTCGCCCTGCTTTGGCTCACACTCGGTTGGCTGCACCCACTGTCCTGCACCCACTGTCTGACAAGCCCCAGTGAGATGAACCTGGTACCTCAGTTGGAAATGCAGAAATCACCCGTCTTCTGCGTCGCTCATGCTGGGAGCTGTAGACTGGAGCTTTTCCTATTCGGCCATCTTCTAGTCTTTAATTTTTCATCTGTATGATGAGAAGTGAATCCAATGACTTTTTTAGATTAAAAAATTTTGAATCAAACTCAACTAAAAATGAACAAAATATATGAAACTACAATAATGAAGACATTACGATATTGGTGAAAAAAGACAACTAAATCAGTGGAACAGAACAGATAATCCAGAAGTAGACTCACATATATATATTGTTATAAGTTCATTTTCTACAGAGGTGTGAAGGTAATGGAGGAAGGATATTCTTCTCAACAAATAATGCTGGAGCAATTGGGTATCCAAATGCAGAAAATGAACTTCAATCCTTACCTCACACCATTTATAAAAACTAACCAGAAATGAAGCATAGACCTAAACTTCTAGACGATGACATAGGAGAAAGTCTTAATGAGCTTGGGTTAGGCAAAGATTTCATAGATACCTACCACTGAAAACATAACCCATAAAAGAAAAAAAATGAATAAATTGAGCTTAATCAAAATTAAAAGCTTCTGTTCCTTGAAATATACTTCTTATGGAAGTAAAAACACAAGCTGCATCTGAAATAAAGGTCACATTTTGCTTGTAGGAAAGTTCTTCAGGTCCTTAAAAATCAGAATCTACTTGTAGAACATTTCACTTATGCATTTTATCATATCAGATGATACTGTATTTCATTGTTTTGACTACTAAATGTTCTAATAAAATTCGCTCTTTAAAAAATGAATAAACAACATACTAAATTTTAGCAACTTTTGCTTCATTTTTTAATCTTTAAAAGAGAGAGAGAGAGAAAAAAAGGCTGGAATTGATGAAAGGACATATATTGAGAGCATTTATTGCCTGAGTGCAAAGAAGCAAACCAAAATGGTAAGAAATAAGCATAAAAATTTAAAGACTATGGTAGTTGGGGTTATTTATTAAAGAGACAAACAACCTTTGACATCTTATTAGTTCCCAAGAAATTGACCATATTAACATAAACACAAATACAGAAGTTGATTTTTGTTCATTTTATTAAGATATATATTCTTAATTAGTCATGAAAACAGTGAAGCAGTATGTACTTTGTATCTTCAGTTTCAGAAACAGTAAGTATGTAACATAGTTTCAAAATCAGATTTATTGAGGTATAATTTACATACACAAAATATGCCAATTTTAAGTGCACAGTTCAATACGTTTTAACAGACATATTCACTCATATAATCACCACCATTAAGATATAGAACTTTTTGATCACTCCAGAAAGTTCTTTCATTCTCCTTTGCAGTCATTTCCCAACACCTGCCCTCTGTTCCGCAGGCAACTACGGATCTACTTGTTGACTTTAAAGATTGGTTTTGCCTTTTCTAGAATTTCATATGAAAGGAATTATGCAGTGCATCCTTTTGAGTCTGGCTTTTTCTCAGTGTAATAATTTTGAGATTTATCTATGTTGTTATATATATTAGGACATTTCCTTTTGATTGTCAAATAACATTCCATTGTAGGGATATACCCCAATTTATTTTTCCATGCACTTCTTTTTTTTTTATATATATTTGGGTTGTTTGTAGTTTTTGGCCATTATGACTGAAGCTGCTATGAACATTCACATATAATGTTTTCATTTCTCTTGGGTATGAATATCTGGGAGTAGAATTGCTATGTGTTATGGAAAGTGCATATTTAACTTTATAAGAACTTCCAAACTTGTTTTCCCAAATGAGTGTGCCATTTTACATTTTCACCAGTGATGTTTAAGTGTTCCATTGCACTACATCCTCACTGACCCTTGATATTGTCAGTCTTTTACATTTTAACTATTCTAGTGGGTGTATAATTGTAATTTAAGTTGTAAAATATTTACATCCCAAGTAGCTAAAATTAAGAAAAAGTTTAGAGTTGGATGGTGGTAAACCTTTAATTACCTGTAAAATTTGGTAATCTGGAACAACTCACTTATCCTAAAGCTTTTATATAATTGATATTTCAAAATAATGTAAGATAGTATTACATGCTTTTTAGCTCTATTGTAATCTCCAGTTAAGTGTAAGTAAATAGTTCCAACTATTTAATGAACATTAATTTGACATTTCTTTTGTTTCCAACTTAATATAATCCAAATTTTACCCATAAAATGTAATATTTAGGGGTGGTATATATTGTGGGGAAAAATGTGTTCTAAAGATAGTGAAAAAGTACTCGAGTGATAATGATAGCCATCAATCATTAATAACTGATTGTATGCTATATACTATGCCAAAGGCTTTATAAATATAATTTCATTTAATTGTTACAAAATGGGGTACATATTCTTATTTTGATTTTACAAAGAAGGCAGTTAAGGAACTGAAACATGAAATACAAGGTTAAAAATACTTGAATAAATAAATTGATAAAAGGAATGAATGAATAGAGCAAGGAAAGAATAAGCGAATAAGAACGTGGGCTTTTTTTTCAAACAAATTATTTGTTATGGACTCTAAATCTCTTAACTTAGCTTCGATGACATTGGATTATTGAAAAATGAAACTATTTTGAGGAATTGACTGACCCCTAAAGTTTCCACAATAACTTATTTAATTTTTTGATCTTTCTAGTACTTTTTTGCCTTATAATATAAAATTTGAATGTTTGTTATTAGTGTAAAATGAAATCCTTTCAAATATATGCCATCCGAAGGATGTGTTACAAATATACGGTATTATAAACATTTATTTTGTATGCTGAATAAGAAAAAATCAGTTATAATACAGTTTTAACATAGTATCCAGTGTGTGAATTATTTAATGAAATATTTGATCTTTATTTTTTGTTCCCAGGGAGGTTATATTCAAAAGAAAAAGGAACTATGGGGAATCTGTATCTTTATTGCAGCAGTTGACCAAGATGAGATGCCGTTCACTTTTACTGAGCTACAGAAAAATATAGAAATCAGGTAAAGTTTCTTGTATAATATAAGCCTCTGCCATAAAAAGAAACGAATTCTGGATTTTCCTCTCAATAGACTTTAGTGAATTAGTGAGAAATGCTCAAATAAAGTAAAACGTAAAGAACTTGGACCAAATAGTGAACTGCCATTCTCTCATGGAGCCGTTATGAAAGTGTATTTATGCTGTATTTCTTTAAGAGGTAGCAGTTTGTGTCCTGGAAAAATTTTCATTGTGTCTCTCACTATTCATGTGTAAGCTTTCTTAATTGTGGCTGTTAATAAAGTGAACAGAAAAGCAAGGATTTGTAAATAGGCTTGTTTTATATTAAAACCTTTATATAAGTAGTTTGAGTTTATCTTAAAGGTATTTAGGTAAGATTTATTAAAGCCTAAGATTGTTTTAACATAGAGGATATTATAATTAAATGCTTTTTTCAGATTATATATTGATTTGAACATGCTACAATACTTGAGCCAGTTAATTACTTAATAGGTGTTTGTTGTTGAGTTTATAAGCCTCATAAGAAGAGTTTATTAATGTGTTTTCAATAATGTATGAACTTTATCTTCAGAAAGTATCCAGGACTTCCAGTCATTTTCTTTGCAACATATTTACAAAAATGCAACAGTATATATTTTTACCAAATAGGTAATGTTTCTCCTTGAACAAAGACATCTAGAATTAAACATAATTGATATTTTATTTAAATGAGATAGATTAAATTATTGCATTTTTGAAAATGCAACAAATACTTTTTTTTGCTATATCTAAATAAAATGTGGAAACAAAGGCCTTGTATATTTGTAAATATACAAAATAATAGAAATAACATAAATAGTTCATAGAGTCAATACCTGCAACACCACAGGCACTCACTGCTTCTCTTCCTTCCTTCTTTTCTTCCCTTAAGTTTCCCCTAGAAAAAAGGCTTTGTTGTAACAATTCAGTTTTCATGGTAATCTCAGGACAGGTAACCTCAAAAAAACTGGAACTGAGAGTAGTTCTTTAATAAATGCTATTCTGAGGCTGATTTCTTTTTCTCTGGATATATCTGCAGATTTGTTCCTTTCTCTTTTCTCTTCTAATCAACATTCTGATCTTCTATTCTTTGTCATTTCTACTCTTTCTTTATTTGCTTTTTCACATAGCTTGTCATGGCTCCCCCATTCCTTTCTGTATCATAGGAACTTTAATAACCTTTTGGTTCCCCTGCTGATTAGCTAAAGCTTTTATTTCCCCAGTGTTTGATTGGTCCAGCCCATTTTTTTGAGTGAGGGCTATAACTCATTGGTTGCTGGACAGCCTATGGATGGGTCAGGTGACTATCTTTTGTTTCAGTTAGCTGCTTTGGTATAATTCCTTATACAAAATTCATGATTAGAAATTAGCATGTGAGATGTAGTTGATGATTACTATCTTTAATATCCTATTGGAAAATGTATGTATTGATGTTTCAAATATGTTAATTTTTATGGAAAAGAGTAACAAAGAGTGATTTAAAGTTATTATTTAAACTGCTTAAATTTTTTAAATCAACTTTCCTTTTCCAAAAATAATTCAATTCTAAAATCATTGGTGGGGCAAATAAAGTATGCATTATGGTGTGTATCTCTGACAGGAGGGTGCCACAGGGCCCAGAGCAGGATGTTAGAGTCAAAGTAGGGTGAGGAGGGCATCCTTTGTGTGGGGGCAACCTGATGTGGCTGCTTTGTGTGCAGTGTCAGAGACTAAGCAGGGTGTGTAGGCAGCTGGTGCAGGGAGTCAGAGCACAAGTGAGGTGAGGAGGGCAGCCTGCTGTGGGGAGTCAGAGCCCTACCACAGTGAGGAAGTGTCTATGCTAAGGGGTGGGATAAGTCCAGAACTGGGAGTCAGTTCTGAGAAGAACAGAAAAGTGTCCACATGGGGGAGGGTGTGGCTTTGGAGATGGAAGATGGTTACTTACAGGGGGACTGATTAAATGAGTAAGTAAACTGAGGATGAATGGGTTCCAGATTTCCCACTGTCAAGGAAGAGTTACAAATATAGAAAGGGAAACACTAAAATGAAGCATATGGTTTTATATTGGAATTGGATAAATGGATGTGAACTCATGTTTTTTAAAACACATAGATACAGAATAAATATACGCATATCTCTTCTTGACCCTTCGTTTTCTTATATTCTCAATGATAAATAGATATAAGCATAGGTATATAGATAATAGAGGTGTAAGTTGAAGGCTAATTGTTTTTGCAAAAAGTAATTCCTTCCAAAGGATATAGTAGTGATTTGATGTAGAGCTGATAATCTTTTGAATTGAAATATCTATGATTTGAAAATGAAATAACACAAATTTTTAAGGTTACTGATTTACTTTTTTCTATTCTTTCCTTTGTAGTGTCCATAAATTCTTTAACTTACTAAAAGAAATCGATACCAGTACCAAAGTTGATAATGCTATGTCAAGACTGTTGAAGAAGTATGATGTATTGTTTGCACTCTTCAGCAAATTGGAAAGGTAAAGTAAACATTTTATTAGGGTTACACTCTGATTTTTTATGTCATTGTTCATAATTAGATTCTGGGAATTATTTAACACATTTAGTAAAGTTAGTATTACTTCTTAGACTTGTCCCTTTTAATGTTAGCTCATTAATTCTTAGCTTTCTTATTTATCCAGTAATATGCATTCTGAATGCTTCCTGGAAAATTAACCGTTTTATTATCCTTTCATGTCTTCCATTTGTTTTCAAAAACTTTAAGCTTATCTCCCATTTTAGCCTTCTTTGCCAGAAAACTTCTAGTTCTGAATAGAATGGTGACATAAATTTAAACTTCTTCCTAATAGTGTTATTTAGTTTGAAACAAGAAAACAGTGGCAATGGATGGTGTAGGTGACCTATACTATGAAGTAATGATTTGTACTCCCAATGGTGGCTTAGAGGACTTTTTCCATTACAGTTCAAGTAGGAGCATAATTAATATGCTTAGGTTAAGTTTTTTCTATACTTTTCATCAAAACTGTACTTCCCTACCCCAAATGTTTCAGCCCTTAATTTGGCATATGTCTGTTATCATGCTTGTTTTGAGGCTCATTTCATTTGTGGTTAAGAGAATATGAAAGTTATTGTGTTAGCTAAATAAGCAATTGTGTAATAGCATGGTAAAGGGAGAAGGGTAAAAGAGGCATGGCCCTATTCTGGAGAGAATGAGGACGGAGATAGAGGTGGAAAGAAGCATCTCCTTAGGAGGATGCCTCTATTTTCTCCCCCTTTTTCTTTTTTGATCACTAAAACTTCACAACTGTGGTGGAGGATGAGAAAAATTAGAGAAAAAACTCAAAGGCCTAGGGCTTTTGAAGGACTGTCTTTTCTTGCCCCTGGTTTTAATTGTAATATGGTAGCATTGGCCATCTTTTTTTTTTTTTTTTTTTTTGGTCTTTTCTTGATGAGAATATAAGCTTTTTGCACAAGAAAAAGGGGAATTTTTAATTATTAATGGAGATAAATTATCTAATTTGCATAACAAACATGAACTAATTATAGAATACTTGGAAAACACACAAAGGCATAAATAAACTATGAATCGACCAAAATGTCAACAGTGGAGAGAATCACTTTTCATATTTTAGAATGTTTCTTTCCTTTGGGTATTGTTTCACATTGAGTAGAATATTATATGTGTGTGTGTGTGTGTGTGTGTGTGTGTTTGGCTTTTAAAATTTACCTAATTGTGACTTTCTAAATTTTTTTCTATTCTTTAAACTTGTTTACAACCTTTTTAATTCATATCTGGTAGCTTATTTTAATATGATCCTAAATACAACGTTGCTTTAGAGTTTTTTTGGTACAATATTATTTAGACCCCTGAAAAACTGGAAACAACTGTATATTCACAACTAAAGTTAAACAATAAATATTAAACATATCTAAACATAAAATGTTATAAATATAAAATAAAATGTGATAAAGAATAATGGCAATATTGGAAAGTGCTTCTAATGTTAAACAAATGAAGCAGGATATACTCTGATTATGACTGTGTGTAAGGAAGAAACCTAGACCACTAATGCATAGAACGAAATGACTGGAAAGAAGTTTACCACAATGTTAACCCAAGTTTTATACGAGTAACTTCCATTTGTAAGGAGGATGTATTACCTCTCTAGTAAACAAAGCAAGCAAAAACTTCTTTAAGCCAACTTTAATGAGTATTCTATACATATAAGTACTTTAAGATCTATAATTATCAGGGGTTTTTTTTCTAGATATAGAATTTGGGGACTCATTGGTAGGAGTGATTTGGGGTACAGTTCTGATTTTTTTTCCTGCTATAGTAATTTCGACTGGATGCTTCCAAGTTGTTTTCTCTGCTGTCTGAGATAAGGAATCTGCTTGGATATTTGTTTCTGTTGTAAGAAGCAGAAATTACATAGTGGACAAAGCATTACGTTGTATATGTTTAAGGGTGAAGGGTAACTATAGTGGTGATTTTGGTCAGAGAAAAAACCACAGAAGGGAATGTCCAAATAGGGTTTACAGGAAAAATAGAAATTCACCAAGCAAAATGAATGGGAACTGGGAGCGAGCATCTTAGAGATTAGCATGTGTACAAAGCCAAAGCAGTGATATCAGGATGTGCTTTGATATTGCTAATGGCTGAAAGGTAAGAAGGGATCAGATTGGTAGTAATCTCGGACTTTGCCCTGCAGGCAGTGGAAACTCCTTGAATGATTTTAAATTAGGGAGTAACAGTCGGAATGGCCTCAAAAGACCACTCAGGACTTTGTAAAAGGGATTTAAAATTTTTATTGACAAATCATATGAGATAATTTAAAGAGTAAACTTTACTAACCTTAGGTGGATCAGCTGGGTTTTTTCTATCTTATTTGTACCTTTTTTTGAAGAGTAATTGAGAGGATTAACTGTAACTATATATTACAGTGATGTGAGATGTCATAAATTGGGAAAATCTACTTGAACTTTGTTTTATAATGCTGTACATTTTTTGTTTTTAAAATGTATACTTCTTAAAAGAAGATGAATAAAGCATGAGAAAACTACTATGACTTCTAAATTATGAAAAAATATTAAAAAGTCATAATGTTTTTCCTTTCAGGACATGTGAACTTATATATTTGACACAACCCAGCAGTTCGTAAGTAGTTCACAGAATGTTATTTTTCACTTAAAAAAAAAAGATTTTTATGGAATAATCTCAAACATCTTGATACTTAGGGTTAGTTTGATCGATTATAGCAGGCTACTTCATAAATTAAGCCCATAGATTTAAGTCCTGTGTAGATTATTTATCTTCTCACAAAGAAAATAGTATAAAATACATGCCTTGTACTACAAGGAAGAACTAATAAGGTGGAATTGATTCAGGACAACATATCACCAACTCTGAGAAAAATGCAAATTCGTTGACTAAATCTTTATTGAGGGTCTGTTACAGGCACTTTATTAACTAATAATCAGCATAATTTCTGTGTGAGAATAAATGTAAAAATCTGTATTAAAATTTCCAAATGATTATTTTAAATATGTAATGCATACTCTAACAGTATGCCCATGTAGAGCTCCAGAGTTTTTTCTTGGAAAAAGAATGAGTAGTACATGAGATTTTCTGCCTCATTGGAGTAGTATTGAAGATAATTAATATAAAGGGAAATTATATATTTACTGATTAATTGATATCAATCTATTAATTCCAACAAGTGAATGTCTATGGAAAGATTATCAAGGCAAAGTGTTAAATTGGCAAACTAAAGTCATCCAAACCTTCATTTTTCTGCTCACAGTGTTGATAATTAATCAGAAAAAAGAGCAAAAAATATTAAGGTAATTTGAAACAAAGTATATTATAGCATACTATGTCTTTTATATATTTTTATATTAGAATTGAAATATTCAGTATTTCTTTTACAAAATTTTTCTCTCAAAATGTGTAGTATTTTTTTCTTAATTTTTTTTTTTTTGCAGCTTCTCGTGGTCAAGAATGTATACTGTTCTGTGGGCTACATATCATATCTTAGAATTGTTAAGACATAGAAACATTAAATGAATAAACTCAGGTGTAAATTATGCATTTAAAATGGACTGCATTCTATTATGCATTTAACTAAGGTCATTTTTTTTTTAAATGCACAACAAGAAACACTCAAAAGATATATCTGGAAAACTTTCAGTGATACATTTTTGCTGTTTTTTTCTGCTTTCTATTTTTTTAATAGGATATCTACTGAAATAAATTCTTCATTGGTGCTAAAAGTTTCTTGGATCACATTTTTATTAGCTAAAGGTAAGTTCATTATATTTATTAAATGCTAATATTTCAAATGTAATAATTAAATTGGCATTCCTTTGGACTAAATTCCCCAATTTTTATTGAGTAATGTACTCCTCCCTCATTCTCTGCATGGCTTATTAACTGTTAGCAAGTTCTTATAATTCTGGTACTAGAAACAACCTGGGAAATGCTTTATTTCATTTTTGTTTCTAATAGTCCATCTTCCCTGCCTTTCTTTTTTTTGAAGAATAATGATGTTACTGTTTTCATAAAAATGATATTTGCTCATGATAAATAATTCAAATAAAATATTTTGGTCACGAAAGCACAAAGAAAAATTACCTAAAATCCACCCAGGGATAATCGGCATTAAAATTACATAATTGGGATGCAGTTAAGATATAGAGTTTTTATTATTTTTGTTTGTTTATGCAAACAGTGTTAACTTGTTATCAGTTGAAATAATGGGTTATAAGATAGTATTTGCAAGCCTCATAGTAACCTCAAACCAAAAAACATACAATGTAGACATGAAAAATAAAAAACAAGAAACTAAAGCATATCATCAGAGAAAATTCCTTTCACTAAAGGAAGACAGAAAGGAAAGAAAGAAGGAAGAGAAGACCACAAAACAACCAGAAAACAAATAACAAAATGGCATGAGTAAGTCCTTACTTGCCAATAATAACATTGAATGTAAATGGACTAAAGTCTCCAATTAAAAGACACAGACTGGTTGAATGATGGAAAAACAAGACTCATTTGATCTGTTTCCTACAAGAAACACACTTTGCCTATAAAGACACATACCGACTGAAAATAAAGGGATGGAAAAATATATTCCATGCTCACAGAAACCGAAATAAGAGCAGGGGTCACTATACTTATATCAGACAAAGTAGATTTCAAGAACAAAACTATAAGGACAAAGAAGGTCATTATATAATGATAAAGGGGTGAATTCAGCAAGAAGATATAACAGTGTTAAATATTTATGCAACTAATACTGGAGCACCCAGATATATAAAGCAAATATTATTGAGCTAAAGAGAGACATAGGCCCCAATACAATAGAAATAGCTGGAGACTTCAACACCTCACTTTCAGCATTGGACAGATCTTCCAGACAGAAAATCAACAAAGAAACATCAGACTTAATCTGCACTATATAGACCATATGAATCTAATAGATATTTACAGAACATTTCATCCAAGAATATACATTCTTCTTCTCTGCATATTGATCATTCTCAAGGATGTTAGGCTTAAACATCCTTGTTTAAGGATGTGTTAGGCTTAAACATCCTTGTTTAAGGATGTGTTAGGCTTAAACATCCTTGTTTAAGGATGTGTTAGGCTTAAACATCCTTGTTTAAGGATGTGTTAGGCTTAAACACATGTGTTAGGCTTAAAACATTAAAAAAGCATGAAATAATATCAAGCATATTCTCTGATCACAATAGAATAAAACTAGAAATTAATAAAGTATTTTGGAAACTGTACAGATACATGGAAATTAAACAATATGCTCCCGAATGACCATGGGTCAATGAAGAAATTAAGAGGGAAATTTTAAAAATTTTTGAAACAAATGATAATGGAAACATAACAAACCAAAACCTATGGGATACAGTAAAAGCAGTACAGAGGGAAGTTTATAGCTGCAATTGCCTACATCACAAAAGAGGAAAACGTCTTTTTTTAAAAAAACTTTTAGGTTCGGGGGTACATGTGATGGTTTGTTACATAGGTAAACTTGTGTCACAGGGGTTTGTTGTACAGCTTATTTCATCACCCAGGAATTAAGCCCAGTATCCCATAGCTATTTTTTCTGTTCCTCTCCCTCCTCCCACTTTCCACCTTCAAGTAGACCCCAGTGCCTGTTGTTTCCGTCTTTGTGTTCTTAAGTTTTCATCATTTAGCTCCCACTTATAAGTGAGGCCATGCAGTATTTAGTTTTTTGTTTCTGCATTAGTTTGCTAAGGATAATAGCCTCCAGCTCCATCCATGTTCCTGTGAAGGACATGATCTCATTCTTTTTTATGGGCTGCATAGAATTCCATGGTATATATGTACCACATTTTCTTTATCCATTCTGTCATTGATGAGCATTTAGGTTGATGCCATGTCTTTGCTATTGTGGATAGTGCTGCAGTGAACATTCACGTGCTTTTTTCTTTATGGTAGAATGATTTCTATTCCTTTGAGTATGTACTCAGTAATGGGATTGCTGGGTCCGAGGGTAGTTCTGCTTTTAGCTCTTTGCAGAATTGTCAGACTGCTTTCTACAATGTTTGAACTAATTTACACTTCCACCAAGAGTGTATAAGTGTTCTCTTTTCTTTGCAACCTCACCAGTATCTGTTATTTTTTGACTTTTTAGTAATAGCTATTCTGACTGGTGTGAGATGGTATCTCATTGTGGTTTTGATTTGTATTTCTCTAATGATCAATGATATGGAGCTTTTTTTCCATATGCTTATTGGCTTGCATGTATGTCTTCTTTTAAAAAGTGTCTGTTCATGTGCCTTGCCCACTTTTTAATGGGGTTTGTTTTTTTTCTTTTGCAAATTTGTCTAAGTTCCTTATAGATGCTGGATATTAGACCTTTGTCAGATGCATAGTTTGCAAAATTTCTCTCCCATTCTGTAGGTTGTTCATTTACTCTGTTGATTGTTTCTTTTGCTGTGCAGAAGCTCTTGAGTTTAATTCGATCCCACTTGTCAATTCTTGATTTTGTTGTGATTGCTTTTGGTGTCTTTATCATGAAGACTTTGCCCGTTCCTATGTCCAGGATCTATTTTTTTTTTGAGACAGAGTCTCACTCTGTCACCCAGGCTAGAGTGCAGTGGCACAATCTCGGCTCACTGCAACCTCTGCCTCCCGGGTTTAAGTGATTATCTTGCCTCAGCCTCCTGAGTAACTGGGACTACAGGTGTGCACCACCATGCCCGGCTAATTTTTGTATTTTTACTAGAGATGGGGTTTTACTATGTTGGCCAGGTTGGTCTTGAACTCCCGACCTCAGGTGATCCATGCACCTCAGCCTCCCAAAGTGCTGGGATTACAAAAATGAGCCACCACACCTGGCCTGGCCATCTTTAATCCTTCTTGAGTTGATTTTTGTATATGGTGTAAGGAATGGGTCCAGCTTCAATCTTCTGCATATGGCTAGCCACTTATCCTAGCACCAGTTATTGAAATGGGATTCTTTTTTCCCATTGCTTGCTTTTGTCAGCTTTGTCAAAAAGATCAGCTGGTCCTAGGTATGCAGCCTTATTTCTGGGTGCTCTATTCTGTTCCATTGGTCTACACTATTCTGAAAGAAATGTGCCTGTTTTTGTACCAGTAACATGCTGTTTTGGTTACTGTAGCCCTGTAGTATAGTTTGAAGTTGGATAATATGATGCCTCCTGCTTTGTTCCTTTCGCTTAGGATTGCCTTGGCTATTCAGGCTCTTTTTTGGTTCCAGTTGAATTTTAAAATAGTTTTTTTTATTTCTGTGAAGAATGTCATTGGTAGTTTGATAGGAATAGTCTTGAATCAGTAAATTTTTTTGGACAGTATGGCCATTTTAATGATATCGATTCTTCCTATCCATGAGCATGGGATGTTTTTCCATGTGTTTGTGTCATCTCTGATTTCTTTGAGCAGTGTTTTGAAATTCTTGTTGTAGAGCGCTTTTACCTCCCTGGTTAGTTGTATTCCTATGTATTCTTTTTGTGGCAATTTTTAATGGGATTGCCTTTCTGATTTGGCTCTCAGCTTGGCTCTTGTTGGTGTGTAGAAATACTAGTGATTTTTATACATTGATTTTGTATCCTGAAACTTTGCTGAAGTTGTTGATCAGCTGAAGGAGCTTTTCGGCTCTAAGACTATAGGGTTTTCTAGATGTAGAATCATGTCATCTGCCACAGAGATAGTTTGACTCCCTCTCTTCCTATTTGGATGCCCTTCATTTCTTTCTCTCACCTGATTGCTCTGATTAGGACTTCCAATACTTTGTTGAATAGGAGTGGTGAAAAAGGGCATCCTTGTCTTGTGCCAGTTTTCAAAGGGAATGCTTCAAGCTTCTTCCCATTCAGTATGATGATGGCTGTGGGTTAGTTATAGTTGAAAAAAAGAGGAAAAATGCAAATAAACAATCTAACATTGTATCTTAAAGAAGTACAAAAATAAGAGCAAATCAAACCTAAAATTAGTAGAAGAAAAGAAAGATCAGAGCAGAAGTAAATGAAATTGCAATGAAAAAAATTGCAAAAGATCAATGAAACAATGTGTTTTTTAAAAAAGTTAAACAAAATTGACAAGCCTTTAGCTAGATTAAGGAAAAAAGAGAGAAGATACAAATAAAATCAGAAATGAAAAAGGAGACATTACAACTGATACTGCAGAAACTAAAAGTATCATTAGTGGCTTCTATAAGCAACTATATGCCAATAAACTGGAAAATATAGAAGAAATGGGCAAATTCCTAGACATGTACAACTTACCAAGATTGAACCAGGAAGAAATCCAAAACCTGAACAGACCAATAACAAGTAATGAGGTTGAAGCCATAATAAAGTCTCCTAGTAAAGAAAATCCTGGGACCTGATGGCTTCACTGCTGAATTGTACCAAACATTTAAAGAAGAACTAATGCCAATCCTACTTACAGTATTCTGGAAAATAGAGTAGGAAGAAATACTTCCAAACTCATTCTACAAGGCCTGTATTACCCTGATACTAAAACCAGATAAAGACCCATTAAAAAAAAGAAAACTATAGGCCAGTATTTCTGAGGAATATTGATACAGAAATCTTCAACAAACACTAGCAAACTGAATTCAATAATACATTAGATAGATCATTCATTATGTCACAGTGGGATTTATCCCTGCAATGCAAGGATGGTTCAACATACACAAATCAATGTGGTATGTCATATCAACAGAATGAAGGACAAAAATCATATGATCATTTCAATTGATGCTGAAAAAGCATTTGATAAAATTCAGCATCCCTTCATGACCAAAACCCTAAAAAAACTGAGGATAGAAGGAACATAACGTAATAAAAGCCATATATAACAGACCCACAGCTAGTATAATACTTAATGAAAAAATGAAAGCCTTTCCTCTAACGTCTAGAACATGACGAGGATGTCCACTGTCATCACTGTTATTCAGCATAGTACTGGAAATCCTAGATAGAGTAGTCAGACAAAAGATATAAAGGGAATCCAGATTGGAAAGAAAGAAGTCAAGTTATCCTTGTTTGCAGCTGATACAATCTTATATTTGGAAGAACCTAAAGACTCCACAAGAAAACTATTAGAACTAATAAACATGTTCAGTAAAGTTGAAGGATAGAAAATCAACATACAAAAATCAGTGATGTTTCTGTATGCCAACAGTGAATAATGTGAAAAAGAAATTTAAAAAGTAATCCTATTTACAATAGCCACACATAAAATAAAATGCCTAGGAATTAACCTCAGAAGTGAAAGATCTCTATAATGAAAACCATAGAATACTGATGAAAGAAATTGAAGAGCACACCAAAAAAATGGAAAAAATATTTTATGTTTTTCATGGATTGGAAGAATTAATATTATTAAAATGTCCATACTACCCAAAGCGATCTATAGATTCAATGCAATTCGTATCAAAATACCAATGGCATTCTTCACAGAAATAGAAAAAACAGTCCTAAAATTTATATGGAACTACAAAAGGCCCAGAATAGTGAAAGCTATCCTAAGCAGAAAGACAACGTTGCTTGACTTCAAATTATACTACAGAGCTATAGTAACCAAAACAGCATGGTACTGGCATAAAAGCAGACACATAGACCAATGGAACAGAACAGAGAGCCCAGAAACAAATCCACACACCTACAGTGAACTGATTTTTGACAGTGGCCAAGAACATATGCTGGGGAAAAGACAGTCTCTTCAATAAATGGTGCTGGGGAAACTGGATATCCATATGCATATCCATATGCAGAAGAATGAAACTAGACCCCTATCTGTCATATCCATATGCAGAAGAATGAAACTAGACCCCAACTGCATATCCATATGCAGAAGAATGAAACTAGACCCCTATCTGTCACCATATACAAAAATCAAATCAAAATGATTAAGGACTTAAATCTAAGACCTCAAACTATGAAACTACTATAAAAACATTGGGGAAAATCTCCAGGACATCGGTCTGGGCAAAAATTTCTTGAGCAATACCTCACAAACACAGGCAACCAAAGCAAAAATGGACAAATGAGATCTACATCAAGTTAAAAAGCTTCTACACAGCAAAGGATACAATGAATGAAGTGAAGAAACAACCCACAGATTGGAAAAAATATTTGCAAACTACCCCTCTGACAAGCAATTAATAACCAGAATATATAAGGAACTGAAACAACTCTATGGGAAAAAATCTAATAATCTGACCAAAAAATTGGCAAAAGAGTTGAATACATATTTCTCAAAAGAAGATATACAAATGACAAACAGGCATATGAAAAGGTGCTCAACATCTGTGATCATCAGAGAAATGCAAATCAAAACTACAATGAGATATCTATCTCACTGCAGTTAAAATGGCTGATATTCAAAAGGCAGGCAATAACAAATGCTGGCTAGGATGTGGAGAAAAGAGAACCCATGTACACTGTTGGTGGGAATGTAAATTAGTACAACTACTATGGAGAACAGTTTGGAAGTTTCTCAAAAAAATTAAAAATTGAGCTACTATGTTATCCAACAATCCCACTGCCAGGTATATACCCAACAAAAGGAAGTCAGTATATCAAAGAGGTATCTGCACTCCTATGTCTGTTGCAGCACTGTTTACAATAGCTAAGATTTGAAAGCAACTTAAGTGTCCATCAACAGATGAATGGATAAAGAAAATATGGTACATATACACAATGGAGTACTATCCAGCCATAAAAAAGAACAAGGTCTAGTCATTTGTGACAACATAGATGGACCTGGAAATCATTATGTTAAATGAAATAAGCCAGGTACAGAAAGACAAACATCACATATTCTTATTTATTTGTGAGATCTAAAAATCAAATCTGAACTCATGGACCTAGAGAGTAGAAGGATGGTTACCAGAGGCTGAGAAGGGTGGTGGAGGTTTGGGAGAGGTGAGGATGGTTATGGGTCCACAAACATAGGAAAAATGAGTAAGACTTGTTTGATAGCACAACAGGGTGACTTTAGTCAATAATACCTTAATTGTACATTTTAAAATAGTGTAATTGGATTGTTTGTAACTTAAAGGATAAATGCTTGAGGAGATGGATATCCCATTCTCCATAATGTGCTTATTTCACATTGCATGCCTGTATCAAAACATCTCACATACCCCATAAATATATGTACTATGTACCCACAAAAATTAAAATTTAAAAAATTATGTAATTGTTATTCCAGATATATCTTCATATATACATTTTGATTAAAAAGATGGGTAGTTGAGTGCATTCACGAATATAATTTTCTAAGACTAGGTTCATATTACAGTGCTACCTTTAAAATATAAAAATTAATTTCACTGAAATTTTATAGAAGAAAAAGAGAAATGGAAGGAATTGCTTAAATTTAGATAAGTATTTTGTCACTTTAAGTGATATTATTTCTAAAATTATTTCTCTAAGATTATGAAAAAATGTGAAAAAAATTAAGAGGTTACAATCTTTATTTTATTTAAGTTTGTGTTTTTTTATTTAAAGCAATATACATTAATCTGGTTGAAGAAGGTTACTATCCTCACTCTTCCTGGTGCCTCCCCCTCTCCATTTTCAGATTAGTCCATTTTATTGTTATGGCATTATCAAGTATTATAACATTTAAATTCTATTTTGTCATTATGATTATTGCATTTGGTTAGTCTCAGTTCTGTATTTAAATGGATTCTAAGGTTATCGTAACTCCTATATCATAGTTTCTCCATTTCTCAGTTCTTTATTTCTATTCATCTCTTAGCTGGCTGTATTTTACAATCAACAAGTTTTTAAAAATATGATTTTTGGTTCCATGTTCTTTATGTTTGACATGTTTATGAATCATGTCTATAGCTTTTATACTTGAAGGACAGCTTTGTCATGTATTCTATTCTTGTGTCATATTTTGTTTCCCTAAGGACAATATTTTCTGGCAATGAACATTGCTGTAGAGAAAGCTGAAGACTAGCATAATTCCGCTCCTCATTTACTTCCTGAAGAATTTTTTTTTTAATTTGAGGTTTAATACCTTAACCAGGATAATATTTCTTGATTTTGTTATTCTGTATTAGCTTTTTTTTTTTTTTGAACACCATATCCGTTTTTAAACTGAAGGTCCTGCTGTTCATTTTAGAAAATCTTAACATACTCTATTTAAAAATATTCTATTCAGCTAGGTTGTTCTATACCATTGTATTTTGGGAACATTTTCTTATGTTGGATTGCTTTTATTCTCCCTATTTATTGTCTTCTCTCATATTATTCTGAATTTTTAAATCTTTTTCTTACATATTGGCTGTTTTTATCTCAAGCATTTTTTCCATTTTGAGCTAAACTATTTTTGTAATGGTGTTATTTGGTCCTCAGCTTTTTTCTTAGCTTGTCTAGTTCCTTGCTTTTATATAATTTGTTCATTAATTTCTTTTTTATGATACATTTTTATTGAATTGGATTTATAATAGACGAATTATTCAATAATATGTATTTGGATCACTAAACAAATATATTGAGAATAGAGAATAGCAAATGGATTTTAACCCTCCTGCTAACCCAGATCAATTGCTAGTGGCTTCCCAGCCCATTGTGTTAAGAAGGACTCTAGATTAGCATCAGGTCTCTACAGGGAGGGGTACACTTAGTGATGTGATGGCTGCCACGTAAAAGCTGTGAGGTGGTGATGGTGATGCTACCCTCTTATCTCAGAGGCACGTTTATATTTCATATAGTACATTACAGGTGACTAAAGGTCATGGTTGTGCATCAGAGAGGGTAAGATGATGATCAGGAGAAGCTTCAATATTACCATTTATTTATTGATTCAACAGTTAGTTATTTATTAGAATTTACAATGTCTCAAGCATGATATTAGGTGCTAGGTTAAAGTGGTGGAAGATATATGTGTTCCCTGCTCAGCTAGAACTTAGTCAAGTAAGGGAGATAGACATTAAATGAAAAATCACAGAAATACTTAACTACATTTGCGATAAGGAATGTAAAGGGAAAGTGTAATCTCCCAATGGGTTCTTCCTGCTGGCTGGACAGACAAAATCAATCCACCAAGATTGTGGCATTGCAGTAGAGAGAGTTTAATTGACCACTAGGCTGACCCATGTGGGAGAACTGGAGTTATCACTCAAATCAGCCTCAGCTGGTTACGTTCTTAGTGCAAGAACTCATAGGGCATTTTCTTCTTTTAGATTATCTTTCAGGTTGGGTTCTCTGTCTGATTTTTTTCCCCGTCTTATGTTGTGATTTTTTTTTGATTTTCTATGTTTACATAATCACTGTGATTTTCCCCCTCATATTGCTGGGACTGTATGTGTGTAAGTAACCCTGATTTCATGTTCTGTTTTCTCTGATTTAATGTGAGTGAATATCCCTTCACTCTGCACTTAATCTGTGACTTGTTTATGTTCCCCAAAGAGCTATGGTATGGGAGCAGGCATTTTTATTATATCTGCTTTTAGTCAGGAGGTAAGGGAGAAAGTAGATAATTCAACTGTAATGATACAAGCTGTTGTGCTGAGTTTTTGTTAGAATGAACTTTATAACAGAACACTTCTAGTGGCAGTTTTATCTTTTTTCTATAGCAGGATTGTTTTGGGATTCAAACTGTCCCCAGTTCAACACAGTATGCTAGAGTCTCTATGTTGTCAGAAAAATAAGCTATAGTTGTTTACTTCCTCCATTTTACCCTTCTCTTATCAGCAGTTTCTCCCTCCAAGTCAGAGAGGCAAAAGATGAGGATACCTTTTGAATTAGTCTCACTCAGTCTCTCATTTGATATTGGTACCAGCACTTTAATACCTAATAAAATGAAAGCAAGAGAATGTACTTGAGAGAGATTCTTTCATCTGACTTCATTTTACCGTTTTTACCTAGAAATCCTTGATATTATTCTTTACCACTATGGTATTTTAAAATAACTTATTTGTGAATATATTGCAAACATATTTTTTGCACCATACCATTGTATCTAGAAAACCTATAAAGATGTAACGTTATCTGTTTTCTCACAAAGTTTCTGCACTTCCAATGTTTGCTGAGATTATTACTGGTTTAGCAATCAGATACTCAGAAAATAGAAAGTGAATCAAATTGAACTTCTCTTTTAAAAATAATGTATGACATGGAGCCATAAGCAAATTTGTAATAGCTGTGTTTTATCATGATTTGTATATTTTATGTAACTACACTATTTGTTTTCTTAGGTATCTGTTATATGCATTTATTTTCTCACAGCCATCTAGTTGTGTATATATTCTAATAACTTTAAAGATTTTATGGTGAACCATTATTTTATAGATGACTTTAAATTTATATACTAACTTTGTTATCTCTTAATGGTTTTGGTTATTGTAAGATTTTAGAGGGGTTAAATTAAAAATATATAAGGTTTAGATATAAATAATTGGAATAAAATCATAATTTTATAAATAAAATAATTATTTTACATTTTTAGATAATGAGAATAAATTGAATAATTGGAATTAGAATAAATTCTAATAAACTTAGTAATTTTATATAATAAATATACTTATAAAATTGGTATTAAATATTTGAATTCTAAGTATTATATTATAAATAAAGTATTTATTATACAAATATAAATAAAATATTTATAAAATTAGAATTAAAGATTAGCATTTATCATACTTCAAAATCTTTCTCTGGAGTAATACTTCTATAGTTCTTAAAATTAGAAATAAATGTGAAAAGCAAAATTTTAATGATTTTAGACATAAAGAATTAATTATTACAGAAATACTTAAATGTAAAATTCTCAGAGTAGAATTAACACTTGATTTATAATTCTGTAATTTTATATATTTCTATTTTACGTATTTTATACCTTTTAAAACAGATTTTTTTTTTTACAAAAAAAAGAAAATCTTTACCATGCTGATAGTGATTGTTGAATGAGTGAATTTATGGATATACTCTACCCTACGATTTTCTCTCATACAAAGATCTGAATCTCTAACTTTCTTTAAAAATGTAAATTTTTTTTCAGGGGAAGTATTACAAATGGAAGATGATCTGGTGATTTCATTTCAGTTAATGCTATGTGTCCTTGACTATTTTATTAAACTCTCACCTCCCGTGTTGCTGAAAGAACCATATAGTAAGTATTTAATTTATGCCCCTTTTACTTTCTCATTCAGCAGTTGCTTATTGAATGTCTAGTGGGTACCAAACATGGTTCTAAGGCTGACAGGATGATAAAAAATAAATCAGACATGGACTTTGCCCATAAGTAGTGTAAGTTATAGAAGGAAAGATAAGACATGGAAACAAATGATTAGAGTATATGGTAGAAAGTGGTTTGGGTCAAAATACAACAAGTGGAGGTTTGGGAGACAAGAAAGTTTTTCCAGCTGTGGAAGACCAAAGAATACCATATAAAAGAAGTAGTATTTGAAATTAACATGGAAGAGTGGTTAGGGTTGGGGAAAGGCATTCTCAGTAAAGATGTTGGGAGAGGGCATTCCCAGTGAAGAAAAGCAAGAAACAAGAAAAATATATGAATGAAATTGCATGGGGAAGAGTGGCCTATTCTAAGGGAACAGCTTAACTAAGTTTTTATTACTATTGGATGTTGTAATAACTATGTGTTTTTTTGTATATAAGCTATAACTCATACTATTTCAGTGGGTGATGAGTGATGAGATGGGAAGTATATTTAAATAAAAATAACTTGCTAATATAATTAGATAGCATTAAGGAAGTATGAGTAAGGTATATTCCTTTTAGCCTAGAATTGCTTCCTTTCATGGCTTCAAGAGTAGGATTTCAAAGTCACTTATTATATTATTATATACAGAAAAAT
The DNA here is from genome assembly GCF_028885625.2 of Pongo pygmaeus. NCBI lineage: Eukaryota > Metazoa > Chordata > Mammalia > Primates > Hominidae > Pongo > Pongo pygmaeus. Next base: position 56,891,551 of record NC_072387.2, read on the forward strand.
ATAAACTTACCTAAGTTGAGACTAATTCCTTGCTTCTAAAATGATGAAAGTATTAATGCTAAAAATAACAGATAACATGGAAGTTTCAAAGTGTTGTTGAAATGGATGGAAGGATGAAACCTCGTTAAACTTTGTGAACAAGAATTTAGTGGAAAAATGAAGTATGGAGCAGAATTTTGAAAATGTGTTGAACATGGTTTGGCAAAGAAGGCAGAAACCTTCATTTAGCAGAAACCACATGCAAAGAAAGAAAGAAAAAAAATTCTATATAGAAAACAAATATACTTCAAATTTTGTCCCAAATTTTATAAATTTCCTTTATATACCCTTTCCCCACTTTTTTTCAATGTTATAACTTTAATAAGTTGATGTTGCAAGTTACTTTAGGTTGACAGTCTTTGTTCTTTTGGATAATTCAAATGTACATTTGAATTCTCTAAGTGCTCTGTAAAGAGAAATCAGCATGGGGTATTATTGAACTGACTGAATATGGTAACTCTTAGTTAAATTTTGTTGTAGAGAATTTCAAATGAATACAAAAATAGTAGTATAATAAGCCTCCATGTACTTATCATGTAACTTCAACAGATAACTTACAGTTAATCTGTAGCCCCATCGCCTGCTCAGTTCCCCCAGCTGTATTATTTTGAAATACATCTTTGCATACCATTTCATCCTTATACATCTCAGTATGTATCTCTAAAAAATACTTTTTAAAAAGCATAATTACAGTGCCGTTTGTTATCACACCTAAAAATCAATAGTGACTCAATATTACTGAATGTCTAGAAAGTGCTCAGATTTTCTTGTAAAAATAATTAAAAATTTTTTTTACAGTATGAATGAGAATCTAAATAAGATTTATACTTTGTGTTTGGTTGACATGTTTTAAAAACTCTTTTAAAAGTTTCTCTTCCATCCTTTCTTTTTTTCCTTGTAATTTATTTTTTAAATAATCAGATTGTCTTGAGTTTTCCACAGTGTGGTTTTTGCTGATCATATTCTATGGTATAGTTTAACATGTTCCTCTGTCCTCTCAATTTCTTGTAAGTTGTTGATTGGATCTAGAGGCAATACATACTTTTTATACTTAATCATCTGTAATTTGTTTTTGTTTTTGTTTTTGTTTTTGAGACAGAGCCTCACTTACTCTGTTGCCCAGGCCTGGAGTGCAGTGGCGCGATCTTGGCTCACTGCAAACTCTGCCTCCCAGGTTCAAGCAATTCTCCTGCTTCAGCCTCCCAAGTAGCTGGGACTATAGGCATGCACCACCACACCTGGCTAATTTTTGTATTTTTAGTAGAGACGGGGTTTTACCATGTTGGCCAGGCTGGTCTTGAACTCCTGACCTCGTGATCCACCTGCCTTGGCCTCCCAAAGGGCTGGGATTACAGGCATGAGCCACCACGCCCAGCCATCTGTAATATTTTTAATAGCTGAACCTGTATTTAGTTTGGATTGGGAATGCTGAAAATAATCCAGGAGATTTTTTTTAAATCACAGTTTATTATCATATTATTATATTTACTATAACATATTTTATACCTATCTTTTAAAAACATCATAATTTACTAAACTTAAAATATTGTTTTTATGCTATGTCTAGAAATTGAATTCAGAAATATTTGCTAATTATTTTTAAGACTCTAGGACAGAAAACATTTTTTTCCTCTTGCAGACTAAAATACACTTAGATTTAGTTTGAAAGTTGGCTATTTCCATGCCTTCTCTTTGTATTTGTTTATGAGACTGTAGTTTACAGTTCTTTTTGGGAGCAGAGTAGAAGAGGGATGGCAAAAACTAATATTAGTACATAATTCATAGTAGATATGGGTGAAATTGTTATCCTTCTAATGAAACCTAGTAAGTAAAAGTAGTAGAATGTTACCAAGATTATTTTTGACCTAAGTTATAGTTAGAATACTTCATTATTTTATATGGTGGATATACAATTGTTCTTATCTAATTTACCACTTTTACAGAAACAGCTGTTATACCCATTAATGGTTCACCTCGAACACCCAGGCGAGGTCAGAACAGGAGTGCACGGATAGCAAAACAACTAGAAAATGATACAAGAATTATTGAAGTTCTCTGTAAAGAACATGAATGTAATATAGATGAGGTAATTTAACTTCATGATTTCTTTAAAACAGTTAAAGTAGATTTAGATGTAAGTTCTCCCTAACAATATTTACTTCTTTTGTTATGAGCGTGTTTTTTTTTGTAATTAGTGCTAACTCTTTTGCAGTAGCAAAATATTTAGAAAAAATTAATTCGTTATATTTAGTTACTTTGATTTTAAAGAGAGTAGCTCCCTCACTCTGGAATCACTGAAAAGTATATAATCGAGACAATAGTTTTCAAATGTAGTTTTTTTTTTTTTAATTCCTCTGAGATTACTGATATCCCTAATGTTTTAAAATACCCTGCCAAGGCTGGGCATGGTGGCTCACACCTGTAATCCCAGCTCTTTGGGAGGCCGAAGTGGGAGGATTTCTTGAGGCCAGGAGGTCTAGACCAGCCTGAACAACATAGCGAGACTCCGTCTCTACAAAATACATATTTAAAAAAATGAGCTGGGCATGGTGGCATGTGCCTGTAGTCCCAGCTACTTGGAAGACTGAGGCAAAAGGATTGCTTGAGCCCAGAAGTTTGAGGTTACAGTGAGACATGATTGCACCACTGCACACCAGCCTGGGCGCCAGAGTGAGACTATGTCTCCAAAAACGAACAAACAAACCAAAAAAGCCCTGCTTAGAAAACTGTAGTGCTCTAGTGTTTTAGTTTAGTGATAAGTGATACTAACATTAAATTTCTGTTTGGCCTTCTATAATTACTCTCTTTCTAAATATTACAGCACATAATGACCGCTGGGGAATACATATGAATTCCCAGGAATTACTTGTGTTGTTCATAGAATGTGGATGTTAGAAGGAATCTTACAAATAATGTATTCAATCTCCTTTTTATAATGAGTAAACAAGCTTCCAGGGACTGATAGCTTATTATTTACAGAGTCTACATTAGACTTTGGGATATCTGGTACTATTGCTTCTTTCCTTTTTACCATACAGTTTTTCTCATAGTTGTTTTATTGTCCACAATTGCTAACACCAGATAGCAGTAAAAAATGTTACATCTTTGAAATTTCTCTGTTAACTTTGGGAAGGAATGAGAGTGTGGTCCTAAAATCTAGTTTAAGAAGTATTAGAATGATTTATCAAGATATATCATAGTTTTTGCACTATGGCTTACTAATTTCAACAAATATACAGTTGACTCTTGAACAACAGGTTTGAACTGCATGGGTTCACTTATACACAGATAAATTTAATTACATATATTAGAAAAAATTTTGGAGATTGGCAATAATTTGAAAAAACTTGTAGCAAACCATGTAGCCTACAAATACAGAAAAATTAAGAAAAAGGCATGTCATGAATGTACAAAATATATGTAGATACTAGTCTATTTTATCATTTACTATACCATAAAATACATACAAAACTGTAGTTGCAGTTGCCTGCTGTTGCAGGCAGATGATTTTTGTTAACAGATGACATAAACTTACTGTAAATGTATTTTGTCTTCTTACAATTTTCCTAATATTTTCTTTTCTCTATCTTTATCATAAGAAGATGATATATATAGTATGTATATATAGTACATATACAAAATGTATGTGAATTGAATCTTTATGTTATTGGTTGGCTTCCAGTCAACAGTAGGCTGTTAGTTAAATTTTGGGTACTCAAAAGTAATCGATAGGTCTGTAGTCTCAGCTACTTGGGAGGCTGAGGTGGAAGGATGGCTTGAGCCCAAGCATTTGAAGCTGTAATGCATGTGATCGCACCTGTGAATAGCCACTACACTCCAGCCTAGGCAATATAGAGAGACCCCTTCTCTAAGAAAATAATAAAAAATAAAAAAGTTATACACAGATTTTTTACTGCATGGGGGATTGACACCTCTAACTTACCCTGCATTGTTCAAGAGTCAAGAGATTAGATTTTGTTTTAAATTTTAATGATCATGTTGTAACTTCATCTTTTTCAGGTGAAAAATGTTTATTTCAAAAATTTTATACCTTTTATGAATTCTCTTGGACTTGTAACATCTAATGGACTTCCAGAGGTAATCTGAAAGGAAATTTAATAAAATATTAATGTTTTGAGACTGTGGAGGGAGGATAATTGTCTAACTTTCTTAGATCAATTTACTGTGTATCAAATTTTTTTTTTGCCCAAGAAGAATCTAGCCAAGTAGAATTGCGGTGAAACTAACTTTTGTATAGTAACAAAAAGCTTTTGAGTATATAATCAAATGTATTAGCATCATTTTGTGATTTATACTAGAAATCAATCTTTATTGAATTTTGTCCAAAATCAAAGTATAGACTTTTAAACTTCTAAATACCATTAAATAGCTAAATATTAATAGCTAAATATAAACCGTTAAATTTGCTTTGGTAAGCATCATTAAGTGTAGGAACCATGATTAATGCCATCAACATAATTGGCATTACTATATTGTGGAACATCTATATTGTGGAACATCTCTTTTGAGGATTTTAAAAAACTGCTTAATTGAAAATACAAATGTATTTGTTGAAATGACTGTGACTATTGCAGAAGTGTTTTACCTTAGTGACATTCCATCCATCTGTTTTGTTTTGCATTTTGCTACAAATGTCTTTCCAATGACAACAGAATAACTGAGAGCTTTGCATGGTAAGATGAAATATGTGGAGAAAAGGATGCTGTGATAAATGATGAAGAACAAAACCAGTGTTTTAGAAGACCTAGTATTAGTCACTATGACCAAAAGGCATGAAATAAAATAGCTAGACTGCTAGTTCTGTAATCTGAATTGATAGCTAGTTTTTGAATTAATTTATTAATTCAACAAATATTTTTTGAATGCTTAATATATGTCAGGCATGTGCTAGATACTATGGATACAGAGATTTCACTCTCAGTCACTATCCTTAAAGTGCTAGTGGGAGAGGCTGACAAAGAAATAGACCATTACAGGAGTCTACAAGAGTGTGAAAAAAGTATTCACAGGGTTCTGTGATATCTCAAAGGAGAGCTACCTAATCCAAACTAGGGCTGGTAAGTTTATGGAAAATAGTTTAGAGGTGATGTGATTTCACATCTGAGTAAGCATTACAGATATAGCATTTCCAAGGGCTGGACGTTGTAGATTCAAAGGTGCAGTGATGTATGATAGTATGGTCTGATCAATGAACTCTAAGTAATTCATTAAGGTTGGGATACAGGGCAGAACAATTAAAATATGGTGCTGAAGAGGCAAGAAGGGACCAAATGTTATATTAATGCGTCTTGTTACCACTTTTGTTACCAAAAAGAGGCTGTTCATAACTTTAAAATCTGTTGTAGCAATCTTTTTTTCTTCTTTAAAAGGATTGCAGTTTTAATATAAATCTTAAGAGTAATTTTACTTTTTCTCCAATATTTCACATAATATAGCCAATCAGTAGATGACTGGTAATCAGTGCCTCAACTAAGGTAGGACAGGAACAATGATTAAACTTAATCAAGCATGGATTACTGTTCTATCTAATACATTTACGAAGATTAATGAAAAGTTTGCATTTAATTGGATTTCTTCCTATCACTCCTTTTAAAATGCAATTTTACTTCTCTGAGGTTGGAATCACTTTGGCGTTAAAAGTCACAGTAGAAGGCATGCCAATAGTTTTCTCTTGGGCATTGGTTTTTAAAGTATGATTAAAAAATTATGGATCAGAACTGATGAAAGATTTACAAATTCTAGCAATTGAAAAAGTATCTAAGATTGGGAATAAATTGTGCAAGTGTGTTAATTGAACTGATAAATTGAGCTAATTGTCTTGCCCAAGATACTTAACTGAAGGGTACTGGAGTGAACCAAAGGGTTTAGAAAACATTGGTAGAATATGTAATCAAGAGGATTTGCAACAATGTTTGAAAAAATATTTTATATTGATAAGCATAAAAGATTAAAAGTAGGCTGGGCGCGGTGGCTCACAACTGTAATCCTAGTATTTTGGGAGGCCAAGGCAGGTGGATCACCTGAGGTCAGGAGTTCAAGACCAGCTTGGCCAACATGGCGAAACCCCGTCTCTACTAAAAATACAAAAATTAGCCGGGCGTGGTAGCAGGTACCTATAATCCCAGCTACTTGGGAGGCTGAGGCAGGAGAATTGCTTGAACCCCAGGGGCAGAGGTGGCAGTGAGCCGAGATCGTGCCACTGCACTCCAGCCTGGGTGAAAGAGCGAAACTCCATCTCAAAAAAAAAAAGATTAAAAGTAAAGCATATATGGGATGTTTGGAAAATCTTGGCAGTTAAACAGTTATTATAATACCTATTTTTATCTTAGGTACTGTTTTGTAGCATTGGCTATCTTTGTCTACATAAAATTCTAATAAATCTTTTCTATGCATGAAATAGACCTAGAATCAAAGTTGAACAAATGTTGCAATTTTCTGTACCTCACTTATTTATATTGCATGTGAACTCAGTGTATATTGCAAAATTAAATGTATATTATACAAAAATTCTTTAATGAAATCTGTGCCTCTGTGTGCTGAGAGATGTAATGGCATGTAAAGGATAATTGTCAGTGACTTTTTTCTTTCAAGGTTGAAAGTCTGTCTAAACGATATGAAGAAATTTATCTTAAAAATAAAGATCTAGATGCAAGATTATTTTTGGATCATGATAAAACTCTTCAGACTGATTCTATAGACAGGTATTGCACATGGTATATTTGATTGATTTGCTTTAGATATAGGTTGATACCGATATAGGTAGATTATATAGTTTTTAGCTTAGTGACCTTTAGATATCATTTATAACAAATTACTTTCAAATGTCTTTATACAAAGAAAAGGTTAACAGTATTTTAAGCATATAACTTATCTACAAATATAGATTTAATGTGAATTGTGTGTCCTATAACAGTTACCTTTTTGCAGTTAACTGAATATAATTTTTTAAAATGTGCACCAAAAGATAATGGCTAAAGTAATTAGTTTCTTCAAATAGTGGTCTCTTATCTTATTTCTATCCTTTCATATACTATTACCTGCCTGGTTTATTAAAAAAAGTTTATACAAAAGTGTAGTCTCTTTTATTATCATGTAGAAACCTAAAATTGGAATGGTTGAGAGTGATTGTTAAAATTTTTGACTGATCATAAGTAAAGTTAATTTTGTGTCTTTAGCATGAACTCTTTTAATATGAAACTGAAAATATGCGTAATTTAGAAGTTAAACACAGTAAAATGTTTTAAATTTTATTTAAGTGGAAATAAAGTTTTTAGAAGGAATACTGCATTGAAAAACTTGAGTTTTAATGCTTTTTAATACTGAAAAACTTGAATATCAATACCACCAGGGAGAAAGCATCTGACTTTCACTTTTAAAAAAAGATTTAATGATTGGTGTACCTCTTTGTCATAAACATAATGGAAAGAGACCCACAATTAAAAACAGTTACTAGTGAAAAATATTTTATTTATTTAAGCAGCAGCTGGGTCATCTATTTTCTATCCTATCTATTATTGTTATCATTTTATATGATTTTATGAGACAGCAGAAGCATTATACTGCTTTTTTGATGCATAAAGCACAAATTATAAATTTTCAGTATGTGAATGACTTCGCTTATTGTTATTTAGTTTTGAAACACAGAGAACACCACGAAAAAGTAACCTTGATGAAGAGGTGAATATAATTCCTCCACACACTCCAGTTAGGTATGAATTTTCCTACTTTTAATTATATTATAATTTTGTTATTCATGGCTTTATAGTGTTTCAGATTTGTTCACATGTTTCTTTATGTATTCATACATACAGGTAAGAAATATATATTGAAGGCCAGGTGCGGTGGGTCATACCTGTAATCCCAGCACTTTGGGAGGCCAAGGCGGGCAGATCACCTGAGGTCAGGAGTTAGAGACCAGCCTGGCCAACATGGTGAAACCTTGTCTCTACTAGAAATACAAAAATTAGCTGGGGGTGGTGGTGTGTGCCTGTAATCCCAGCTGCTCCGGAGGCTGAGGCAGGAGAATCACTTGAACCCGGGAGGCGGAGGTTGCAGAGAGCTGAGATCGTGCCATTGCACTTCAGCCTGGGTGACAAGAGCGAAACTCCGTCTCAAAAAAAAAAAAGAAAAAAAATGTGTATATATAATCTTTGTGTACTGGGCATTTTACTGGTTGCTGAAGATATGGTTATTGGACCTAGTTTTGTCTGTTCTTAAGGAACATAACCTAAAATAGGAATGTGTTCCATTTCAGTAAATAAAAAAGAAAAAATTAAAGTATCACTATTTGATCTGCATACAACCTTAAAGGATTAGAACTATTTTTTATGTCTTTTTCCTCACTCATTTCCCACACCAAAATCTGTTATCAAGGCTTGTTGAATAATCTACCTCCAAAATATTTCCTGAGTCCATCTACTTTTCTCCATTTCTGCTCTCACAACTCTTGTCCAAGACATTGTTCTCTTTCTCTTGGATTTTTTGCAGTAGCCTACTACCTGATCTTGCTCCTTCTGGTCTCATCACTGTTCCTGTCTCCTCACCATCAAAGCTATTCTCCATAGAGCCCCCAGAATTTCTCCTAGTAATGTAAATCAGTTATGTTCACCTTGCTGTTAAACCCTCTGGCTGCTTCCCACTGCAATTGGTATACAGTGCAAATTCCTTAACAATGCCTAAAAGATCTTATATGGTCTGGTTTCTGTTGCCTCTCCAACCTCATCTTGTTTTCTTTCTCACTCTGTGTTAGCCACATATTGGCCTTCTCTCAGTTTCTTGGGCTTTCCAAGTTTTTTGAAAACTCTCGTACTTGATATTCCTTCTTCTTGAAACTTCCTCCTTTTCTTTCCATGGATTACCAACTGCTACTCTTCATTCAGCACAAATATTGCTTTTGAAAAGATATTTCTCTCTGAAGTATTTTATTATTTCTCATAGCATCCTGTTCCATTCCTTTATAGCATGTATCCCAATTTATACTGGTAGATTCATTTGTGTTTGCTTGTTTTTTACTAATACCCAAAATAGCCTTAAAATTCCATATCACAGAGACCATAACTTTTTTGTCCACTGTCTAATACTTAGGGCCTGTTATAAAACTTGGTACATAGTAGGCAATCAGTAATATATTTCAAATGACTGTATAGATATGTAAATGAATACATTTTCATATAAGTATAGTATATACTTTGGACAAGATAATGAGATGACACAAAAGGGACTATAAAGCAATGTCTGAACTGAATTTTGAAACATGCAAAGGCCTGTGTCACAGGATAAAGATTTTAGGGAGTGGGAACAGCATGTTCAAAGGGATGGAACTGTGAAACATGTAAGTGGAGAAAACTCTGCTGTCACACCACCAACAACAATCAACACAGAAGACTTCTGTGACCAAATGTGGGAAAGTTATCCTCACCAAGAAACAAGCAATCAGTTCTGCAGCAGGCACCAGCTGGGTGTCCTCTAATTTACTTCTGACACTGCTTACCTGGAGATAGTGTCAGATCCCACAGGTTGAGGGCTCAGTCCCCAAAACTGGCCCCAACTTCAGATGCCAGTTGCAAGTCTGGGTTTTTGGATCTTCTGACCAAAGGGCTTCAAGTTGGGGTTCCCATAACACCTCTGAGGTTCGATTAATTTGCTAGAGTAGTTCACAAAACTCAAGGAAACACTTCTGTTTACTGGTTTATTATAGACGATATTACAAAGGTTACAGATGTAAAGATGCATAGGATGAGGTATGGGGGGTGGGATGGGAAGCTTCTATGCCCTCCCTGGCCAGACAGCCATCCAGGAGCCTCCACATGTTCAGCTATCCAGAAGTTCTCTGAACCCTGCCCTTTTGGGTTTTTATGGAGGCCTCATTGCATAGGCATGACAGATTAGATCATTGGCTATTGATTATCAACCTAACCTTCAGATTCCCTCCCCTTCCCAGAGGTTGGGGGCTGGGGCTGAAGGTTCCAACCCTCTAACTCTGCCTGGGGCTTTCTAGTGACCAGCCCCCATCCAGAAGCTTCCTAGGGGCTGCCAGCCATGTCAATTCATTAGCACACAAAAGGACATCACTGGAGTTTCTAAGTATTTTAGGAGTTGTACGTCAGGATATGCGGTCAAAGACCAAACATCTATTTCACAATATCACACAACACAATGTATCTGGGGAACTATTAGCAGCTCTGTATTGATTGACTATAAAATGAGAGTAGGACGTCACAGGAGAGGAGAGTGGCTACTAGTTATGAAGGGCCTTATGTGCCATACTCACAAATTTGGACTATAGCATGTGCATGATATAGCCTGTGCTATAAATGGATGTTAAGCAGGGGTAAGGATAAAATCAGACATAATTTTTGCAAGTTCACATGGTAATAGTCTGTGGGGGGATAGACTGAGGAGAATAAGAAAAAGTGAGAAATAGACCTGTCAGTCTGTCTCAGTGGTTCTTAACTAGGTTCTTAACTAGGTGTGCAAATTAGAATAACCTGAGGAATTTTGTTTTGTTTTTTCTTTTTAAAAATTTTATGTCCCATTCCACTGAGGAATATGCCTAGGCCTTACTACCACAGACGTAGTGTATAAAAATCTGTGGACTTGTCTGTTGCAGCAGTTTACTTGAGAGGTTTTAAAGATCTGAACCAATGATAGTGGTGGGAATGAAGGAACAATAACAGATTTGATAAATATTCGATGAATTCACACTTAGAATGTTGTTCTTGAAGCATTTCTGAAGAAGATATCTAGTAAGCAGTAGGATAGCCTTCTATAGATTTGGGAATCATCAGGGGAGTTAAACCCATACAAAAAAATGAGATTGCTTGAAGGGAGGGTGCATAATGGCAAGAGTGGGTGGCTAAGGGCTGAAGCCTAAAGGATGCTAGCATTAAGGACTAGACAGAAATTGTTAGGTTCTAGAGCAGGGGTCCCCAGTTCCCGGGCCACAGACCAGTCTGTGTCCCATTACGAACCGGGTGATACAGCAGGAGGTGAGAGGTAGACAGGCAAGTGAGCATTACTGCCTGAGCTCTACCTCCTGTCAGATCAGCAGTGGAATTAGATTCTCATAGGTGCATGAACCTTATTGTGAACTGCGCATGTGAGGGATCTAGATTGTGTGCTCCTTATGAGAATTTAATGGCTGATGATCTGAGGTAGAACAGTTCAAAATCATTCCCCCTAGCCTCCGTGGTCCATGGAAAAATTGTCTTCCATGAAACCAGTCCCTGTTGCCAAAAAGGTTGGGGACCGCTGTTCTAGAGAATGGGAAAGTATGGTTGGGGAGTGCAGAGAGTGAAGCCAAGAAAGCTGAGGAAGGGAGGGAGTTTCATTAAGAGCAAGTATTTCTCTAACAGTGTCAAATGCTTCAAGGAAGGTCAAGTATTAGAACAAATGAGAAAAGTCTTTTGTTTTTACCAGTTGGTCATTTGTGGCTTTAATCACTGTAGCTTAAATATGATTAGTGGACACAGAAGCATATAGAAGCTGCGTTGCAATATATTTGAAAGACGAGGCTGGGTGTTGTGGCTCACACCTGTAATCCCACTTTGGGAGGCCAAGGTGGGCGGATCACCTGAGGGCAGGAGTTCGAAACCAGCCTGGGCAACATGGCAAAACCCCGTCTCTACTAAAAATACAAAACTTAGTCCAGGTGGGCACCTGTAATCCCAGATAATCAGGAGGCTGAGGCAGGAGAATCACTTGAACCCGGGAAGCGGAGGTTGCAGTGAGCCAAGATTGCGCCACTGCACTCCAGCCTGGGCGACAGAGCAAGACTCCTCAAAAAAAAAAAAAAAAAAGAAGAAAAGAAAAATGAGGAAGTGTAAATACTGGTTTAGACATGCTTAGCTGAGAACACTGAGCATATTTTACTAAATAATAGTTCAGGATCTTTTCAGCCCTAAACATTCTACAGTTCTTTGCATAATTAAAGTGTCCCAAATGTTCATCTACTCCAAAATTGTAACAGATATTTACCATACACTGCCCCCTTCATAATACACACACATAAAATTATAGAATTAACAAGATCTTAAGAGATTGACCTAATTTTATGCTGTGAAAATGGTGATTTTTAAATGTATCCAGGATCTTAGTATCCTTTCTTCTTGAAGGTCTCTGTAAAGAAGAATCATCTGATTCTTTACTTGCATTGCTAAATATCTTATTGTCTTTAATTTGAAAATGTTTAATATTTGGTTGTAAAAATGTTTTCTTAAAACAATACCATTTTGTTGCCAGTTTATATAGTTTCTCCTAAAAATAATGCCACTATTTTATTGATATGTAGTTTTATTAGTAAATAAGTATATCTGTTCTATAACTATAAACTTATTGATTGTGAATACATATTTTCTTAAAGATTTAAGTAAAACGTAATTTCTTATAAACCACAGTCTTATTTGAGGGAATGTAAAGACAAGTGGGAGGCAGTGTATTTGAAGATACATTTAACTTGGGAGATAGAAAACATTTCATTTTTTCTTTTTTTCTCCCTTCATTGCTTAACACATTTTCCTATTTTTATCCCCTCTAGGACTGTTATGAACACTATCCAACAATTAATGATGATTTTAAATTCAGCAAGTGATCAACCTTCAGAAAATCTGATTTCCTATTTTAACGTAAGCCATATATGAAACATTATTTGTTGTAATATCTTGGCGAAGAAACTTGAAATTAAAAGTTAAAGTACTGAGTTCTTTTTAAAATACTTATCTCCTATCTAACATGTGTTATCCATAATCTTTTCTTGCTTTTTTAATTCTACAAATTATATATTATTAGTAGTATTGTTTTATTTGTACAGTGTTATTTAAAAAATTTTTATGTTTACCTATTTGCCTTGCTCACCATTCTTCCTTGCAACTTATGCCTTACTTCTGAGATAATTTTTTTCTTCTTCAGCTATATCCTTTGATAATTACTTTAGTGGTATTAATTTGGGATGAACTTTTTGAGGTTTTATTTTGTTTTTTGATCTGAAATTTTCTTTACCCTTATTTTTTTGTGAGATAGGTTTGCTGGATCTTCAATTCCAGGTTGACATTTGTTTTTTAGACTCTTATAAGTTTGAAGATAATACATTACCTGGATCCCATTTTTGCTAGTTAAGAAGTCTTATGCCACTCAATCTAACTGTTGTTCCTTTATAGTTAATCTATCTTTTTCTCTCTGGCTACTTTTAAGATCTTTTCTTTGAATGTAGTATTAGATAGGACTTAACATTCCTCATACCCCTACAATCTTTTTCATCCAGTATTTAACCCATTTTTATTTACAATTCTTACCAGGCCCTGTTAGCATTATAGTTTGCAACTCCTGATAGACAATGAGTTTGATATCTGAAGGCATCTGCTACCCTCTCTCCCTTGAAGACAAGGAGAGAGAAAGAGAGAGAATGAAACTATCATCTATATTGCTTGCTTGCTCCTTCACTCCTTACTTAAACTCAGATGAGGGTTGGGACCCACTGAAATGCTCATCCACTAAAATTGGACATAGGGTTAGGAGACTTATTAAAATTTGGCTTATTTCAGCAACTGTGCTTTTTGAACTTGTTAACAATTCATTCATAACCTGCCTGTGATTTTGTCATAATCTGTTGTCATCTCTTGCTATGTTCCCCCAGGAATTAGCAAAGTAATTTCTGTCATCATATTCATAATTGTTTTGGCTCAGAATTGATTTTGTTTGCCCAACATGCATAAAGTCGCTTTTGTTTATGAGTTATCTATAGCACAAGAATATATGCCAAAACATATGTACCCCAATTACCTAAACCTTTTAGCAAGGGATAATGAAACAATTTAAAACAATGATAAGCCCTTTCTTCTCATATCATTTTGAATACTTCCTCCAATATTTGGAGTATGTAGGAGTTCTTTTTTATTTTAAAAAATTCTGCTTCAAAGACTTTTTTTTAAACTTGGAAACTATATGATCTTTATTTATGTTTTTATACAGTTTTTCAACCCTCGCTCCCTTCCTTCTCTCCTCCCTCTAGTAGTCTCCAGTGTCTATTGTTGCCATCTTTATGTCCATGAGTACCTGATATTTAGCTCCCACTTATTGGTGAGAACATGCAGTATTTGGTTTTCTATTTCTGTATTAATTTGTTTAGGATAATGACCTCCAGCTACATCCATGTGGCTGCAAAGGGCATAATTTCATTCTTTTTTTATGACTGTATAGTACTCCATAGTGTATAAGTATCACATTTTCTTTATCCAATCCACCACTGAAGGGCACCTAGGTTGATTCCATGTCTTTGCTATTGTGAATAGCACACCAGTGAACATATGAGTGCATGTGAAAGACATTTTCTAGAGCTCAATTTAAAGCTTAACTTTTAATGAAGCTTAAAAGCTTAATTATGTAGATGATAAGTTGCATATGTCAAAGTGAACATGTCTTGAAGGTCATTATGTTTTTCCTTCATTTTACTTCCTTATTAGTTCAAGTTTCTTCATTTTTAAAATTAATGCCACCTTCCCTCCAGGTAAAATCTTAGAAGCTATGAACATTTTAATGGACATTTTGGCAACAATTCTTTTATGACAGGAAATGCTTGTTTGTTATATGTTTCTAAGATTTGTGTGCTGTTTTTTTTTCCAGGAATATAGAATTGCTGATATTCTAGAATGTGAAAATGTTGACAGACAATGCACATTACAATGAAAGTTATAATCTTATTTTTATTTTTATATATACATATTTTTGAGACAGAGTTTCACTCTGTCACCTAGGCTGGAGTGAAATGGCATGATCTTGGCTCACTACAACCTCCACCTCCGGGGTTCAAGCGATTCTTGTGCCTCAGCCTCCCAAGTAGGTGGGATTGCAGGAGCCTGCTACCATGTCCAGCTAATTATTGTAATTTTTGTAGAGATGGTGTTTCACAATGTTTCCCAGGCTGGTCTCAAACCCCAGACCTCAGGTGATCTGCTCACTTCAGTTTCCCAAAGTGCTGGGATTACAGTCATGAGCCACTGCGCCTGGCCATAATCTTAATTTTAGAAACTTTATATTTGAATGTGTATATTGAATGTGTTTTATGTATAAAGGATAAAAAAATAGAATAAATCTTTGTAGCTGATGAGAATCATGCTGTGATTACTTTTTATATATCATAATATGAATTATATAATATTATATGTTATAATATGCATTTTAATACATCATCTTGTGATGTGTTTTAATTATTAAAGTTGAATAGCCCCACTCCAAATGATACATGTATTGGAACTTCTTTTGCAACAATTTCCCTATCTTGTATTTCTGAAAATGTAATTCAATGATTTAGCTAATTCATAACTCTTTCAAAGCACATTTTAAAATTAGGAAATGGGCTGGGCATGGTGCCTCATACCTGTAATCCCAGCACTTTGGGAGGCCGAGGTGGTGGGATCACCTGAAATCAGGAGTTCGAGACCAGGCTGGTCAACATGGCGAAACCCCGTCTCTACCAAAAAGACAAAAATTAGTGAGGCGTGGTGGCGCATGCCTATAATCCCAGCTACTTGGGATGCTGAGGCAGGAGAATCACTTGAACTTGGAAGGTGGAGGTTGCAGTAAGCCGAGATTGTGCCATGCACTCCAGCCTGGGCGACAGAGTGACGCTTCATCTCAAAAAAAAAAAAAAAAAAAAAAAATTAGGAAATGATACCAAGCTCAAGCCTTGGTTTTATTTCATTTGCTTTTTTGGAAGCAACATACATCCCAATATAACTCTTAATTGAAGATATTTTATGAGAATGTATGGGGCTCTTTCTGACGGATGGAAAACTTAACAAATTTGCTCTTCTCTAGCCTAGTGGCAGAAAATTTAGATAACAGGGTTTTTTAGTTGTACTCTAGTATTTTTTTGGTCATTAACATCCAGTGAAATGATATTGTCTGCTTATGTTCAGTAGTTGTGGTTAACTAGTTATTGTGGAAGTGTTTCCACATTTTTATAAACAATTTAAAAAGTCATATATTATGGAGCAGAAAATATTAATTCTGATTACACAGTGTCCTCGACATTGATTTCTGTTTTTACCTCCTAAAGAACTGCACAGTGAATCCAAAAGAAAGTATACTGAAAAGAGTGAAGGATATAGGATACATCTTTAAAGAGAAATTTGCTAAAGCTGTGGGACAGGGATGTGTCGAAATTGGATCACAGGTAACTTGAATTCATTTTAATTAGTGGTACTATAGAGTAATAATGTTAAAAGCAGCATCTTTCCAGTTTGTATAAATACTCTAACAGTATTTGTCTAGTAGTATAAAATACTGGCAGGTACTATATCCCTGCTGCCTGTGTATGCTGCTATTTATGGAAAACTACCTCCCACCCCATTATAAAAACTATGTAATAAAGGAACACATAGCCGTTGTAGAAATTTTGGAAAATACAACTAAGAAAAAAGTTGAAATCTTTGATATTAAATTTTTGATTTTGCTTTGACTTTTACATGTATGACTGTTCATGTATGCATATCCTAATGTGAATGGGACTATACATGCCATTTGTCAGTAATATTATTGAGTGATATTATTATTATTTCAGGAAATCTAAAGCTAATATAATAGGTAAGAGTATGGGCCATGGAGTGACAGCCCTGGGTTTATATTTGGTTCTACCATTGTTGATCTTGGTCATGTCATTTAACTTCTCTGAGATTCAGGTTCTATATTTGCTCTGCTTTGTTGTGTGGCATTAATGAGTATAATATACAAAAATATATTGGAAAACTGGAGTCCACTGTACACATTTATTTCAGTGTAGTGAGGTTATATTTTGATGCCATCAGTGTTTCAAACATTGATATTTAATGGTTCTTTTTGATTCTACAGCCATGCACCACTTAACAGGGATATGTTCTGACAAACGCATCATTAGGCAATTTTGTTGTGTGAACCTGGTAGAGTGTGTCTGTACAAACCTAGGTGGTATAGCTGATTGTACATCTAAGCTGTATGATATAGCCTATTTGTTCCTAGGCTACAGGCCTCTACAGCATGTGTACTGAATACTGTAGGTAATGGTAACATAATGTGTTACCATTTGTGTATCTAAATGTATCCAAACATAGAAAAGGTAAAGATATAGTACAAAAGATAAAAAATGGAACACCTGCACAGAGCACTTACT
Source organism: Pongo pygmaeus (assembly GCF_028885625.2). NCBI lineage: Eukaryota > Metazoa > Chordata > Mammalia > Primates > Hominidae > Pongo > Pongo pygmaeus. Next base: position 56,908,751 of record NC_072387.2, read on the forward strand.
ATGAAAGGAGCTTACAGGATTGAAAGTTGCTCTGAATGAGTCAGTGAGTGAGTGGCAAGTGAATGTGAAGGCCTACAACATTACCTATGACATGACTGTACACTATTGTAGACTTTATAAATACTACACTTAGGCTAAACTAATTTCATAAACATTTTTTCTTTCTTCAGTAGTAAATTAACCATAGCTCACTGTAACTTTTTTACTTTATAAATCTTCAGTTTGTAAAAAACTTTTGACTCTTATAATAACACTTAGCTTAAAACACAAACACCTTGTACAGCTGTACAAAAATCTTTATAATCCTTATTCTATACGCTTTTTTTCTGTTTAAAATTTTTTTCAATTTAATAAACAGTTTTGCCAAAAACAAAGACAAACACACACATTAGCCTAGGCCTACACAGGATCAGGATTAACAATACCACTGTCTTCTGCCTCCAAATTCTGTCCCAAGTCTTCAGGGACAATAAAATGCATAGAGCTGTCAGCTCCTATGATGATGATGCTATCTTCTGGAATATCTCCTGAAGGAGCTGCCTGAGGGTGTTTTACAGTTAACTTTTTTTTTTTTTTTTACAAGTAGAAGGAGGATGCTCTAAACTAATAAAAAGTATAGTATAATAAATACATAAACCAGTAACATATTCATTATTAAGTATTATGTACCATACATAATTGTATGTACTATACTTTTATATGACTGGCAGTGCAATAGGTTTATTTACATCAGCATCATCACAAAGATGTGAGTAATGCATTTCACTACAACATTACACTAAACAATAGGAATTTTTCAGCTCCATTATAATCTTATGGGACTACTGTTAGATATGCAGTCAGTTATTGATCAAAAACATTGTTATGCGGTGCATGATTATATATGAGATTTTTGCTCTTAATTTGGAATGAAATAATATGGTGTGTGTTTATATTTCTAAAATTTGGTTATTCTTTCAAATAATGGGAACTAGTTATTTGGCTAAAACTTCTTGCTCATAAGGTCAGTTTGATCTGATTTTTGCCTGTGACAGTTTTACTAAATTTATGGACAAAGACTGTCCTCTTAATCTTAGACAGCTATCTTGAAAATACATGTCCTAGGTCATGAGAAATGTTATATAAGGTACATAAAGTGCTTAAAATAGTACTGGGCACATAACCTATCTTTAGTATGAATGATATAAACTGAAATGGAGTTAAGGAAATCCAGGTACTGGACCTACCCTCTTGTTAATTTACTTGGGAATGTTAATCACCACTTAATACTTAAGTCATGAGTTTTAGACAAGCTAGCTTTTGTGTTGTCTTGGCGGCCATATTTCTAAGAAGGGTGAGAAGTATGTTTTAAGAAAAGGCTTTTAAAAAAATTAGTAATTGTCAGCTGGGTATAGTGGTATATGCCTATAATCCCAGCCTCTTGGGAGGCCAAAGCAGGAGGATCTCTTGAGCCCAGGAGTGTGAAGGCCAGCCTGGGCAAAACAGTGAGACTCCATCTCAAAAAAAAAAAAACAATTCATAATTGTGATTTTCTAAAATAGCAGGCTCTTATTTTTCTTTTTGTTTGTTTGTAGCGATACAAACTTGGAGTTCGCTTGTATTACCGAGTAATGGAATCCATGCTTAAATCAGTAAGTTAAAAACAATATAAAAAATTTCAGCCGGGTGCGGTGGCTCACACCTGCAATCCCAGCACTTTGGGAGGCCGAGGTGGGCAGATCAGGAGGTCAAGAGATCAAGATCATCCTGGCCAACATGGTGAAACCCTGTCTCTACTAAAAGTACAAAAATTAGCTGGGCGTGGTGGTGCACACCTGTAGTCCCAGCTACTCGGCAGGCTGAGGCAGGAGAATCCCTTGAACCGGGGAGGTGGAGGTTGCAGTGAGCCAAGATCGTGCCACTTCACCCCAGCCTGGCAACAGAGTGAGACACTATCTAAAAAAAAAAAAAAAAAAAAAAATTCAATGCTGACACAAATAAGGTTTCAATTAAACAACTTCTTCTTCTTCTTTTTTTTTTTTTTTAATTATCTGTTTCAGGAAGAAGAACGATTATCCATTCAAAATTTTAGGTAAATTTTTTACTTTTAATAAAAAAGTTTTTTCTTTTTATAGAAGTAAGTATTTTATAATCTTTTTTTTTTCCTTTAGCAAACTTCTGAATGACAACATTTTTCATATGTCTTTATTGGCGTGCGCTCTTGAAGTTGTAATGGCCACATATAGCAGTAAGTTAAATTTTCATAAATAAACATTTTTGTTCAATTTAAAGTTAAAATGTGGTGTGTTTCTTTGGTTGGGGGAGAGGGATAGTGTGAGGTTAAGGAGAAGGAATGCTTATTTTAGATCACTATATACTGAAGAATGTAATTAGTCATTATAAGCCATTTAAGAGGCTTATTTGAGTTATTTGAGGCCATCTTGGGGATAATATTTCACTAGACTCCTCTTCTGAGTATACTGGTATACTGAATCCAAAAAAGGTACCTTTTGAAATCCCTCCGAAGACCTTTGAGATTGTAGAGTGCCAAAGGAGTATTCAAGAGTGGCCTCTACTGATATGGAAGCACTGCTATAACCTCCATGGTTATGAAACTAAAGATTGAAGCTAGAATCCACTGGCTAAACAGAACAAAGGCCAATTACAGTGTTTTTAAAAATATAAATGTATATCACTTTGCAAATTATGTTGCAAATGTTAAAAGAAAGTTTTGCTTGCAGAAACAAAAGGAACATTTGTATAAGGATGCAAAACGGAAAAAGAGGAACTTTTAGTTTCCTTATTAGTAAACAAATAAGGAAAACTGTGAATCCTCATTTATAACCAAGAAATGCATATTTTAAAGAGATACCATTTTGTAACTAATGAAATTAGCAGAATCTTGAAGAATCTGTCTATCCTCTTACCAAGGATTAATGAGAATTAAAATAGATATGCTAATGAATGGCTGATAAGTTACTAAACCTGTTCCTGATGTAAGTTTAGGGTATTTAAATCTTTGAAAATTTGAGATAAGCTGTAAGTCCTTTCTCTAGGAAAAACACAGATGTGCATACACTCAAAATTGGAAGGCTATTTCCTATGAATCCGTAGACTCCAAAATAAAAAATTCTGCTCTAAATAAAAATTGTTTAACTTTTCTACTATTTTCTTTGTCTGATAATACCTTCCAAAAAATACCTAGCTCAAGGGTTAATATTTCATAAATAGTTACATTTTTTTTTTCATTTTTAGGAAGTACATCTCAGAATCTTGATTCTGGAACAGATTTGTCTTTCCCATGGATTCTGAATGTGCTTAATTTAAAAGCCTTTGATTTTTACAAAGTGATTGAAAGTTTTATCAAAGCAGAAGGCAACTTGACAAGAGAAATGATAAAACATTTAGAACGATGTGAACATCGAATCATGGAATCCCTTGCATGGCTCTCAGTAAGTAGCTAAATAATTGAAGAAATGCATTCATGTGCATATGGCTAACAAATTATCGTTAGTGAGAGGTGTTTCTTAACATCTACCTCAAGAACAAATAGGGAATTTAATGAATAATATTATTTCAGTCTGCAGCCCAAGAATCAAGTGGAATATTAGAATGGAGCTTTATTCGAGCACCCTAAACCATCTAATACAGCACAGTGATTTATTTAAGAATAGCTTTTCTTAAAACATGGCACTTTAAAACAAAACAGAATCTTTTTTTATACTTTAAGTTCTAGGGTACATGTGCACAATGTGCAGGTTTGTTACATATGTATACATGTGTCATGTTGGTGTGCTGCACCAACTAACTCGTCATTTACATTAGATATATCTCCTAATGCTATCCCTCCCTCCTCTCCCTACCCCACAACAGGCCCCAGTGTGTGATGTTCCCCACCCTGTGTCCAGCTGTTCTCATTGTTCAATTCCCACCTATGAGTGAGAACATGCAGTGTTTGGTTTTCTGTCTTGGCAATAGTTTGCTCAGAATGACGGTTTCCAGCTTCATCCATGTCCCTACAAAGGACATGAACTCATCCTTTTTTATGGCTGCATAGTATTCCATGGTATATATGTGCCACATTTTCTTAATCCAGTCTATCATTGTTGGACATTTGGGTTGCTTCCAAGTCTTTGCTATTGTGAATAGTGCCTCAATAAACATACATGTACATGTGTCTTTATAGCAGCATGATTTATAATCCTTTGGGTATATACCCAGTAATGAGATGGCTGGGTCAAATGGTATTTCTGGTTCTGGATCCCTGAGGAATCGTCACACTGACTTCCACAATGGTTGAACTAGTTCACAGTCCCACCAACAGTGTAAAAGTGTTCCTATTTCTTCACATCCTCTCCAGCACCTGTTGTTTCCTGACTTTTTAATGATTGCCATTCTAACTGGTGTGAGATGGTATTTCATTGTGGTTTTGATTTGCATTTCTCTGATGACCAGTGATGATGAGCATTTTTTCATGTGTCTTTTGTCTGCATACATGTCTTCTTTTGAGAAGTGTCTGTTCATATCCTTCACCCACTTTTTGATGGGGTTGTTTGATTTTTTCTTGTAAATTTGTTTGAGTTCTTTGTACATTCTGGATATTAGCCCTTTGTCAGATGGGTAGATTGTAAACATTTTCTCCCATTTTGTAGGTTGCCTGTTCACTCTGATGGTAGTTTCTTTTGCTGTGCAGAAGCTGTTTAGTTTAATTAGATCCCATTTGTCAATTTTGGCTTTTGTTGCCATTGCTTTTGGTGTTTTAGTCATGAAGTCCTTGCCCATGCCTATGTCCTGAATGGTATTGCCTAGGTTTTCTTCTAGGGTTTTTATGGTTTTGGGTCTAATATGTAAGTCTTTAATCCATCTTGAATTAATTTTTGTATAAGGTGTAAGGAAGGGATCCAGTTTCAGCTTTCTACATATGGCTGGCCAGTTTTCCCAGCACCATTTATTAAATAGGGAATCCTTTCTCCATTTCTTGTTTTTGTCATGTTTGTCAAAGATCAGATGGTTGTAGATGTGTGGTATTATTTCTGAGGGCCCTGTTCTAAACCAAAACAGAATTCTTTAAAGTATTTAGATAATTTATTTAAAGTACAGTTGTTATATATTTGAAAATGTAAATGTCTGCTCTTAAATTGTGAGATTATGCTATTTAGATGATTAAAAAGTGCATTTTTTTCTTGTTAAATATAGTAGGATTCATTTTTTCCCATTATTAAAGTATAAAAATCTATACTATTGTTCAATTATAGGTATTGGTTCAATCAATATAGGGGCACAAATTATATTGTCTAGGATTCTCTTTATAGCATTATAACTATTGATAAGGCTTTTGTTTTAATAAAAGTGGCAACTTGAGGTTATGCTCTTCAAATCTGCATAGTTGGATAATACTTTGTGAATCATCAGATTTGTAGATTAATGGTTTCTTTTGAAACTGTGTTGCAAGCTAAGTATATATCTTTTAATTTGTATCAGTATATAGAAATGGTAATTAAAGAATTGAGACTTTAGGTATGCCATAATCCTAATTTGCACATGTAACCTTAGTTTTAATTTCCTTATGTTTTGAATTTTTAATGACTAAGCAATAATTTATTTCTTAGTGTTTTCTTGTATTGCTATATAGACAGAGTGAATAGAGGAGAGAAACATGGGAAGTTGATAGAAGAATGTTACACTCCTATTATTGAATTTCATAACTACTTATGGAATGAATTTACACTTGATAAGGAGTACTTAGAAGAAAACTTTCTGAATCTGGGGAATTAAGTGAAAGTAAAAATAAATAAGTAGATAAGTAAATAAAATAAGCACATAGAGTACTTTTTAAAGACTTATGTGTCCTCTCCTCCCATAAATTGATATTGAGATATTCCTGTATCATCTGAAAGTGACTATTGTTATTTCTTTTAGAGAATTAATTTTATTTCTGTCAACACATATTTATTGAACATATGCCATATGCCTTGAATTGAGAGAGATATTGTGAAGATACAAAAAAGATAAAGCCTTGGAAAATTGTGGAGGATGTAATAGAAATTTACTGTTTAAAAATTGCTTGTACTCAAGCCTGTTTAGCTCAGTTATTTAGGGCTTCTAAACAATATTCCTTTATTTTTGAGAATTTTTGGAGAAAAAGTGACAGGCGCAAAATTTGGAAAAGAGTATGATTGATTTACAATAGGAGACGTGGAAGTCATAAGCCTCTGAATTTAAATATTAAATGTAGTATCTCTGGCAGATGAAACTATAGAGGACTTTTATTTAGTCATATATTTTTAGTGTTTGAGTCTTATATTACATTTTTAATCATAAAAACCTTGAGTGGTAGTGGATGACTTTGTGATGATAAGTTATGCCACACAAACAGGATACTGTGTATTTTTCCTGTGAGAATAATTGACATTATAGAGAAGGGATATGGCATAGATACATTGGCGTTTTCACAGACTTTTTTTTTTAATTTGAAATATAACACATATTGAAAAAAGTATATATCTCAAGTGACAGTTTAGTGAATTTGTCACAAATTGAACACATCCGTGTAAACAACACCCAGATAAAGGCCCAGAGCAAGCCTTCATAGTCTTTCGATTCTGTGTCATAATAAAAAATTCTCGTTAAAACTGTAGATTGATAGGAACATATTCACACAGAGTTGTTGACTGAGGGAAATTTCAAATGAGGTGCCGCTTACTTCTGTCCTGCCAATAATTTAATGAAAGAAAGAACATCATCTTATTTTTAATGGTTGTGTGGGGAACTGGGTTCAGCATTTTTGCTTGACAGCCTTGAGAAAAAATAAATCAAGAAGGAAAAAGCCCACTTCTGTTTCTTTTCATCCCAGAGAGATTAACGGGCAATATATGAGTGTAAGATGCTGGAAAAGTCTGTTGAGAAACCTAGTGAAATCTCATTCTCTGAAAATTTGGGGGATTACAGGTGCTTTAGAATGCATCATACCTAAGGGTTAGATGAAATGACTTCCAAGAGTTTGGCCCTATTAAATCTGTTAAGAGGTTTATAATGCCAGCAGGTGATGAAATGAAATTTGGATGTCTTAGTTTCAGTATTTTCAGAATTTATCATATTTTTTCAATAAATGTTTATAAATCAAAGTATGTCAGATGCTTTATTCCCTATGTGGTCTGTCTTTCCTGGACTATTCTGGACTCTTCCTATTGATCTCTCATTTGCTACCTTGAGACCATTTCTCTCACAGCAGCCAGAGAAATCTGCTCATAATGTAAATCTCATCATGCTAATTCCTCAGGTAAAGACCTCCTGTGGAGGACATATTCATCTGGTAATGTTGGAAGAAGACCCTACTGCAAAAAAGACCACTATACTACCTGTTTGGAATACAAAAAGTAACTGACTGAAATTACTGGACAGGAAGAACAGACTCTAGTTGAGAAAGAGAAGAGGGGAGCTGGGAGCCTGAGGAGAACGCTTTTAGTCTAGAGCTAAGTGCAGTAGGTATAGGGAAGGACAGTAAGGTAGGGCAAGGATGTCAGTGGGAAAACTATGGGTCTCTTCACCAGGGAAACTGGAAAATTGAAGCTGGGGAAACCTTGGCTACTGAAGAGAGTGGAAGAATCCTGCAAGGGAAAGAGCCAAGAAAGGGTACCCAGATTCTGTCTGAAATCTGAATAATTCCTGTGTGTCACAGACTCAGAACAGCCAAATGAAGGGCAAAAGATCTGAACTGAGACTGGAGTTGCTGCCCAATAAACAACAGTTCAAGTTAAGCAAAGATAATTGCTTCTTACAACAAAACCATTCTAATTTTAGAAAAATAACAGAATTTAGGATCTTCACAATTTAACATTTATGATGTTCAGGATACAATTATAAAATTATCCAGCATAGAAAGAAGGTCAAAGAAACCAAATGCAGGTTTATAGAATAGGAGCTTTAGGCCAGGTGTGTGGTACACACCTAATCCTAGCATTTTGGGAGGCTGAGGTGGGAGGATCATTTAAGCCCAGAAGTTCAAGACCAGCCTGGGCAACAAAGCAAGACCCCATCTCTATAAAAAAAAAAAAAAAAGCTAGGTGTGGTGGCATGGTGGCATGTTCCTGTGGTCCTAGGTGCTTGGGAGGCTGCTGAGGCAACACAGCGAGACTCTGTCTTAAAAAAATAAAAAATAAAAACAAAAAAACTAGAATGGGAGCTTTAAGTTAACTTTGGTTAGGCATTGCTAAATGATGGGGATACATTCTAGGAAATACTTCATTTAGGCAATTTTGTCATTGTGTGAACATCATAGAGTGTGCTTACACAAACCTAGGTGGTATAGCCTGCTACACATCAAGGTAGGAATAGCCTGTTGCTTCTAGGCTACAGACCTGTAAGGTATTTTTTTTTTTTTAAATCTCCACTCTTGAGTATGTCTTTTTAATATTCAATGTGATGAAATTGAAGTATGTAGAAAGTTGCATACCAAAGTATGATAGTTGTCTTGAGGAAAAATACTTATTTTATTGGTTGAGTTGTGAACTGAACCTGTCACTCTTTTCTTGAAACACATGTATTACTTGTAAGACTGATGAGCAATTGTGTTTATTCATGCTTGGGTATGTGGTAGATTCTTGAAAGTGAACAAAGTGAGCCTGTCATTTCAAAGAAAACAACTGACAGTCAATGTTGCCAATGATAAATTTTGTGTTTTCAAGTAAAATTAGAATTTTAGAAACTTGTATCCACCACTGAAAGCTTGACAGAGTCCTAATATATAAAATACTTTTCTGATTAAATCGGTGGTGATATCAATGAATGTGATTTTTAAAATATTGTATATAGAGATTTGTAAACATTTACAAGAAGTACATAATTCAGTGAACCAGTATTTCCAAATGACCAAATACATCGTTATAAAATCATTCACGGGTAAGAGATTCATTAAAAGTTCAAGATAAACCAATGGATTTTAAGGTCTTAAAATATGAAAAATTTATTTCGATTCATTGAGATTGTTTCCAGTTCCACCCTGCAACTAACCTTTAAGAAACGATGACTTGTTGAGTTTTGGCATAGTGTCAGAAAACAATAACCATAATTATCTGAAAAGGGTATTAAAGTACTCCTCCTCTTTCCATATGAGGCCAGATTTTTCTTTGTATACTTCAACCTAAACAGCATATTGCAACAAAGTAAATGTAGAAGCAGATAGGAAAATTCAGCTCTTTTCTATTATGCCAGATAGTAAAGACATTCAGAAGATCATAAAACAGTGCTATTGTTCTATCTTTTTTGTTTTGTAGAATATGGTTATTTTTCATTAAAAATTATTTATGTTAACATAATGGGTTTATTAAGATAAATATTTTTAAATTTTCTCAAGTTTTTTTGAGCCGTCAACATCCTTTAATGTAAAAAAGCTATTAGCTACTTTATGCTTCCTAATGGAAGAATATATAACCACCTTGAAAACATGATGTTGAAAAAAGCCAGTCACAGAAAACCATATATTGTATAAATTCATTTATATGAAATGTCCACAAGAGGCAATTCAGTAGAGACAGGAAGTAGATTATTGGTTGTCTAAGGCTGGTGGGGAGGACTAGGTGTTTCGAGGATGATGGCTAGAGAGTATGGTGTTTCTTTTTGAGATAATGAAAATGTAAAATTGACTCATTATTGTAGTCAATTTTATAACACTTTTATCATCTCTGTGAATATACTAAAAACTATTGAATTGTACAAATTAAATGGGTGAATTGTATAGGATGTAATTTTTTAAATTTCTGTTTTAATTAAATTTTAACTAAAGTTTTAATTACTAACAAAGTAAATATTAATAGATTTAACCCACACAAACAAAAGCTTTTGGGGTCCTTAGTAATTTTAAGAATATAAAAGGGTTTTGAGTCCAAAAAGTTTGAGAACCCTTGCCTGTATTCTCTTCCCCACTCAGACTTGTCTTTCACTCACACAACCATGTTTGTTTTTGCCTGTCCCTGAGTCTTGAAATGCTTTCCTCTGCCTTTTTCTTGACCAGATTTTAAGGTCCATTTTGCCTTTCCTGATCATCCTAGTCTATAGTCATTCTTCCCTCATTTAGTCTTAAATTGTTTATTATCCATATACTTACTAGTCATTTATAAACTTTGTTTTACTATATGTGCATATCTCATGTTAAATTCATGTAAAGTACTTAAAACAATATCTGACATTGTATTATAAAATGTAGCAGTTAATTACATAAGGGTAAAGGACAGAGAGGAGTCAACTTATGATGACATGCAGGTTTCTGGCTTGTATAACTTAAGTGGATAGTAGCGTCATTCATTAAAATAAGATACCTAGGATTGAATGAGGTTTGCTTGGGAAGATGAATTTCATTTGATTGAGTTTTAAGTAATTATACGTCATTTCAATAGAGGTGTCAAGTAGCAGTTGGATATGTGTGTCTGGAACTTAGGAAAGAATTCTAGGCTAAGATTATGGACCTAAGAGCTGCCACACGTGTGTAATAAAAAATGCCACCCTTTCTTGACAGTTTATCTTGTGCCAGGCACTTTGGTGAGCACTTCTTAAATTTAATTTTCATAACAATCCATGAGGTAGTTTACCCTAGATCAGGAAATGAATGCTTAGAAAAGTTTAATAACTTGCCCTAGACCACCACAAGCTAAATGGCAAGATCTATGATTTGAACCCAGGTCTTCCTGGCTCCAAAGCTATTAATCCTTATGCTTTGCTGAGTAACTGAAGTTTGGAGAAGGGATAAGATCACTTAAGGGGAGAATATAGTATGAGAAGAGAAGGAGGCTAAAGATAGAATTCTGAGGAGCTCTAACATTTAAAGGATGGACAGAAAAGAGAAGCCTGTGCCTACAAAAGAGATTGAAATAGAACAGCCAGGAAGATAAGAGGAAAATCAGGAGAAGTGGTATCATAGAGAGACCGACCAGGTGCAATGGCTCCTGCCTGTAATCTCAGCACTTTGGGAGGCTGAGGCAGGTGGATCACTTGAGGCCAGGAGTTCGAGACTAGCCTGACCAACGTGGCAAAACCCTGTCTCTACTAAAAATACAAAAATTAGCTGGGTGTGGTGGTGAATGCCTGTAATTCTAGCTACTCGGGAGGCTGAGGCATGAGAATCGCTTGAACCCGGAAGGCAGAGGTTGAGTGAGCCAAGATTGTGCCACTGCACTCCAGCCTCAGTGACAGAGCAAGACTATCTCAAAAATAAAATAAAATAAAATAAAATTAAATTAAATTAAATTAAATTAAAAATTGAAAAAAAGGAAAAGGAGGGAGAGAGCATTACAAAGTCTGAGTGAGTGCTTGCTCACTCAGACTTTTCAGATAGGAGCTGAAAACTTTTAGCAACAATGAAGTCACTGGTGACAGTGACAAGGACTGTTAAATGAAGAGGTGTGGATAGGATGAGATCTGAATGAGAGATAAAGTGGACACAGTCATAATAGATTGCTTTTACCAAAAGTTTTGCCTGTGAAGAGAAATAAAGATATAACAGAAGTAAAGATACAGCTTGATGTATGTGAAGTGGAGGGAATATATACGTATTTTTTAAATGAGAAAGGTAGGGTTTAAATATTGATGGAAAAGAGCCATTAGAAGTGTTCTCTATTGCTGGATAACAAATTAGTGGCTTTAAACAAATATTTTATTTTGCTTATGATTTTTTGGGTCAGGAATTTGGGGAGAACTTGACTGGGTGGTTTGTCTCCGACTGTGTGTCAGCAGGTGTCTGGAGCTATAGGGTCCACTTCCAAGGTGCTTCTTCACTCACAAGTCTGGCATCTTACTGCTCCTTGGTGCACACTCAGCTCTCTTCCTCCCATCCTCCCTCCCTCGAGTGGTTAGAATGTTAAGCTTTGGAGTTTTCACCTGCAGAGAGAAGATAGGAGATTCATAGTGAAAGTAGAGGTTTTAAGAAACAGGATATTTGGCAGGGTGCAGTGTCTCACACCTGTAATCCCAGCACTTTGGGAAGCCAAGGTGAGAGGATTGCTTGAGTCCGAGTTCAAGACCAGCCTTGGCAACATAGGGAGACCCTGTCTCTACAGATAATTTTTAAAATTAGCCAGGTGTGGTGGCACACACCTGTGGTACTTGGGAGGCTGAACTGGGAGAATTGCCCGAGCCTGGGATGGTAAGGCTGCAGTAAGCTGTGATTGCACCACAGCACTCCAGCCTGGGTGGTAGAATGAGACCCTGCCTCAAAAACAAACAAAACAAACAAACAACCCCAAAACAAATAAACAAAAAGTAACAGCCTATTTCATTAAAGAATTCATTCATTAAATAATGAAGTTGAACTTAATGAATTTAATGAAGTTTAATAGGTGTAGTGGGAGTAACAATGAGAGTGAAAGTGTAGGAGGTTGTAGTCAAGGAGTTGTTTCACCTTAGAATTTCTGGAGGCAGAACCTTTCTTGGTAGTTTACTGTATTTTAAGAAATGATCTTGGGAGTGCATGAGGATCCTGGTCAAGGAGCCAAAAAGTACAGTGAGCAAGAGTCCAGGACATGTAGCGAGGAGGAATGTGACTGAAATAAAGACTAACGTCTTCAGTGCTTGAGGGGAGTAACCAGGAGACAAGTGGGACTAAATGGGGCAGGGGGCTAGAGAGGTCCTGAAGCAAAACTCCTGGCTCACTTAAAAAAAAACTAACCTCTCTCTCAATACCTAATCTAATGTCCAACATATAGAATTTAGGTGCATAAAGTATTAGATTTGTAATGTCCTTTGATGAATTTACCCCTTTAATCATTATAAAATGACCCTCTCTTTATCCCTCATAATATTGTTTGCTCTGAAAACTACTTGTGCCTGATACTAGTAAAGCCATTCCAGCTTTCTTTCCATTAATATCAACATGGCATATTTTCCCCATTCTTTATTTAACTTATATGTGTCTTTATTCCTAAAGAAGTGATTTTCTTGTAGGCAGCATATAGTTGGGTGTTGCTTTCTTAAATCTCGTCTAACAATATCTGCCTTTTAATTGGGATGTTTAGATTTAAATTGAATGTGACTATTGATATGGTTGGGTTTAAATTCTCCATCTTATTATTCATTTTCTATTTTTCTCATCTTCTTTTTCTCCCTTTCCTCTTTTTCTGCCTTCTTTTGGATTGAATTTTTAAAATTCTGTTTTATCTTCTTTGTAGGCTTACTGTCTATACTTTTTTGTTTTATTTTGTAATTGGTGTTTTTTGATTTATAATATGCATCTTTAATCTTTCATAGTCTTTCTTTAAATAGTATTACACTACTTCACATACAGTATAAGAATCTTAGAATAGTATATTTCCATTTTCCCTTTTCCAACCTTTGGGCTGTTGTTGTCATACATTTTGCTTCAACAGAAGTTATAAGCTCTACAATACATTGATAACTTTTGTTTTAAACCAATTATCTCTTAAAGAGAGTTCAAAACAAGAGAAAAAAGATGTTTTTATTTGATTACATATTTACCTTTCCAGTACTCTTCATTCCTTGTGTAGATCCAGATTCCTTTTGTTTTCCTTCTGACTGTAAAACTTTTTTTTTTTTTTTTTTTGACATTTCTTGGCTAGGGGCAGTTGCTCATACCTGTAATCCCAACACTTAGCAGGGCTGAGGCGGGAGGATCTGTTGAAGCCAGGAGTTCAAAACCAGCCTAGGCAACAAAGCAAAACTCTGTCTCTATTCTTATAAAACAAACAAAAAGCATTTCTATTTTTTTTTTTTTCTTTTTGAGATGGAGTCTCTCTCTGTCACCCAGGCTGGAGTGCAGTGGCATGATCTTGGCTCACTGCAACCTCCACCTCGCAGGTTCAAGCGATTCTCCTGCCTCAGCCTCCTGAGTAGCTGGAATTACAGGCACACGCCACCATGCCTGGCTAATTTTTATATTTTTAGTAGAGACAGGGTTTCACCATGTTGATCATGCTGGTCTCGAACTCCTGACCTCGTGATTTGCCTACCTCGGCCTCCCAAAGTGCTGGGATTACAGGCATGAGCCACCGCACCCAGCCAACAAAAAACATTTCTTGTGCGCATGTCTATTAGTGATGAATTCTTCCAGCTTTTATGTCTGGAAAAAAACATTTTACCTTTATTTTTAAAAGGTCTTTTGCTGGGTATTGAATTCTAGGTTGATAGTCTTTTTGTTTTTTCTTTGAGTACTTTAAAAATATTGCTCCACTGTCTTCTGGTTTGCCTTGTTTCTTTTTTTTTTTCTTTTTTTTTGAGATGGAGCCTCACTCTTTTGCTCAGGCTGGAGTGCAGTGGCATGATCCCAGCTCACTGCAACCTCTGCCTCCCAGGTTCAAGCGATTCTTCTGCCTCAGCCTCCCAAGTGACTGGGACTAAAGGCACATGCCACCATGCCCGGCTAATTTTTGTATTTTTAGTAGGGATGGGGTTTTGCCATGTTGGCCAGGCTGGTCTCGAATTCCTGATCTCAGGTGACCCACCCACCTTGGCTTCCCAAAGTGCTGGGATTATAAGCATGAGCCACCACGCCTGGCCTTGTTCTTTTTTTGCTGTATCTTTCCCCTGCAGGTTTTTCTTTCTGTATTTCATGTTGAATACCTTCTAAAGCTATATCTTCAAGTTTATTAATTTTTTTCTTCTGAGGTATCTAATCTGCTATTAATCTCATTTATTGTATTTTATATTGTATTTTATAGTTTGCATTTCTAGAAATTTGATTTGGGTCCTTTTTATATCTTCCATATCTATTTTTATTATGTTTATGCTTTTCTTTACCTTCCTGAACATATGGGATATAGGTAATATAACTTTTTAAATATCCTTGTCTACTAAGTCTAGTACCTATGTCTTTTTAGGTCTTTTCTCTTGACTGATAGTTCTCTCTCTCTCTCTTTTTTTTTTTAACAGTCGTATGTTTCTGCTTTTTTGTCTGCTTGGTGATTTTTTTGTTAGGTGCCAGATATCGTGAATTTTGCTTTAGTGGGTCCTGGATATTTTTGTATTCCTTTCACTATTTTGACCGGTGTTTTGGAACACAATTAAATTATCTGGAAATAATTTGACTTTTTTAAGGCTTCATTTATTTATTTATCTGGTTTTTGTTTCTGGACACAGAGCAGTCTTTAATCAATAGCCAATTTTCCTTCACTATCCAGGCATTGCTCTTCTGAGTACTCTACTGAATGTCCCATATATGACAAGGTTTTTCCACTCTGGCTAGTGGAAAGCAGAACTCTTCCTGACCCTGTGTCAACTCCTGGAAGGATTCTACTCATTCCCATGGTTCTTCCCTGGTTTTGAGTAGTATCCTCACATCCATGCACTGATCAGTACTCAGCTGAAGACTCAAGCTTAACCCTCTGCAGACCTCTGGAGTTCTCTTTTTGTAGCTTTCTTCTCTCTAGTATTCTGTCCTGCTAATTTTAGTTTGCCTTGGCATCTCCCATTTCTTAACTCTGTTTCTTCAACTGGGGGACCACTGGGCTGCATTCCAGTTTCTCATCTCTGGACTGTGGACCATAAACTGTCCCCAGGCAGTAAGCTGTGGCAATAATGGGGCTCACCATTTGTTTTCCTTCTCCCAGGGATTGCTGTTCTGTACTGCCTGTTGTTTATTGTGTAAAAAGAATTCTTTTATTTATGTTGTTCAATTTTGTGGTTGTTTAAACGAATCTGGTCCCTGTTTCTTCATCAGAGCTGGCAGGGTTACTAAACATAAGGCTTAGTGATTGATGAAGCATTTATAAATATGAAATATGTATACTTACAGAATATTTAGGGTATCATTTCCGCTTCCTTGTGTTAAATGCATCAGGTCTTCTGACTGATGCATTATGCTGTTTCAGAGGGGTGCTTACTATATGGAGAACATAGAAGTACTAGTTATTAACTATTTTCTTGTATTAAATTTTGGTAAGTCACATAAACATTGAGTCTCCTTTAAATGTGTCAAATGTAGCTGATTACTAATTGGATTCTGTCATACTCTTTTTCTGTGGTTACCAAATATTAGCAAATTTCCTCATTCAGTTACACAAGTACTTGGCCAACATACTTTTACATAAGAAAATACTTAGGATGGGCTGGCAAGATAGCCGAATAGGAACAGCTCTGGTCTGCAGCTGCCAGCGAGATCAACCCAGAAGGCGGGTGATTTCTCCATTTCCAACTGAGGTACCCGGCTCATCTCACTGGGACTGATTAGACAGTGGATGCAGCCCACGGAGGGCAAGCTGAAGCAGGATGGGGCATCACCTCACCCGGCAAGCACAAGGGGTTGGGGAACTCCCTCCCCTAGCCAAGGGAAGCCGTGACAGACTGTGTCGTGAGGAACGTTGCATTCCGGCCCAGATACTATGCTTTTCCCACAGTCTTCGCAACCCACAGACCAGGAGATTCCCTCGGGTGCCTACACCACCAGGGCCCTGGGTTTCAAGCACAAAACTGGGAGGCTGTTTGGGCAGATACCGAGCTAGCTGTAGGAGTTTTCTTTCATACTCCAGTGGTGCCTGGAATGACAGTGAGAGAACCATTCACTCCCCTGGAAAGGGGGCTGAAGCCAGGGAGCCAAGTGGTCTACCTCAGCGGATCCCACCCCCATGGAGCCAAGCAAGCTAAGATCCACTGGCTTGAAATTCTCGCTGCCATCACAGCAGTCTGAGGTCGACCTGGGATGCTAGAGCTAGGTAGGGGGAGGGGCATCCCCCATTACTGAGGCTTGAGTTTTCCCCTCACAGTGTAAACAAAGCCACCAGGAAATTCGAACTGGGCAGAGCCTCCCGCAGCTCCCTAAAGCCGCTGTAGCCAGACTGCCTTTCTAGATTCCTCCTCTCTGGGCAGGGCATCTCTGAAAGAAAGGCAGCAGCCCCAGTCAGGGGCCTATAGATAAAACTCCCATCTCCCTGGGACAGCACGTGGGGGAAGGGGCAGCTGTGGGCACATCTTCAGCAGACTTAAACGTTCCTGCCTGCTGGCTCTGAAGAGAGCAGCAGATATCCCAGCACAGTGCTCAAGCTCTGCTAAGGGACAGTCTGTCTCCTCAAGTAGGTCCCTGACCCACGTGCCTCCTGACTGGGAAACACCTCCCGGCAGGAATCAACAGATACCTCATACAGGAGAGTTCCAGCTGCCATCTGATGTGTGCCCCTCTGGGACGAAGCTTCCAGAGGAAGGAACAGGCAGCAATCTTTGCTCTTCTGCAACCTCTGCTGGTGATATCCAGGCAAACAGGGTCTGGAGTGGACCTCCAGCAAATTCCAGCAGACCTGCAGCAGAGGGGCCTGAGTGTTAGAAGGAGAACTAACAAACAGAAATGAATAGCATCAACATCAACAAAAAGGACATCCACACAGAAACTCCATTTGAAGGTCACCAACATCAAAGACCAAAGGTAGATAAATCCATGAAGATGAGGAAAAACCAGCACAAAAAGGCTGAAAATTCCAAAAACCAGAGCGCCTTTTCCAAAGAATGACAACTCCTCCCCAGCAAGGGGAGTTTGATGAATTGACAGAAGTAGGCTTCAGAAGGTGGGTAATAACAAACTCCTCCTAGCTAAAGGAGCATGTTCTAACCCAATGCAAGGAAGCTAAGAACTTTGAAAAAAGGTTACAGGAATTGCTAACTAGAATAACCAGTTTAGAGAAGAACATAAATGACCTGATGGAACTGAAAAAACACAGCATGAGGACTTTGTGAAGCATACACAAGTACCAATAGCTGAATCGATCAAGCAGAAAAAAAGGATATCAGAGATAGAAGATCAACTTAATGAAATAAAGCGTGACGACAAGATTAGAGAAAAAAGAATGAAAAGGAACGAACAAAGCCTCCAAGAAATAGGGGACTATGTGAAAAGACCAAACCTAAGTTTGATTGGTGTACCTGAAAGTGACAGGGAGAGTGGAACCAAGTTAGAAAACACTCTACAGGATATTATCCAGGAGAACATCCCCAACCCAACAAAACAGGCCAACATTCAAATTCAGGAAACACAGGGAACACCACAAAGATACTCCTCAAGAAGAGCAACCCCAGGACATATAATCGTTCAATTCACCAAGGTTGAAATGAAGGAAAAGCTTTTTGATGTGCTGCTGGATTCGGTTTGCCAGTATTTTATTGAGGATTTTTGCATCAATGTTCATCAAGGACATTGGTCTAAAATTCTCTTTTTTGGTTGTGTCTCTGCCTGGCTTTGGTATCAGGATGATGCTGGCCTCATAAAATGAGTTAGGGAGGATTCCCTCTTTTTCTGTTGATTGGAATAGTTTCAGAAGGAATGGTACCAGTTCCTCCTTGTACCTCTGGTAGAATTTGGCTGTGAATCCATCTGGTCCTGGACTCTTTTTGGTTGGTAAGCTATTGATTATTGCCACAATTTCAGAGCCTGTTATTGGTGTATTCAGAGATTCAGCTTCTTCCTGGTTTAGTCTTGGGAGGGTGTATGTGTTGAGGAATTTATCCATTTCTTCTAGATTTTCTAGTTTATTTGTGTAGAGGTGTTTGTAGTGTTCTCTGATGGTAGTTTGTGTTTCTGTGGGATCAGTGGTGATATCCCCTTTTTCATTTTTTATTGCGAATCCACCATGATCAAGTGGGCTTCATCCCTGGGATGCAAGGCTGGTTCAATATATGCAAATCAACAAATATAATCCAGCATATAAACAGAACCAAAGACAAAAACCACATGATTATCTCAATAGATGCAGAAAAGGCCTTTGACAAAATTCAACAACCTTCATGCTAAAAACTCTCAATAAATTAGGTATTGATGGAATGTATCTCAAAATAATAAGAGCTATCATGACAAACCCACAGCCAATATCATACTGAATGGGCAAAAACTGGAAGCATTCCCTTTGAAAACTGGCACAAGACAGGGATGCCGTCTCTCACCACTCTAATTCAACATAGTGTTGGAAGTTCTGGCCAGGGCAGTTAGGCAGGAGAAGGAAATAAAGGGTATTCAATTAGGAAAAGAGGAAGTCAAATTGTCCCTGTTTGCAGATGACATGAAAAAACCCATTGTCTCAGCCCAAAATCTCCTTAAGCTGATAAACAACTTCAGCAAAGTCTCAGGATACAAAATCAATGTACAAAAATGACAAGCATTCTTATACACCAATAACAGACAAACAGAGAGCCAAATCATGAGTGAACTCCCATTCACAATTGCTTCAAAGAGAATAAAATACCTAGGAATCCAACTTACAAGGGACGTGAAGGGCCTCTTCAAGGAGAACTACAAACCACTGCTCAAGGAAATAAAAGAGGATACAAAGAAATGGAAGAACATTCCATGCTCATGGGTAGGAAGAATCAGTATCGTGAAAATGGCCATACTGCCCAAGGTAATTTATAGATTCAATGCCATCCCCATCAAGCTACCAATGACTTTCTTCACAGAATTGGAAAAAACTACTTTAAAGTTCTTATGGAACCAAAAAAGAGCCCACATCGCCAAGTCAATCCTAAGCCAAAAGCACAAAGCTGGAGGCATCACGCTACCTGACTTCAAACTATACTACAAGGCTACAGTAACCAAAACAGCATGGTACTGGTACCAAAACAGAGATATAGATCAATGGAACAGAACAGAGCCCTCAGAAATAACGCCACATATCTACAACTATCTGATCTTTGACAAACCTGAGAAAAACAAGCAATGGGGAAAGGATTCCCTATTTAATAAATGGTGCTGGGAAAATTGGCTAGCCGTAGAAAGCTGAAACTGGATCCCTTCCTTACACCTTATACAAAAATTAATTCAAGATGGATTAGACTTAAACGTTACACCTAAAACCATAAAAACCCTAGAAGAAAACCTAGGCATTACCATTCAGGACATAGGCATGGGCAAGGACTTCATGTCTAAAACACCAAAAGCAATGGCCACAAAAGCCAAAATTGACAAATGGGATCTAATTAAAGAGCTTCTGCACAGCAAAAGAAACTACCATCAGAGTGAACAGGCAACCTACAGAATGGGAGAAAAGTTTTGCAATCTACTCATCTGACAAAGGACTAATATCCAGAATGTACAAAGAACTCAAACAAATTTACAAGAAAAAAACAAACAACCCCATCAAAAAGTGGGCAAAGGACATGAACAGACACTTCTCAAAAGACGACATTTATGCAGCCAAAAAACACATGAAAAAATGCTCACCATCACTGGCCATCAGAGAAATGCAAATCAAAACCACAATGAGATACCATCTCACACCAGTTAGAATGGCAATCATTAAAAAGTCAGGAAACAACAGATGCTGGAGAGGATGTGGAGAAATAGGAACACTTTTACACTGTTGGTGGGACTGTGAACTAGTTCAACCCTTGTGGAAGTCAGTGTGGCGATTCCTCAGGGATCTAGAACTAGAAATACCATTTGACCCAGCCATCCCATTACTGGGTATATACCCAAAGGACTATAAATCATGCTGCTGTAAAGACACATGCACACGTATGTTTACTGCGGCTCTATTCACAATAGCAAAGACTTGGAAGCAACCCAAATGTCCAACAATGATAGACTGGATTAAGAAAATGTGGCACATATACACCATGGAATACTATGCAGCCATAAAAAATGATGAGTTCATGTCCTTTGTAGGGACATGGATGAAATTGGAAATCATCATTCTCAGTAAACTATCGCAAGAACAAAAAACCAAATACCGCATATTCTCACTCATAGGTGGGAATTGAACAATGAGAACACATGGACACAGGAAGGGGAACATCACACTCTGGGGACTGTTGTGGGGTGGGGGTAGTGGGGAGGGATAGCATTAGGAGATATACCTAATGCTAAATGACGAGTTAATGGGTGCAGCACACCAGCATGGCACATGTATGCATATGTAACTAACCTGCACATTGTGCACAGGTACCCTAAAACTTAAAGTATAATAATAATGAAATAAAAAAATAAAAGAAATGAAGGAAAAAATATTAAGAGCGGCCACTGCTCAAAGAAATAAGAGAGGACACAAACAAATGGCAAAACATTCCATGCTCATGGATAGTAAGAATTATAGCGTGAAAATGGCCATACTGCCCACAGTAATTTATAGATTCAATGCTATCCCCATCAAGCTACCTTTGGCTTTCTTCACGGAATTAGAAAAAACTGCTTTAAATTTTATATGGAACCTAAAAAGAGCCCATATAGCCAAGACAATCCTAAGCAAAAAGAACAAAGCTGGAGGCATCACGCTACCTGACTTCAAACTATACTACAAGGCCACAATAATCAAAACAGCATGGTACTGGTACCAAAACAGATAAATAAACCAACGGAACAGAACAGAGACCTCAGAAATAATGCCACACATCTACAACCATCTGATCTTTGACAAACTTGACAAAAACAAGCAATGGGGAAAGGATTCCCTATTTAATAAATGATATTGGGAAAACTGGCTAGCCATATGCAGAAAACTGAAATTGGACCCCTTCCTTAGATCTTATACAAAAATTAACTCAAAATGGATTAAAGACTTAAACATAAGACCTAAAATGAGAAAAACCCCAGAAGAAAATCTAGGCAATACCATTCAGGACATAGGCATGGGTGAAGACTTCATGACTAAAACACCAAAAGCAATGGCAACAGAAGCCAAAATTGACAAATGGGATCTAATTAAAGTAAAGAGCTTCTGCACAGCAAAAGAAACTATCATCAGAGTGAACAGGCAACCTACAGAATGGGAGAAAATTTTTGCAATCTATCCATCTGACAAAGGGCTAAAGTCCAGAATCTACAAGGAACTTAAACAAATTTACAGGAAAACAAACAACCCTATCAAAAAGTGGGTGAAGGATATCAACAGACACTTCTCAAAAGAAGATATTTATGTGGCCAACAAACATATGAAAAAAAGCTCATCATCACTGGTCATTAGAGAAATGCAAATCAAAACCACAGTGAGATACCATCTCATGCCAGTTAGAATGGTGATCATTAAAAAGTCAGGAAACAACAGATGCTGGAGAGGCTGTGGAGTAATAGGAACGGTTTTACACTGTTGGTGGCAGTGTAAATTAGTTCAACCATTGTGGAAGACAGTGTGGCGATTCCTCAAGGATCTAGAGCCAGAAATAACATTTGACCGAGTAATCCCATTACTGAGTATATACCCAAAGGATTATAAATCATGTTACTAAAAAGAACATGCACACATATGTTTATTGCAGCACTATTCACAATAGCAAAGACTTGAAACCAACCCAAATGCCCATCAGTGGTAGACTGGATAAAGATAATGTGGCACATATACACCATGGAACACTATGCAGCCATAAAAAAGGATGAGTTCGTGTCCTTTGCAGGGACATGGATGAAGCTGGAAACCATCATTCTCAGCAAACTAACACAGCAAGAGAAAACCAAACAACACATGTTTTCACTTATAAGTTAAAACTGAACAGTGAGAACACATGGACACATGGAGGGGAACATCACACACCGGGGCCTGTCAGGGGGTGCGGGTCTAAGGGAGGGATAGCATTAGGAGAAATACCTAGATGATGGGTTGATGGGTGCAGCAAACCACCATGGCACGTGTATACCTATGTAACAAACCTGCACGTTCTGCACATGTATCCTAGAACTTAAAGTATAATAAAAAAAAGAAAATATTTAAAATATATCTTTCAAATTATTTTTTCAAATTTAAATCGAGGGTCATTTTATGTATGAGTACAATTTGTAAAGAATAGCCCATAGTTTTAGAGTCCTAATTTATTGACAAACTTATAAACAAAATTTTAAGCTTTTTTGGTATTCTTTTGAAATGTCAAAATTGATGGAAGCAAACACAAAAGAGAGAACAGTCTGTGGCTCTCAAAAAACCAAAAAGGATATCTGTTGTATGTTTGTATGGTGGGTCATTAACCTTTGGTGCACTTTGCAGAATTATTTTAAGTATTTACCGTTAGACATTATTTGTTTTAAGTTATATTTTGCTGAGAGCTACAACTCAGGAAGACAAGTGAATTGTAAGATAACGATTAAGCCACATTTAACACTTTTTAAAAGCATGGGCCAGGACAATGAAGCAGTATGATGCCATATATACTTTTACACAACAGCCATGCTAATATAATGATAAAGTAATTATGCTGTATTTTTAGGTAATTCATAAGCTTCTCATGAATTACCTAAAATAACCATGTATTTACTTTTCTTTGCCAGAAAGAGGAAACATTTTATTTTAATTTTAAACAATTCAATTCTGAAAACATAGCTAAAGCTTTAACCTTTCTCACTCTGACCCAATGTATTCCTAATATAGCTTTGCCCTTGACTTCCACAGCTAAATACTAGTTTCTCAAGTGATTTAGGTGACTTGACTTCATTATTCAAAACTGAAATTATTTAGCTTGTTCTAAATGCAACTTTGCTTCCTTCCCACTATGTCTGTTTTTCCATTACTTTTCAAATCATCTGGGCTTAAATACTGAGCATTTTCTCCTTTTCTTTCTCAATAGTTTGATAGAGTCCTGTAATTTTTTTTAAAGCTGTCTCTTATATTTATTATATTATTATTTTAATATACTTCATTACACTTCCCTAGAACAGATCATCAGCTCTCTTTAAGTAATTTGTCTGAGGTCACCCAGTTGGCATTTGAACTCATATTGGTTTGATTCCAAATTCCATACTG
Organism: Pongo pygmaeus; assembly: GCF_028885625.2. Classification (NCBI taxonomy): domain Eukaryota; kingdom Metazoa; phylum Chordata; class Mammalia; order Primates; family Hominidae; genus Pongo; species Pongo pygmaeus. Next base: position 56,932,366 of record NC_072387.2, read on the forward strand.
GTTTCTAATAAAAGTCTCTGTCACTGTACTATATTATTTCTGTGGAATCATTCATGCTGTTTTTATTACCTCTATAATATATAGTTAGGCATATGGGACAGTATAAAGGGAGCAATATAAATAGTAAGTTAATTTTATTCTAAGTGAAAGCATAATATGTATGTGTATTTTTTATCCTGAGTAACAAGGGAAGTGTTTTGCCTAGGAGCTAATAAGTAACAAGAAATGGAAAAGTAACATTTGTTGACTAGCTCCTTTGTGCAGTGCGCTGTGACTATTGGTCTGACTTATTCCTCAGGAAGAAGGATTAAAAGAAGACTTTACAAAAATGAGCAAACTATATTATAAAAGTAAATGCTAGTATGCATATATGTTTCATTCATGCAACTCCTAGAAATGAGACTTTACTATAAGTGTTTTCAGAATCCACAATAATTTAGGTTGAAATTAGGTATTTGGATCAACTTTCAAGGGAAGGGGTGAGAATGAGGTGAAACAGACATCTAGATTGTTTTTGTAGACTGAAACATTAGACCTGAGGTTTTTCTTGTTGTTTTACTCTTCCTCTGTTTTTAGTAAAAGATTCCAGGTATGCCTAAAGTCATCTTCTATACGAATGCAAAAATGTAACGACAAAGAAGGGAAAATAAAAGAAGGCAATATCTTAGGAATAAATGTTTTGTAGTGACATTATTTTTCTGCTAGTGAACTAATAATCTACAAAAATTTTAAGATAGATGAGCAGAAAGAATACGAACAAAAAAAGGATAGTAATTTAACTCATGAATAATCATCCACTGAAATGTAGCAAGGATATGCTACATATGAAATGTAATTAGATGATTGCTTAAAGATCTAGGAATATAAGCTCAATGTAATAAAATAACTCTATTTCTTCTTCATCATTGTTAAGGATTAATAAGGCATTAAATAGGTTTTCATGTGGGTCCTCATATGTTAAAAAGGACAACAATAAGAAAATCCAAAGAAACTGAGATAACTGTTATAAATCAATGCAGGTATTCTGTGTTAAATGCTTATGTAAGCCTGAGTTCTTCATCCAGATCTGTTTATGATTTTAAACATAAAATCATTTTCATTTCTAAACCTTTGCTCAAGTAACTTGTAGTAGCTGAGTCCTATGTCTGATCCCTAAGTCTATTATTTTCTCTATGTATCTATCCCCTTCTTTAATTTTAAAACACTCTGACACATGAAAAAATGCCAGAGTTTACTGTAGAGAAATATTCATAACTTGTCTATTCATGTCACTCCTCCCCACCACACCATCCATATTATACACATTACCCGTTCTCTTTGTTCATTAATTGGCAAAAGGGACTAAGAAATTCAAGGATGTACAAAAATAAAAAACAAACAAAAATCTAACAACTCAGGAATGTCCTGTAGGTAGCTCATAGAAACTTAGTTTAGGAAGTAGTGCCTAAACTTGCTTACTTCTTTGGAAGTTTGTCTGGTAATTATACAGACCAGCATCAAAATAACTCTCATTTATGTGTGTGACATTTCAGTGTAGAAGTAATAATAGGTAATGTTTTTGCATATGTCCTATTATAGGTACTGTTAAAAGTGCTTCAGTGTATTAACTCATAACTTCTCACAACTCTATGAAATAGATTCTCTCATCACTGTTTCACGATGGAGAAACTTTCCCTTGTCCACAAAACTGGTTGGTGACAGAGCCAGAATTTTAACTCAGGCTATCTGGTTCCAGAGACTATATTTTAGCCTCTATGTTGCCTTTTAGTGTATATTAGTTTACTGTTTGGTATGTGCATTGTCATGATTAGTTTATTTGCTCATGTTTTATCTGTGTTTGTGAGTGTTACTATGCTATGGCAAAAAGGGCCTGGACTTTGAATTAGCGGATCTTACTTAATATTCACAGAAGCCTGGAAGTGTAAACATTGCTATCCCTATTTTATAGATAAAGAGACCTGAGGTCCAGAGATGTCATGTAACTTGCTTTGGTGTGGTTCTGAGCAAATTATGTCTCTGTATCTCAGGTTTCCTTGTATGTAAAATAGGGATAACTTTCAGAGTTGTTGTGAGGAATAAATGAGCATTTATGAGAATAGTAATTAGAAACATAACAGTTAATTGTTAGTACCCTTCATTCCTTTTCCGCTACTATACAGTGATTTCATAAGAACAGAGAACTGAGGATACAGTTACACAGTATTAACCTGTTTATCTTGGCTTACTATAAGTACAGAGAATTTTTCTCTTCTCTTGAGGCACCCCTCCTCCCCCATCACCTTCTCAAAAAGTTCAGGGGGAAAAGGCATCATGGGACTCCAGCATTGTTAAGCATGGGCAGTGTTCACTGTTATATTACAGCTGGAATTTGTTATATTGCTTTAGTTATGAATCATGTCAGTAATTACCCTGAGGGTGGTGTTAGTTCACTATTCAAGTACAAACAAGAAGGGAAGTAGCAATGGTAGAAGAATAGCTAGGACATATTCTCTGTACCTAACCTGTGGGATGGAAGCACATATACTCTTATTCAGAGAATTTCATAAAGAGTCATGATGTTAGATAATTACTTGAATTTAGTGTTAGAATTTTCAGTTTGTTAACTTACAGTCAAATCTTAACTGGAATTGTGAGGAAGGGCTCTAGAATTCTGGATATGCAAGAAACAAAGAAGAGAAATAGGAGAAATCGATCCTAATTAGTGTGGCTTCTGAATTTCTGCAGCAAAATAAAAGGCTGTTATTAATTATTGAGTTTACTAAAATTTTAGAACTACTCTAAGGCAATTGTGCTTCAATCATCTAAGCTTACTTACCTTTAATTATAAAATAGAACAACTTTTTGGCATTTCATTTTTCCAAATATTTATAGCATGTTTTAAAAACTCTGAACTGTCACGACCCAGTCTGTTTCAACATACACATTTGTGATCCTTGGTGTTGTTACTAATTTACTTAATTGGTTCTTCATATTTTCAGCTTTTCTCAGAAATGGCCAAATATCAAAGGTATTTTTGGTGTCTTCCTGTAAGTGCTAGATTTAGAACATGATAAGGAAATGTAGAATAGGAAACAGCTGGATTTGTTTCTTAGCCTTTTCAAAAAAGTCTTTTCTTACTTTGCTAAGTTTCAGTGTTTCTTATCTCCACTAAATATAACAACAAATTTATTTTTAAGATTTTGATTATATTCCTTAAGAATTCTTCAAAGACTAACATAAATCTGTCTTGCTATCTTTTAAGTCTGGTCATTTTATCATTATGCCCTTTTCTTATTTTAAGATAATTTAATTGTCTAAAAGTTTTTAAATTTACATATTAAGTAATGATAGTTTTTATATTAGGTTTTATCATTTAGTTTTTTTCTTTTAAACATTAAGATTAAAAAGGTGGAGAAGTGAAATTACTTGTCTTTTACATGAGTCATAAACAAAAATGAACATAGGATACACTAATCCAATACTGAACTTACTATCAGTTCTTGAAAATATAATTTTTTTGCATTATCTTTTTCATAGGAATATCGGGCACCTTTAATAGTATACACTTTTAGATTGGCATCTGATTTAGTTGAACCCACATATTTTAACGGGGTCTTCTGAAAATAAACTTTTGCACATTTCAGTTCCAATGAAGAACAAATGGCCTGGGGAAGGGATGGAGAGTGGTAAAGAAATCCCTTGTAGAAAACCTTTTTTTTTTTTTTTTTTTTTTAACAGACGAGTCTCACTCTGTTTTCCCAGGCTGGAGTGTAATGACACAATCATAGCTCATTGAAGCCTTGAACTCTTGGGCTCAAGTGATCCTCCCACCTCAGCCTCCCTAGTAGATGTGACTACAGGTGTGAGCCAGACTACAGGTGTGAGCCAACACACCCAGCTAATTTTTTTATTCTTTGTAGAGATGGGGTCTTGCTCTTGCCCAGGCTGGTCTCAAACTCCTAGACTCAAGTGATCCTATTGCTTTGGCTTCCCAAAGTGCTGGGATTAGTCATGAGCTGCCACTCTTGGCCTACAGAAACTATTTATATGTGTCCTTTGCTTTGTTTTTCTTTAAATGCTGGTCCATTTTTTCCCCTTGTTTTAGGTAGCTAAGATTATATTGAATCATGTGTGTTTCAGTCTTTGTCATCTCAGGAAGTCTTATGAGACCACAACATATAGTAATTTTTGTCCAATAATTTTGGCCATTAGCAAAAATTACCTATATGACATATAAATCAAATGGTATAATTTTTTAGTGCTAAGTCTTAAGTAGTATTCATTTTTATTTAAATAAACTGCTTCTGTTCATAAAGTACTATATATAAAACCTTTTTACCTTTTTTATATATAAAACCTATGATTCATTGGTTTTATGTCCTATTAAAATATGAGCTAACAATAATTGGTAAAATTAGTTGGAAAATTCCCAGTTTTAAAAGAAAATTAAATTGAAGGTTCTGTTATTAGTAATTTAAAGATCTGTGTTTTGATGTAAAAACACTTTATTTTTTAGCAGCAGTAAAAGGGCTTAAGTAGTATGACTTTTTGTGTAACTTGGACTGTGCAATTGCTTTTAAAAATGAAACTATTTCTCATTTATAATGAGATAATGGAACTCAGCGTATTGGAATAGCAGACTGACCACACACTTCTACCTCCTTTCTCCCCGCAAACCCTACAGAAGTGACAAAAAAGACACATACCATAGGGGAGTGAAACCCAGCAGTACTCAGACTGTGAAGCAGAAAAACTGTGGAGGGAAGTGGAGGAGTTGATTCTTTTTTTTTTAGTACAAAAATAAATGAAGAGTGTATTGTGGATACAATAAAGTAGAGAAAACCACAGCACACAACACCCCCAGGAAAGGGGACTGGTGGAAGTGGGAGTCTTAGAGAGCCCCCAAGCTCAAAGTAGCAGATACAGAGAGTGGGGCAATATCAGGAAGGTTTTCTAAAGTGCTGTTTGGCAATGGTCCTCAAACTTGAGCATGCATCAAAATTACTTGGAGGGCTTGTTAAAACACATATTACAGATTGCTGAGCCCAGTCACAAAGTTTCCAGTGTAGGGTCCAAGAATTTGTATTTCTGGTATGTTTCCAGGTGATACTGATGCTGCTGGTCTGGGTACTACACTTTGTGAGCAACATTTTAAGAACATGAAACACCTGGACCAGTCCCCCATCTAAGGCCATGCCAGCCTATGAGAATAAAGAAAATGCACCTCTGTAGTCCCAGCTACTTGGGAGACTGAGGTGGGAGGACTGCTTGAGCCTGGAAAGTTGAGGCTGCAGTGAGCCGTGACTGCGCTACTGCATTCCAGTCTGGGTGACAGAATGAGACACTGTCTCAAAGAAAAAAGAAAAAAAAGCACTTTCCTTTTTACTAATGAATTTTAAAAAGATGCCGTCTGGACACAGCAACCCTAAGCTTGGTATGCAGAGTTTAGACTGAAGCCCCATGTTGTTGTTCAGTGCATAAACTATACAGATACAAGCCTGCGCCCACCTTCAAATTTTGTGTACACTTACAGACACGGGGCTAGGGTTTCCTGATGGTGCCAAAGAGAGAAGCAGAACAGAAATTGAAGTAAACCCAGACTTCTGTAACAGACCTAAAGAAAAAGAAATAGGAAAGGCAGTTCTTCCTAGGAGGAAAATACAACAAACTATTGTACTGGTAGGTTATGTAGTTCCTTACTTTGGTATTTTCAGGTACCTCAGTTCAATATTTATTCATTACCATAAGAAAGACCAGAGGAAATGGAGGAGAGAAAATAATAAAAAAGAACAGAAAAAAAAATTCCAAAACTAATGAAAACCAGGGGGCTTCAGATGGAAAGGGCCCATAGTGCCAAGCATGATGAATGAATGTGGATACTTTTTTTTTTTTTAATGACAGTCTGGCTCTGTCACCCAGGCTGGAGTGTAATGGTGTGATCTCCGCTCACTGCAACCGCTGCCTCCTAGGTTCAAACGATTCTCCTGCCTTAGCCTCCTGAGTAGCTGGGATTACAGGCGCGCGACAACACGCCCAGATAATTTTTGTATTTTTAGTAGCGACGGGTTTTCACCATGTTGGTTAGCCTGATCTTAAACTCCTGACATCGTGATCCGCCTGCCACAGCCTCCCAAAGTGCTGGAATTATAGGCGTGAGTCACCCCACCCAGCAAAAAATTCAGAATTCTAAAGATAATGAGAAAATTATAAAAGCTTCCAGTGAGAAAAAGTAAGTTATTTTAGGGGAATGAGATCCAGATCAGCACAGAAGTTCTCAGTAGGAATACTGGATATTTTATAACCTAAAATTTGTCAAATATGACAGCAAAATGAAATTTGGAAATGCAAGGACTCAGAATGTTTATCTCTTGACTGCCCTTTTGAAATGAAATTACTAGGGAATATGCTTTAATAAAATGAAAAAAGAATCCACAAAAGGGAAATCATGAGACCTAATTAAAAAACTGTCACACCAGTGCAGAGAGAAAAATGCAAAAAGTCCTAGGATGCAACAAGCCCAGAAAATGTTTGTTCCACATGAGAAATCAGATAGTTTCGTAAAGGATGCCTTCAACAACAAAATGGTTTCTTTTAGCAATTTTATAACCTCATCTAAATGGTGGGAATTTAACAAATACAGTTTAAAGTTGATAAATCAAGTAATAAGAGTAATAATGAATTTGTGTATTAACAAAAGAAAATTTGCCTTTTTTCCTCGGGCTTTTGAAGAATTTTAAGATTCATTCTAATTATTGAGACCAATTATGTGCCAAACACTAAAATAAATGAAGTTCTAGGGTGTTTTTCCCCCATCCTTGTTGACCCATAGTTTTGACTGCATATAACAGGAGATGGCATGCACAGCCCACAGACCATAAATTTGGTTGTAACACAGCCAGTTTATTCGTTTATATATTGTCTGTGGCTGCTTTCGCACTGCAGTACAGAGTTGAGAAGTTGCAGCCAGAAAGTAGAGCCTGCAAACCTAAAATATTTACTATCTACTCCTTGAGAAGAAAGTTTGTCAATACCCAATATAAAGCATTAACATGTTTCCCAAAGTTGTAACTATACAAAAAGGTATAATCTGAAAAATGTCATATTCTTTGATATTCCTTCTATCCCATTTCCAACCCCACCCTTGTTTTTTGGTTTATCTTTCCTGTGTTTCTTTTTATAAAAATAAGCAGGTATACACGTTTTATTTTGCCTTTTTCTTTTATGCTCTTTTATGCTTTTTTCATTTAACACTACCTTCTTGTGTTAAATGTATGCTCTTTTATGCTTTTTTTTCATTTAACACTACCTTCTTGTGTTAAATGTATGCTCTTTTATGCTTTTTTTCATTTAACACTACCTTCTTGTGTTAAATGTATGCTCTTTTATGCTTTTTTTTCATTTAACACTACCTTCTTGTGTTAAATGTATGCTCTTTTATGCTTTTTTTCATTTAACACTACCTTCTTGAAGTCATTCCATATCAGTTATAGAGATATTTCTCATTATTACAGCTGCATAGTACTGTATTTTGTATATATACTACAGTCTGTTCAACCAATTTCTATGATTGGACATGTATGTGTGTGTTATGTAATTGAAATTGTGTCTTGAGGATAAATAACTAGAAGTGAGAATGCTGGGTCAAAGGGTTAATGTGTGTGTGTATGTGTGTGTTAGATATTGCCAAATCCCATCCATAAGGTTTGTACTATTTTTCATTCCCACCAGAAATGTATGAAGGTAGCAATTTCTCCATGATGGCTACTGTCCAAATTTTGCCAAGTAATGACATTAAAATATTCTTCTCATCTATTATCACCATCATTTAAAAAAGAATTTCTCCCATTTTAATAAAGGAGAAAGGACAAATCAGAAGAAAAGGATAAGAAGAGCCCTTTAAATTGTATAAATGTAGTTCTTATTGTGATTATTTTTCTTTTCTTGCTGCAGACAAGTGCATCTCTACCCTGTATCAGACGAATCTTTATTTGATCATGTCTCCCTTACCTTGAAATTCTTGAGGACTTTCCACAGCTTCTCAGCCCTTAACGTGGTCTTAACATGGCATATAAATATGTGTAAGATGTCAGCCCTATTTCTCCAGCCACTTTGAATGTTTTAATTCTTTCAGTATCCAAGTTCTCTCCCACAGGGCCTTTGCCTATGGTGCTTGCCTCGCCACCATTAAATAACTAGACAAGTAAAAACAAAGAAACTGGGTTCAGCCAGGTGCAGTGGCCTGCACCTGTAGTCCCAGCTGCTTGAGAGGCTGAGGTGGGAAGATTGCTTGAGCCCAGGTATTCAAGTCCAGCTTGGGCAATATAGCAAGACCTCATCTTTCTATTAAAAGAAACAAAGAAACAGGGTTCTTACCCTGGCTCTATATTAATTTGTTATGTGACATTGTGTCCGTTGTTTAGTCTTACAGTTCCTCAGTTTCCTCAGCCTAAGGTATAGTTACATCAGATGACCATCAGGCCCTTTCTGTTCTAAGTTGTGAATGTTCCAGAAGCCATTTTGATAGGACGATAATGGAACTTAGCACATTTACCCCATGGCTATTAACTGTAACTCTGCTGTAAGTATACAACACATAATTGTTTCTTACAACTATTTATTTTTTAAAATCACTTGAAATCTATTATGAGTAAACCAAGTTTTGAGAAAACTGATTATTAAATTTTTGAATTATACCCCTTCTGGGGCTCTATCTTTTGAATTCTGTTTTTAACACTGCTTTTCCAATGAAAGAGGTAATTTTCTACCCTTTTAAGAGGTTATTGTAGTAAATCTTTTGGGGGCAGGAAGACAAGAAGGTAGGAGAGGCTTAACACTATCATTTTAAGGTAATAAAAAAGAGAGAGAAGTTTGCCTGGTGTTAATCTCCTATTCATTTATTATCTGATCTGTTGCCTTGTTTAATTGACATTCTTTGTACTTTTATAAAACTATCTGACATCAAGTAAAAATGATAAAGAGAGAAAATAGAAATTTGAGAATTAGAGATTTTAGGAGTTATGTACATGTTGATCTCTGGAAAATATTGCTAAATAAGTAATGTTGTTGATCATTAAATACTCTGGTCGGTTTAGATATTAATATGTTCTACATTCTTAAGTTTGTTCATTAGTCCTTTTTAATTTGTAATTTATTTCTTAGAAGCCATGTTATAAATGGGTAATTCAGTTTTCAGGAAAGCCCCAAAAAGCTTTTTAAAAAGTTTGTTTTTGGAGTCTTTAAGATTTCATCCCTGCCTAAGCACTGTTTATAAAATTGTTTCTACACAAAAATTTATTCACAACTAAGAACATTTGTGACATTCAGAGTTGGACTGGCATTTAGGCACAAAAAAAGTTTAGGTGCTGGAAGGTAGTAATGCTTCTTCTTGGAAATAGTAATTTAATATATTGACAAAGGACAAAATACTTGGTTCATCAGGTGTCCAAAATTGTAGGACCAAAAAGCAATTGCTTCAGATTCTTGATAACTGTGTACCATTCATGAACCAAATGTTTCTCAGATGGGAATATGAAGTTTGCTCCATTTTCTATTTTATATTTCTCAATTTAGTGACTAATTTCTTTAAATACCAATATCTATAATTAGGATTTATATTTCCAATTTACTTTTCAGCATTTTGAATGTAGAATATCAAGGTTCGTTGATAGCTCCTTAAGTAGTGTCTTTAGTTTAATTTTCTGTGAATATATTATATATAATACATATATTTTTATGCTTTTTAAAATAAACTAGGTACTTGATATTTTCTCAGTAAAGATGATTTCTAAGTTCAGAAATTATTAGGATGCTGGAAAGTCATTTTTCCACACTTGAAAAATTTTCTCAGCTTACTGTGTTCCTTTGAAGGGAGTTAATGTGGAAAGGAAGATTAGTCAAATCATCTACTGTTTTATGAAAATGTTAATAACAGTGGGCACAGTTTTTGTAGGGGGGCTTAGTGCTATCATTTTCAGGTAATCAAAAGTAAAATCATCAGAGTTCTAATATTAATATAGGTTTTTCTGAATAAAGGGGGAAGGGAAGAGAAAACCCTCAGAATATATGACTTACCACAAAGTACAACACTAGCAAAGGAAAATAAATTTTGTTCCGGTACACTTTTTTTCCATAGTTCTAGATGAGAAAACCATGTTTGTTATCTGTTATATATTGCTTTATGAAGAATCTTACAAAACTTTTGATTCATTTATCTTCATGTTGACAAGAGACATCAAAAAGTTTCTTCATGAACATAGGAATAACAACTATTTAATGACTGTTTTACTTGCATTTTAAAGTTATATTCATGCTTTGTGATCTTGCCTTAAGTTGAGATCTTTAAGCTGAGGAGAGTTCCGAGAAATCTCAAAGTTATACAATTCTCCACCCCTTTCCCCCAGATCAGTAGATTGGTAGTTGCTTCTCAACTCAGTATGTTTAAGAAAGAGTGTATTTTTATTTACTGAAGTGTAATATCAAATAAAGGAATTTCAGGTCAATGGAAGAAAACACATTTATATTATGTATATACTTCTCTTGGGATATAAAGGACCATAGTTAGTATCTTCACTAGTTTTTGGGGGTTTTTTTCTTTTCTCTCTTTTTTTTTTTTTAAGATAGGGTCTTGCTCTGTCGTCCATGCTGGAGTACAGTGGTGTGATCATATCTCACTGTAACTTGGAAATCCTGGGCTGAAGGCATTAAAGATGTATTTTGCTTTAGGTTTATCTAAAGGAAACCATGGATCCCTAAAAAAAAAAACCCCACTGTTATTTTATTGAAAATGTGTTTACCTGTCTAGCAAATGATTGTGATTTTTCTGAAATCATTACAGCTCAAACCCAGAGAACAGCAAAAATCAAATTTATGTCTTAAAAGAGTTTTTTGTCCAAGTTGTATTGAGGACTTGAAAGATTAAGACAGTAGAAATCAGATAGGTTGGATGCTGAATTTAATTACATGTCCTTTTTCTTAAATAGAAGGCATTCTTTTTTAGTTAACTTTGGAGAACTGCTTGATTTTTTTTTTTTTTTTTTTGAGATGGAGTCTCGCTCTGTCACCCGGCTGGAGTGCAGTGGCGAGATCTTGGCTCACTGCAACCTCCGACTCCTGGGTTCAAGCGATTCTCCTGCCTCTGCCTCCTGAGTAGCTGGGACTACAGGAGTGTGCCACCACACCCAGCTAATTTTTGTATTTTTAGTAGAGACGGGTTTCACCATGTTGGCCAGGAGGGTCTTGATCTCTTGACATTATGATCCACCCGCCTCAGCCACCCAAAGTGCTAGGATTACAGGTGTGAGCCACCGCACCCGGCCTGAATTTTTTTAAAAAAGGAATATGTTGGATAATAAAAAAGTTTTAGTGTACTTGGTACTTTTTTTCTAAAGTATACCTCAGAGCCAGACCCATTTTATGTTTAGCGAAATGAAAATATAGTTTTGTTTAGTTATTTGGCCTTGTAGTTTTGTTACTTTATAATGTAAGGAACTGTGTCCTTAATTAATCATTTTGACGTACAATAACATCTTGCCTACTTGAAATAATGTTTTGAACTTTCCAATATTTGGCTTAAAATGGTCAGAAGAGTGAAGGAAAAGAAAATATTTACAGTCATGCATCACATAACAGCATTTTGGTCAATGACCGCATAAACGATGGTGGTCTCAAAAGATTATCATACTATATTTTTACTGTACCTTTTCTGTGTTGAGATATATTTAGATACACAAGAACCATTATTTTACAGTTGCCTACAGTATTCTTTACAGTAGCATGCTGTATAGGTTTGTAGCCTAGAAGCAATAGGGTGTACCATATAAGCCTAGGTGTGTAATAGTGTATACCTTCTAGGGTTGTGTAAGTACACACTATGATGTTTGCACGACATAATTACCTAAGCAAGCATCATAAGCAACACGTGACTGTATATTACTTTCTAAATGCCAAGTACTATATTTTACTATCTCTGGTGTTTCTCTGACCTAACATACTTAAAACATAAGTTCTTGACTGTGATGTAAGTGCACCTTTAAAATGTACCTCTGGTAGTATTTTATTTTTTTGCTAAGTAAAAACTTAGCAAAATGACATTTTATTAGTTTTCTCCCTCTCAATTTTTGTGGCATATATCATTTTGAAATTGGGTGTGTTATATACAGAAAATCAAAATAGTCACTTCAAAGCATACCATATAGATAGCATCTGCTTTCTACAAATTGCCTACACAGACCAAACTCCCAAAATGTTATCAGTGTGTTACTGCTCAAGATCTTCCAACAATGTTAATATGTCATCATTTCTACAGAAGACTACATTTTTAGTTATATATATATTTTAAAATACTCCCAAAACATTTATTTCAAATTACTCTTCTTTCTCATTTGTTAATCATAGTTTAAGAAATATGATTAGTAGTTTTAATTCAAAATAAAAATGGTATGTTGAATAAAATATTACGTATTTAAACTTATATAAATTAGTATAAAATAATTTAGTAAATTAAATCATTTAATATAAAAAGGAATTCAAAGACATTACAGATTGTCACCACATAATTTAAATCAGTCACTTTTAGACACTAAATAACTTTAAGAGATTTTTTTAATGAAGGAACAAATCAAAATGGCTCAGAAAAATCAGATGGAGTGGATACACAAATAAAATACATGTTAATGCTTAACACATTGAATACAAATTTTCTTTATACTAAAGACTTTAAAATGTCCATGTGTTAATTTCTTTTGGAGGTGGAAAAATAGTTTGTCCAAAAAGACACTTTTCACAGTTGAAGGAACTTGAAAGTTCTGTCCCAGTGAGTCCTAATGGTTTTATTTCAGGCAGCAGATTCATTGTCAAATATCTTACTTTTTAAGGTCTGTAGGTTATGCTGAATAAAATTCTCTGCACCATGAACTTCAGAGAATCTGAAGTCACTTCTCCTGACAGACCAGTTTTTCATTTTTATTGAATTCTGAATTGTGTCCGATGTAAAGTAGTAAACTATAGGATCAAAACAACAGTTTGAAACAGCAATACAGAGAGTGATTGGGTACATTGTCCTTACTGCTGCCACTACTGAGCAATTAACAAATGTTTGTGTTCTCACAAGAGAATATAAAATAAGATTGATATTGTAAGGAACAAAACAGAAACAGAATATGATCAAATGTACAAAAATCATTTTTAAAACCTTAGTTTTGTTTATTTTGCTTCTACTTAATGTAACAGGTTTAGTTAAAGTTTTTAGCACCATACTAGAACAAGTTACATTTAAAATCAGAGGAATAAAAAATCCCACTATTTCGATGAAAATTACAATCCTTGAGAGATATGTTTTCCATGTGGCTTCTGGAAAATTTTCAAAGCAGGCTTCTGAGGCATTGTTACCCTGAGAGTGGGTAGACTGAACAAAAACGGCGGGTGCACTTCCTCCGATCACAGTTAACCACACGCCAATGCAAACAATCTTTGCATTTCTTTTGGTTCTTAGAGTCTTTGACTTAAATGGGTAGACAATTGCCAGAAATCGATCTACACTAATACAGGTTAAGAACAGAATGCTTCCGTACATGTTGGTATAAAACAGCATCACAGAAATCTTACAAAGTAAATCTCCAAATGGCCAATTCCGTGTTGTGAAGTAAAAAATCCTGAAGGGTAAAGTAAAAACAAAAAGCAAGTCTGACATTGCCAAGTTAATCATGTAAGTTGTAGTTTCATTTCGGACTTTGAGGACGCAGATGAAAATGTATATGGCAACACAATTGGATATTAACCCAAGCACAAACACCATGCTGAACATGCACCCATACAAAGTGTACTTAAAGGAGTCATTATAGAAGCAGTGGGAGCTGTTAACGCTTACCATCGTAAAGGCACGTCCAATTTTCAGTTTGGAAGCACTTTCATCAGCTGCAGTCTCCTTTGGTATTCAGATTATAACCTCTATAACCTCCAATTTATTTGCAAATTATCTGGATCTTTGGATGGTTTTATAAATATTTCCTTTTTCTCAGAAATATCCAAAAGAAACATGAAATTTGTTGCTGTAAAATTTCCGCTGGGTTCTTCAACAGGAAAATATTTTCATTTGTTAGTCTTTAGAAAATCCATGAATTCCAAGGCTCAGTTAACTGACGAGCAACCTTTAAAAAATACAGTCAACGAGGCCAACCCATAGGATTATAAATTTAAAGAAAAGCTGTGATCTGTGACCAGAATGAAACCACTTGTCTTCTAAACTTGTATTTCAGTAGTCAAGATGAATACTCCAAAGTTAATGTTTCTTTATGCCTCAGAATGTTAAGCTTAAGTTGTCAATCTTATTTTCTTTTCAGTGCAGTTTCAGAGACTTAAACATTCCCAATTTGTCCCATTTTACTTCTTGCTTCTTTTAAATGAAGTTTTCCTTTTTTGTTTTCCTGCAGTGGATCCCAGATGGTGGGTAAGCAGAAGAGTCTTTTAAAGATTCCGAAATAAATTCCCAAGCTTGTTAGCTCTTGCTGAATTGAGGCCTTTTCCTCAGTTGCCAGCTGTATCTTGAGGTCGCTTTCTCTGAAGTGAAAAAGAAAGGCTTCCTAGATTTGTAATATGACATCACAGGAAGAAGAGGCTGGGTTTGGACAAAGAAACTTTCAGCCCAGTTTGTTTGCACTTCCTTTAATCTGATAACGTGTCTGCTGGGAATATACCTAGGAGGCTTGCAAATGGTCACTGGCTATTTAACTGCGTGGTCTGCTCATTAACTCTTTTTATGTGGAAATGCCTTCTGCGGTGCTGGCAACCTCTCAGAGTTGTTTTGATTTGTTTCAGTAGTAATAATTGAAAGAAAAAAATCACTATTCAGCCTGTTCTCTTATTCGATTGTTTTCGTGTTTGGGATATGACAATTTGGAAAAGAAAATGTATATGGGTGTGTATTTATAAATTGAAATTGTTAGTGGTATCTTAACATAGCATTTCAAAGAACTGTTTAATGACTATGAAACAGGGGCCTTTAACCTTTAAGGTATAAAAAGCATTTGACTCTTGGTTTCTGAAAAATCCTCAATATTTAATTGTTATTATGAGTAGCTCTTATCCTGGGTCTCATTAGTTTTTGATAAGCAATTTTCTAACATTCTTTCCTCTTTCCTATGAAGTTGAATTAATATTTTAGAGCTGTTTAAATTTTTAAATTACTCATTTCTCCAAAGAACAAACTCAAGAATCTTTATCTTTGGTGTGGTGTTAATCTTACTTTCTAAGCACAAAATGAAGTTGCATCTTTTTAAACAAAATTTTTTTAACCTTAAATTGATTGAAATAAGGTTTAGAGAATAAAAATCCTACTACTTGGCAAAATTTTAGGTTCATGGTCTTGTCTTCCTTCTTCCTCCCAGCTCTTCCCTTAATCCCTTAATATGACATTAACTATATATTGAAATATATTTCAGATTTTGTCTTCATCTAAAAGTTTCTATGAATGGTTTATATATTTATATTTAAAGTATACTCATATTTTGGGCCAGGCGCAGTGACTCACGCCTGTAATCCCAGCACTTTGGAAGGCCGAGGCAGGTGGATCACCTGAGATCAGGAGTTTGAGAGCAGCCTGGCCAACATGGCAAAACCCCATCTCTACCAAAAATACAAAATTAGCCTAGGGCAATAGTGCGTGCCTGTAGTCCCAGCTACTCAGGAGGCTGAGGCAGGACAATCGCTTGAACTTGGGAGGCAGATGTTGCAGTGAACCAAGATCAAGCCACTGCACTCCAGCCTGGGCGACAGCGAGACTATCTCAAAAAAAAAAAAAGTATACTTATATTTTAAAGACTCCAAAATAGAAGAAGAAAGTGTGTGTAAGGTGAGGGTACTGAAATGTAGGTGTTATTTCCTCAAAGATTGAGGATATCACAACCTCTATGGCACATGTTTTTCTTGTTTTAAATATCATTTTTTTCAGAAAAGGCTAGATCTAGTTATGCCTTACTGTTATTATTTTTTTAATTTGGTTTAGTTTAAGCTGAAACTCTTCCTCTTGGGTATTAAGTAATTTAAGAACAATTTGTTTTTTTCTCATAAATTACTTAGCTTAAAAATAACTTATTACAGTAACATGTTTTGTGTTGTTTTGCACCATTCTTTCACACTCAGCAATTTTTGTCATTTGTTGATTAACTATAATCTATTTCTACTGTCTGGACTAGAAAATTCATCTTATCAAATGACAAAAAAAGATGAGTATTACTTATAACCAATACTTAAAATTTTGAAGGGTTGAATATCTTTATATCACATTTGGTTTAGAAAAAATGTATGTGTGTGTTCTTATTAGAAGGCTGGTAGAAGCTGAGTGAGCATTAATGAAAAAAGGAGTGGTTAATAAGCTTGTATTCTCATTGGAAAAAATTTTCTGTTAGTAGTTATGTCTTAGTGTTATTTTTTTTAATTTGGTTCAGTATGTTTTAAAAAAACCATCTTAGTAATCTTCTTTCAAATTGATAGTCTCCTCTTTAGTCATCTTTAATTAATGAAATATATGCAGTTGTATATGCTGATCTCATCCTACTTTTACTTTCATTTTGAATATGGCATTTTCTCATTCAAAGAATTAAAATGTATTAATTCTACTTAGAATATTCTTCTACATATTGTCATTACTCACTTGACTTGTTATTCACTTAAATCTTTCATCTATAGTTTTTTCTTTTCTTTTCTTTTTCTTTTTCTTTCTTTCTTTTTTTTTTTTTTTCCTCACTCTGTCGCCCAGGCTGGAGTGCAGTGGTGCGATCTTGTCTTACTGCAACCTCTGCCTCCCAGATTCCAGCGATTTTCCCACCTCAGCCTCCCGAGTAGCTGGGATTACGGGCACCTGCCACCACACCCAGCTAATTTTTGTATTTTTAATAGAGATAGGGTTTCACCATGTGGCCAGGCTGGTCTTGAACTCCTGACCTCAAGTCATCCACCCACTTCGGCCTCCCCAAGTGCTGGGATTCCATGTGTGAGCCACTGTGCCCGGCCTGTTCATCTATAGTTTTTCAATGTTTGAGTTACTGGGGCTTAAAAATGGATAGATCACTATTTGTTGAATTAGGCTTTTCATTATTATCAGTATCATAGTAAATGTTTGTATAATTCTTACCACAATTCTTGGTTCTTTGTAGATGATTCTCACATGTTTGCTGATGAGTGAATCATAAACTTGAATTTTGTTGCAAGTTGTTTCTACTGAGGAAGAGCCGTAGCAGAGGGACTCTTTCAACAGGAAGAAGATAATTGAATACTGCATTTTTTCCAGATATTAAATTTGGCTTCTAATTAAGGAACCAAAGGGGAATTTAGAAACTTTGAAAAATTCTTAGGTTAGAATTGGAAAAATACAGAGTAACTACTTGCAAAGGGAAGTAATGAATCCATATAATCAATTATATTTAATAGATACTTTTATATTTGATAAACTCAGGCAAACTGGTATTTTAATGTGGATCTCTACACTTCTGGAACTTAACTCTGAGAATCAACTTATTTCTTATATGGATTTTTTGGGGGGAGCGAAAATTAAACAGAGCCAGATAGATGTTAAAATGGTGAACACAGGAACAGCTGGAGTCTGCAGCTCCCAGCGAGATCAATGCAGAAGGTGGGTGATTTTTCTATTTCCAACTGAGGTACCCAGCTCATCTCATTGAGGCTGGTTAGACAGGGGGTGCAGCCCATGGAAGGCGAGCCAAAGAAGGGTGGGGCATCGCCTTACACGGGAAGTGCAAGGGGCCAGGGAACTTCCTCCCCTAACCAAGGGAAGCCATGAGGGAATGTGCCATGAGGAACGGTGCATTCCAGCCCAGACTCTATGCCTTTTCCGTGATCTTCACAACCCTCAGACCAGGCAATTCCCTCGGGTGCCTACACCACCCAGGCCCTGGGTTTCAAGCACAAAACTGGGCAGCCATTTGGGCAGACACCGAGCTAGCTGCAGAATTTTTTCTTTTTCATACTCCAGTGGCACCTGAAACACCAGTGAGACAGAACTGTTAACTGCTCTGGAAAGGGGGCTGAAGCCCGGGAGCCAAGTGGTCTAGCTCAGTGGATCCCACCCCCACAGAGCCCAGCAAGCTAAGATCCACTGGCTTGAAACTCTCACTGCCAGCACAGGAGTCTGAAGTCGACCTGGGATGCTGGAGCTTGGGAGGAGGGGCATCTGCCATTACTGAGGCTTGAGTAGGTGGTTTTCCCCTCACAGTGTAAGCAAAGCTGCCAGGAAGTTTGAACTGGGTGGAGCCCACTGCAGCTCACCAAAGCCACTGTAGCCCAACTGCCTCTCTAGAGTCCTCCTCTCTGGGCAGGGCATCTCTGAAAAAAAGGCAGCAGCCCCAGTCAAGGGCTTATAGATAAAACTGCCATCTCCCTGGGACAGAGCACCTGGGGGAAGGGTGCTATGGGGTGGCTATTGGTGCAGCTTCAGCAGACTTAAACGTTCCTGCCTGCTGGCTCTGAAGAGAGCAGCAGATCTCCCAGGGCAGTGCTCAAGCTCTGCTAAGGGACAGACTGCCTCCTCAAGTGGGTCTCTGACCCCCATGCCTCCTGACTAGGAAACACCTCCCAGCAGGAATCGACAGACAACTCATACAGGAGAGCTCCAGCTGCCATCTGGTGGATGCCCCTCTGGGACAAAGCTTCCAGAGGAAGGAACAGGCAGCAATCTTTGTTGTTCTGCAACCTCTGCTGGTGATATCCAGACAAACAGGGTCTGGAGTGGACCTCCAGCAAATTCCAGCAGACCTGCAGCAGAGGGGCCTGAGTGTTAGAAGGAAAACTAACAAACAGAAATGAATAGCATCAACATCAACAAAAAAGATTTCCACACAGAAACCCCATTTGAAGCGAAGACCAAAGGTAGATAAATCCATGAAGATGAGGAAAAACCAGCGCAAAAAGGCTGACAATTCCAAAAACCAGAATGCCTTTTGTCTTCCAAAGAATCACAACTCCTCACCAGCAAGGGAACAAAACTGGACAGAGAATGAGTTTGATGAATTGACAGAAGTAGGCTTCAGAAGGTGGGTAATAACAAACTCCTCCAAGCCAAAGGACCATGTTCTAACCCAATGCAAGGAAGCTAAAAACCTTGAAAAAAGGTTAGAGGAATTGCTACCTAAAATAACCAGTTTAGAGAAGAACATAAATGACCTGATGGAGCTGAAAAACACAGCACAAGAACTTCGTGAAGCATACGCAAGTATCAACAACCAAAGCAGAAGATAGGATATCAGAGATTGAAGATCAACTTTATGAAATAAAGTGTGAAGACAAGATTAGAGAAAAAAGAATGAAAAGAAACGAACAAAGCCTCCAAGAAATAGGGGACTATGTGAAAAGACCAAACCTGTGTTTGATTGATGTACCTGAATGTGACAGGGAGAATGGAACCAAGTTGGAAAACACTCTGCAGGATATTATCCAGGAGAACTTCCCCAACATAGCAAGACAGGCCAACATTCAAATTCAGGAAATACAGAGAACACCACAAAGATACTCCTCTAGAAGAGCAACCCCAAGACACATAATCGTCAGATTCACCAAGGTTGAAATGAAGGAAAAAATGTTAAGAGCAGCCAGAGAGAAAGGTCGGGTTACCTACAAAGGGAAGCCCATCAGACTAATAGTGGATCTCTCTGCAGAAACCCTACAGGCCAGAAAAGAGTGGGGGCCAATATTCAACATTCTTAAAGAAAGGAATTTTCAACCCAGAATTTTGTATCCAGCCAAACTAAGCTTCATAAGTGAAGGAGAAATAAAATCCTTTACAGACAAGCAAATGCTGAGAGATTTTGTCACCACCAGGCCTGCATTACCAGAGCTCCTGAAGGAAGCACTAAATATGGAAAGGAAAAATTGGTCCCAGCCACTGCAAAAACATACCAAACTGTAAAGACCATCAACACTATGAAGAAACTAATGGGCATCAACTAATGGGCAAACTAAATGGCTAGCATCATAATGACAGGATCAGATTCACATATAACAATATTAACCTTAAAAGTAAATGGGCTAAGTGCCACAATTAAAAGACACAGACTGGCAAGTTGGATAAAGAGTCAAGACCCATCAGTGTGCTGTATTCAGGAGACTCATCTCACGTGCAAAGACACGTGCTCAAAATAAAGGAACGGAGGAAGATTTACCAAGCAAATGGAAAGCAAAAAAAAAAAAAAAAAAAAAAGGGGTTGCAATCCTAGTCTCTGATAAAACAGACTTTAAACCAACGAAGATCAAAAAGGACAAGAAGGGCATTACATAATGGTAAAGGGATCAATGCAACAAGAAGAGCTAACTATCCTAAGTATGTATGCACCCAATACAGGAGCACCCAGATTCATAAAGCAAGTCCTTAGAGACCTACAAAGAGACTTAGACTCCCACACAATAATAGTGGCAGACTTTAACACCCACTGTCAATATCTGACAGATCAATGAGACAGAAAATTAACAAGGATATTCAGGACTTGAACTCAGCTCTGGACCAAGCAGACTGAATAGACATCTACAGAACTCTCCACCCCAAATCAACAGAATAGACATTCTTCTTAGCACCACATCACACTTATTCTAAAACTAACCACGATTGGAAGTAAAACACTCCTCAACAAATGCAAAACAATGGAAATCATAACACAGTCTCTGAGACCTCAGTGCAATCAAATTAGAACTCAGGATTAAGAAACTCACTCAAAACTGCACAACTGCACGGAAACTGAACAACCTGTTCCTGAATGAATACTGGGAAAATAATGAAATTAAGGCAGAAACAAAGAAGTTCTTTGAAACCAATGAGAACCAAGACACAACATACCCAAATCTCTGGGACACAGCTAAAGCAATGTTTAGAGGGAAGTTTATAGCACTAAATGCCCACAGGAGAAAGCAGAAAAGATGTAAAATTGACACCCTAACATCACAATTAAAAGAACTAGAGAAGCAAGAGCAAAGTAATTCAAAAGGTAGCAGAAGATAAGAAATAACTAAAGTCAGAGCAGAACTGAAGGAGATAGAAACATGAAAAACCCTTCAAAAAATAAATGAATCCAGGAGCTGGTTTTTTGAAAAGATTAACAAAATAGATAGAACACTAGCCAGGCTAATGAAGAAAAGAGAGAAGAATCAAACAGACACAATAAAAAAATGCTAAAGGGGATATCACCACTGATCCCACAGAAATACAAACTACCATCAGAGAATACTATAAACATCTCTACACAAATAATCTAGAAAATCTAGACAAAATGGATAAATTCCTGGACACATACACCCTCCCAAGAGTAAACCAGGAAGAAGTCGAATCCCTGAATAGACCAATAACAAGTTCTGAAATTGAGGCAGTAATTAATAGCCTACCAACCAAAAAAAACCCAGGAGCAGATGGATTCACAGCTGAATTCTGCCAGAGGTACAAAGAGGAGCTGATACTATTCCTTCTGAAACTATTCCAAACAATAGAAAAAAAGAGAGTCCTCTTTAACTCATTTTATAAGCCAAGCATCATCCTGATACCATAACCTGGCAGAGACACAACAAAAAAAGAAAATTTCGGCCAATATCCTTGATGAATATCGATGTGAAAACCCTCAATAAAATACTGGCAAACCAAATCCATAGCACATCAAAAAGCTTATCCACCACAAACAAGTCGGCTTCATCCCTGGGATGCAAGGCTGGTTCAACATATGCAAATCAATAAACATAATCCATCACATAAACAGAACCAAAGACAAAAACCACATGATTATGTCAATAGGTGCAGAAAAGGCCAGCGATGAAATTCAACACCGCTTCATGCTAAAAACTCTCAATAAACTTCATATTGATGGAATGTATCTCAAAATAATAAGAGCTATTCATGGCAGACCCACAGCCAATATCATACTGAATCGGCAAAAGCTGGAAGCATTCCCTTTGAAAACTGGCACAAGACAAGGATGCTCTCTCTCACCACTCCTATTCAACATAGTATTGGAAGTTCTGTTCAGGGCAATCAGAAAAGTGGAAGAAATAAAGCATATTCAAACAGGAAGAGAGGAAATTAAATTGTCTCTGTTTGCAGAGACAATGATTATCTATTTAGAAAACCCCATTATCTCAGCCCAAAATCTCCTTAAGCTGATAAGCAACTTCAGCAAAGTCTCAGGATACAAAATTAATGTGCAGAAATCACAAGTATTCCTGTACAACAATAATAGACAGAGCCAAATCATGAGTGAACTCCCATTCACAATTGCTACAAAGAGAATAAAATACCTAGGCATACAACATACAAGGGATGTGAAGGACATCTTCAAGGAGAACTACAAACTTCACTGCTCAAGGAAATAAAGAGGACACAAACAAATGGAAGAACATTCCATGCTCATGGATAGGAAGAATCAATCTTGTGAAAATGGCCATACCGCTCAAAGTAATTTATAGATTCAATGCTATCCCTATCAAGCTACCATTGACTTCTTTATAGAATTAGAAAAAACTACTTTAAATTTCATATGGAACCAAAAAAAGCCCATATAGCCAAGACAATCCTAAGCAAAAAGAACAAAGCTGGAGGCATCATGCTACCTGACTTCAAACTATACTACAAGGCTACAGTAACCAAAACAGCATGGTCTTGGTACCAAAACAGATATATTGACCAATGAAACAGAAGAGAGGCCTCAGATATAATGCCACATATCTACAACCATCTCAACTTTGACAAACCTGACAAAAACAAGCACTGGGCAAAGGATTCCCTGTTTAATAAATGGTGTTGGGAAAACTGGCTAGCCATGTGCAGAAAACTGAAACTGGACCCCTTTCTTACACCTTATACAAAAATTAACTCAAGTTGGATTAAAGAGTTAAATGTAAGACCTAAAGCCATGAAAACCCCGGAAGAAAACCTAGGCAATACCATTCAGGACATAGGCATGGGCAAAGACTTCATGACCAAAGCACCAAAAGCAATGGTAACAAAAGCCAAAATTGACAAATGGGATCTAATTAAAGTAAAGAGCTTCTGCACAGCAAAAGAAACTATCATCAGAGTGAACAGGCAACCTACAGAATGGGAGAAAATTTTTGCGATCTATCCATCTGACAAAGGGCTAAAGTCCAGAATCTACAAGGAACTTAAATAAATTTACAGGAAAAAAGCAAACAACTCCATCAAAAAGTGGGTGAAGCATATGAACAGACACTTCTCAAAAGAAGACATTTATGTGGCCAACAAGCATATGAACAAAAGCTCATCATCAGTGGTCATTAATGAAATGCAAATCAAAACCACAATGAGATACCATCTCACACCAGTTAGAATGGCAATCATTAAAAAGTCAGGAAACAACAGATGCTGGAGGGGATGTGGAGAATTAGGAATGCTTTTACACTGTTGGTTGGAGTGTAAATTAGTTCAACCATTGTGGAAGACAGTGTGGTGATTCCTCAAGGATCTAGAACCAGAAATACCATTTGACCCAGCAAGCCCATTACTGGGTATATACCCAAAGGATTATAAATCATTCTACTATAAAGACACATGCACACATATGCTTATTGCAGCAGTATTTACAATAGCAAAGACTTGGAACCCACCCAAATGCCCATCAATGATAGACAGGATAAAGAAAATGTGGCGCATATATACCATGGAATACTATGCAGCCATGAACAAGGATGAGTTTGTGTCCTTTGCAGGGACATGGATGAAGCTGGAAACCATAATTTTCAGCAAACTAACACAGGAACAGAAAACCAAACACTACATGTTCTCACTCATAAGTGGGAACTGAACAATGAGAACACATGGACACAGGGAGGGGAACATCACACATGGGGGCCTGTCGGGGTGGGGGGTTAGAGAAGGGATAACATTAGGAGAAATACTTAACGTAGATGACGGGTTGATGGGTGCAGCAAACCGCCATGGCACGTGTATACCTATGTAACAAACCTGCACGTTCTGCACATGTATCCCAATACTTGAAGTATAATACTTTTAAAAAATGGTGAAGACAAGCCTTTTTTTAGGACTGTTGCCATAATAACCTTGTAGACTGATTTGAAATATAGTGTATCAGCTTTGGCAACATAGGGAAACCCTGTCTCCATAAAAAATTTAAAAATTACCTGGGTGTGGTGATGTGAACCTGTGGTCCCAGCTGGTTGGGAGGCTGAAGTGGGAGGATTGTTTGAGCCTAGGAGGTTGAGACTGCAGTGAGCTTTGATTGTACCGCTGCACTTCAGCCTGGTGACAGATCAAGACCTTGTCTAAAAAAAACAAAAAGGAAAGAATATAGCCTACATATACAACCAATTCAAAATATAGTGAATCTTGGCCAGGATCTATGGTTCACACCTATAATCACAACACTTTGGGAGGCTGAGATGAGAGGATCACTTGAGACCAGGATTTCAAGACCAGCCTAGGCAACATAGTGACACCCTGTTTCAAAAAATTAGCCAGGTGTGGTGGTGTGCACCTGTAGTCCTGGTTACCAGGGAGGCTGAGGTGGGTGGATCACTTGAGCCTAGAAGATTGAGGCTGCATTGAGCTATGATTGTACCATTTTACTCCAGCCTGAGTGACAGAGAGGCCTGTTCTCAAATAAATAAGTAAATAAATAAAAAGAATGAAATAGAGTGAATTTCATTATGTAATGCATCGGTTTTTAAAATTTAATGACATCTGATTCTGATTCTTTGAGTACTTTCACTGCTTAAGCTGCTGGGTTGGGTTTTTGTTTTTGTTTTTTTGAGACAGAGTCTTGCTCTGTCGTTCAGGCTGGAGTGCAGTGGCACGATCTCGGCTCACTGCAACCTCCGCAGGTTGGGTTTTTTCACTCTCAGGTATAATAGATCAAGGAGTCACCTTCCATTCTTTATGTTTAAGGATTTCTGATTTTTGAAACAGATTGCACAAGAAACATGTATAAGATTAAATATTTTGTAAAAGGCTTCCCTTTATGTTTCAATAGCATTCTTCTTTAAAAAATCTATTTTTTTCCACAATAAGACACCGTGTTCTTTTACTATAAAATTGATCAAAGAGGAATCGATTAAAACTTTAAAGAATTCTCTCATTAAAAGTTTTGAAGGCCATAATTGAAATTGTACATAACATTGAGAACAGGGGATATGCAAAAAAAAAGAAAAAGATCAGATGAGAGAGTATGTGAGACTTAAAACAGAAATAAATTCATTTAAGTTCAAAAGAAAGTGTGAGCCAGGCATAGTGGTACACACCTGTAGTCGAAGCTACTCTAGAGGCTGAGACAAGAGGATCACTTAAGGCCACAGGAGTTTGGGGCTTCATTGCTCTTTGATGACACCTGTGAATAGCCACAGCACTCCAGCCTGGGCAACATAACGAGACACTGTCTCTTAAAAGAAGAAAGAAAGAAAAAAGTATGAAACATTGATATTTTAAAATTTAAAAAGAATTATTCTAAACTTACTTTAGTCATTTTGCATGCAGCAAATGTTTGTCATGGTGAAATGTGACTTCCATCCCTTAATTTACACTTACGAAAAAAGCAGTTTTCTCATTTGGGATTCTTTTGATGCTCATTATGATAAAATTTTCTATTTAGGTATAGAAACAAATAAACCATTTTCAATTTGAGAAATGAACATTTGTAATTTATGTTGACAGAATATATTTATTTTCTATAAAAAGATCTTTCAGCCTAAGGAGAAAAAATCTTAAATTCTAGACTAGTATTACCATAAGTCTATTGGTATCATTTCGAAGTGATTTACCTTCCTTTCATTATTGTAAACACTTAATACTTTATGTTACTTTTTACCAGAATGTGAGTCATCTACCCAAGTTCAAAGAGTTGAACCAACTTTTATAGAGTTGGATGGGAGTAGAAGAGGAAAGATTTAAAGGGTGATGAATGATGATTAGAGCAAAGTAAAAGTTGATGGGAATGATGGTTGAAGCAGGTTCAAACAAGTAGGGAAAGGAAATCAAGAGGAGTGAAAATGTTATTGTGGTAAGATTTAAAACTTGAATAAGCATATTTATCTGTGCATACACTTGAGTTGTCCCTTCTTCCTTATCTTTTTTTCCGAGTTCTCTTGTTGCTTCTTCATCTCCAACTCTTAGAATCATATCACGTCTTTTCTATGGAGTCTTCTTAATCTCATCAGTTCCTTTTCTGTACTTCCACAGTACTTAGTTTGCCTTTTAAGACATATTCGTGCAATTCAATTAAGAATGAAAAACAAAGCCATGTGTGGTGACTCATGCAAGTAATCCAAGCACTTTGGGAGGCCAAGGTGGGCAGACCTTTTGAGGTCAGGAGTTCGAAACCAGCCTGGCCAACATGGTGAAACTCTGTCTACTAAAAATACAAAAAAGTTATCCAGGTGTGGTGGCTTACACCTGTAATCCCAGCTACTCAGAAGGCTAAGGCAGGAGAATTGCTTGAACCCAGGAAGCAGAGGTTGCAGTGACGGAGATCATGCCACTGCACTCCAGCCTGGGTGACAGAGCAAGACTCTGTCTCAAAAAAAAAAAAAAAAAAAAAAAAGAATACAAAACAAAGAAATAATTGCAATACAAGATATAACAACAGCTATTAGTAACACAGACATGAGAATCTACGAATTTAGTAAAGAGCTTCTTGAGGAGATGATGTGTAATAAAGGCTAGGCTTTACAGTTGAATACAAATTTTAAATTTCAGGTCTTGAAGGCTAGAGCCATTCCTGGTAATAATGTCCCATTAATATAGTCATGTTGCCTTTCTCATCCAAAAACACAGAAAACTATTTGAGTGACTATTTTCTCCATTCTCTGAAGGATGCTCTGTAACCTAGTCCTACTCTGAATTCCTGGAAGATGTTAATTCTTCACATACAATATATGCCTTGTGGCATAAAGGCTGAATTTGGTCATAAAACCTTAGTTGGGAAAGGCTAGGTAGGTTGTAGCTTTCAAAAATTTTTCACCTACTCTAGAAGCTGCAAAGTGTAATGAAAGGACCAGTTTCACTAGGTGTTAAGTGACCTGGATTCTAATCCAAGTTACTAAAAATTAATGTGCGTCTCCTGAGCCTCACCTACTCAGGAGGCAGAGGTGGGAGGATCTCTTGAGCCCAGGAATTCCAGTCTAGCCTGGGCAACATACAGAGACCTCAACTCTCAAAGGAAAAAAAAATGACATGACCTTGAGCAAATAATTTAGCTTCTCTGTTGTATATTTGTAAAAGGAGAGTATTAAATTAGACCTATAGAATTCTTTTCAGCTCTTAGCTTTCTATCTAATTTAGTCTCCACACTAATTTTGAATGACAGAAAGAACATATGTTATTGTCTCAATTTTACAGACCAAGAAACTAAAATTCAGAGAAGTTGTGACTTGCTTAGGATTACAAAGTGATTATTGGCGGAGAATGACGAAGTCAAAACTAAAAACTGGGTCCTCACAAGAAATACCCAACCCAGTTCCTTATACATGTTTGTCTAATGAAAGAATACAACTCAGTGAGTGCATGCATAAAGGGATAATAGAAAGCACTGTGACCTAGAGATCCAGAATCCTTGATTTCTAAATTTTGACCTTACCTTGGGCAAACTCTGCCCTGAACTTTAAGATGGATATGACATGCCCTTTTGACCTTATGAAGAGTTTTCAGAATAAAATGAAATGAAAACATATTTTGAATGTAAAACTCTAAAAAGATACTATTATAGATGACATCACCTATAATATCTTAACTTTATAGAAATAAAGGTTATGTTGTGGGAAAACATGGAACAATAAGATTTGTTTTGTTTTCTTGACCAGATAGAATGCCTGTGCGCTGTCAGATAAAGAACTGATCATGTGATGCATTTGGTATGCCTTTGTTAGCACTGCTAATGTACAGCCAATTTAAATCAAATAGACATAGGCTTTGCTTATAAAAACCGCATATATTTCTAAGTTAGTTTGCTTAGTGGTTAACACGTTGCATATTGCATTAGTCTTAATATCCTCTAATGTTGGAGCTAGCACTAGATCCTAGAAATTCAGAATAAAAGTCCACCTTACCCCTGTTACAACTAGTCATTCGTCTTCTTTGGTATATAGTTTAGCTCTCCTTCCAGTCACTCAAGTACAACTTAGGAAACTAAAACCATAGCTGATTATTGCTGGAGCAGGAGCTCGAATCCTAGTTTCTTGACTTCTAGTCAAATGTTCTCATTGTAACAGGTAGCTGTCACCCTTTTTTTCTTACTGATGTTGTGCTAGTTTGTTCTTGCATTGCTGTAAAGAAATAACTGAGATTGGGTAATTTATAAAGAAAAGAGTAGGGTTTAGTTGGCTCACGGTTCTTCAGGCTGTACAGGAAGCATGGCACCAGCATCTCTTCAGCTTCTGGTGAGTCCTGAGGAAGCTTATATTAATGGCAGAAGTCGGAGGGGGAACAGGCATGTCACATGGTGACAACAGGAGCAAGAGGAAGGAGGAGGTCCCATACACTTTTTAAACAAGCAGATCTCTTGTGAACTAACTGAGTGAGAGCTCAGTTATCACCAAGGGGGTGGTGCTAAACCATTCATGAGGGATCCACCCCCCTGATGTAGTCATCTTCTACCAAACCTCACCTCCAGCATTGGGGATCACATTTCAACACGAGATTTGGAAGGGACAAACATTCAAACCGTATCAGACATAAAATAGAAAACTTCGTCCATAGCTTAGGTAAATATTAAGCAAAGAACTTTCTCTTTAAATGAGTAAGCTATATAGACTTTTTAAAACACTAAATTCTAACATTATGATAGAAATTTAAGATTAAGAGATTTTAGATATTTTCATCCTTCTGTAGATTAAAATCGTATGATGACCATCCTTCACTTTTAGCTTCATCTTTATTTATGTAAAAAGTTTGCATTTGTACATAGTAATGTGCCAAGTTTTATACAAAAGCAGGAAATATCTCTGCTGCTTTCAAATAATTAGAACAAGGGTTTTCTGTGAATAGTAAATTTAACACCTTCCAGCATAGATTATTATCAGAAATCCAAGTACTCTTCAGTTAAAGTAAACACTTATTGACTTGTATCTTTTACCTATTACTGAAGGGTAGAAGTTGAAAAGGATTGGTCTCTCGGGATGCTCCTGGAAGCTGCATGCTTGTGGCTGTAAAGCTATTCTCTGATATACCTGAATTCTTTTGCTCCCAGTAGTGAAATTGTGTGTGTATTAAAAGTTTAAGCATTGTTTACTCCCAGATTTATATTTGCTGGTTTTTCATATTATTGTAATGTTATAAAATTGAAGTGCAAAAAAGGGTTGTTTTAGTCAAACCAAGTTCGGTGCTTTGAAATGACTCAGAGGCAAGTTGCAGAAAATATTGTAGAGTTAGATGTAGAAAAGATATGAGGGGGCAACGTAAGAAACTAGAAAGGATTGCTAGGTGCAGTGACACATACCTGTAGTCCCAGCTATTCTGTAGGCTGAGGTGGGAAGATCACTGGAGCCCAGGAGTTCTGGGCTGTGCGCTATGCTGATCAGGTGTCCACACTAAGTTCTGCATCAATATGGTGACCTCCCAGGAGCAGGGGACCACCAGGTTGCCTAAGGAGGGGCGAACCCGCCCAGGTCGGAAAGTAGAAGGATTGTGTCTCTAGGCCTCAGTCTCCTTTGCATTTTTATGTCCTCACCCTGCACATAGTGAAAATCATAAACCCACATTACTGGTGTGGTTTATAGAAGAAAAACAACTTAGAACTAAAAAAAACCAAAAAACCTTGACCTTTACGTAAAGAGATTTTCAAATGAATATACTTTTTGTGTTTTTAAAATTAAAATGTTATACGGAATTATGTATATTATTTTAAAAGGATTTCCTGCTTAGCTTTTTAAATTAACTGGTGCCAATCTCTCAAATAAGACAACTTATGTACCAGCAATAATCAACTGGAAAATGTAATGAAAAATATTCAATTTAGAGCAATAACAAATAGTATAAAATACCTTAGGAATAAGCTTAATAGGCAAAGTGCTGGATGTAGATGAAAACAATGCAAAAGACTACAAAACTTTAATAAAGGCCATAAGAGAACACTTGAACATGTGCCAGGCAGTTTTCCTGGGACAAATCTATACATTTAATGCCATTCCAGTAAAAATCTCAGTATGTTTTCAGTGCATGTTTTTACAAGTTTGTTCACCTGTAGATACTGTGGGTTATATTGCCTAGCAGTTTCATTTCCAAGAAAAAAATCCCTTCCTAATTTGCATTCTCCACACCTTCACCCAAACCAGATTATTATTAGACTTTTAACAGGTCAAAGTAGTATCTTGTTTAGTTTGCATTTCTTTAGTTATAAGGAGTCCAGAAATAATCCCATACTCAGGGGAACTTAATGTATGATAATTTATCCACTTCAAATCAGTGGAGAAAATTCAGGATAATTCAGTAAATGCTCATGAGTTATCAGGATAGCAATTTGAAAAAAAGAGGTAGACTTTGACTTATTCTTTATACCAAAATAAATTCTAGCTAGATCAATAATCTCAATAAAAAATGACTTCATTTAAAAAATGACTCCATATAAGTTCTGGAAAAAAATGAGCACGTTAGAAAAATAACAGTAGAGGCCAGGCACTGTGGCTCATGCCTATAATCCCAGCACTTCAGGAGGCGAGACAGGTGGGTCATCTGAGGTCAGGAGTTTGACACCAGCCTAGCTAACATGGTGAAACCCCGTCTCTACTAAAAATACAAAAATTAGCTGGGCATGGTGGCACGTGCCTGTAGTCCCAGATACTCGGGAGGCTGAGGCAGGAGAATGGCTTGAACCCAGGGGGCGGAGGTTGCAGTGAGCCGAGATTGTGCCACTGCACTCTAGCCTGGGTGACAGAGCGAGACTCCATCTCAAAAACAAAAAAAACCCAAAAAACAAAAAACAGTAGAGGCCTGCTGTGGCTCACACCTGTAATCCCAGCAAAGAGGCTGAAGCAGAAGGATTGATTTCTGGAGCCCAGGAGTTTGGGGCTGCAGTAGGCCATGCCACTGTACTTCAGCCTGGGTGACAGCCCAACTCTAACAATTAAAATAAAATAATATATTTAAAAATAGCAGTAGAGGCTAAGTATTATATAAAATCTAATGTTTAAAAAAAGATAGGTTTGACTAAATAATTTTGTTGCTAGAACAACATAAAGTGGAAAGAAAACATCAGTCCATCATATGAATCATACGAGTTATAACATTTACAGAATAGTTAAATGACAAATTTCTTTATGGAAACAAGTCTGTTAGAGCAAACTAACAAAAAATAACAACCCATTCAAAAAGGTGGGAAATGCATCTAAACAAGCATATCATTTTGTCCTTAACTTAAAAGTGGTTCTCAGTTTTAGGTACCCAAATTTAATATTTGTATTTATTTTTTAAGTTTTGGCCTTCAAAATAAAAATGACTATACATTTGATTAGACTTCTTTCTTTTCTTTTTATTATAGATGATTGATTTTTAAGGACTAGTGCTATGAACATTAAAGCAAGTATGCTTAAAACCAAAAACATATTTTGACTTTAGGCATTTATGCAGATAAATGTTTCGCTCTTAACCCAATTGGAATTCAAAGAAAGAGACTAGCTCTTTAACAGATACTGATACTCAAAGGTAAAGAAGAATTATTGGTATGATTCTAAGCCACTAGTCATCTATTCCCAGAGCAAAATTTCTGTGGTTACTTTTTTTTATTGGTTTTCTAGTGTGCTTGCTTTAATCAAGTGTTTTCACATGTTTGGAAAATTTGAGGGTTTCCTGTCTATACTAGAAGATACGAGCACTACTCCAGAAAGGTTAGAAACAAAAGACCAAAGGACTGCTTCTACAAAAGGCCCGCTGTTAAAGCCCAGCCATTTGTTGTTGTTTTAGTTAAACAGAAGTGGACTATTTCAATCCAACCGAAAAAGATTGCTAGATTTTTGCCCTGGCCATATAAATAGGGAATTAAGACAGGCATATTAAAAATTTTTCCTGCTTATGTTGTCTTCATCTCTGGGTCAACTGATACTTATTTTTTTTCCAGTAGCAAAATATTTATTGAGTGTAACTGTGTACCAGGTGCTTTTCTAGGTGCTGGGAATATAGCAGTGAATAAAACAAAATCCCCGAGCTTGTATTTTATTTGGAGAAGACAATCAATAAATAAACAATTATACAACTGGTCATATGGTGATAAGTTCTCTGAAGAAAAATAATTTAGGAGGAAAAAGGGGGTGGGCTTTTACTGTTCTATATAGGGAGGTCAAAGTAGGCCTTGCTAACAAGGGGACATTTGAACAGAGACTTGAAAGAAGTGAAGGAAAGAATCATGTGGTTGTCTCAGGGAACTAACCTTTAACTGATCAACATCTTTAAAAGGCCTTCTCCAATCTGTATTTCCAGCTCACCTCCCAGAAATTCACTCACCATGTTCATGTCCCCAAGATCTTTGGGGCAATTAGAAATTTCTAAACCGTATTTCAACTTGGCAAGATTCTACATTTCTGCTTCTGATTCTTATTTTTCATGGCACCTCATAAAATAGGAATGCATGTTTTGTTTTGTTTTGTTTTGTTTTTTGGGCTACTTGCCAGTGTTCTGAAACTAAATACTTCTCAGAGAGTAGCTGTCTCTCATTAAAGAGCCCCAGGTCAACAGTTCCATTTCAGTCACATTCCATCCTGACTTGTCTCTTCTCACCATTCAGTGATTAGGTTCATGTCTTTTACTCTTTAATGCTTTGGTTAGCATCCTGTTTACCTCAAGAGACTGCACTTTCTTCTCCTGAATTTAATTTCCCTGATAGCAGGGACATCTGACAGCCTATGTCAACTGTCTTCCTTGACTTCTGTCAATTATTTGTCCTAACTATGCTTGAGTGAGCATACAGGAATATAAAATTTTATTTCCTTGGAATAAAATTTTAATTTATAATATAGGAGAGATATTACTATTAAGGCTCTTAAAAAGCAATTATAAGAGACAGAATAAAATTAAAAGGAAAAAAGATAGCATAACCCTACAACTCTCGTAAATCAGCTGTTTATGATTTTCCAGATTTAATTTCAGTCTTTGCTATTATGCTTATATAGTTGAAATCAGAGAATAATATCTTTAATTTGAAATAGAATACTGCTCTTTCTTTTTATGTGCTCTTAGATAAGAACTCTTTCTACTGTGTCTTATAAACTCTGTCATACCATAAGTTTCTCAAAGTGATTTTAACCACTGTACATTTTAAATAATATGAGAAATAAATTAATTTCTGATGTGAACATACATGTAAGCTACTAAATCTCAGTATTATGAAATATCTAAAATGTGACTTATTAGAAATAGATTCTTTTAGACGTTAATTTTTTTTCCAAAAAGATACATATGTGCTTTTCTATTTATGAGTATACCTGGTAAATATAGAACATAGGAAAATGTACTTTGATGTTTTAAAACATTTAAAATTATTTAAATATACCACTAACCCTAAATTTTAAAATTATCTTTGATTAGAAGCATTAAAATTCTTATTTAAGATGTGTACTATTTGAAGAAGAGAATTGGGATTCTGTTGCCTTGCTTTGTAACTTAAAAGAGCTTTTTCAGGGACTCCCTCAGAGTACCTGCTGGAGATGAATCTGGAAAAAATTTTTGTTCAGAGAATTTCTGCCACTAAATAAGTCTTAAATAAGTATGCCACATAGGATAGACTGTATTTAAATGAAACCATTTTTTATAACTTACACCAAATCCTATGACAAAAGCATGATTGTTTCTTGATAACACTGTTCCACTGTTGTATTTGTTTTACTGTTAACAAAAATGCATTTTTTTTTTTACCTTTAGTAGGTATGCATTGTATTACAAAACAATGATATCTTTTGGAAAACTTTCAGTTAAACTAGACAAACAAGGACTTTGGCTTATTCAGATTTATTCCATTCATCATCTTTGAATTAGTTTCTTCTTGAGAAGAAGCATATCTTACAACTTTTGTCTTTATTACCTCAATATTTTTTATTTATATACATATACATATATACTTTTTTTCAGATAGGGTCTTGCTATGTGGCCCAGGCTGGTCTTGAACTCCTGGATTCAAGTTATTCTCCTGCCTCGGCCTCCCAAAGTGCTGGAATTATAGGCATGAGCCACTGTGCCTGGCCTCAATATTTATTTAAAGGTTACAAGAATATATGTTCTTAAAATGTTGAGAATTAAAATAAATAATTTCTTCAATCATAATAGCTTTGTATTTTATTATATTATAAATTGAAACATTGAAGTTTTAAAATTCTTCTTCAATGAGCCAGGCCTGGTGGCTCATGCCTGTAATCCTTACACTTTGGGAGGCTGAGGCAGGAGGATCAGTTGAGGCCAGTAGTTTGACAACGGCCTGGAAAACATAGTGAGAATCTCTCTCCATTTAATAAATAAATAAATAAAATTATTCTTCAGTGAATCTGTTTTTGGATTCAGTCTTGATAATAAAAACAGAGAAAAAAATTTTAACAGATAGAGTATTTCAATATTGCTCTGTCAGCAATATCTGGAAATAGCATTAGTCATTTTTCTTCAGGTGCTTTTATCCAACAAGCCTAAGACTCCTAAGATTCCCTTCCCCATTAGGAAGCTCCTGGCAAGCAAGTGAAACCAGCAGAAGGGACCCAGCCACAAAAAACACCCTGGCCCACAAGTCTCTTTAACCCTACAACCGAGACTCTTTGTCTCAGCCCAGGAACACCAGGCCTGTAGAGGGACACTATTCAGGGGTTTCCACTATACACCATTCCACCAGGCAGCTTGACCTGGTGAAAATGTGTAGGTCCATGGATCCACCACCACAAGCAATTGCACCCATATCCCTCCAGCCTCTCTACCCCTGTCCCTAACACCTGGCCACTACTAATCTGCCCTTCAATTCTCAAATTTTGTCATTTCAAAAATGTTATATAAGTGGAATCAAACAGGATTAGTTTTTTTTCTCACTCAGTATAATTTTCTGGAGATCCATTCACTATATTGCATGTATCAATAGTTCATACCTTTTTATTGCTGACTAGTATTTTGTAGTATGAATGTACTACAGTTTCTTTGGCCAGACACATGTTGAAGAATATCAGGGCAGGTTCCAGTTTTTGGCTATCACAAATAAAGCTGCTATGAACATTTATGTTTTGTATCAATATGAGTTTTCTTTTCTCTGGGATAAATGCCTAATGAGTAAAATTGAAGAGTTGTATGGTTATTTTGCATTTTCTTTGATAAAAGACTGCAAAAGTATTTTCCAGAGTGGTTGAATCATTTTAAATTTCCGCCAGCAATATACGAGTGAGTGATCAGTTTTTCTGCATTCTTTCTATCATTTGGTGGTGTCTTTATTTTTTATTTGAGTCATTCTGATAGTGTAAGGATATCTCAGTGAGGTTATAATTTGCATTTCCCATCAGGATGATAGCTAATGATATTGATTAACCTTTCCCTGTTTATTTGTGACCTGTATTTCTTCTCTGGTGAAATTTCTCTTCATGTCTTTGCTCATTTTCTGATTGGATTGTTTGTTTATTACCATTGAGTTTTGAGGGTTATTTATATGTTCTCCATACTAGTCTTTTTTGTTAGATATGTAGTTAGCAAATATTTTCTCTTGGCCTGTAGCTTCTTTCTTCATCTTCTTCACATCATCTTTCTCATCCAAAAGTTTTTAATTTTCATAAAGTCCAGTTTATCACTTTTTCCTTTTATGGATTATGCTTTTGGTGTCAAATCTAAGAACTCCAGATCCTGAAGATTTTCCCTTATACTTAAAAAATTATAGTTTCACATTTTAAGTCCATGATCCATTTTAAGTTTATTTTTGTACAAAGTTTGAGATTTGGGTTGAGGTTCTTTTTAGGGAGTGCTGAATTGGGCACCATGGATGTTCAGTTGTTTCAGCACCATTTGTTTTAAAGGCTATCCTTTTTCTATTGATTTGCTTTTGTATCTTTGTCAAAAAGGGAACAAAGAAAAGATGAGACAAATAGATGTAGAATTTAAACTATTTATATTAATAATTGCATTAAATGTCAGTGCTCTAAGCAGCCCAATTAAAAGGCAGAGATTATCAGAGTGCATGAAAAACAAAACCCAACTCTATGCTATCCAAAAGAAATCTATTGTAAATATAAAGACATGAATATGTTAAAAGGATGAATGAAAAGATTAGGTCCTGGATGGAACTGAGGTTAACTGAGGATAATTTTAAGATTTGTACTATGGGTGATTAGGTGGTTGATAACACAATTAACCAAAGTAGATATTGAAAGACCATCTCATAGCTGGTTGGTGATGAATGAAATGAGTTCATGTTAATGTTTGAACCTATTATATTTGAGATGTTTGCCACATATTCATGTGGATATCTTTGGTGTCCAGTTGGAAATATGGACCTAGAACTTGAAAGCATAGTTTTAGTCAGAAATGTAGACTTAGGAATAATATAGATATAGTTAAAATCATGAGGCCAAGTGCTGTGGCTCATGCTTGTAATCTCAGCACTTTGAGAGGCCAAGGCAGGCGGATCACCTGCGGTCAGAAGTTCGAGACCAACCTGGCCAACATGGTGAAACCTCATCTCTACTAAAAATACAAAAATTAGCTGAGTGTGGTGGCACATGCCTGTAATCCCAGCTACTCGGGATGCTGAGGCAGGAGAATCGCTTGAACCTAGGAGACGGAGGTTGCAGTGAGCCGAGATTGCACCGCTGCACTCCAGCCTGGGTTACAAGAGCAAGACTCTCTCTTAAAAAAAAAAAAAAAAAATCATGATAGTGGCTCAGCCAGCATATGTATTGGCAAGCAGATCTGCAGAAATATTAGTATTAAAGGACCAGCAAGGTAAAATGGAAAAGATCTTCAGAAAGGCCAAGGTCTGCCAAAATTCTTCTGTTTTCTATTCTAGTTTCCTCTTGCGAGGCAAAACAGTCTTAGAATTTAGCTTAGGGTAGTACAAAAACATTTCCTGTAATGTAGTTCTAATAATATTCCTTAAAATACCCAGAAAACAATAGCAATTTCTGCCTTCCACTTCCTCTATTGTTAATTTTTCTACTAGCACTACTGACTTGTACTTACTTTGATAATCAGAATCTTTTCGGAGCACCTTGACTTAATAGCCTTGGAATCCTTTACTCTCTAGACAAGTTCATGCTTGCCTTAGAAATGTATGTTAGTTATGAAAAGTCATGTAGAACAGACTTATGGCTTCTACTTTTTCTATCAATATTATTTACTCAGTGAAATTTATACTAATCTTGCTGACAGTGAGAGCCTGGTTTCCTTCACAGGACTAAGTAGCAAAACAGAGTGAAGTGTTGTTCAGAGAGCAATTAGGCTGACAGTTAATTTGAGTAGATAAGTAATAACATGAGATGAGTACAAGAGAAAACTACTGCCCAAGTCCTGGATAGAAACAATGCTTTAGAAAGAAATATACATATTTTACTTTCAAAAGTTAAGTATTCCATGAAATCTTTTCTTTATAGTTAAAAAAGATCAATTGCTATATTAATTATCTGTTAGAACAACTAACATTTATTATCTCACACAATTTCTGAAAGTCGGGAAACTGGGAGTGGCTTAACTGTGTGATTTTGACTCATGTTTCCTCATGAGAGATTCTTAAATTGTCATCCAAGGCTGCAGCTAGTTTAAGGCTTCACTAGGATTGGAGAGTCTGCCTCCAAGTTCACTCGTGTGGTTGTTGGCAGGCCTCAGTTCTTTGCTGGCTGATGGCCAGGGGCTTCATTTTTTTCGCCACATGAGCCTCTCCATAGGGCTACTCCATAGCAGCTCCCTGCCTCAACCCCAGTGGAAGAGATCCTAGAGAGGGAGAGAACCTAAGATGGAAACTGCAGGTTTTTATAAATTCATCTCAGAAGTGACATGCCATCATTTCTGCCCTATGTCATTGGCCCACAGACTAGCCCTGGTACAGTTTAGGAACTGTCTACACAAGGGTGTAAATACCCAGTGTCAGAGATTATTAGGGAGATCTTGGAGGCTGGCTGCCACAGTTATGACTTAGTGTCAATTAGAAAACAAATCCTATTATCAGTTTTCTTGTTTGTGCTTTGCTGTAGTTAATTTAACTCATGATATGGCTGCATCATATGTCAATATTCTAGAAATATTTACCAAGTGTCCATTATATGCTTGGCATTGGAATTTTAAGAACTCCCTGAAAGTCCCATCTGAACCCTGGTAGTCACCTGTCTAAAATCCTTCAGTGAGTTTATATTTTGCTATTTCCTTGCTATGAAATCTGTATTTTAGCATTATGGAAAGAAAAATTTCTGTCTCAAAGGCTTGTGTGCCAGGTGCCCTTCTAAGCACTTTACATTTATTATCTAATTTAATTGTCAAAACAGCCCTATAGTAAGCATTATTTTTGTTATCTTGTAGATTAGCTACATGAAGTTTCCCTAGGGCCATATTATTTTTTCTTCTCTTGCTTCTGAGCACACTATTCTGCTTTTTACTTAAAATAATTTGTTCTTTCTTTAGGATTCAACTCAAGCATAATCTCTTCCAAGAAGTTTTCTCTAATGCTCCTAATCTGAGTTAGTTGCTCTTCTGATTTTCATGGCACCCTATGTATTCTTTTATTGTGGTACTTAGCACTTTGTGTTGCTATTTTTTATTTATTTATCTGTTTTTTTTTTCCATTAGACTGTAAACTATAGCATAAAATTTCAAAACAAAGGCTCTGAAATCAAACAGTTTGGAACTGTGTCCTGGATCCACCACTTAGTCACGTGACTGGACAATTTACTCCTTGTCTGCCTTTCTTCACTTATAAAATGGCATTTAAAAAATAGTTACCTTCTTTCCAGAGTTTGTT
Organism: Pongo pygmaeus; assembly: GCF_028885625.2. NCBI lineage: Eukaryota > Metazoa > Chordata > Mammalia > Primates > Hominidae > Pongo > Pongo pygmaeus. Next base: position 56,971,230 of record NC_072387.2, read on the forward strand.
GTGAGAATTAAATAATATAAGTAATATGGTTGGTGCTATGTCTGGCATTCAATAAATGTCATCTGTTAAACTCTTTGAGGGTAGAATTATTGATTGCTTATCATGTGTCGTGTATCATACCAAACTTTTTATATAGGTTATTTTATTTTCACAACAACTCTATGTAGTGGGTACTACTATGAATGTGCTATTTCTCTTAGCATCTCTAGATGAATGGATCAGTGAATGAATGATAGATGGAATTGTGGCCAGTGGAACTAATTGTAGGGGTAAACAGCAACCTAGAAACATGGTTAAAAGCATGACAATGGGCAAAGAAGGAGTGAAAGAGACAGTAAGCAAAGGAATGTGACTCCCATGCTAGTATGGCAGCTAACGGCACAAGTTTTAGAGACAGGTAGACTTGGGTTTGAATCACTGCTCTATCACTTATCAGCCATATAATATGGGGCAAAATTTATAATTTCTATAAAATACACATATCTACTTTATGGACATATTTTGAAGATTAAATGAGATAATATATGTAAAATATTTAGCATAGAACCTAGCATATAGTAGATATTCAATAAATATTAACTAGTACTCTTATTAAATTAAGATAATCATGAAGACAGAATTTTGGTAGTGAGGTAGTGAGAGAAATAAAATAGAATCATGAAGTATAAGGTAATGACTTTGAATCATTAATCATAGTTATCGAAATCAGGCATGAGAGAAAGATTACGGTTGTTAATCTTCCTTATAGTGCAGTATCCTCACCAGTCCACACAAAATTTTTGCCCACTGAGTCTGGGATAAAGTTAAAAATTAATCCTCATAAACTAAAGTTAATGAAATGTTTAGAATATTCTGCATTCTTACCGTATCATCACTTTAGCCCAAATGCTGGGAAAAAGAGAAACAAAAGTCTTCTGTCAGCTATTGAATGTGTTATCATTTAGAGAATTTCTGAGATTCACAGTAGAGTCTGTACTTTTTACATTTGATAGACCTCAAATTTGCCTGAGTTATTAGTATTCCAGAAAATAGGCTTTGGGGAAGGTTTGAAAGAAGGCCTTTTTGAACCTAAGAAGACAAGAAATTGAACTGTTATCACAATATTGCTATTTAAGAAAGAATATTAAGTCAGTTTTCAGAAATTTATATCAGAATTAGAAAAACGCAGGAATATAGTTTATACTTCTTAAGGAGGTGGTGGAGGAGATTAGATAGATACATACATACATATATACATAGGTCTAAATATATTTATATGTATATGAGAGAAGTATCAGGAATAGGGTAGGAAAGAGATAGAATAGTAGGATTACATTAGAATCTGCTTAGGAGCTTTTCTAACATGTAGATATTCTCTCTTTTTGGGTATATCAAAATCCTGGGAGTAAAAGGGAAACCTGGCATGCACGTTTAATAAAGCTTCCTTGGGGACTCTGATATATGGTGCCTCCCAAATAAATTACAAGCCATATCAGAAAATAGGAGTTTACAGTATAAAATATAACTGAAAACTAAAGTCAGATGTTCTAGAAAATATTAACTATTTTTCCTGAGATAGAAGTAGTTGAAATTTGGGAGATAACTTTTGCTATGTTCTGTGAGGCAAAGAAGAGAGAGGCTAGAGTTGATGAAGACATCTTTCTTTTATGTATAATATTGTCTATGTTGGGCCCTGTTAATTTTCATTTACTTATGTACAAATAGCTAATGCATATTTTTTAACTTTAATGTTTGTTATTTACATGCATAGCCTGATGGGCACATGATCCAAAGTTTAATTTTTTGGTTGAAATTTAGTATTTGGCTTCATATATGTAAAGATTAGGGTAAGGCGGTCTGCCTTGCCTTGGCTTTCTTCTACTGTGTCAAAGAATTTATGATCAAGGGCTAGAGTCAATATTAATTATATGATTTTGTTTTAACCAAGAAGAACTTAGTTAAATTTAAAATCGTAGTTGCACTCATAGATAAAGGGTTTTCTTTGTTAAAGGGTAAAAAAGAGACATCTCTTATACTTGCTTTTCATTTAAAAAATTAATGTATTCATAATAAATAGAAAATGAAAGGAGCTTACAAAGCAAATTGAACACATAGTTATCAGAGAAAACAATTTTAAAATTATGATTTCAAACTCTCATCTGTATTGCTAAGAAAAGAATGCCCTATATTGTAATATTCAAGGTTTGCTTATAATTAAAATGTAGGGAAGAAAAAAAGAATCCTGCAGACATTCTAAGGATGACCTAGGCCATTAATCGTCTAAGCTTGAAATTAATCATTAGATTTTCTGAACTCTTATTACACTGGATCTGTTCAGTCTGCTTTAACAAGGTGCTTCCATCTTAGGCACCTCCGTTGCTTTTAGACCTGGCTATGTTTTATATTGCTTATATACATTTTTTTTTTCTTCTGGAAAAAAGATAAGCTGAAAAACATTTTTGTTGATGACATGCTATTGCTGAAGTAAAAACCCAGAACATAGTGGTGTGTAGGAAAAAACTCTCTCAAACTGTGTTTTTCTTCTGCTCTCATACCACCACAACGGTTGTCAACACAAAAGACTTCTGTGACAAAATGTGTGGGTTTTTTTCCCCACACACTAAGCAGCAAATAACAGCTGGGCATCCTCCAATTCAGTTCTGATACTGTCTACTTGGAAATAGTGTCAGATCCCACTGGTTGGGGGCTCAGTGCCCAAGACTGCCCCTCATACCCCCAGACACCATCCTAGGCCTCCAGAACTTCTGACCTACTGGCTTCAAATTGGGGTTCTCACACCACACTCTTTAGGTTCAATTAATTTGCTGGAGCGGCTCACAAAACTCAAGGATACTGGGCACAGTGGCTCAAGCCTGTAATCCCAGCACTTTGGGAGGTTGAGGTAGGCAGATCACTTGAGGCCAGGAGTTCAAGAACAGCCTGGCCAACATGGCAAAACCCCATCTCTACTAAAAATACAAAAATTATCTGGGTGTGGTGGCATGCCCCTGTAGTCCCAGCTACTCCAGAGGCTGAGGCACGAGAATCACCTAAATCCAGGAGGCAGAGGTTGCAGTGAACCGAGATTGTGCCACTGCACTCCTGCCTGGGCCACAGAGCAAGACTGTCTGAAAAAACAAAAAGAAAAAATCAAACGAAACACACTTACCGGTTTATTACAAAGGATATTGCAAAGGATACAGATGAGGAGATGCGTAGGGTGAGGTATGGGAGCAGGGGTGCAGAGCTTCCATGCCCTCTGGGGGCCACACCCTCCAGAAACCTCCATGTGTTCAGCTATCCAGAAGCTCTCCTAATCCAGTTTTTATGATGTCAGCATTCCTCCCCTACATTATAGGGCAAAAACCCTCTCTGGGGAGGTTCTTAAAGACACACAATTTACAACAATGGGGAAAAATTAGAGTCCTGCCTTGGAACAGGTTAAAGGAGGGCAAGAGAAGGTCTGAGGCCTGCCCCTGAGGCCTACCACACCCAACATTATAACAACACAACAGTTGTTATGTATTTTCAGTTTTGCATAATATGAAGTTAAAGACTTAAGTGAATTGAGTAAATAGTAGTTTTTTGTTTTTTTTTTTTTAATTTCACAGATCAATAGAGTTAACTCCTGAGTTATATGCATACAACCCCAAAGTTGTTTGCTGACACTGGAGCTGTGCCTACACCCGCCTGGCATATTCTTGAGACATTGGAGCTAGGAAGTTGGAAATTGATAGAAAATTTTGTCAGTTGTAACAGAGCTAAGGCAATATGGATTATGGTGGGCCCTATCACTTGGAATACTTTCCTGAAAGCAACACAGGTCATCATTGCCAAATATTTTTAGGACCCCAATTCTGTATTAAGTGCTAGTGATGTGATAGGAAGCCAGACACAATTGAACTAGCTATCTCTATATTAGTGACTTATCCTAAAACAGAATTTCTATTGTAATTGGTTTCCTGTTTCTCTTAGAATATTTAAATGTTTTACCATGGTCTTTCAGATTCTGCATGATCATACAGAAACCTCTTCTTTAGCAACCTCTCCACTATCCCACCTGGGTACTTTAGTTCTGGTGGCCTCTTTCATTTTCTGAAAGAACATCAGTTTCTTAGCATATGTTCTTTCATCTTTTGGAAGATCTCTGCCCCTTCTCCTTTCAAAGCACAGCCTCCTTCTCACATTTCAAGGCTCAGCATCCATGTTACCTTCCCAGATCAGCCTTCCTTGAACCCACCCCATCCACCTGGATCTCCCTGTTTGTTCTTCATGAGAGAACCCTGTGCTTTCATAGGATTTTTCTGACTTTGTCATCACATACTTATTTCCTTGTTTGTGTGCCTCCTCTCACCAGACCCTGAGCACCATGTAAGTAGGAACAAAGTATTATTTCAAAGACCCAAGTCTGAAATGGTTTATCTGTTTATACTTAATGGCTAAGGTATACATGTACACGTATTCTATTTGACTAATATTTGAGGTAAAAAACCTGGGGGAAAGGAGCAGATAACACATATTTTTAGAGGATTTAGGGTATATGTAACTAAGAAGGTTCCCTTTATTTGTTTTTTTTTGGGAGGGAATCCTGCTCTGTCACCCAGACTAGAGTACAGTGGCACGATCTCAGCTCACTGCAACCTCTGCCTCCTGGGTTCAAGCGATTCTCCTGCCTCAGCCTCCTGAGTAGCTGGGATTACAGGTGCGTGCCACCATGCCCGGCTAATTTTTGTATTTTTAGTGAAGATGGGGTTTCGCCATGTTGGCCAGGCTGGTCTCGAACTCCTGATCTCAGGTGATCCACCTGCCTCGGCCTTCCAAGGTGCTGGGATTACAGGCCTGAGCCACCACGCCTGGCCCCATTTTAAATCTTATTCTCACTTTGAGGTGGAGTTAATCTCAGATAACTTTGAGATTAAGTTATCTTAATATCAACCTTCTCACTTTATTCATTTATTCAACAAATGTTTATTGAGCCCTTACTGTGTGCCAGGCAGTTTTAAACATTGGGGATACTATTGAATAAGACAGACAAAGCCCAAGCCTTCCTGCATCTTGCTTGCTAGTAGAGAGATAATAAATAAGAAAATAAGTGAATTTATAACATAACCTCAAGTGGTGATCAATACTATGAAGGAAATAGAGCAGAGGTAGGAGTAGCAAATAAATGGGAATTATGGCTGTCTTAGGCAAGATATTTAGACAAGGCTTTGCTTAGGAGGTGCTATTTGAGGAGATATGTGAATGATAGAGTGGGGTGAGTCATAGGAAGCATGGTCAAAGAGTATTTTGAGCAGAGGAAACAGCAAGCACAAAAACCCAGAGAAAGGAAGAATTATGCCACAATCATGGAATAGAAAGATGACCGGGATGGCTGGAGTAAGAAGAGTGTTAGAGCATGAGGTCTGAGAGGTATCAAGGGGCCAGAACTCATGTAGTGTTTTGTAAACCAAGATAAGGCATTTGAATTTATTCTACGTGTGACAGGAAGCTCTTGCAGGGTTTTGAGTATGGAGGTGGGATAAGGAGTAACGTATTAGCTCTATGAGGACATCTAGGAGGCAGCAAGAGTAGAAGTATGGAAACCAGTTTGTAGGATGCTTTTGCAGTGGGACAGAAAAGAGATAAGAATTGCTCTGACTCTAGCAATGGTATAGGTAATGAAAAGAAGTTAGACTTGGAATATATTTTGAATTTAGAGCCAATATGACTTGCCTGGTGTCTTGGATAAGTATGAGAGAAAGAATAATAATGATGACTCCTTGTCTTTTTTGCTTTGGGCAACTGGATATAAGGAGTGATTTAATGATATGGTAAAGACTAGGGAGAAGCAGACCTTTTTGCGGGGTGGTAGAGGATGATTAAAGTTTATTTTATACATAGACATCAAGTGAAGATGTTGAGTAAGGTCAAATAGGGCAGATGCTTCTGAAATACTCCTTGAAGGCTATTTAGTGTCTGACAAATGGAGCATTGTTACATTTATGGCTCTACTTCCTAGCATAGACATACAATATATACTGGGTGGATGGATGGATAACTAGGCATACAGTCATACATTTGAGGAAATAGAGTGTTCTTTGTATAATGGCACTCATAGGTGTAAATAATCACAACCATAATAATATCAAATATTATATATTACTCTGTGTCAAGCACTGTTCCCAATTCTTAACATTATTAATTCACTTCTCATATACTATGATTTAAGTTACTACTATTATCATTAGTATCTCTGCTCTACAGTTGAGAAGCTTATCGAGGGTCATGTAGCTACAGGTGGCCAGGATTTGAACCCATGTACTGTGGCTCCAGAGTTTGTGCTCCTACCTACTGCACTATACTTTTCCCATGATCATGACATACTCATCATCATAAACCAATATCTATATATCTGTGTGACCATTTGGTTTGGGGTGATGGAGTGATAAAAGTGATATTTGAATGAAATATGAAGACTATTGGTGAAAAATGCCACCTTAATCCTTGGAAGAGAAATTTACTTTTAGTATAATCCTATTGGGTGAATCTGAAGCACAAACTAGGTTTTATCTCATATCTGGAAAGTATCTAAAATATCTAATTAGTGTACTTAAGTCCTATTAATTGCACATCTTTGCAAGGTCTCAAGAGTCTCCTAAAATTTCATTGTTTGAGAGAAAAATTGGTAGTAGGCCACTCTTGAATATATGTGGGTTTATACTCATACCATTTTAGTTAAAGATATTCAATTCATCCATGGCTAGAAAGTATAAAATATTTAGTATAACAATATGTGTATTAGCTGGAATGAATTTCTTAAGTGTTAATTGTTAGCATTACTTTGCTCAGATGAAAGCCATTATTTATACTGCAGTGCCCCTAATGAATATAGGAAAAGATGACTTGTCAACAAAAATTATATGATGGGAGTTGTAGAGTCTGCTTCTTTTTCCAAAGCATACATGCCACCTTCTCTTTTTTCTCCCCCCATAAAATCCAGCTCCTGTAGGACACCTTTTCTTCTGATGGCTCCATAGGAGACAACTCATGCTCACCATCTCCACTTTAAGAATTATTTCTGTAGTGAGTCACTATTACAGATAATAACCCATCTCCTGTTGGTCTGCTGGAACTGAAAAAGGGCTGAAAATTGTTAAACTTTTGCAGTGATATGTGTAATGACTATATGATTAGCATGCCTCTTTTTATTCACAGCTTATCAAGTACCTACTTGACATGTAGAAAGGAAAAGAGTAAATTTAAGAAAAGACAGTTTTTTTCTCCTGAAAGTTTAGAGTTGAAAGCGCATCTTTAACACATTCATACATACATCCAAGAGATTCAAATAAAATAATCAAGCCAAATCACTGAAAGCTGAGAAAAGAGTTGAATGTTCAAGTGGCTACTTGAAGTCACTTCATGTGACGTATCATGTAATGCTGCAGAATGAGTGCTGTATTCCTGCTTTTCAAGTAATGAAACTGAGGTTCAGAGAGCAAAATGCTTCATTACTAGTAAACTTCAAACTAGTAGACAAGAATTTGAGCTTATATATCTCTAATTCCAGGACCTGTGCTTTTATTGCTAATGGCTTTTTTTAAACTTGGTCTTCATGCTTTTTTTTCTGTTGAGTGAATTAAGAGCAGAATAAATAATAAAAATAGTATTTAGGAATGTATTGCTTAGGCATGAGTAACTTCCTATTTGAAAGAACTGTTGAGTAATCGCCATTTTTTTTTCTTTCTTTTTAAATTTCTCCTCCCTGCATAGTTTCTGCATCTCCCAGATCGCCTTTTTGTTGTTTTGTTTTGGCACATTTATATTAGGGACTTTCTGGAAATATTTGATTGCCACTCATATGAAAGAGTAAATCACTAAAAATTAGTTAGAAGCTCTGAGCACCTGGGTGAGGTTTGTGAACTTCCTTGTGTAGTTATTTGATAGAGCAATTTCTTAAGAAACCCCCATTGCATATCTTTAGGTCTTTTATCCTCTTACTCAGTACCTCACTGCCCAAAGTACCTGGTATCACCACTGCCACATCCTTTTGGTGGGTTAAAAGTTTATCTGGTTTGCCTGTTGGCTTTCCTCACTGCTGAGTTCCAATTCAGTTTTTTCTAACCTACTGAGTAGGTTACCATTTGTGTATCTGCCTTCCAGGCTTTCAAAATTTTGTATCTCCAGCCTAGACAACATAGGGAGACCCTGTCTCTACAAAAAATTTTTTAGAAAATTAGCTGGGCACCATGGCGCATTCCTATAGTCCCAGCTACTCAGGAGGCTACAGTGAGCCATGATTGTGCCACTATGCTCCAGCCTGGGTGACAGAGCAAGACCCTGTCTCTTAAAAAAAAAAAGCTGTATCTGAAAGGTTTATGTCTTTTAAAATAAGTCAGTTTATTGCCGTTTTAGTGGGGTTTTATGAGAGAAAGTTAATGTATGCATTGAATTTGCCATCTTTAACCAATGTTGTTTAACTTCTGAAGATTCCATTTAATTTAGTTTGTTGTAGTTTTAGTCATCCAGAAATTTCCAATTTATATGAATTCAGATCTGTTCATATCCTTTGCCCACTTTTGAATGGAGTTGTTTGTTTTTTTCTTGTAAATTTAAGTTCCTTGTAGACTCCGGATGTTAGAACTTTGTCAGATGGATAGATTGCAAAAATTTTCTCCCATTCTGTAGGTTGTCTGTGCACTCTGATGATAGGTTTTTTTTTTTTCCTGTGCAGAAGCTGTTGAATTTAATTAGATCCCATTGTCAATTTCTGCTTTTGTTGTGATTGCTTTTGGCGTTTTCATCATGAAATCTTTGCCCATGCCTATGTCCCAAATGGTATTGCCTAGATTTTCTTCTAGGAGTTTTAGAGTTTTCGGTTTTACATTTCAGTCTTTAATTCATCTTGAGTTAATTTTTGTATAAGGTTTAAGGAAGGGGTCTAGTTTCAATTTTCTGCATATGACTAGCCAATTCTCCCAGGACCATTTATTTAATAGGGAATCCTTTCTCCATTGCTTGTTTTTGTCAGGTTTGTCAAAGATCAGATGGTTGTAGGTGTGTGGTCTTATTTCTGAGTCCTCTACTCTGTTCCATTCGTGTGTGTGTCTGCTTTTGTACTAATACCATGCTGTTTTGGTTACTGTAGCCTTGTAGTATAGTTTGAAGTCAGGTAGTGTGATGCCTCCAGCTTTGTTCTTTTTGCTTAGGATTGTCTCGGATATTTGCGCTCTTTTTTGGTTCCATATGAATTTTATGAATTTTGGTTCCATGTGAATTAGTTTTTTCTAATTCTGTGAAGAAAGCCAATGGTAGTTTAATGGGAATAGCATTGAATCTATAAATAACTTTGGGCTGTATGGTCAGTCTTACAATATTGATTCTTTCTATCCATAAGCATGGAATGTTTTTCCATTTGTTTGTGTCCTCTTTGATTTCTTTGAGCAGTGGTTTGTAGTTGTTGAAGAGACCCTTCACTTCCCTTGTTAGCTGTATTCCTAGGTATTTTATTCATTTTGTAGCAATTGTGAATTGGAGTTCATTCATGATTTGGCTCTTTGCTTGCTTATTGTTAGTGCATAGGAATGCTAGTGATTATTGCACATTGATTTTGTATCTGAGAGCTTGCTGAAGTTGCTTATCAGCTTAAGAAAGTTTTGGGTTAAGATGATAATTTGACCTCCTCTCTTCTTATTTGAATATCTTTATTTCTTTCTCTTGCCTGATTGCCCTGGCCAGATCTTCCAATACTATGTTGAATAGGATTGGTGAGAGAGTATCCTTGTCTTGTGCTGGTTTTCAAGGGGAATGCTTCCAGCTTTTCCTCATTCAGTATTATGTTGGCTGTGGATTTGTCATAGATGGCTCTTTGAGATACATTCCTTAAATACCTAGTTTGTTCAGAGTTTTTAACATTATGTTGAATTTTATCAAAGGCCTCTTCTGCAACCACAGATAATCATATGGTTTTTGTCTTTAATTCTGTTTATGTGATGAATCGCATTTATTGGTTTGCATATGTTGAACCAGCCTTGCATTCTGGGGATGAAGCCAGCTTGATCATAGTAGATAAGCTTTTTGGTGTGTGCTGGATTTGGTTTGCCAGTATTTTATTGTGGATTTTTGCATTGATGTTCATCAGAGATATTGGCCTGAAGTTTTCTTTTTTTGTTGTATCTCTGCTAGGTTTTGCTATCAGGATGATGCTGGCCTCATAAAATAAGTTAGGGAGGAGTCCCTTCCTTTCAATTTTTTAGAATAGTTTCAGTAGAAATTTGTACCTCTGGTAGAATTCAGTTGTGAATGCATCTGATCCTGGGATTTTTTTTTTTTTTTTTTTTTTTTTTGGTTGGTAGGCTATTTATTACTGCCTCAATTTCAGAACATGTTATTGGTCTACTTAGGGATTTGATTTCTTCCTGGTTCAGTCTTCGGAGGGTGTCTGTGTCCAGGAATGTATTCATTTCTTCTATATTTTTTAGTTTATGTGCATAGAAGTATTTATAGTATTTTCTGATGGTTGTTTGTATTTCTGTGGGGTAAGGGTGGTATCTCCCTTGTCATTTCTGATTGCGTTTATTCCATTCTTCTCTCTTTCCTTCTATCTTAGTCTAGCTAGTGGTCTATTTTATTAATTTTTTCAAAAAATAAGCTCCTGGATTCATTGATTTTTTCTGTCTCTGTCTCCTTCAGTTCTGCTCTGATCTTGGTTATTTTTTGTCTTCTGCTAGCTTTGGGGTTTGTTTGCTCTTTGAACTGGTTTTAGTATCAATATTGTACTAGCTTCATAAATTGAGATGAGGAATGTTTCTAGTTTTTCCATTCCAGGAAGACAATCTGAGTAAAAGTGGAATTATCTGTCCCTTGAATGTTTGGTAGAATTTACGGGTAAAACCAAATGAGCTTGATGTTTTATTTTTGGGAAGATTTTAAATTATTGATTCAAATTATTTAATAGTTGCAGGACTATGTAAGTTATTTTATTTCTTTTTTATTGAGTTTTGGTAATTTGTATTTTTGTAGTAATTTTCCACTTGGTCTACGTTTTCCAATTTATTGATGTAAAATTATTGATAATAATTCCCTATTATCTTTTTAATCTTTGTGATTATGTCCCATTTTTCAACCTAATACTGCCTATCTCTTTTCTTTATCTTGATCAATCTGACTGGAGATTTATTAGTTATTTCAAAGAACCCATTTTTAGCTTCGTTGACCAAACTGTGTTTTATCTTTGTTTTCAGTTTCATTAAGTTCTGCTCATGTCTTCATTTCTTTCTCTCCACTTTCTTTGTTTTTTTTCCGTCTTCCCCCTAACTTCTAACTTATTTTCTAATATAAGCATTGAAGGTTATACATTTTTCTACTTTTTTGTGTGTGGGAAGTACAAAAATTGTCAACTGGGAATTTCAAAGTAGAGAAAAATATTTCATTCTGACTTTTAAATTGCCACTGTCAATTGTGCCTAAAATTCACAGTGCTTACCATGTCAAACAATATGATTTTGATATGTACCTGGGAAAATTATGCTTACTAATGTGGTTTTAATCTCATCATGTTTCATATAGGATTCACCTTTATTTGATCTTATTAAACAATCAAAGGACCGAGAAGGACCAACTGATCACCTTGAATCTGCTTGTCCTCTTAATCTTCCTCTCCAGAATAATCACACTGCAGCAGATATGTAAGCAAAATATATGTTATGTTGACCATTCAAACTGCAAATAGATTTTAAGCATAAGTGCAATGTAACATTCTATAATGAAACTGTAGGGAATAGAATTTTGAATAAGAATTGTTTCTGTTTTTAAGAAATTAGTAATAAAAGGTACCTGACCCAAATAAAGTCATATAAAAGAGTACAGAGTGCTACTGAATCACCTAGGATTTGCATAATGAGAGCAGTTTTCATGGCAGTGTTGGCAGTTTAGGTGGAATAGGATTTCAACATGGAAACTGGAGAGAATAGAGGAGACAGAGGAGTGTGTTCCAAGAGTCAGAATGGCATTAACTCAAAAATATCAAAGCAAGCAGAAAACATTTTTCAGAGTGTGCAGGTCAGTCCATTTGGAGTGAAGCATAGGATAAGTGTAGGGAGAAGTATGGGATGTGGACTAACACACACCAGTTGTGTGCTGGTGATGATGATGGGAAAAGAAAATGTAAACCCAAAGGTATCTGAAACAGGTCTCAATCAATGTAGAAGTTTATTTTGCCAAGGTTAAGGACATGCCCAGGAGAGAGATCTGTGCCTTTCTCCAATGATGATTTTGAGGGCTCCAATATTTAAATGGGAAAGTCAGTCTGGAGGGGAAAGAAAAAGGGTATGGTAATCCACATGTTGCAAGAGAAAAAGAGCAGGTAGAGGAATCGTCAATGATCTATCCATCTCATGCTGAGTGAATCGACACTTTACATAAAATAAGGTGAACATAGAGTCGCTATCTGTGGAGGTATTTAACCTTTTATCTGTATTTATTTGTGTGGGAACAAAAGGAAAGGCAGTTTCTTGCATGACTCAGACTTCAGCTTAATTTTTTCCTTTTGGCATAGTGAATTGGAGTCCCAAGTGTTTATTTTCCTTTCACAAAAGCAATTACTAACTGTGTGCTGGGCAATGGCCTAAGTACTTAAGATTTATTTTTTCATTTAATCTTCATAACAGCCCATAAGGTAATAGATACTGCTGTCAGCCTGTTATCTATAAAATAGGAATTAGAGAAATAAGATAACTTGCCTAAGGTCAACAGAATTCAAACCCAAGCTATCTAATCCCAAAGCCCAGGCTCTTAATCACTCTAACTACATTGCCTTTCACAGAAATGTGCATAATATTTTGTTTCTGTTTAATTCTGTGTAGGAACTGACATTACAGTATTCTGTATTAGTGCAGGGACCATTTTCCAGAGATGTCATTTTCAGGCTAACTTGTACCCAAAGTGTTTCTGGCATATGGAGACCCTGCCTTCATGCATACATTTGTTTCCTAAGTAATGCATTATATAAATAAGTTAAGCCTTGTTTTTTTTAAATTCAAGAAACAGTCATCTGTTAACTGCCAGAAAGTGGTGTAGGCACTGGGAATACAGAAGTAAGATGGCCTGGGTCCTTCCCCTCATAGAGCTTACATTCTGGAGGAGGAACACAGGCAATGAACAAGTAAACCAAGATGTAAGATGATTTTAGAGTATAATAAGTGCAACAAAGGAAATAAACAGAGTGGTGTGAAAGAGAGAAACAGAGAGGCTGATAGAATGCTTAGTGGCACTTTCCTTTCTCTGATAAAGTGATATTTTGACGTGACACCTGAAGGGCAAGCTGATGCTAGCTAGGCAAAAATCTGCATGATGTGCATTCCAGGCAGAACAAACAGTAAGTGCAGTGGCTGTAGGGCAGATCAAACTTAGTTGGATTTAGGAACAGAAAGAAAGAAATCCTAGTGTGGCTGGGTTATTGGAAGAGGAGAATGGTGCAAAATGAGACTGAAGAGCTAAGCTGGGGTAGATCTTGTAGGTTCCCACAAGCCATAGTGAGGAGTTTGGATTCTATAAGGATAGTGGGAAACCATTTAAGCAGGAATGGAGCTTGCTATAATTTGTATTTTTAAAGGTCCACTCTCTAGCTGCTCTCTGAAGTACAGGTGGGTTTGGAGGAAAGAAAGGGACAGGGCAAGGCAAAAAGCGAGGAAACCAATTTGGAGACTATTTCTGTAGTTCAGATGAGGGATGTAGGTGACTTGGTCTAAGGTATGGTATTAGAAATAGAAATGGAGAGATCTGGGGTGTATTTAGAGATAAATTAATAGGTTTTACATTGGTTTTATGTTGAATTTCAGGAATTTGGAAAACGGAGAAATTAAAAATAACCCTAGGTTTTTTACTTAAGATATTAGATGTAATGTGGAGCTATTCTTTGAGATGGGAAAATAAATCCAGAGCTCTGCTTTGTTCTTATTAAGTCTGAGATTCGAGTAGTTATATCCGGTAGGTAATTGGATATTTACACCTAGAACTTCAGAGACTAACTTTGCCCAAGTTAGGCCAGTTTACAATACTGTCAGTGAACTGAATGAAAATCCAAAGTGGATACTAGACCAGACACTGGTCCTTCTAAAATCATTGTGATAATGAGTCGCTTTTCTTAGTGTACTGGTTAATAAACTACATGTTGTAGAAACATCCATAGTAAGGTACAAATTCTACTTCCTGTTCTCTTTGTTCTTAAAGTTTGTCTTTAAAAATAAGTTCATTTGCCAGCTACCAAAAGAAAATCAGAAAGTAGATCTAGATTATTCTGTTAAATAGGGGCAACACAGAACGATAATATTTGCTAATATCCCTGCCTTGAGTTATGCCTGACATATTTAGTATGGTGTAAATCTGAATAATGTTATTTGAAGTATTAATTCATAGAATTCTGTACTGTGTAATTTAGGTGTATGTAAATCTGTGTGTATAACTGAAATCTTAGATATGAACCATAGGAGGAGAATCACAAAAACAAGATAACACTATTTAATATCAATAAATTGTTTTTTAAGCTGGAATCACCTTATGGTCTCAATCCCACTATAATTATTAAAATTGTACATTATACATATATAGCTATTGTTTTCTAATAAGGCAGTAATCCCCAGGAAAAGCCATTTATTAAAATAGAGTTAGATATGATGATGACAAGCAGTATTCCTATTAATATATCTTTCCCAGCTTGCATTATAAATAGTCTGCTCAGTGAATTTGATATATAATACCAATTAAATAGACAAGATGTATCTGGGTGTACAACCTTGAAGTGTATGTATAATCTGTGATTCTTAGCCAACTTGAAATGAAGACTTTTCCTTTAAATATATCTAGGTATCTTTCTCCTGTAAGATCTCCAAAGAAGAAAGGTTCAACTACACGTGTAAATTCTACTGCAAATGCAGAGACACAAGCAACCTCAGCCTTCCAGACCCAGAAGCCATTGAAATCTACCTCTCTGTCACTGTTTTATAAAAAAGGTTAGTAGATGGTTATTTTCAAGAGCATGGACTCTGAAACTAGGCTGACCGTGT
Organism: Pongo pygmaeus; assembly: GCF_028885625.2. Taxonomy (NCBI): domain Eukaryota; kingdom Metazoa; phylum Chordata; class Mammalia; order Primates; family Hominidae; genus Pongo; species Pongo pygmaeus. Next base: position 56,986,249 of record NC_072387.2, read on the forward strand.
TCAAATCATGTTTCTTCTACTTTCTAGGTACATTACTGGGCAAGTCACTTAATATCTTTGTGTCTCAGCTTCCTCATCTATAAAATGGAAATGATAATGTTGCGAGATCTTTCCTGACTATTCGGAGTCGTTTTTCTGGCCGGAAACCTCTGTGGCCTGTGGCGCCCTTGATCGATTTTTGCTCAGGCCCACCAGGCTCGTTTCAGCCCCTTGGTCTGACAGGCTGCACTCGGCTCACACTACCAGCCTGGGTCCATGCCAGCCAGGAGCAAGTCAGACATGGAACGGAGAGGGGTGTGTGAGCAAGCATGAGATCTGGCCATTGCACACAGTCAGAAATGCTGGCTGCTGCAGCGGGGCGGGCAGCTTCAGGAGCTGGCACAGGTGCCGGCTCTCTGTGAGGCTGCAGCTGGACCAGACGCACCACAAGCAGTTTCCACAGCTGGCACCGGGGAACAATAAAATGGCTCCCAGAAGCTTGCAGATGCCAGAAACCACAGGGCCCCAAAGAGGGAGTCACAGCCCTGGCTCAAGGAGCTCCCAATTCTGGTCTCCCCGAAGGGCCGCAGCTCTTCTCTCTTCTTTACCCACAACATGGCGAGCAAGGGGCATGTTTCAGCCCTGTTTGTGTTACAGCCCTTTTAGCCTCGCCATTTGGTGGGTCCTGAGTTCTTGTCCCGCAACCAGGAAGAATGAGGTACACAGACAAGTGGAGGGTGAGCAAGGTGAAGAGGAGATTTATTGAGCAATAGAACAGCTTAGAGAAGACCCACAGTGGGCAGCTCCTCTCTGTAACCACAAAGTCCCGATGAGTGTTCAGCTCCTAGCAGAGAAGGTAGCTCATCTCTGCAGGCAGGTCGTCCCAACAAGTGTTCAGTTCTCAGCAGAAAGGGTAGCTCCTCTCTGCAGCTGCTCGTCCTGACGAGTGTTCAGCTATCAGTAGAGAGGGTAGTTCCTCTCTGCAGCTAGTTGTCTCTCCATCCTCTGCTCTGCTCTGGCTGAGCCTTGGGCTTCTGTGGGCCTCAGCGGGAAGAAAGTGTGCACCGACTGGTACATGGGCGGCCACTAGTGGGCCCAGAAAAGGTACTACAAGTCCTCACTCCTGTCCGTGGGACTGGCAGCGCCCACCCCCAGCCTTCAAGCGCTCCCTGGCCTGAAGGTGGGGCCTCAACAGGGACTCATCCCCTTCTGCCCAGGAGCCCATCTGCCTCCTGCCACCATCCATGCATCAAGGGGCACCTGCAGGCCAGTGCCAAGCTGCCCTCAGCCCCTGCCTCAGCTTCCCCGCCGTGCTTGTCAGCACCCAAAGTCTGGAGAGGGCTGAGGCGGCAGGGGGCTGGCGTGTCAGCGCTGCCTTGAGCGTGCGCCCATCTGGCTGGGCTGCAGCAGCACCCAGGCTCAGCCCTGACTTTGCTCCGAGATTGGAGTGGGCGCTGGCAGCAGGGAGAAACCAGGCAGTGGGAGCAGGCACTTCTGAACCTGCGAGGGCGAGGGCGGTGGGGGGGGTGCCTTCCCGGGCCCCCAAGAATACACAGATGCCTGGGTCCACAGCCACGGTTTGGGTAGCTGCAGCTGCACTGGGGAGGGTGGGACTCCCACCTGCTCCCCAGCCCAGAGAGCACAGGGATGCCTGGGTCCGCAGCAGTGGCTTGGACGGCTGCAGAAGCACTGGGGAGCTCCTGTCCCAACTCGGAAGGGGCGGGGTTCCTGCTTGTCCCCGGCTCCTCCGGGCTTCCTGGAGCGTGCCGCCCCATCCATGCCTCCCTGCTGCAGCGGGTGTGATGTACATACAAAAGTAGTGTGTTGTTGCCTACTGCAGACACATTTCCTGGATATTTTCAGGACATTTAAGAAGGCCAGTAACCAGGTCATGTAGCATTCTCTGAGTGTGTATATATATATGGTGGGCTGGGGAGGTTGATTTGAGTGTCTGTGCATGCATATACACTTCCTAGTGCACATCCACTTGGAACTCTTTGAAAGACAGTAAAAGGTCATGTTCCTCCATGATAATCTTTTTCCTGATTTTATTCAAGTAAGAATTATGCTGAGCTTTACAGGCATATTGTCAGATATTATCCTTAGGTTAGAGCAGTGGTTTTCAAAGTGTCGTTCGCAACCAGCAGAATCCAATCACCTGGAAATTGTAGAAATGAGAATTCTGGGGCTCCAACCTAGACCTGCTCAATCAGAAATCTTAAGATAGCGCCCTCAAAACTTTGTTTTAACAACGCTCCAGCTAAGTCTGATGTATGCTAAAGTTTAAGACCACTGAGATAAATTGTTAGCTTTAAAAAGTTCAAATTGCCGCATGCAAGTCGTTGAAAGAAATAAAGGGTCTTTATATGATATTTAAAGTAGATGAAGGAAAATTCAATTTTATGGATTCCTTTTTGCCAAATTTGCATTTTCAGTAGTATTTTTTATAAACTAAATAAATTACATATTGCAGTCATTTTACATTTAGGTAATCTACAAGTTTACCATTTTTCAACAGAGTATGTTCCATTGGTATTTTATAGAGAAATGTGTGGTTTAATTTTTTTAGGATTGGAAAAATTCATAGACACTGGCAATTATATAATTTAAAAAAATGATTGTTCCTCTTTAATATTGATAGTGGGAATGACCAGTGGTGAGTGATTATTAATGGAATTGAAACAAACCCTATTGGGTTTGTCTAATTTTACAGTGTCTTATGATCTTTCCTCCACTACTTCCCACCTCTGCCCCAATTTCATGCCATAACAGTTAATTCAGCAAGTATCATTCTGCCTGGTATGTACCTAGAACTGTGCTAACCCAAGGAATCAATTATTTTTAAGGAAAATAGTGGTAGAAAAATCTTAAACTTCACCACTAAAGAACTTATTCATGTGACCAAACACCACCTGTTCCCCCAAACACCTATTTTTTAGAAAAACTCATGCCTACATAATGAAGCCTCCATAAAAACTCAAAAGGACCTGGTTCTGGGAGCTTCTGGATATTTGTCCAACTGGAGGTTCCTGGAGAATAGCGTGTCTGGGGAGGGCAAGGAAAATCCATGCCCCTTCTCACATGCCTTGCCCTCTGCATTTCTTCATCTGTATCCCACCAGTAAACATGTTTCTCTGGGGGAAAAAAAAGAGTGGTAGAAATGAGGTTTCTGTTAAAATGCTACTTAACAGCATTATAATTAGAGCAATTTCATGATTTGAAAAAAATCTACTTGTAATTCAAAATGAACAGTAAAAATGACTAATTTTTCTTATTCCCACAGTGTATCGGCTGGCCTATCTCCGGCTAAATACACTTTGTGAACGCCTTCTGTCTGAGCACCCAGAACTAGAACACATCATCTGGACCCTTTTCCAGCACACCCTGCAGAATGAGTATGAACTCATGAGAGACAGGCATTTGGACCAAGTAAGAAAATCAAGCACTTCACCTTCTCTCCTCCCTACTTACTTGTTGACTGATTTCTTTCTTTCTTTCTTTCTTTTTTTTTTTTTTTGAGATAGAGTCTCACTCTGTTGCCCAGGCTGGAGTGCGGTGGCGCAATCTCGGCTCACTGCAACCTCCGCTTCCCAGGTTCAAGTGATTCTCCTGCCTCAGCCTCCCAGGTAGCTAGGATTACAGGCGTGTACCACCATGCCTGGTTAATTTTTGTATTTTAGTAGAGACAGGTTTTCACCATGTTGGCCAGGCTGGTCTCAAACTCCTGACCTCAGGTGATCCATCTGCCTAAGGCCTCCCAAAGTGTTGGGATTACAGGCGTGAGCCACCACACCCAGCCTTGTTAAGTGATTTCTAAAGAAAATATTAGATTCAAATGAGAAACTAGATCAATTTATTAGACTTAATATATGTTCACTTTTTGGCTACCATTTACATTTTTGTTGTAATTCTTACAAATTAAAGCTTTAACGCTCAAGAGTACATTTTAGTAACTACTTATTTAATGACACAAAAGATCTTACCTGTTAAAAAAATAGCTGAAGAACCTTCTTATCCTAGGCTTTTTGTATGTAGTAGTGAGCTAGATATCATTTTAGTGTGAAAAAAGCATGAGACTTAAGAATCAGTTGATTTAAAACAATACCTATTGAATGAACGAATGAAGTCAATTAGTTTGCAATGAGAGAATCATTTTTCATATCCTCCTTTTTCTCTATAAAATAGATTAATAAGAACAATATACTTTTGGCTGGGTGCAGTGGCTCAAACCTGTAATCCTAGCACTTTGGGAGACTGAGGTGGGTGGATCGCTTGAGCTCAGGAGTTTGAGACCAGCCTGGGCAACCTGGAAAAACTCTGTCTCTAAAAAAAATTTAAAAATTAGCCAGGTGTGGTGACTTGCACCTGTGGTCCCAGCTACTTGGGATGCTGAAGTGGGAGGATTTCTTGAGCCCAGGAGGCGGAGGTTGCAAGTGAGCTGAGATCACACCGCTGTGCTCCAACCTGGGTAACAGAGCAAGACTTTGTCTCAAAAAAATTTTTTTTAATTAAAAAAATATATACATATATAGTTAATAGCTTTACTGAAATAATTCACACACCATAAAAACCACCCATTTAAAATGTACAATTCGGTGGTTTTTAGTATATTCACAGAGTTATACAAACATCACCACAATCAATTTTAGAATTTGTATCACACCAGAAAGAAACTCCATACCCTCAAGCAGTCACCTCCTATTCCCCTACCCCCTCAGCCCAAGGCAATACTAATCTATTTTCTCACTATGGATTTGCCTCTTCTAGACATTTCATATACATGGAATTATATAATATGTGGTCTTTTGTGTATGGCTTCTTTCATTTAGCATAATGTTTTCAAGGTTCATCTGTATTGTAGCTTGTATCAGTACTTCATTCCTTTTTATTGCCAGACAATATTCCATTGTATGGATATGTACCACATTATGCTTATCATTCATAAAGTGATAAACATTTGGGTTGTTTCCACTTTTTGGCTATTATGAATAATGTTACTGTGAACATTCACGTACATGTTTTCATTTCTCCTGGGTACATACCTAGGAGTAGAATTGCTAGGTCATATGATAATTCTATGTTAACTTTTTGAGGAATGCCCAGATCATTTTCCAAAGTGGCTATACCATTTTACATGCCTACCAATAATGTATGAGGTTCTAATTTCTCTATATCCTCACCAACTTTTTAATTTTTTTTTTTTTAATCATAGCCATCCTAGTCGGTATAAAATGGCATCTCAGTGTGGTTTGATTTGCATTTCTCTGATGGCTAGTGATGGTGAGCATCTTTTCATGTGTTTACTGGCCATGTGTATATCTTCTTTAGAGAAATGTCTATTCAGACCCTTTGCCCATTTTATTTTTTTATTTTTATTTTTTATTTTTGACACAGAGTCTTGCTCTGTCACCCAGGCTAGAGTGCAGTGGCACGATCTCGGCTCACGGCAATCTCCACCTTCTGGGTTCAAGCAATTCTCCTGCCTCAGCCTCCTGAGTAGCTGGGATGACAGGTGTGTGCCACCAAGCCTGGCTAATTTCTGTATTTTTAGTAGAGACAGGGTTTCATTATGTTGGCCAGGCTGGTCTTGAACTCCTGACCTTGTGATCCGCCCACCTTGGCCTCCCAAAGTGCTGGGATTACAGGCATGAGCCACCATGCCCAGCCCATTTTGTTTTGAGACATGGTCTTACTCTGTCACCCAGGCTGGAGTGCAGTGACATGATCACAGCTCACTACAGCCTCAAATTCCCAGGCTCAAGTGTTCCTCCCACTTCTGCCTCCTGAGTAGCTGGGACTATAGGCACACACCACCACGCCGAGCTAATTTTTGTATTTTTTTGTAGAGATAGGGTTTTGCCATGTTGCTCAGGCTGGTCTCGAATGGTTGAGCTCAAGTAAGCCACCCACCTTGGCCTCCCAAAGTGCTGGGATTACAGGCATGAGCCACCATGCCCAGACTGCCCATTTTTTAATAGGGTTATTTGTCTCGTTATTATTGAACTGTAAGGGGTTATTATGTAGTCTACATACAAGTCCCTTATCACATATATAATTTGAAAATATTTTCTCCCATTCTGTGAGTTGTTTCACTTTCTTGTTAGTGTCCTTTGAAACACAAGTTTTTTATTTTGATGATGTCCAATTTATGTAGTTGTTTTCTTGTTACTGATGCTTTAGTGTCATATCTAAGAAACCAGTGCCAAATCTGAAGTTGTTAAGATTTATCCCTGTTTTCCTCCAAAAGGTTTATAGTTGTAGTTCTTACATTTAGATTTTGCTCCGTTTTGAGCTAAGTTTTTAATATAGTTGAGGTAGGAGTCCAGCTTCATTCTTTTGTTTGTGGATAACTAGTTGTTCCAGCACCGTTTTTTGAAAAGTTTTTTTCTCTCCTCATTGACAGCTGTCAAAAAATCAGTTGACTGTAAATATATAAATATTTATTTCTGGACTCTCAATTCTGTTTCGTTGATCTACATAAGCTATTCTTATGCCAGGACTACACTGTCTACACTTGGCTGTAGGATGCCAAGCAAAAATGATTATTTGGCATTCTTGGCAATAGTAGGTAAGAGCGAGAATGTTGCAGAAGCAATGAGTACTTAAATTAGGCTATAAAGTTCATACAAATAAAGTCTGACATTTTAAAGTCACAGGGAATCATTTTCAGATCTTATTTTTGCATTTAAAATATCTTTTATTGAAATGTAATACACATATGTAAAAACCTGTGTATCAAAAGGATACATTCTAACAAAAATTCATCAACTGAGCTTAGTTATATAACCAGCATCCAGATCAAGAAACAAAACGTTGTCAGCAACACATAAGACTCTCTTACATGCTCTTCCAGTCACCATAGCCTCCTTACCACCATCACCAAGTGTGTTCAATATCGTTTTATCTAATAGTTTGAAACATTTTCACACCTGGCTTTTTGAAGTGCTAGTTATACAAAATTAACTGATTCTAGTTTCAACTTTTCTGGGAAACATTTAAGGGACAAGAGCCAAAGTTAGGGTAATTTACAAACCAGGTGATCAGTCCTGAATAATTGAGCCTTGGTGATTTGCATTTTGTTCTTTAAACACACTTTGGGTTAAACACTTCATGTAGACTTTCAAACTGAGCTCAGTATGGAAAGAAATAACTCTGTAGGAAATTAAACCTTTCTTTTTTGAGGCTAAAAGAAAGAAAATGGTATTTTTAAAGAACAAAACCATGTAATAAAATTCTGACTACTTTTACATCATATTTATTTACTAGATTATGATGTGTTCCATGTATGGCATATGCAAAGTGAAGAATATAGACCTTAAATTCAAAATCATTGTAACAGCATACAAGGATCTTCCTCATGCTGTTCAGGAGGTAGGTAATTTTCCGTAGTAAGTTTTTTTGATAAATCCATATCCATAACATAACACAGGTAATTTTATTCATTAATGAGATCATATATTCTGTCTGACCTTATTATGTAAATTCACAAATAAAAACTTTTATATTACTTATTTGTAACTTAAATAGAATTGGAAAGATAAGGGTAATTATGAAATTACCCATATTCATAGTTTTTTATAAAGTTAATCAGTAATATTTTATCCCTGTAATAAGCAGGTATTTGTAATAAACTTGACATGAGTCATAGAACATTAGATATTCTTTGAAGTTATTTTTATTACTTTATAGGAAAAGCCAGTATAAATGCAGCCTTGCAAATAAATAATACAGATGTTCAGTATAAACACATTTTGTGTTTCCGGTTTACCTTCCCTTTAGAGAAATAGTAGTAGTAAAATATACTTGGTATGACACATTTCATATTGTTCTGTGGAAAGTGAGTTGTGGGATATTTTTCCCATTTATTATTGGAGTTTTCAAAAGTAATACAAACCAAGTCATTTTTGTTTGTATGTTTGTAGTTATTTTCTAAATTCAATCATTTTAATTGTATATATCAGAGGCATCTGATATAACCTCTGTGTTTTTACCTAAAATTTGAGTGAAATCTAACTATCACTAAAATATAGTGCTTTTACTAAATGTCTATTTCTTGCAATTGAGTAATGCATACTGAAACTCTTATAGATTGGGGGGATACCGGGAGGTACAGGCCAGAGAATGTAGTCCAAATATTGATGGATAATATTATTGGCTTTCGCTCAGCTCCGGCCCTTTGATTCCCATCATGCTTTCCATTCTACCAGTCTATCTACTCCTCTCTTCTTGGATGGCCAGCTATTCCATCTGCTGCTGCCTGGCTATTTCTCTCAATCATTCTGTGACATTTCACTTCTAGAAGAGCAGCTATAATCCAAGCCTAAGAAGTAATTTTATTTATTTATTATTTTTTCCTTTATAATATGTGCTTCTTACCAGTCAAAAAGTATTATAAACTATTAGAAAAGAAAATCTAAGGGTAGAAATTTGAAAATTCATTTAACAAGTAAATTTTACTTTTTTTTTTTTTTTTTTTTTTTACTGTTCTTCCTCAGACATTCAAACGTGTTTTGATCAAAGAAGAGGAGTATGATTCTATTATAGTATTCTATAACTCGGTCTTCATGCAGAGACTGAAAACAAATATTTTGCAGTATGCTTCCACCAGGGTAGGTTGAAAGTATCCTTTGATTGGAAAAATCTAATGTAATGGGTCCACCAAAACATTATATAAAAATCTACTTTTTTGTTTTTGCTCTAGCCCCCTACCTTGTCACCAATACCTCACATTCCTCGAAGCCCTTACAAGTTTCCTAGTTCACCCTTACGGATTCCTGGAGGGAACATCTATATTTCACCCCTGAAGAGTCCATATAAAATTTCAGAAGGTCTGCCGACACCAACAAAAATGACTCCAAGATCAAGGTGTGTGTTTTCTCTTTAGGGAAGTAGTAAAGAATGAGAGGGGGATTATTTTGATCCAAGAATAAAAAATATAAAGCAGTCTTCATTTCAAACAAGCTAGACTCTTGAAACTCTATTTGCTTATTTAAGTAACATAATAAGAATATGGGGGTGGGGTGAAGAAAATCTATTTACTTGGATGGGTTTACAGATTTAGTTATCAGCTTTCCTGATTGTTAGGGTATCTTCTTTTGAGAACAGTTTGAGAACCAGTTTGGTTATATGTTTCAAAACACTTTCATATTTTTGTAAATAGCCAATCTGCTAAACAAAGCAGGTTACTTTAGGTTGAGTACTTTTAGTTTGTAGTTTATTGGATGTCCTGTAAATTTTGCTTCCTGTGGATTTTGTTCCTTTTGCTTGTTATATTAAATGTAGATTACAGTCAATTAAGTCTTTAGAGGTCCATCCCTAATCCTGCCGTCGGCCTCTTTACACCTCACCTTGGGCAGGTCTCTATCTCTACTTCACAAGGGTGCTGTGGATCAGGGAAATGATGAGTATGAAGCTGTTTTAAATTCTCAGATGAAAGGTTGTATGCAACTACAAATCATTATATTATCTTCCACATCCAACCACAAGTGCTCTCTGGCTTTGAAGTGCTTCAGTTGACTAATTATATGTTATCATGGGCTATTTGAAACTGACTTTATTTGTGTAAAGTAGGAGGCAGATTAGCTAGTATAGTTAATGTAGTCTCATCTCAGAAATTATCAGCCCATATGGTTATACCTAATGGGCAAGAAAAGGGGGCATATGTTGGCCTTTCAGAAAATATTGCGTGGTATATTTAGTTATTTAAGTAGTACATACTCATTATAAAAATTTCAAACTCTACAGAAAAATATGAAGTAAGAAATAATTGGCAATATGATACAAATGCTCTCATGTGTCTCTGTAGCATCCTTTATTTATTTGGTGTTCTTGTAGTTGGATATCTGTGTACTGATATCTACTACTTGTTCTAAGCTGCTAAGATGCCGCGTCATGTCTATTTAAGAAAATTTACATTGTTCCATGCCACTATATGAAAATGTATACTTAGGTAGTTTTTTTTAATAGTGATAATTAGTCCATATTATGGTGATAATGATGGCTACTTGCTGATCCTTAGTGAAATAAATTCTGTGTTGGTATTCTTCAGCAAAAACGTCACATTCTGAACATCCTAACTAATAAATCATTGACCAGGCATTAGGAGAGCATCTTAACACTCTACCCAGTACATTTAGGTACTTTGGTTAATCAAATATTATATGTAGAGTGATGGCCACTTATCAAGGAATTGGAGGGCAAAAAAATCTCTATATTCACTAGTTCCATGTTCATGTTTTCAAATCTTTGTCGAGTCATATCAGGCTAATGATGTTCTTCAGCTTTATTATAAAGAACATAAATTATATGGTTCAAATAAAGACAGACTAATAAAGATTTCTGACTCTATATATATGATAAATAGCCTTTACTATATCAATATAGACGCTAATTAGAATTCTGATTATTACTTAATATTCTAAGTTTTTTCCAAATATAACTTGAATTTTAAATGAGAAAATATGAAAGAAATTTGATAACTTACCCATTGATTTATGAAGAGCTAAGTAGGGGTAAACTTGAAACTTTCCTTTGCCCTCCCTAAATATGGGCAATGGCAGAATATGTTCTTGCAGACCTATAACTTTTGCTTTAAAACTAAGAGACTAGGTGAGTATATGATTAAACGGGCACTGTTAGAATAATTCCCAAATGAATATAGTTTATCAGTGGTTCTAGGGTAGAGGTAACCTTTAATTTGGTATTCCTAATAGTTCAGAATGATGTATCTATGCTCATCTCTGCAAAATTGTATATGGTTTTTTATTACTAATTGGTATTTCATCTTAACTTGACAGAATCTTAGTATCAATTGGTGAATCATTTGGGGTGAGTATTTTCTTTCTATGAAATATAATAGTATGCATTGTAAGTATAAAAGAAATTAAAGCTTTCTATAATTTGAATTTCCAAGTGCAATTATTCAAACACCTCATCCAGGCATATTGCATAGAATTTTATGAGATATATATATCTCAGATTTACTTTCAAATCAAGTTTAATCTCAAATTATACTCCTAATTGGTGAACTTCAAAACTTTTCTAAATATCCATTTGAGATTATATAATACATATATACATTTGTGTATATACATACATATATACGTGAGCTGTTTTTGCTCACAACACTTCTGTCACCAAATGTGTGAGATTTTTTTCTCACCCAAATCTATTCTTCAACTCTCTGGTGTTCTACAATTCAATTCAATTCTGACACTAATTACCCAGAGTCAGCATCAGACTCCACAGGTCCAAGGGCTCAGTCCCACCGAAATGGTCTCACTGCAGACACCAGTCACAAGTGTCAGGTCCCCAGGCTACACCACACTTCCGTCTGACTTGAATCCAAAGTTGGGGGGTTCCGATAGTGCCTCTTCCTTACAGGTTTGATCCATTGCCAGAACTACTCACAAAACTCTTGAAAATATTTTACTTACTATTATCAGTTCATCATAAAAGATACAAATGAACAGCCAGATGAAGAAATATTATATAGGGTGAGGTCCAGAAGAGTCCCTAGCAGAGGGGCTTCTGTCCCTGGGGAGTTGGGGTGCACCACCTTCCTAGCACTTAGACATGTTTACCAACTCCAAAGGTCTCCCAACCTTATTGTTGAGGGGTTTTTATGGGGTTTTCATTATATAGGCATAATTGATTAACTCAATCTCCAACCCCTTCCCCTCCCTGGATAGAGGGTGGGGCTGAAAGTTCCAAGCTTCTACTCAAGACTTGGTCTTTCTGGCAACCAGCTTCCATCCTAAATTAGCTAGGTACCCACCAAGTATCACCTCATTAGAACAAAAGATGGTCCCATCACCCTTATCACTCATGAAATTTGAAGGGTTTTAGGAGCTCTGTTCCAGGAACCGGGGACAAAGACCAAATATCTTTCGATGATACCATGTATGTATGTACATAACCTCACAGGAATGTTTATACAGTTTTGAAATTCACTCATTATGAGTGTGATTTGAAATGAGATACTCCAAAATGTAAGCCCGATATCCAAATGTCACCAGCCTGTCCCTGCCTACTGGTCTCCTTCCATACATATGCACTTTTTGCTTGTCCTTCCTCTCAGACTTCTAGGATATTCTTTTTCTGGTACACAGATTAGGAATTGTTTACATGAGATCCTGCCTCAGTGAAAGTGGCAGAGCTTCATTCTAGGAGATCCAAGGGAAAGCTTTGCTTTGAAACATTTATTCTAGGCTGCAAATCCACAACCCTAGTTGGCCTTCCATTAAAGTCACTAATTCAGCAGTCCCATATTCAGTATGCATTACTGTTAATATGTTGCACCATCTCCACTCCCCTGAGAGCTTATATTTTTAATTTTTATTTTTAGAGACAGTGTCTCACTCTGTCACCTACTTATTGTAACCTCAAACTCCTCAGCCCAAGCAGTCCTCTCACCTTAGCCTCCCAAGTTGCCAGGACTATAGGCATGCACCACCATGTCCAGCTAATTTTTAAATTTTTTGTAGAGACAGGGTCTTGCTATGTTGGCCAGATTGGTATTGAACTCCTGGCTTCCACAATACCCTGTCTCAGCCTCCCAAAGAACTGGGATTACAGATGTGAGCCACTGCACCTGGCCAGAGAGCTTATATTCTTATAGGAATGGGAAGACTGCCTATGTTATGTATTGCTACATAATACATTACCCCCAAACTTAGTGACTTAAAACAAACGTTTATTATCTCCATTTCTGTGGGTCAATAATATAGGCATGACTTAGCTGGGCCAGAGTTTCTCCAAAGTCTGTGATCAAGGTGTCAGCTGGGCCTGCAGTCATCTCAAGGCTCCACTAGAGGAGCATTCACTGGCAGACTTATTCAAATGGCTGTTGGCTGATCCTCGATGGCTATTGGCCCCCCTATTGGTTTCTTGCCCTTGGGCCCCTCCATAGTGCTACTTGCTACTTACAACATGGCAGCTTGCTTTGCCCAGAGCAGGGACTCTGAGGGAGGCAGGGAAATAAAGAGCAAGAGAGAGGTCACAGTCTTATTGTAATCTGATTCTGGAAATGACAGCTCATTACTTTTGGCATATTATTTTGGTTAGAAGCAAGACAACAGTAGATCTAGCCCACACACGAGAGGAGGATCACACAAGGAGGTGAATACCAGGAGGTGGGGTCATTGGGAGCCATCTGAGAGGCTGCCCACCACACTGCCTCAAGTAACTAGGGAGAGGTAAAAGTTTGTATGCCAAATGACCAAATATTAAAATGTGCGTTACAAATAGTTCACGATGGGCTGCAGCTGTCAGGCTTTACAAAGGAGCTATGGGACCTTATAAGGACAGTTGGAGCTGGCTAGGTATCACATAGTGGTCTTCAAACATTTTTGCTTGCCATAACCTCTAAAATAATTGGGAAAAAGTTGAATGTACTTCCATATCTTAAAGCTGATAATTTAAAATATTATACATTTAATAGCAGCATGGGATTTAGTTTTTGTTAAATGGTATATGTGCTCCAAATAGATTTACCATCAAAACCTGTTTTGAATTTAATATTGGGAGAATTCGCTCATTTAATTTTTGGAAAATAAAGTATAATTGGCAAAGCTAATCCTCACTGTTGAATCTATCAGTCAAATCAGATATAATTTATATCAGAAAGTCTATATGACTTGTCAACATAATACCCATAAAGTGAATCAAAAATTATTATTCATTGAACACATCATCTCTTATCAAATGCTTGTGACCTTCCTTCTGGTTGTATAATAGCCTAAAAAAAAAAAAATGACAAAAACAAGTTTCCAGAAAGCTGTTCTGATTTGCCTACTGCTGAAAAGTAGTCCTGTATGGTGGGTTCTGAAAATGAGGAACCAGGACTTGCAGAGTAGGCAGTTGCTGGAGGAAGAATGTGAGCTGCATGGGAAAAGACAGGAGGATTTACAAAGAGTGGGTGTTTAATTGGGGATGGAATTAGGTAGTTATTCTGATTTTTAGATTTTTCTTATCTTTTATTTGGTCCAGTGAAGCAGAAAATTTAAATGAAGTTATTACCTCTACCTGATTTTTGACACACCTCAGACTATAACTTGAGGTTGCTAACTATAAAACACTGGCATTTAATGATGTAAAGTAAAGAATTCTGTAATTTGTAGACTTCTGAGAAGTTCCAGAAAATAAATCAGATGGTGTGTAACAGCGACCGTGTGCTCAAAAGAAGTGCTGAAGGAAGCAACCCTCCTAAACCGCTGAAAAAACTACGCTTTGATATTGAAGGATCAGATGAAGCAGATGGAAGGTAGGAACCATTTTTTAATGTTTTCCAGTAGCTGAGATGGTCATCTGGGGAATCCAGAGTCTCAGCACTGCTCCTGGCTTATACCAATTTCTTTCATGGCAAGTTTATTGGGAAGTTGTGAGAATGGCTCAAAATAATAGATATGAGTGTAGTGCAAAGTTAAAAACACCTTACAAATTGCGTACCAACATTCAGTGAAGATATCTAATAAACCCTGATCTTTTTTACAAAGCTATTGATAAAATTTTGTTATTCTTAACATTAAATTTAAAAATGTTTACTCTTGAAAAATATTAACCACTGTGTTTTGTAAGAACCACTGAAAAAATACATAGCATCATAAATTTGTGACATTTATGTTTTAGATGGTTAGTTTTTAAATTTTAAAATTAAAAGCTACTCACTAAAATAATAGCATAAAATAAGTCATCAAAAGCATCATAGTTACTGGAAATTTGAGTTTTCTATTTATAAATACACATGAAATGTTTTGCATTTTTTTAATCTGCAGTAAACATCTCCCAGGAGAGTCCAAATTTCAGCAGAAACTGGCAGAAATGAGTAAGTACTTATTTCACCTTGTGTAAATGAAAGAAACAATTGCTTACACTGCAAGAAGTCTTTTCGTTATATAAAAGAATATAATTTATTCAGTTGGCAGGTTTGTTTATGCATTTAAAATATAATTCAATCAAGGTTATTTATCTACAAACATTTGTGGATTAAATGTATGATGCAAAGTGAAGGTCATTTTTACCCTTTCTATGATCTTTCGTGCAGGAAGACTAAGAAGTGAAACATTGCTTGACCACATTCAACACAAATGGCTACAGTTAGAAAATACTTTAGCAGAACTACAAAGAGGAACTATTTAGGAGTGTTAGCTATAGGGAAAGGTTTTATAAACCTAGCATATGTAAACATCATCACCCTTATTTAAGGAATAACCTTTGATTCTACCATTATTAAACTTCCCTTATTTGCAAATCTTAAAACAATTTCAAACAAAAGTTTCCATTACTGGAAATCAGAATTTTAATAAAGAACACTATGTCATTTTCCAAGTTATACAGAGTGATATCATGTTAGGGTAAGTGGAATTCTATTCAAAACTACTCTGAGACTAGACAAAAAAATTAATCCAAGTATAGTAGATGGAAAGCACATTAGGAAAGAGATAAATGTTCACTAACTACTATTGGGTTGTCTTACGTAGCTATGGTAGTGAGTGTAACATTTCCCGGTATCTGCTGCCAGATCCATTGATAGGAAAAGGAACTGGGATTTTGAAAGAAGACAAATATTCAGGAGACAGGTGTTAAAACTATCATTCCTAGGTCACAGGACACACTAATGAGAACAACACCAATTAAAATGAGAGGCTTTCTTTTAATACATCTTTGTAGATACTAACTTTGAAAATAAGATATTTAAAAGAATGCTTTTTTTCTATGTATTATTTTTAAAGTGTAATTAAAACTAAATAACTAAAACAAAATTTTCTAGTTATAAACGAATCTCTTTTTGGATTTTATGTCAACTTATATATTCCTATTTTAACTTTTAAATAGTTGCATCTTTTCCCCTCAGTACATGAAAATAGACAAGAGGCTTATAACCAAAATCAGGCCTTGAAGACATATGGAAACATTTTGGAACCCACAAATATGCACTTAAAAAGGAGCTGAAAGCTGTAAAAACATGTATATTTTCTTAGAGAAGAGTTCAGTTGCTATAGTTAGTACCTTTCCCAGTGACACACTTGGCTATGATGGTGAGCTTCCTCTGCCAGGCCAAAGTTCAGGACCTTTGTGCATCTACAAAATTGTGACAAAGCAGGCAGAATTTTAACCCCTGAGGCTAAGGCATTTCTTTAGGATGCTCTTCAGCTTTTCTTAAAGAATTACATTTAGAAAAGATCATCATACAATGCTGGATTGCCCAGAATGGAAGGGCATTCCATTTTTCCAAATGTGCTTCTTTATAAAGAGCTCATGCCTACCTCTAAAATCAAGTTAAGAATTTTTAAGAAATTTAATAAGTATCCTGGCTTTGTCTATATTGTAATTCATAATATGCTTTTAACATGGCCATGGCCCGGGTAGGCATGATGGCTCATGTCTGTAATACCGGCACTATGGGAGGGCAAGGTGGGAGGATTGCTTGAGGCCAGGAGTTCAAGACCAGCCTGGGCAACATAGCAAGACCCCATCTTTACAAAAAAATCCAAAAATTAGCCAGGCATAGTGGCCTGTGCCTGTAGTCTCGGCTACTGGAGAGGCTGAGGTAAGAGAATTGCTTGAGCCCAGAAGGTCAAAGCTGTAGGGAGCCATGATCATGCCACTGCACTCCAGCTTGGGCAACAGAGCAAGACCCTGTCTCAAAAAAAAAAAAAAAATCCATGCTTAGTTTAAATGAGCTATGATCTGATGTATTTGCAGTACCTGCAAGGCATCTGCAAACATAAGGGAAACTATAGCTTTGTAAAGAATACCACCACTCACTCTGGCAGATTCAATCTGGGCCAGCCGAGTATTCTAGTCTGCTGAAGTATATGCCAAGCATCAACCACCTCATCTCTAGAATAGTGGCCTGCAAAATGGGGCATACCTGAAGTATGCAAGATCATCTTTTGGGGTACATAAAATAGAAGTTCTATTTATCTCATTTTAATGTTTGCTTGGGGTATGTGTTTTATAATTTGTACATACATACATATTTTTGTGGTACAGGCTTGGAAAAAAATTTACTCACAGGGATATATGATTTTTAAAGATTTGGAGACCACTGCTTTTTTTGGGGTGGGGAGGGAATTTTTGTTTTTTTTTTAACTGATATATCATAGTTATACATCTTTTAGGGGTACATGTGATGTTTTGATATGTGTACACAATGTGTAATGATCAAATCAGGGTTATTGGGATATATATCACCTCAAACATTTATCTTTTCTTTGCATTAGGAACATTACAATTCTAGCTATTTTGAAATATGCAATAAATTAACTATAACTCCCTAAGTACTGTCAAATACTAGAATGAAGACCACTGCTTTTGCAAGGTCCTGAGCACCATCAATTTGACATGAGCATAATATATATGGCAGCCACTTGCCAACTTGCCCAGTACCATCAATGCTGTTAACAGTTCTTCATCCTTTTTCCAGCTTCTACTCGAACACGAATGCAAAAGCAGAAAATGAATGATAGCATGGATACCTCAAACAAGGAAGAGAAATGAGGATCTCAGGACCTTGGTGGATACTGTGTACACCTCTGGATTCATTGTCTCTGACAGATGTGACTGTATAACTTTCCCAGGTTCTGTTTATGGCCACATTTAATATCTTCAGCTCTTTTTGTGGATATAAAATGTGCAGATGCAATTGTTTGGGTGATTCCTAAGCCACTTGAAATGTTAGTCATTGTTATTTATACAAGATTGAAAATCTTGTGTAAATCCTGCCATATAAAAAGTTGTAGCAGATTGTTTCCTCTTCCAAAGTAAAATATGCTGTGCTTTATGGATAGTAAGAATGGCCCTAGAGTGGGAGTCCTGATAACCCATGCCTGTCTGACTACTTTGCCTTCTTTTGTAGCATATAGGTGATGTTTGCTCTTGTTTTTATTAATTTATATGTATATTTTTTTAATTTAACATGAACATCCTTAGAAAATGTGTCCTATCTATCTTCCAAATGCAATTTGATTGACTGCCCATTCACCCAAATTATCCTGAACTCTTCTGCAAAAATGGATATTATTAGAAATTAGAAAAAAATTACGAATTTCACACATTAGATTTTATTTTACTATTGGAATCTGATATACTGTGTGCTTGTTTTATAAAATTTTGCTTTTAATTAAATAAAAGCTGGAAGCAAAGTATAACCATATGATACTATCATACTACTGAAACAGATTTCATACCTCAGAACTTAAAAGAACTTACTGATTATTTTCTTCATCCAACTTATGTTTTTAAATGAGGATTATTGATAGTACTCTTGGTTTTTATACCATTCAGATCACTGAATTTATAAAGTACCCATCTAGTACTTGAAAAAGTAAAGTGTTCTACCAGATCTTAGGTATAGAGGACCCTAACACAGTATATCCCAAGTGCACTTTCTAATGTTTCTGGTCCTGAAGAATTAAGATACAAATTAATTTTACTCCATAAACAGACTGTTAACTATAGGAGCCTTAATTTTTTTTTCATAGAGATTTGTCTAATTGCATCTCAAAATTATTCTGCCCTCCTTAATTTGGGAAGGTTTGTGTTTTCTCTGGAATGGTACATGTCTTCCATGTATCTTTTGAACTGGCAATTGTCTATTTATCTTTTATTTTTTTAAGTCAGTATGGTCTAACACTGGCATGTTCAAAGCCACATTATTTCTAGTCCAAAATTACAAGTAATCAAGGGTCATTATGGGTTAGGCATTAATGTTTCTATCTGATTTTGTGCAAAAGCTTCAAATTAAAACAGCTGCATTAGAAAAAGAGGCGCTTCTCCCCTCCCCTACACCTAAAGGTGTGTTTAAACTATCTTGTGTGATTAACTTATTTAGAGATGCTGTAACTTAAAATAGGGGATATTTAAGGTAGCTTCAGCTAGCTTTTAGGAAAATCACTTTGTCTAACTCAGAATTATTTTTAAAAAGAAATCTGGTCTTGTTAGAAAACAAAATTTTATTTTGTGCTCAATTAAGTTTCAAACTTACTATTTTGACAGTTATTTTGATAACAACGACACTAGAAAATTTGACTCCATTTCATCATTATTTCTGCATGAATATCATACAAATCAGTTAGTTTTTAGGTCAAGGGCTTACTATTTCTGGGTCTTTTGCTACTAAGTTCACATTAGAATTAGTGCCAGAATTTTAGGAACTTCAGAGATCGTGTATTGAGATTTCTTAAATAATGCTTCAGATATTATTGCTTTATTGCTTTTTTGTATTGGTTGAAACTGTACATTTAAAATTGCTATGTTACTATTTTCTACAATTAATAGTTTGTCTATTTTAAAATAAATTAGTTGTTAAGAGTCTTAATGGTCTGATGTTGTGTTCTTTGTATTAAGTACACTAATGTTCTCTTCTCTATCTAGGAGAAGATAGATAGAAGATAACTCTCCTAGTATCTCATCCATTCCTAGCCTTTAAGGGGCTCTATATGCTAGAGATTTCCAAATTTATTTCTTCAGCCCTGATCTTTTCACAGAGGTCAAGGCTCTTATAGCCAACAGAACTCTTGATTCCTACTCCCCTCTACCCAATGTCTCAAAATATAAACTAAAATCAAATAAATAAAAATCTATTTTTTTCTACCCTGGTCTTTCTCCATTTTATTAAACACTTATCAAGTCAAAAACTTAGGAGCTATCTATTAATTCTTGTCTGGACCACTGCTAAAGACTTCTAACTAGTCTCCCTGTTCCCTTTCTTTCTTTACTGTCAAACTCCATAAAGAACAAAAATGATTGTTTAAAAATATAAATTGATTCACGTTGCTCTCTACTTGAAGTACTTAACAGGAATTATAAAGCCCCTACTGACTTCCCATCCTCATCTTGTAGAATTTTCTCCTTGTCACTGTGCTTTAGCCACACTGAACCTTTTTCTTTAAAATGCCAAGCCTATTCTTACCTTAGGCTTTTATATTTCTTCTTCCTTCTGCCTGGAATACTCTTTTCCCAAAATTTTGCATAGCCAGTTCCTTTCTGTCTTTCAGAACTCAGCTCAGAGGGCTTCCTTGACCACCAAGCTAAAATCATCACTTTGTATTGTATCATTCTCCTTCAAAAGTGTAACAGCATCCATCTATCACTATTTTCCACCATCTGAAATTGCCTTTCTTGTTACCTGTCTCCCCATCCCTAGCCACTCCCCACCCCAGATTGTAACCATCAGCCTATCTATGCTTATTTACCACTTTAGGTCTAGCACCTAGAAAGTCCATCTGTAGAGGAAGAAACAGAATATATGTTTTCCATATTTTTCCAAGTATGTGAAAACAAACAACACTCTCTTCCTCTTTTAAAATGCCATGTACTAGTATCTACCATATTCCAGGCACAGTTCTAAATGCTAGAGCTATAACAATGAATAAATAAAACTAAAATCCCCATCCTTGCAGAACTGACTTTCTAGTTTCAGGCAAAGAGAGCAAATGAATGAATAAATGAGGAATACATAGTATGTGAGATTGTATTAAAGACTGCGGAGAAAAACAAAGCAAAGAGGAGGGCAAGGAAGGCTGGTAGGGAAAGGAGTTTTAAAATTTAAAAGAGAGTGATCAGGGAAAGACTTGAGTGATATTTGGGCAAAGATCTGAAGGAGACAAGAGAGTGAGCCAGACACAAACAGGAGTCAAACATTCCACAGAGAGAGGTAGGAGTATGTCTGGTGTGTTTGAAGAACAATTAGGAGGTCATAGCAAAATGGGCAGCAAGTATTTCTCTTCGTCTAATGCAAAGTATAAAAGGCGTTTATGTATATTACAAGTCTATAATCCTTTATCTGTAGTTCCAAAATTGAGAAAGCTTTAAAATCCAAGTGATTCTGTGTGTTTTGTGCCAAAAGTCATATGGCATCAAAACCATATGTAAACTGGCACAGAGCTATTTATAATCTTTATCATAATTGGAATATTCTCATTTCACTGCAGAAATATTAATATGTTTGAGTGGGAGCTAACCCAGACCCACCTTAGGTGTTACGTATTATTTGGCATATGTACCATATTATCATCTAATCATTCTAAACTCCCCCAAAATTATGAAACCCATCTGGCACCAAGGGTTTCAGACAAGGGATTATCTTAAATTTATATGATTTCTCAAAAACATGGCAGATGAAATTCTTTCCTTCTGGAACAGTGACATGTTTGTTCCTGAAAGAAGAAAGGCAAAGTGCGCAGAGCAGGAAAAGCAGCAAGCATATCTCAATAGGCTGTATTTATATTGGGCGGGGATCTTCAATGAAATGCAGTCTCTTAGGTCACGTGAAAATCAAGCGGCCTAAATGACACTAAAATTTTGTCTGCATGGCGGAGAATTGTTCACTTCTAGAGATGAATTTAGTATATTCCAATGAATAAATACCCACTATAATAAAAGGGGCAAATTCAAATTCATATATTTACTTTTTTTTTTTTTTTTTTGGAGATGGAGTCTGACTCTTGTTGCCCAGGCTGGAGTACAATGGCACGATCTTGGCTCACTGCAACCTCTACCTCCCGGGCTCAGGCGATTCTCCTGCCTCAGCCTCCCCAGTAGCTGAGATTGCAGGAGCGCACCACCACGCCGGCTAGTTTTTGTATTTTCAGTAGAGATGGGGTTTCGTCATGTTGACCAGTCTGGTCTCGAACTCCTGACCTCAGGTGATCTGCCACTCTGGCCTCCCAAAGTGTTGGGATTACAGGTATGAACCACTGCACCTGGCCTATTTACTTTTTCATTACAGCTTTCTAAAGGTACAAATGGCCAGGAGGAAACTAGTTATACTAGTTCTATTATCATCTGGATGATTTCATAGAAACTTGCTTTTAGAAGTATATTTTTGTTCCTCATTTTAGGGCTAATATAGTACACACAGCATAGGTAAAGTTTCAGTAGAATTTTCCTTTGGACTAAATAGATATTTTACAGGACGATTCAAACATTACCTCCAGAAATATTAAATTTCCACCACAGGTGTACTTTCTTAAATAGAAATATATTATGGTAGCACTGTATAATATCTACGTGAGATTCAAACAAGCTCTTTTAATACACAGTAAGCATAGTCATCCATTCTCAATACTTTGTGTGTCCATTATCTTGGGACTATATATATTAGTATTGACATATGACAATTGTCATATTAAACAATGACAATACAAAAGGTTAAATGTACTACACAGACCAACCTCAGTTACTTCCTAAATACAAAATGTTATTTTTAACTGAATTTACTGAGAAAATTGGGAAGCTTTGTATTTCTATGTGTTTTGACAAAGATTGAATTAAAAATAACAGTAAGATTTGATTTTTTCCTTTCTCTTCACAATTCTCCCAACTCTGTTGATGTAATAAACGGGGGTTGCATAATAAGATAGTTAAGATTATATAGTTTGTAGTTGCATCTTTTCATTATTCCTGGTTAAGAATCCAGCCTCTAAATAAAACTCTCCATGTTAAGGTTCAGAATGACTGGCAATTTACATGAACTATAACCTGAAGAACATAACATTCTTAACCTTTGTTTTTTAAAATGAATTCAATGGCATCTTCACAAACCTCTATCAGCAGATGAGGGCACTTCTTCACTCCTATAAAATCTTAACCTTTCTCTGTGTAAATTAGTGGACAATTATTTTAGAAGCACTAAAACATTGACTTCCTTGTGTGAGCAAGAGAGGAAACAAAACTTTTGGGAAAATCTAAGATAAACTTGTGCAAAAAAAAGGATCCATTAATTTCTAATGTAGTGTCCTTATGAAAATGTACCTTTTCTCTCACATATCACTAAGGTTCTTCAAACACTCATCTGTTAGAAGGAAATTTTAAAAAGGAAATCTTTTTCCTTCCCATAGGAGTGTCAATGGCAAGCCTATCCTCAAAGACCAGAGAGAAAGCATGTTTTTTCAGATAGATGTACCCCCACCCAGGACTCATCTGTCATCTCTCAGATCTAAAACTAGCTCTTCTTTATCGTTTGGCGTCAGAAGTTTTAAGGGCTAAACCACTAATTCTTATCCTTGGCTGAACATCAAATTACTTGTGGAGCTTTTAAAATGTACTGAATTTGGGCAGGGCGTGGTGGCTCATGACTGTAATCCCAGCACTTTGAGATGCCAGGGTGGGTGGATCACCTGAGGTCAGGAGTTTGAGACCAGCCTGACCAGTATGGTGAAACCCTGTCACTACTAAAGATACAAAACTTAGCTGGGCATGGTGGTGTGCGCCTGTGGTCTCAGCTACTTAGGAGGCTAAGACAGGAGAATCTCTTGAACCCGGGAGGCAGAGGTTGCAGTGAGCTGAGATCACACCTCCAGCCTGCTGGGCAAACAGAGCAAGACTCTGTCTTAAAAAAAAAAAAAAAAAGGCCGGGCGCAGTAGCTCACGCCTGTAATCCCAGCACTTTGGAAGGCCAAGGCGGGCGAATCACGAGGTCAGGAGATTAAGACCATCCTGGCTAACACTGTGAAACCCCGTCTCTACTAAAGATACAAAAAATTAGCTGGGCGTGGTGGCGGGCGCCTGTAGTCCCAGCTACTCGGGAGGCTGACACAGGAGAATGGCATGAACCTGGGAGGCAGAGCTTGCAGTGAGCCGAGATCACGCCACTGCACTCCAGCCTGGGCAACAGAGCGAGACTCAGTCTCAAAAAAAAAAAAAATCCATAGATTATTCTGTTGTGTGCAGAGATAAGAGGCATGTAAACCTACACAAAACAAAGCTTAGGGAGCAAAACGGGGTAAGAGTCCAGAGTAACAACCTGTACTCTGGCAGTATGCCTACTGACCCATGGTGGAGTGTGTAAAGGGTAGTCCATTTTTCATCCCCAAGTAAACTTATCTGTTCCCCTTTGAGTGTTCCAATTTTTATATGAAATGAGTTCACAAAAGAAAAAGGCACTGAGGAGCTTCAGAAGACTCTGTCAGAAATAAGCAAGAAAAAGGAAGACACTGTGAAGCTATAAAAGCTTAGTCAGCTATAGCTAGCACAGGAAGGTGGGGGAGAGAGACCAAAGAAACAAAGACTGTGGTTGTCTAATGGCCAGAACAGATGCTATAGGTACTTGCCATGTTTGAATGTTTTTTTGTTGGATAAAACAGCAAACTTATCAAAAAATTAAAACAAATGGTATAATGCTACTTCTAAAATAACAACAGAATAAAACTATATAGTTTTAAAAACAGGATTCAGATTTAGATCTAGAGACACTCAGACTCTGCCTCTAGCAGATAAAGTCTGAAGAAAAATGGTTAAGCAATTTGTTAAAGAGAAACTCTGTCCATTTAGTGTTGCTATAACAGAAAAACTGAGGCTGGGTTAATTCATAAATTAGAGGGGTGTATTTGGCTCATGGTTCTGGTGGCTGGAAGCTTCAAGATTGGGCAGATGCATCTGCTGGGGACCTCGGGCTGCTTCAAGTCATGGTGGAAAGCCAAAGTGGGGCAGATGTGCACAAAGACATCATGTGGTGAGAAACCAAGGTCGCTGAAATCCCTTTTTTTTTTTAGACAGAGTCTCACTCTGTCACCAGGCTGGAGTGCAGTGGTGCCAATCTCAGCTCACTGCAACCTCCGCCTCCCAGGTTCAAGTGATTCTCCTGCCTCAGCCTCCCGAGTAGCTGGGATTACAGGTGCCCACCACTACACCTGGCTAATTTTTTGTATTTTTAATAGAGATGGGGTTTCACCATGTTGGCCAGGCTGGTCTTGAACTCCTGACCTCGTGATTCACCCGCCTTGGCTTCCCAAAGTGCTGCGATTGCAGGCATGAGCCACTGCGCCCGGCCTGAAACCCCTTTTATAACAACTCAGTCTTGGGAACTAATTCAGTTCCAAGAGAACCAGAACCCACTCTTGCTGGAGGGCATTAATCTATTCACAATGGATCTGCCCCCAGGACCCATACACTTCCCACCAGGCCCTAAGGCCTCCCAACACCACCACGGTGGGGATCAAATTTCAATATGAGTTTTGGCAAAGGACAAACCACATCCAAATCATAGCAGAAATAATGGATTCAAAATGTGACCCAACGAAGAGAATGAAAAGACAAGCCATAAACTGGGAGAAAATATTTGCAAAAGACATATCTGATAAAGGACTGTTACCCAAAATATATAATGAACTCAAAACAATTAAAAAAAAAAGATTTAAAAATTGGCTACCAATCTGAACAGACACCTCATCAAAGATATGCAGATAGCAAATAAGCACATGAAAAAATACTCCACATCATATGTTATCAGGGAAATGCAAATTAAAACAAAAATGAGATGGCACTATACACCTATTAGAATGGCCCGAATCTGGAACACTGACAACACCTAATGCTGGTGAGGATGTGGAGCAACAAGAACTCTCATTCACTGCTCATAGATATGAAAAACAGTACAGCCACTTTGAATTACAGTTTGACAGTTTCTTAAAAAAAAAAAAAAAAAAACAACAAAACATACTAACATATAATCCAGTAATCATGCTCCTTGGTATTTACCTAAAGGAGTTGAAAACTTATGTCCACACAAAAACCTGTACACAGATGTTTATAGTAGCTTTATTCGTAATTGCCAAAACTTGGAAGAAACCAAGATGTCCTTCAGGAGGTGAATGGATAAACTGTGGTACATCCAGGCAATGGAGTATTATTCAGCACTAAAAAGAAATGAGCTATCGAGCCAAGAAAAGACTTGTGGAAACTTAATTGCATATTATTAAGTGAAAGAAGCCAATCCAAAAAGGCTATATACTGTATGATTCCAATGATATGACATTTTGGAAAAGGCAAAACTATGGATACAGTAAAAAGATCCATGGCTGCCAGGAGTTAGGGGCAAAGGAGGAAGGGATGAATAAGCAGAGCTCAGAAGATTTTTAGGGCAATGAAACCACTCTCTATGATACAATAATGATGGACACAGGTCATTATACATTTGTCCAAACTCACAGAATGTGCACCACCAACAATGGACCCTAATGTAAACTATGGACTGTGGGTGATAATGATGTGTCCAAGCAGGTTCATCAGGTATAACAAATGCACCACTCTGGTCGGGGGGTGTTGACAGCAGGGAAGGCTGTGCATGTGTAGGGGCATGAGGCATAAGGGAAAACTGTATTTTCTTCACAATTTTGCTGTGAACCTAAAACTGTTTTACAAAAATAGTCTTCAAAAAAGTCACCTCGCCAATAAAGAGCAGACCAAGGCAATAATATGAATGATAATTAGGTTGTTTATAAGCTATTTGTGGTCTAGGGTGGGCTTTCCTATGAGACTTTATCTGAGTAACTGCTTGATAAGAGTATAATATATCCAACTGATTTATGTACATCTAAGAGACATGAGGTTGACATTTTATAATTTTGCTGCTGTTTTGGGATTAAAAAAAAAAACCCAACACATTTGTTCTGTTATCTGCAAATAAGCAGTTTATTACCAAATAGTTCAGCATCAGAACAAGAATTCTAATTCCAAAAGGGTTTTCTTTACATTACATGATATTGTGAGATACATATTAGAAGAATCTGAGACTATGTTCCATTCCAGTTTCTCTTTTGCAATTAGGTAATTTGTTTTGATCTAAAAAGTATAAATTTATCTCATTCTTGTTAATGCTGTCCATGAAATGTAAGTATCAGTTCCTTCTCAGCTAGTGCTTTATAGTTATACTGGTGCCAGGTTAAGAGACCTATTTTATAGTGACATGAAAGTCAACTACAAGAAAAGTACATTGTCATTTTCATTTACAGAGGCAAATCCCTCTTAACACAAAGAAAAGCAAAGGACATTATGTGATTATGTAAGGCAGATCAGCCCAGGAATTTCATTCAAAGATAATACTTCATACTCCATAATCCTATGTGAGAAATTAATGAACGACTCCAAGTAAAAAGAAAATTAAAATTAGCCCTTGGGACTCTGACAATTTAATTGCCAAGGCCTTTTGTGAATTCTAAACAATGTTCTAAATTAGCCACAATTTCTCAGAATGATATAACAGAAGAATATGAACCTCAATAATTACAGGCTGTTTTAAGTTTATTTTGTGAAAGTTATTCCTTCCCCCAGTATTCCACAACTAAAGCTGTTCTCAGGATGTACTGAAGATTTATAATAAATTGAGTGCCTATTATACACAAGGCACTGTGCTGAGTGCTGAAAATGTGGTAAGGACAGCACTCCTCGTCAAGCTATCTATGTGGTATTAGCCAGCTGAATAATGGAACATTTGGGCCAGAATAGCATACACTGAGACCAGGGTACCAAAGGTGTCCAACTTAAGTGACTCAAAAGAGGAAATGGTAAATAAGATATTTCAATTTTTTTTCCTTGACCTTAGTCACATCTGATCAGAACATTCAATGCTTTCTACATAAACTGGGTTTAGGCAGACAAAGACCACTCACCACCATCCTTCTTTTGACAGATACAAGTACTCAGCCAAACGTAGCTCATCATACATACTGTTAATTAAAGAGAAGTGATTCATCTCTGGCTTTTGCAGGGGAAATGGAAAGGCTCAAAAACTCCTTTCCTGTAGATGGGATCAATTTTTAAAGGCTCCAACTCTGCTTGCTTTGCTGATAAAGTTCTTCAGGAGATCATGGTCCATTTCTGCAAAACCTGATGTTTGTGTTACTACAGTCAGATGGTTTATGCAAAACCTGAAGCAGAATTCTTCTAAATCCTAGGAACAACAACAAAGATGGTTTAATAAATTCATATTTCCTAATTCAATGCAACATAGCATGAAAACTGCTAAAACAAGTTAGGCAAAGAAAAAGGATTTGATAGCCAAGTGGAGGAAATGATGGCATGGTAATACCTAAAGAATAGTCATAAAAAGTATAACAAATATGAATCATCTATGCTTGTAAAAATTTAAGTAGCACAGAGTAACATTCAAGTTCCTCCGCACTAACCTAGGTAAAGAATCTTTTTCTTCCCAGAGATAGGCACGTGAGTGTGTGAATTCCTTGGTTCCTTTGTCTAGTGACAGTATTTGTAACTGTTGATTTCACTTTCAATAACTGTTAAAAGCCCTATACTCCTCTTTTATATTTATATCAGGGTCTTTAAGTATGTCTGCCTATAAAGAGTTGATGGAAGAAAAAGGTAAGCCATAAAAAGCAGTAATGCCAGGAAATTGCTGCTCTGAAGTCACTAACAGGCCACCGCTTTTTCCCTTTATGAGACGACACAGGATGGGAAGGATGGATTTGATCACACTACGTATGCCTTCAATAATCTCAACTGGGAAAATGCTTTAAAGAAATCATGACTTCCAAGTCTCTGGTAAGAGAGACCCGATAGATTGGTGTTTTCTGGCTTACTGTAATGCACTCTGGGCCAAAGAATAATGCTGTAATAATTCTCTAGATTAGAACTATAACTTGAAAATCAGAATGAGGCTGACCAGATGCTTTTTGGCCCTGGAGAAGTGAGGGCAGACTGCTGAGACCTCCAATATGCCTCAAACCCTAGGCTACTTGGCCTAGGACAAGATGCTGCTAGATGGTGGTCAATTTTTAAAAGTTTCCTCTTCAAGCTACTGTAGGTAATTTATAAAAAATAAAAGCCCCAAATACTTTCTAAGCAATTACATATGCACATTACACATGATAGTCTTTTCTTCTTTAGACATAAATTATAGCAAATGCTGAAGATGGAAAAAATAAAAAAAAAATAATGCTGATAGCCTTGCCAATGTACATATAAACCTACGGTACATTTTCTTTTAAGAAAAGAAAGAAACTATACTAGGAAAATGTTTATTTCATGCCTGAACATAACTGGGCAGGCTGTTGGTACCACACCAGCAATATGATGTGTCTCTGTCCCAGGTAAGCCTTCAGTGATAAACAGGGAAAATTCACACACCCACTTGTCATCACAGCATACTATACATAAAAATGTGCCTCAATGATACATGCTGAATATCTCAGGATCCATTTAAAATTATGTGCTGTTGCTTAAATTTTCAGAAATGACATTTTTGCCTACAGCACACAAAAGTGAAACCAGATAGAGATGCATCATCTCTTTGGCTGAACTCTACAGAGAGGAATGGAGGAATTCATACCTACACCACATACATTAGAGTGTGTCTGGAGTTAGGTGGCTGGGCAGTTTGATGCCTCACAGATCTGGATAGCATCAGGAAAATTGCTAATTAATGAAAGAATGAAAGGACCCTAAAAAGTTATCACTTGGATCCATGCTCCTTTACTTTATTGTAGAGTGGGATCTTCCCCTAAATATTAAATTAAGGACAGGACTTGGAAAGAGTTCCTGTGATTCTAAGAATTCAATAAATTGGCATAGGGTGGTAGTACTGGTTATAGGGGAATTCTGTACATATAAAACAAGGCCCCCATTATTTTACAGTTAAAGAATTGTAGTCTATTTTGAATGCTACCACTCTATACGGCTTCATGTTCAAAATGGGGCCCTCTGTTCTGTCCTGCAGTCCTACCACATTCTCCTAGTTTGCTCATTCTCCTACAGGACTCTCATACTTCTCCCCCTAAGCCTGACATCTCCCCTCTCATCCTCATCCTCAGCTGACATAACTTCCTATTTCACTGAGAACCAGAATCACTTGAAAAGAACCTCCACAAGTTCTCCCTACCACGTCTCCTTGCCTATTACAGAGAGGCCTGTGGATGCAATCTTCTCTGGATCAAAGGTCCAAGACCCTATAGAAAGCAGAGCCCTTGCTCTGTCACTAGATCCCACTGCTCCACCTACTCAGGGGCCCTGCTCTACCAACTGTCCCCTACATCACTGGCTTGTTCCCCTTCACTGAGTCATTTGCATCATTAGACAAGCTTCCATTTCCTACATCTTAAAAAAGTAAAGATGTTTTACCTCAAATGCCCCTAAACCTCTTCCTTTTTATCTTTATAATAACATTATCATGAAAAGCTGCCTTTATTCCCTATCTTCAGTTCCTCTACTTCCACGCTCCGATCAGACTTCCCGCCTCACTACGCTAAAACTGCTTGCCAAGGCCCCCCCCGGCGTTCTCATCGCCAAACCCACTCGTCAGTTCTCAGTCCTCGTGCAGACCTGCCAGCAGCATCTGGTGTGGTTCGGACTTCTTCCTTCCTGTTTTGCTTTCTTTCCCAGCCTCCAGGAAACGGTCTGCTGGTTTCTCTCTTCCGTTACTGCTCATTCCTCTTCAGTCTCCTTTGCTGGTGTCTCCTTATCTCCTCAACCTCTAAGCACAGAGTGCTCAGGACTTAATCCTCAAACCTGTCTCACGTCACTGCCTCATAGCTTTGACTTCAGCACATTTCTCTCTGACTTCCAGGCTTGCTTATCCAATTTGCTTATTAGACATTTCCATTTGGATGTCTAATAGACATCACATACTTCTCATACTCAAAACCAAATTCCTGATATTTCCTCCAAAATGTTGCTCCTATCTTCTCTATCTCAATAGATGCCACTTTCATCCTTACAGTTGCTGAGGCACAGAACCTCCTCAGTCGTCTTTTTTCTTTCCTCACATCTAATCCATCCGCACATCCTGTTGGCTCAACTTTATTCAAAATCTTAACCACTTTTTACTATCCCCACAGGTGATAACTTGGACCAATCCACCATCATCACTTACACACACACACACACACACACACACTTACTTTTCTCTCTCTCACCTTCTCTCTCTCTCCCTCCCTCCCTCCCTCCTCAACACAGCAGCCAGGAGGATTACTTCCAAATGCGCATCATATCTGCTCCTCTCCAAACCCTCTGATGGCTACTCACCTTGGAACTCTGATTCCTGAAACTTGCCTATGGGCTCTGCAGGCCCTGCCTCCTCCCACACACGCCACTGTGCACCTCCACCGCACCATCTCCCTGCCTCATCAGCTACTTCCCTCCCCACTGTGCTCCCTCCACACCGGGCTTGCTTTTCCCCAAACACACCACCCACACCTCCTTCAGGTCTCTGGCTTGAGTCACCTGCTCACTGATGTCTTGCCTCCCTGACTACTCTATTTAAAATTTCAACTTTCATCTCAGGATGGCATTCCCTAGGCTGTCTTCCCTGGCTTACTTCTTTCCATATCACTTGTCACCATCTGACATACTATATATCCTGTTCATTTATTGATCACCCATCTCCCCTCACCAGAAATTCCCATGAGAGCAGAGATTTTGGATTGTTTTGTTCATTTGGAGTACCCCAGTGCCTAGGGCAGTGCCAGGCATGTAACAGGCACTCAGTGAATATTTGTTGAATCCATGCATAAATACTCCTGACTTCAAAATATTGAGGACAATGGAGAATTGTAGTTAAACATGCGGTTTTAAAATTTGCCCAATCTTGGACTGTATCCCAGTTTTGCAGTTTACTAGTTTACTCAGATTACTTAATCTCCCCAAGCTTCAGTTTTCTCATTTATAAACTGGATCTAATATAATAATGCCTATGTCATATAAGGTTGTTTTGAGGAGTAAATGAAACATGAACTGTGCTTAGAATAATCCCTGGCTCATATTAGTTATGTACTAAGTGACAGTCCAGCATGAGGGATAATAATTTGCTGAAAGAGCCCATTTCTTGCTTATTTGAGCCAGGCAAATCAAATACAGCACTGTTCTTCATTTACAAAAGCTTGTATTTTACATTAAGTACATATACAGTCTATTTTACTTATAGTCTATTATACTAATTTAGGGTACAGCAATTAGCTGGACAGACTGTAGTAAAACAGTGCATCTCTATAGGCAAAACTGAACATCCATGAAAGGAGTATTTAATAAGTACCTACTCTGTGTCAGACGCCGTCCTAGCACTGGGGATATGGTTGTGAGCAAAACGAAGTCCCTGCCATGCCTCAAAGAGCTTACTTTCTAGAAAACAGAGAGCTGGAAGGTAGCCAGACAAATAATTCACATAAATAGAGAATATAAAAAAGTATTAAAAATGAAGCCTGATTCAGATGCAAACACCATGTGCCACCATCTTGACATCTGAGATGGCCCCTCCATCACCACGGTTCATCACCGTGATGCTAAAGAATGGACTAGGAAAAGTGCAGAGATCTTGTCTGACCGTGAAACATTCTGTGTTGTAAGTGCTCAGTGTGTTATTGCCTTGATATAAAACGTTCACTGTGCTTTTAAATGTCATTGTTTTGAGGTAGTACTTTTTTTTTAAATGTTAAGTGAAAAAAAAATCTAGGTTTCAAGTATTTACAAATATATAATGTGACATAAAACAAAAACTCAGAAGCTGTTATATGAAAGTGCTAATGTTCTCTGGTTGATGAGTCATTACCTTCCTCACTTTTTGTCTTTTACAAATTTTCTTTAATAAGCATAGTATCATTTATGTAAACAGAAAAAAAGTTATAACCTTTCATCTATTAAAATGTCTCTGTTTTCTTTGACCAAAGGAGAGGATATCCTTATACCAAAAGGAAACTGACTCGAAGATGTTACGGCCTGTTTCCTAAAGATTTGGTTCTAAGATTGGTTTTCTTTCCTTTCTTTATTATCATAACAATACATGGTCACTGTAAAAGTTAAAAAAAAAATAAGCAAAGAGAAGAAAATAAAAATCATCCACAATCCCGCTATTCAATAACCACTAAGCATAGTTTTCAGTCTTTTTTTCTATGTAGATAATGAATTTTAGTTTTTTATTCAGCTATTTATACTTTTTTAAAAAATAAAAATAGGATAACAGTTTTTCACTTAGTGATATATCTTGAATAGCTGCATAATTTCTTGATATTAACATTTTATAAACAAGCCTCCACTATTCACACTAACCTTTTTCTAATTTTTCAAAATTATAAACTGCTGCAGTAAACACCTTTGAAGCTAAGTCTTTGTCCAAATCCATGATTAATTCCTCAAGATAAATACTTATAAGTGAATTCCTTGAAGAATTACGTCTTTAATTTAAGGCGCTTAATACATATTATACCAAATTGTTCTCCATACCAATTTGTACTCTCATCAGCAGTTTAGGAGAACACCATTATTCTGATCCTATACATTATCTCTAAAAATATATTCCTGCTTTGACAGGTGAAAAGTTATACCTTGTTTTCATTTATGTTTTTTGTCTATTTATAGAGCCATTTGTTCTTTGGTCCATTTCTTTCAACCAAACTATTCCTATTGTCTTTTTGTTTTTCACTCTGGTAAACAGACTTCATTATATGTTGCAAGTATTTTTCCCAGTGTCTCATTACTTTGTAAGTTTCTCTATGGTATTTTTACGTGGATAAAAGTTTTTTATCTTTTTAAGTCAGAGCTATAAATCTTTTCCTTTATGGCTTCTGCCTTTGATGTCCATCCCAACATTATATAAATACTCGCTTATGTGTTGTCTAGTACTCTTGTTACTTCATTTTTTTTTTAAATATTAAATATTTCCTCTACCCAGACTTTCTTTTAGTTTAAGGTACGAGGCAGACACCTGGGTTCCATTTCTCCAGGAGGCCGGCAGCTGGAAGCAAGCTTTCCTTACCTGGGCATCATACTTCACCGCAGCCGAGAGCAAAGCGATGGCGTTCTCCTCGCAGATGCCTTGCTTGATAGTTTGTTGGCAGAGCTTTTTCAAACGATTTTCTCTATAAAATGTAGCCAAGTCTAGCAGTCCTGGAGGGAAGACGTGTTTATTAGCGGGAGTGATTTCAAGCATCCTGATTTACACTCGCTCACTCAGCCACTCAGAGATGATTTTGACACTATTTTGGATATAATCCTCAGTGAAGCGCTGCATAGACTGATGCTGACTGACACTTAACACTTCAGTGTGGGGCTCTACCCAGGACGGCAGCCAAGCTGAGCAAATACGATACACAAATCATTAGCTGTTGAAAAACAGGAGCACAGGGAAAATAGCTTTAATATTTTTTTCCTAGGAAAAAAGCATGTGCACCTTGAATGACCCCCTTCCCCTGCAATCTCAATGTCAGCTTCTCCTGGGCCATTCCCAGGAGCACACACACATGCTGTAAGAGTGCCCGCCATGAAAAGAAAGAAAAGAAAAGAAGAAAAGAAAACAGAAGAAAAGAAGGAGGAGAGGAGAGGGAGGGGAGGGGAAGGGAGGAGAGAAGAGAAGAGGGGAGGGGAGATCCTTTCATGGACACGTGTCTGCCTCCTGTTACCCTATCCTACTGCTCCTCTCTACAGCAAAACTCCTAGACAGAGCTATCTGTATCTGCTGTCTCCATCTTCCCACCTCCCATTCTGACCTCAAGCCATTACAAGCAGAACCCCATCCCCACCACTACTGCAGTCACACCCGTGGCGGTCACACCTGTGGCGGTCACAATGTCTTTGAGGGTGCAATATTCTCTGGTTTCCTCTTACTCGACATTTACACAGAATTTGATATGGTTGATAATGCCCTCCTTAGGACACTTTGTCACTTGCTTGCATTCTTCTTCTCTTTAATTAGTTGCTCCTCAGTTTTCTAGGCTGGATCATTTTTCCTGACTTCCAAATGTTTGAGTGCCCCAGGGTTAAATCCTCAGATACTTTCCTCACTTACTTCCCAAAACCCCAGCCCCAGGGTTTTAAATATCATCTATATATGCAGGTGAGCCCTGTTATATTACCTGTCCCTATTTTCAAGTAATTCAATGTAGACTGGGTGAGGTGACATACGTAAATTAATTTTAATCTACCCCAAGGAATGATAGGAAGTACTCTAATTGAAGCAGTCAATCAGCATCTGAAAGATCTTATTTGTTTTTCTGAATGTTCATTACAGGATTTGTAATTAGCATAAAGAATGTCAGAATTAGTTTGTCATTGGTGAAATGAGTGGTAGCCAGGATCAAAAGGTTAGCGAATCCGGCTACTAGAACACTGTCATGTCCACCTCAAGCTAACTTCTCATGCAAGGTACTTAGTAGAGTGTACGAAGTATAAAGAGCTGGGATTTCATCAATTTTACCATATTAATTGTTTTTGTGTCTATCTGCTAATAAATCTTATACATGTGGTAGACTTTGGTTGGAAACTTGCTTTTTTAATAACAAATATTATCAAAGTTATAGAGGAAAAGACAGATAGCCCACTGGAGGACATTGAAATCTTGAGTTGTGAATGGCTTCATTGTTTTTGGCCCCAAGCTTCAGACACACATGCAAGCTGCACTGCCCTAAAAGAGGACTCTGCCCCAAGCCCCGGCTCTGCGCCTCCTCCACACACACCCTCAGCACGGGGTGGCTAAGGAGCCACATGCCCACTTCTAGACCACACTTTGGGTACCTGGGAACCTGGGACTGCCTGCATAATTGGCCCTGAGGCCACATGTGTGGGTATTTCCTCCCTTAGACCCCACCACCAATGTGCAGACCCCTGGCCCAAAAGGGTAACCTGGGTTGGGGGTGGATAGAGCTTGGAATGCAAGCTAGGGTGCCCACACACCCTTCTGCTGGAGGAGGGGTCTGTCCTGCCTGTGCCATTGGGTTCTGGCACAAGAAGTCCTGCAACTCTAAATGTCAACTAAAACTGAAACCTGTCCTTTCCTTAATGAAATTACATTTTTCAAGGTGGGAGGATTGGACATATTTTTATCTGAAGTTCATTAGCTTGACATATAACTTTAAATTTTTAGACGCATGGAACATAGGTCTCCATTTGGAGTCTTGGCTAGAGCCCCACAAATATTAGTGGTGGGCCTATAAAAAACTGCCACTTGGGGCCAAGCGCAGTGGCTCACGCCTGTAATCCCAGCACTTTGGGAGGCCAAGACGGGCGGATCACCTGAGGTCAGGAGTTCAAGACCAGCCTGACCAACATAGAGAAACCCTGTCTCTACTAAAAATACAAAATTAGCCAGGCGTGGTGGCGCATGCCTGTAATCCCAGTTACTCGAGAGGCTGAGGCAGGAGAATCGCTTGAACCCGGGAGGCGGAGGTTGTGGTGAGCTGAGATCGTGCCATTGCACTCCAGCCTGGGTAACAAGAGTGAAACTCCGTCTCAAAAAAAAAAAAAAAAATTGCCACTTGGGTATCTAATGGAAAGCTCAAACTCCTTTGACTTTCAAAGTCCAGAGCAAGCCTGTTGTTCTCCATCTTCCTCACCTCAGTGAATAGGACTTCCATTAAGGCAGCTACCCAGGCCAAGTACCTCAGTGCAGCCATCCTTCTCTCTCAACTCACACCTCTCATCCCATCTATCAACAAATCCCATCAGCAACCTCTTTAAAATATATCTAGAATCTGATCTCTTTTCAATACTTCCACTGCTATACAACCCCAACCCAGGAGACCATCATCTCACACCTGAACCAATATAATAACTGATGTTTTAAACACAGATCACATCTCTCCTGTGGCAGAGCTGCTAGTTGACTCTCTCCCGACCCCTACCCCAACACACACACACACACACACACACACACACACACACTCTCTTTCTCTCTCTCTCTCACACACACATCCATTCTTCCTTTCTACTGAAACCACAGAATTTTTAGCCAAGCTACGGCCATCTGGAAATGCCCATTTTCCCAGCCTCTGAAGCCGCTGGGCACAGACTTGATTGACTCAGGCCCACAGTCTGAAATAAGTGTAATTCCCGGACCCTGCTGGTGGAGACACGGGGATCTGCTGCATGGCCCTCGGTCTCTGTCCCTTCCTCCATGCTGCTGCCTGCAATGCTCCACGGTGGTGATGATTTGATTCTTCTCTCTCTTATCTGTCCAGTCAACCTTTGTAATAAAGTAGTAACAAGGGAAACGTGTTTGGATTCAACACACACAAAAAGAAATACTTCTGTAATTACCCTCACAGTGACTTTCTTTTAGGTTCTATAGAAACCATCTTGTCAGTTCCTCAACATTTTGCCAAGTTTTTGGAAGTCTTTGGCAATTACCTACTGCCTCCTCAGGAGAAAGGCTGATGCTGTCTGTGTACAGGTATTCCAGGAAGGCCCGGTAAACAGGATATGAAAATTCACTCATTTCTACAATATCATCCTCATTATCTTCCAATGACGAACGAAAATGCTCACATCTGAAGGAAAAAAGCAGCATGTCAGATCCTAGCTTCCCAGCCAGGACAGACGGCCTCTGTGAGGACCACGTCCTTCTCTCGAAGGTGCACACTGGCACGTCCCTGCTGTGGCTCCTCACTTTCTTTGCTGGCCAGGGTTTTCAAACAATCATTTATTCAGCAAGGCTGTACATGCAAACCTGCTGCCAGGGGTGGCCTGGGAAGCAGCCCCAATGGCTGTGCTAATGGGGATAGAGCTGGGCTCCCTGGCATCTCTCTCACACCACAACCACTGTCAGCATTTAGAGAAATCAGTGGGTTTATTTTTATAAAATCTAAGTAATTCTGTTTCCTCACTCCATTATGGGTTGAATGATGTCCTCTAAAAATTCCTGTGTTGAAGTCCTAATGGCCAATACCTCAAAATGTGACCTTACTGGGAGAGAGAGCCTTTAAAGAGGTAATCAAGTTATAAGAAGGTCACTAGGGTGGGCCCTAATCCAATATGACTGGCATCCTTATGAAAAGGTGAAATTTGGGCTGGGTGCGGTGGCTCACGCCTGTAATCCCAGCACTTTGGAAGGCCGAGGCAGGTGGATCACGAGGTCAGGAGTTCGAGACCAGCCTGGCCGATATGCTGAAACCTCATCTCTACTAAAAATACAAAAATTAGGCAGGCATGGTGGTGTGCACCTGTAATCCCAGCTACTCAGAAGGCTGAGGCAGAAGAATCACTTGAACCTGGGAGGCGGAGGTTGCAGTGAGCCGAGATTAGGCCACTGCACTCCAGCCTGGGCAATACAGAAAGACTCTGCCATCTAAAAAAAATAAGGTGGGGGGAAATTTGGACACAGACATGCACAAAGGGAGAATGCCACATGCTGACTGGAGTTAAGCAGCCACATGCCAAGGAAGGCCAAAGACTGTCTGCAAATCCCCAGCAGCTAGGAAAGAGGCAGGAACAGATTCTCACTCACAGCCTCACAAGAAACCCATCCAGCTGACACTTTTGATCTGGGACTTCCAGCCTCCAGAACTTTATGTTGCTTAAGCCACCCGGGCTGTAGTACTGTGTTACGGCAAACAAATCCACCCCCCTTCCTTCATGCAGGTTGATGTGATATAGAGAGAGTGAACAAACGCTGCACAGCTTGATCTTACTAAAGAGGAACTTGAGACTAAAATGCTGTGTTGAGTTTGTGACTCACTGCAGTAGGATTTAAATATCTGTTACACAACAACATAATGAATTTCAAAATCATCATGTAAGAGAAAGAAGCCAGGCACAAACGAATGCATCCTGTACCATCCCATCTAAATACACTCTAGAAAATGCTAACTTATCTACAGTGACAGAAGGAGCTGCAGTCACCCAGGGCTAGGACATGAGGGGTCTTTGAGGGGTAATGGGAATGTTCTCTGTCTGGATGTGGGGCAGTGGTTTCACAGGCGTAGACATGTGTCAGCACTCATCAAACTGCACACTTGAAATGCACACAGCTCACTGCCCAAAAACATTCACAAATGTGATTTTTAAAAATCTCTGTGCTAGCCTCACTATAGACCTTTTTGGTCTGGAAAGGCCTTGATCTTCTCTTTTTTAAACCATCTAAAAGTACCCCACAAGTGATTATAAGAAGGTGATTATTAAGAGCTGAGCTTGATTCCCAGGCAGAGAGGGTAAAGATGGACGTGCAAGTATCAATACGGTGTTCAGAGCACAGGACACACTTGCAGTGTGCGCTGGCTGCTCCCTGCTGCCAAGGTGACCACCCCACTTTTCAAGCCTAAGGAACGCCTATGGTACTGATTCCCTGAACCACACACAACCTGTGTTATTTCTTGTTTCACGTATATTTCTCCCGGCTCCACTGTATGCTTGTAAGAGCAAAATCAGCCTTACAATTTTTATTTATTACTGAGGTGCCTAATATAGTTGGACACTTAGAATATAATTGTTGAATGAATTATTTTTCTCAATTCTCAAATAAATGATTCCTTACCGAATCTTGAGAAGGACTTTATGTGCATAAATGTACTTTCCATCAACTAGAAACTTCAGGTCTGCAGTGTCCGGGTTGTCAAATTCCCTCTTCAGTGACTCAGCCACCGTGAGGTGGTCATCAGGTTCTAGGAGAATAATGCAAATGCTTCCAGAGTTAGCTACAGACATAATGAACACACAGGACAGGATACGGCACTACTCTACTGATGCTCACGAAAGTACCAATTCCTCAAAATAATTGAGCAACTGAGCAATGGGTTTTTTCCCCTGAAGACAGATTTGCATCTCTGCAATCATTAAGAATAAGAATCTCACACATATCTGCTTATAAATCTGGCAAAATAACAAGAAAAAGTCCCAAGCCACATCACTAATTTTGCATGAAATTTTAAACATTTTGAGTAAATACGCTAGCTAAAAGTAAAAAACACAGTTTCTCGGTAAAATTAAAAAGCAGTCAAATAAGGGCAGGGCACAATGGCTCACACCTGTGATCCCAACACTTTGGTGGTGGCAGAGACAGAAAGATGGCCTGAGGCCCACGGTTTAAGACCAGCCTGGGCAACACAGCAAGACCCCACCTCCAAAGAAAGTTTCTTTAAATTAGCCAGACATGGTAGTGGGTATGTATAGTCCCAGCTACTCAACAGGCTAAGGCAAAAGGATCGCTTGAGTCCAGGGGCTGAAGGGTACAATGAGCTATGATTGCGCCACTGCACTCCAGCCTGGGCAACAGAGCAAGACTTCATCTTTCTCTCTTAAAGAAAAAAAAAAAAGTAGTCAAATAAAATTACTTTTAGTTTAGTACTGGTGTTGATTTCTGATGCTCTGAAGAAAATAAAACTAGTTCCCTTTTGCAGAAGCCCATCAGAGAAAAATAAATTATGATAGTGCACCTAACAAAATCCTCATTATCAAAGTAAAGCCCTGAGTTCTTTCCCAGATTTTCAGGCCATCCCCCAAATGGACAGTGACCAGCTTACCCACGGAGAGAAGGCGCCACGTGACGGCGGGAGTGGCAAAGCAGGCAAACACGTCATCAGTGCAGGAGAAGTGGGTGAGGTGCGGGAGGATCACAGACTGACCCCGGCACTGGCCCCACATGTACACGTGCCCACCCTGCGTCTTGGCCGCAGACGTGTGTGTGGAGTGACAGGCTGCAATCTCGATAATCCTAAATTCACAAACACACACCACATAAGCACAGTGACCAGGGGCAGAAACAAGTTGTGTCCTCCTCCCGCCAGGTTTAACTGATGTGGGACATCATAAAATTACAAAAAGGGTCAGGAAAAGGAAAAAACAAAAACAAAAAAAAAACACCACATGACTCATACACCTCATCTCCTAAATTATCAGGCACCAAACCATTATTTACACTTAAGCCACACTTCAATGGCACTTATAACTAATGAAGATCTGTTTGTACCACTTCTAGCCAGTAGGCCTATAAAAACATGCACCATACTGTTTTGAAATTCAAGTATAACCCACAAGAGTAGTGGTCCCCCCTATCAAAAAAGGGTGGTTTAAATTTTTTCCCCCTAAAACATCACTTACCGAAGAAAATAATAAAGATTTGGGTCATCTGGACTGAGGGCCAATAAACAAATATTTTAATGAAGACTTCACCAATTTTTAGAATGCTATGGGTCATTCCAACTCCTATTGCACAGAGTAAATTCAGTAGTCCTACCACACTGGGCTGTATGACCTGGAGCCCAGGAGAGCAGTTCCCTAGGATCACTATGTGATATACCCTACTGCTCTAAGTTCATGATTGATGAGCAGGTAGTTCTCAGAACAATTTTTTTTTTTTTGAGACAGAGGAGTCTTGCCTTGTCACCCAGGCTAGAATGCAGTGGCACAATCTTGGATCTTGGCTCACTGCAGCCTCTGCCTCCCGGGCTCAAGTGATCCTCCTACCTCAGCCTCTGTAGTAGCTAGGACTACAGGTGCAAGCCACCACACCTGACTAATTTTTGTATTTTTTGTAGAGACAAGGTTTTGCCATGTTGCTCAGGTTGGTCTTGAACTCCAGAGCTCAAGTGATCCGCCCACCTTGGCCTCCCAACGTGCTGGGATTACAGGTGTGAGCCACTGCACCTGGCCTCAGAACACTTCTTAATGGAAAACATTGTCTTGTTGATCTGGAAGTAATTTCTTTTCCATCAGAATAAGCCACCATACAGATTAAAGGAAAATGGTAAACTCTTTTAACCCAGGGGAAGTCCCTATCTTGATTTTGCTACAGCAGACAATGGTACCAGCATCCTCAGAACTTCAGGGTCATCTTTGACTTCTCCCTCCTCATTTACCACTTTCTTTAGAATATCCAGTTAAATAACAAAGATGCTTTCTTTGTAACGTCCCCCTCAGCCACCACTGGGGGGTCAGGCACACCCCACATCTGGCCCCTGTAACAGCCTCCCAGGTCTCCCTTGCCTTAGACTCTCTCTTCTGCCCCAACTCACACAGTGCTGGCAGGTTAATCATCCTCTTGGAACACTGTTCTCATCAGAACTTTCACACGGGCGGTGGCTTCTCTCAGATAAAGTCCTGACACACGACATAACTCCGTCCATGATTTGGCGTCACCTCTGTAGACATCTCACAAGTCAATTTTGTCCACACACCCTGTTTCAACAAACGGGCTTTCTCATTGCCCTTCAATGTCTTCATACATGGTTGTTCAGGAATGTTCTTTCTCTCTGCCTTACAAACCCTACCCATCTTGTAAGGCCCAGTTCAAACTGCCCCAAGTTTGAGGACTCCCGCTCACCTGAGCTCCTGCAGCACTTCCTGTCCACACCACTCCAGCCTGGCCCTGTTACTTTATGCATCCGTTTCACCTGTTCAGCGAGATGACCAGTTTCCAGCAGGCCTAATCACTGGCTTAATTCTCTCTAAGCACATAACATGGTGTCTTACTGAATATAATCTATGGGTCACTTTACTGACTGAGGAAGACTCAACAACACAGAGCAAAGGTTGTGTAAGACCCCACTGACACGGGCTAGCACCTGAAGGGTGAGGATGATCCTCCACTGCCTCCTTTAGGCAGTTGCTCTCAAACCAGGAGGGAGGTGTCATCACAGAACCTGGAGCTTGTACCGGCTCGCCTCAGAGGCTGAAACATGCTGTTCTCATGTGCAGCAATTTCACTGACTTATTAGAGGAAAACCACCCACAAATACTAGAGGAAAAGAGGCTACGATGGCCCACAGGGGAGAGCTCAGGATTTGGAGTCAAACCTAGGTTTGTTTTTTATTTATTTATTTATTTATTTTTTCTTGCAGCTCCAGCTCAAAGGAAAACAAAAACTAGGTTTGAATCCTCGCTCTACCACTAGGCTGCGTGACTAGGGGAATGTCACTTAGCACCTAGGAGCCTTGGTTTCATCACACTGCAAGGCTGGTGTGAGAATCAAATGATAAAATGTTAAGTGCCAACCAGGCACAACGGCTGGGTGCAAATGGTTGCATGACAGTAGAGGTTTCTTTACATTATGACGACTACTCAGCCTTTTAAGTGACAAAGCATCTTTTAGGTAGAGACCATGTATTTCTAGTGATCAATTCAGATTAGTATGACTTTCCCTAGAAGAGTCCTTTCCTGATATTTGCAGGGTTAGGCCAGTCCCCCGGCCTAATCCAGTGCTGTGCAAAAGAACCGTGCCAGATGGGGAAAATGGTTAATAATATTTGGCTTCTCAATCAGCACCATTCTTTCCAACAAATAAAGAAAATGGGAGAAGGAAATAGAATAAACTTATTCAAAGAGAAGTACGTCCACTGTTACCATTGATTTTACTGGCAAGCCTCCTAAGTTACAAGCAAATGTG
Source organism: Pongo pygmaeus (assembly GCF_028885625.2). Taxonomy (NCBI): domain Eukaryota; kingdom Metazoa; phylum Chordata; class Mammalia; order Primates; family Hominidae; genus Pongo; species Pongo pygmaeus. The sequence continues at coordinate 57,029,042 of NC_072387.2, forward strand.
AGGATAGCAACATGGTCTGTCTTCATGGCCTGGTGCTGTGGGCAGGACACAGGGCTCAGAGTCAGAGTGTAGTTCTAGGGCCACGTTATTTAAATTCTTATAATCAGCTTTACCATCTTTTTAAAGAAAAAAAAGATGAGGGGGAACAGGATACAGGCAGCAATCCTCTCACGGTTTGTGGTTTTGTGTACATGAAATAAGTTCCTTGGCAGAGCTGAGAACCGAAAAAGGCTTCCTTCCGTGACTAAAAGTGTTTACCAGCTGCTGCAGGAACTGTGGGCCCGTGACTTAGCTGAGGAACTCATGATTTAGCTGGAGAGAGAGTCCAGATCTGTGACTTTGCAAATAATTCCCAAATGACATCAGTGTGGCCCTGACTACAAGTCTCCAGTGAGTAAGGAAAAATACCTGGGGGCTCCTCAGGGAATATTTCAAGTAAAAGGGAACTAACTGGGCCATGTATGCTTTGGACTGGCCAGAGCCGTGGAATAAGAGTCTGTGAGGTGGAGAGCAATGCAGGACCAACATGCAGGCAGAGCTGGAGACGGCAGGACGGCAGAGAGCAGCATCTTACGAGGCCTGACAGGGACAGAGGCCAACGCCGGGATCGGAGGGCAATGAGGCTTGCCAGCAACAGTGGCATCGGTTTCAATCCAGAGCCGAAGGGTTCTGATTTGATCTGATGTGATAGGCAAATGGGAAACAGCTTTGTAAACAGGGCCATGATGTAAGGAAATGGTATTCTCCAAAAGACTGACCTGGCCACAGTGGTGTGCAAGACAGGCTGCAAGGGAGAGAAAGAGCAGTCTGGAAGGCTGGCTGAGGAGGCCAACCCAAGCTAGGTTGCCAAGGAGTAATGAGGGTGGCCTGGATGTTAACGCAGAGGGAGGGAGAGGAGCGGAAGGTGGCCCAGAGGATGAGTCTAAGAAAACCCCCAGCTGGCAGTGCTGAGGGAGGCAGAAGCTGCGCTGGTCAGGTGGCAGGTGTGGGGGCCAATGTACAGATAGCTGAGCAATTAATAAAAGGAAAAAGGGCCTTCTGTGTTCGAACCACCTCAATTGTAAAGCCATCTGGTATCCTCTGGGAGCAGGGGAGGTTAGGGCAGCCCAATGAACAATGTGGAGATAAGCATTTGTGAACTGCTCTTCCTTTCTTCAGATTTTAGCACTTCGCAGTGACCTACTAGGCAAAGACTTCTACATTTTTTGGAATCATTTCTGTGTCCTTTGGGGTAATGTTCTATGAAAAATGTCAGTGACTGGAGCACAACAGCATCCTTCACTGATCTGCCCAACATCAGAAAAGCCAAATAATGTTGCTCCTATGTTCCCTTCTGAGATGTTTGTTATTTGTTATTAGTGTCCATGAAAGGGGGTAGCCTCTGCCCCTAGAGCAGCTGGTGACCTGAAGTGGGACACTACTCTCTAGAGAAGGGCTGGGACAGACAGAGCCAAAGGGTGGATCAGGGAAGGCCACGTGATGCTGCCTGTCCCTGGGCATGGCCTTGTGACGTATACCTGGCACACCCGGCTCCACATGGGAAGTCAGGGGTGGGGCGCAGATTTGGTTGGCTGCAGTAGCTGCTACAGGAATGAGAGTGGAGAAAGTTTAGAGGGTACTTTCAGGTCTAGGCTTGTGACCCAAGCAACCACTAAGGAATCCTGCCATTGCCTAAGGTCATCGTTGGTTTTCAAACTGGACTCATACCAAGCAGCAAACACCGACGTTCCAATTTTCCAGTCAGACATGCGACAGACAATGACTATCAACTGAGCTAACCTTTACTATCAGGATGTCTGGCGTATTTCACACTTTATTTTGTAGCCAATTTTAATGGGAAAAAAAAATCACTACATGTTGATAATAAACAGGTTTTGTGTCACCTCAAGGGAATGATCAACAACAACTGCTGAGCTTATTGGCTATGAAGTATTAGAAATGAAAAAGCAGAGAGTGAGAAAGAATAGAAACCGGAAAACCTTGAAGAGGGGTGAAAGGTCATCTGTGAGGGAGAAGAATATTGGAGAAGAAACAGCAAAGATGACAGATCCACAGCAGGGATTCCCAATCCTGGTTTTGTAAGAGCCCAAGTATTATACCAACTACCTCAGAAGTCGAAGAATTCTCAGAAATTCAAGGAAAAGTTAGCTTTACATCAGTTTAGTTTAAAATATGTTGTTAGGGAACGTTAAGAACAAAGATACAAATGTTGGTCAATCTGTCCCCAAGGTACTGAAACTTCAGAAAGATTGGGAATGACTGGATTAGGAGAAGATAATCATTTTAATCATTAAACTTATTTTTATGTAAACATAAATTGCTGACAATTATCAGTATTCTCCATCATAAATAAAATCTTTTTCTGGGAAAGATTTTAAAAGGTTTCCCTTGGATGGTTGTTCCAGCAAAGAAAACAATGTAGACAGATTTCTCCTTCCCACTTGTGTGAACAGGTAACTAAGAACTGAAACCCACCCCACCCCACATTCAATCCAGTTCCTAATTAGTCAGGCTTTCCTGTAATGGGCCACAGAAGAGTCAGAAGTAAGGCTCCGGGGTTCCTGAGGGATAAGTTATGACATATACTTGACTTTCCCATCCCTGGAAAGGGTGGAGAAGTGCAGAACAAGTCCCAGCACAGACCTATAAACCCCTCCCTCGGAATACGCCCGTGATTGAGTGCCTGGTTAAAACTGTGCAAGTTCAGAAACCACCACTTGAAATTCAAGTACGGAAAACTGAGAAAATCAGGAACATCTCGTTTAAAGCATTCATCCATGATTTTTTTTTTTTTTTTTTTTTTTTTTTGAGACAGAGTCTCACTCTGCTGCCCAGGCTAGAGTGCACTGTTGCGATTTCACTGCAACCTCCACTTCCTGGGGTCAAGGGATTCTCGTGCCTCAGCCTCCCAAGTAACTGGGATTACAGGCATGCGCCACCACGCCCAGCTAATTTTTGTATTTTTAGTAGAGACAGGGTTTCACCTTGTTGGCCAGGCTGGTCTCAAACTCCTGACCTCAGGCGATCTGCCCGCCTTGGCCCCCCAAAGTGCTGGGATTACAGGCGTGAGTGCCTGGCCCATCCATGATTTTTACAGCCAAATTATAATTCAAAAATAACTGCAGTTTAAGAAGACAGAAATGCAATAGATAACTCCCAACGTCTAGTTAAGCAACTTGGCACTCACACAGCTTCCATTCCCATTACCTGCTTCTCTGCTACTTTTTCTCTCTCCCACCTTGATGCCCCACAATCCATCTGCCCCAGTGAGAACCTGAATCAGAAGCCTTGGGTGTTCATTCTGGATCAGGGACCAGCAGTGCAATGCAGCAAGTCACTGGTGGGCAACGATGGCAGATTCTGTGAGACTACGGACGGATATGCTAAAGTTCTGGGGAAGTGTAGGAGCACCATAAAAAGTAATGGGCCAGGCCAGGCGCAGTGGCTCACACCTGTAATCCCAGCACTTTGGGAGGCCGAGGTAAGAGGATCGCTTGAGCCCAGGAGCTACCAGCCTGGGCAACGTGGCAAAATCCTGGCCCTACAAAAAAACACAAAAATTAGCTAGGTTTGGTGGCACGCTCCTGTAGTCCCAGCTACTCCAGAGGCTGAGGTGGGAGGATCGCCTGAGCTTGGGAAGTCAAGACTACAGTGAGCCGTGATTGCACCACTGCACTCCAACCTGGATGACAGGGAGATTGTGTCTCAAAAAATAAAAATAAAAAAATAACAGGCCACACAAATCCATCGTTTTTATTTCCATGTCATCTTTATTTGATCCTTTAACTCTGTTTTTCAGTTTAAATGTTAAGTGTCCCTACCAGCTGAGGCACTTTTGTGGTTATTCAAAGCCTCAGGACTGTCCCTTCTCTTCTGAGGAGCTCTAAGCTACAAGATGTGTGAATGAATAGCTGCAGGCATCTGCCTGCACCACCTCCTGCCTCCATTATTGTCCCTCCTCCCAATTCTGAAGGGGCCAGGGGTCTTAAATTTTAAGGTTTTTGGAGAAAAAAGTTTTATTTAACCTATAAAATTAACCTATGTTAAATTGGTTAAATAAAACTTTTAAAACATAGGTTAAAGAAAGTCAGCCAAGTTCGCAATACTCAAATGAAAACTGAGGCAGTTGAAAAATGACAATTTGGTTCTTCATTTTCGTTGTTAAGTATTCCAACAGAAAATTAGAAAAGAACTGCATATAAATGTGAGCTAATCTGTTTGTCTGTATATTTCTTTTAAAATTAAATATAATAAAGATATATGCAGTAAAAACAGCAGCATTCATTTCTACAATGACCGCAACCCTGGTTTAAAAGAAAAGATAATGAAACGTTTTTGCTCTATACTACTGTCAAGAAATGAAAAGTGAAAAGGCAGCGATCTGACCATGCTTGAGAAATTCCAAAGGCTTTCAAAAATATCAGAATAATGTGGAAACTAATTCTGGATGTGCTAATTACATAACACAACCTTGCAAACAAGTGCACAAAAGTAAATCTTAATTTCCTGACCAGCTTTATACCCCATGCAAGGTACCTTTTCCTAAGCCAGGGAAGAGCGACCTCGAATGTTATTGACACCCCCTTAAGAATGTAAAACAGGAAAAGGAGGAGGGCAAAAGGGTGATTTGTAAGGCAGAAGAGTAACAGAACAGCTGTTGCAAGTTTAGTCACTGCAGTTTGCTTAGAATAGCTGTTGGAGGTATAGATGAAACATGGGTAAGTGAAAATAGCATATTTAACATACAATCAACCTCCCCAACAATTCCAAAGCCAATTTTTCTAAAGGAATAAATACTCTTGTTAAATAATATTCTAACACTAGCAGTACATTCCCCACCATTCTCTATATATCTAAGTCCTGTTTAATCACAATCACCAAAGACCAGTGTGGGGACTGTGAAAATGCCCATGTTACCTGTCCTTTTCCACAGTGACAGGAGTAGGATAGGACTGGTTGCTTTTATTGCCAGTGCCCAACTGCCCATAAGAATTGGCGCCCCAAGCATACACTTGGCCTTCATCTGTCAATACTAATGTGTGTGCGTAGCCACAGGCGACCTGGAAGGAAAAAAAATCCACTCAGGACTGCAAATAGAAGCAATTATTTCACTGCTTCCACAAAGTAGGTTAAGAATCAAAAATGAAAAAAAAGAAAGGAAGAGGCAGCCTACCCGTAGTAGAGGCAAGCATTAAGTTAACCAACATCCTTCCAGAACATGTGGGCCAGAACTGCAGTAAGATTGCCATGAGTTCCCTGGCGTGAGCACCTGCCCCAGTTCACTGGAGCTTTAATGCTCACAGAAATCAAGGGGTATGAGTGGAATGTAAGAAACAGACACTCGTATTTTTTAAATAATTATTTTCTTTTTTGATTATAAAAGTAAAACATGTTCAATTTGAAAAATATAGAAAAATATAAATATAAAAGTACTCTGAAGATCAGAGGCTTTTTCTATTTCTATATAGACATAGAGATATGCACCTATAGCATTTTTTTACTGATCATGTTGTATAAGCAGTTCTGTATCTTGCTTCATTTTATTTACCATTACACATAGCAGTTTTCCACATCATTAAAAATTCTTTGTATATAATACATCATCTCCAGCATATATACTTGGCATAATTTATCTAATCATTAACTTATGATTTGATTAGTAAATTCTGTTATACCTATTGTTTTTTATTAAAGTTATCCTTTTTTTATATGTATATGTATCTTCTTAACTAATTCTGTAAGACAGTTACAGGAATTGTTGGTTCCTCAGGGAAATTCCCTAGGAGTAGAACTACAGGTCCAAGTGTATAAAGGCTTTTAAGGCTCTTGTACGCTATGCCAAAGCTTCCTCAGGAAAGCTTGTAACAATTTATATTCCAAAAGGTATGTGACAGTGCCCTGGAACAGAAATTTTCTGAACAGCTGCAATTTAATTCAAGGAAAAAGAGATTTAACCTTTACTTTAATGAAGACATCCAAGCAGCTAAACTTTTCATCCTGCCAACAAATCTATGTTTTTAATACATTGATATCTTTGCCAGTGAAGACTTAAAAATACACGCACACAAACTGACAGTGGACGTACCCGCTGGACACGGATGCCTTGCAAAGCTGCCACTCTGCAAGGGGTTGGCTGGTTGCCACTATTGCCAAGTCCGAGCTGCCCGTTTCCGTTGTAACCCCAGACATAGACCTGAGAGAAAATGAGACCCTCAATCCTCTCAAGAGACAAATGGCCAGCAAGTTGTCTGTTATGTGGGACATACCATACTGGCATGAGACTCATGTGGCAAACACGGTTTTTAAACAAGATGTAAAATAACTTCCTTACCTCCCCCGTGTCTACTACTGCCATGCAGCACATCTGCCCACACGCTATAGTCACAACTACTTTATTTTGTAGGCAGCCAGTGACTCTTCGAGGGATTGGCTGATTAACTGTTGATCCAGATCCTACCTGCCCAGAGTTATTATAACCCCAGGCAAATACCTGTTTAAAGGAAAGATCAGTAAATGAAACACATTAATTTATAAAGTGTCTCAACTGGACACTGACATGTACTTGTGGCACCGAGTCTTTCCTCTCAAAGTGCTTCACATTCATAAATCCTCACAACACAGGCAGAGAAGTGTTTACAAAATTCATTCTTACACAATGTACATGATTTTATAAAATTAGGTTATTGGTGTTATCTATACAAACCGTAACAATTACTATTAAATAAAACGTAACACAAAAGTATCTACTTTGCCCCAGCCATCTTTTCCAGCATTTGGGGATTTTTCTTATTGCAAATAACCTCTTTACTACAGCAACAGAGAAGGAACAACACCTCCTTTTAAATTTTGCAATTATGGAAGACCTTACTACGTACAGGTAAATGTCACAACATCAACACCCTGACTGTGAATTGCTACCAAAAATAAGGCTGAATTTGAGGGAGGTGGTTATTTTAATCAAATGATTGTATTTCCAGGACTACTATAGAAGTCTACATAATCTTATTGAAAAAAATCAATGAGCTTTATGCTGACTTTTCTCACCTCTCCATCAGATGTTAGCACCAAAGAATGGTAAGACCCACAGGCAACTTCAATGACTTGTTTGTTTGACAAATTAGTAGAGATATGACAGGGCACTAAACCATGATTAGTTGTCCCATTGCCCAGCTGGCTGTAAGCATTATGACCCCAGGTAAAGACTTCTCCTTCTGAAAATAAAAAGAAAGACAACCAGTTTTTACAACATCTACTTCGTTATATGAAAATATATGTAGCACAGCTTCCACAAATGAAATCTAAAAATTCAGGTGCAAAAAGCTAATCAACTTCCCCATTCCACCAAAGTCATTCTACAAAAGAATCTATTTGGAAAGTATAAACTGCATTCTACCTCAAAGCAACAAGGTGAAATGTAAATGCATGCAGTTATAATAACTGGAAAATAAGTTTTTAATAAAGAGCAGAGAAAAGGCTGCTGGGAGTAATAGCAAAAACATTAGAATGAAGTCAAAAGATTATAAGGCCACTTAACTCCCCTGGGTCTTAATTTCCTTATCTTTAAAATAATCACCAAGTTGATTTTTAAAAATCTTTGTTATTATTTATTGAGTAGCATAATATACAGAAAAGTTTATAAAACATATATGTAGCTTTATAAATTATAAAGCACACACCCATGTACTACTACTTAAGTCAAGAAATATAACCTTATAATCACCCCCCAAAAGGCCCTCACATATGCATCTTGCATACAAATGTTTAGTTTTTCCTGTTTTTGAAATTTAAATAAATGGAATCATACAGTTTGTACTCATTTCATCTGTATATTCCAGCGTGTTGTCTCTTTGTGTTATATTCTGAATAATGACTTCTCATTCATCTTCCAGTTTACTAATTTTACTAATTTGCTGTGTTCAAACTGCTACAAAATTTGTCCACTGAATTTTCATTTTGATAATCATATTGCTCATTTGGATCTTTTCAAATCTTCTATAATCCCTGCAGATTATCTTCAAGCTCATTTTAATTTCTTCAAACAATAAATACAGCTGTCTTATAATTGGTGTCTGATAATTTTAATGCCTGATATTTAGTAATCCGTTCTTGCTGTATGTTGTTTCTTCTGGTTCCCATTCATGGTACCTTGTTTCCTTGCATAGCAAGCCCCCCTTATCTGCAGGAGATACATTCTAAGACTCTTGTACTGAACCTGTATATACTGTTTTTCCCTATACATATATACTTATGATAAAGTTTAATTTGTAAGTTAAGCATAGTAAGAGATTAACAACAATAACTAATAATAAAATAGAACAATTACAAAATGTACTGTTCACAATATCACAGATAGAAGATTTGTTCTTACCATAAATCTTAACAACCTCAGCATGGAAACTCTCCATTTTTCATTTAAAGCAAGAACTGTATGGTTTCTCTTTGGCACATCCAAATTGCAAGCATCACTACTCTTGCACTTTGGGGCCATTATTAAGTAAAATAAGGGTGACTTGAACACAAGCACTATGCAACCAAGACAATCAATCTAATAACTGAGACAGCTACTAAGTAACTAACAGGTGGGAGTGTCTACGGCGGAGATGCTGGACAAAGGGATGATTCATGTCCCAGGTGGGATGGAGTAAGATGGTGAAATGTCACCCTACTCAGAATGGCACACAATTTAAAACTTATGAATTGTTTATTTTGGAAATTTTAAATTTATACTTTCAGACCACAGTCAACTGCAGGTAACTGAAACCTGAGAAAGTAAAACCAAGGATAACGGGCGACTACTGTATATCTGGTTATCTCTGACTATGTGCTGCTTATTGCCACTGAACAATTATTTTGGTTAATTCTCTCAGGCCAAGGATAAAGGCGCCTTCCCTTAGAAAGGATTTGCATTAACTTCTATCATGCCCTTAAGGCACTTGCCATCCAGTACCTTGAATAAATTCAAGGGTTGAGATTTGTTGGACCGTTCAGTCTTGATGTGAATTAAACTACAAATCCATGGTTACGACCTTCTGGGGAGAAGTTTTATTTATTTTCTTCCTTTTTTCCTCCTTGCTTCACTCAGAGCAAGGAATTTTTCTAGGCAATCCCTTATGAAGTGGCTAATCCCTACTACTAACGCCAACTACAGCCATCAGTCATTCTTTAGTGTAAGAATCACAAAATGCTAAGAGTTGGTGGGGAGATGTTGGATACAAGGTTTAGTCTTTCAATTCATAGATCAAGAATCCAAAGTTCAGACAGACTTGCCAAAGTCCACAATCAGTTTGGCAGTGTTTACTGGGCTTATAGCATTGTCGTTCATACACCTAAAATGCCAATGATTCCTAGATTCCATCTGCCACATCACCTTATGCTGGCATTCAGATACATTCATGTTTAATGGCATCCAAAATATAGTCAATTTCACAGGAAGAGCTAGCAACTCTCAACCAATTAAACAATGTTCTCAAGGGCAGCTGCAAATAAAGTTGAAATTCTACATGGGGTTCCTAGGTTACCTGTTGTTGCAAGGACAATATGTGGACCACTCCCATAGCTGAGGCAGGCTATTTTTTTGCCATTTAAAGAATCCAGTCTCCGAGGTTCAATGGTGCTCTGGACGTCACCTAACCCCAAACAGCCACAGCAGTTTGTGCCAAGCACAAAAATCTATGGGAAAAACCACTGTTAGTTCAAGCAGTTCTATTTCTAACAAATCTATAAATTACATCCAAACAGGAATCATCTTCCTTAAGCAAACTGCTTCTTTATATAATAAATAAAACCTAATTTCCATGCTTTTTTTTTAACCTTTTATTCCTTAGTTCCCCCAAGATCTTCAATTTGGCAAATCCATTTCTAAAAATGTGAGTAGCTGATTTATTTTCTTCAAAATTACCTCATCATTTACTGTAGTGTATAAAACTTCATTGCCAGCACTGCCAAAGACACAAGCCTGACGAATTAACTGTAGTTCTTCCTCAGAACAAAGGGAAAAAATTGGCCACTTTCCCACATCTAACATCTTCAAAGATGACAGAGTAGCCTGTACTGGCTGAAAAGGAAAAAAATATATGTTGAAACGACAAATTAAAAAGTGAATTTTCTCTGCCCCTTCAGTTCTGTAGAAGAGGGCGAACACTGGTTTTGGGAAGAACAAACTGCATCTATTTTCGAGAGGCCTCTCGCAGCTGCAGGGATTGCCTCTGTCAGCTGCTTCTGGGCGGTTCACAGCCATCGAGCAGCGGAGGCCCGGATGGAACCAGGTCTCCGCTACTCATTGTCCTCAAGGACACAGGAGTCATCCAAAGCTGGGCTTCTGGGAACTGAATGTTCAACAGATACTTTAAGTGTTGGCTATGTCTTAAAAGTAGCTGTGGAAACTAGGCTGGTTGTAAAAGCGAGAGAGAGAGAGAGAGAGAGCTGCCATGTCATCTGCTGCCTAAGTCAAGAACAATGCTTGGTAAAGAACAATGCTGAAAGTGACACCAAGGAAAATGGTCCAAAGTTTTAGTTCATGGGCAAGCTTTACCTGGCCTTCAGTTTGAGGAACTGGTGGGTTTCCTCATCCCTCAAGCAAGTTTGGGAGTTGGCAGGAAGAAACACCCAGAAAACACGTGTACTTGTTTGTTAAGGCAGCCGTAACAAAGTAGTGACAAGCGAGGTGGCTTAACCAACAGAAATTTACTGTCTTATGGTTCTGGAAACTGGAAGTCCAAACTCAAGGTATCAGCTAGCTAGCTCCTTCTGAGGGCTGTGAGGGAAGGATCTCTTCCAGGCTGTGCTTCTCTCAGCTTGTGGATGGCTGTCTTCTCCCTATGTCTGTTCACATCATCTCCCCCCATGCCCTGCATATCTCTGCATCTAAATTTCCCCTTTTTATAAGGACACCAATTATATTGGATTAAGGTCCAACCTAATGACCTCATCTTAACTAACTACATCTGCACTGACCCCATTTCCAAATAAGTTGCACTGTGAGGTACTGGCTGTTAGGACTTCAACACATAAATGTTGCAGGGTCACAATTAACCCCCTAACAGCATACACATTAAGATCATGAGCACCCACACTCCTATAAGAGCAAGTTATAAATTTGTTTGAAAGAGTTTTACCTATTTGCTACTTTGGAGGCATTTTTACTGATACACTTTTCAACTTGCCAACATTTTGAAGGTTATAATAAGATACATAAACAGCCAATATGTCTATCAAATGGCATGTCTGCTATTTCCCACAACATCAACAAACTTATACATTATTTAAAGCAACAAAGATTTTCTAAGGCCTCTCTTTCCCATCAGTTATTAAATCAACCTTACTGGGAATGCGGTCTGGTGTATAACTGACTGAACTATCCACTTACCTTCTACAGATCTGAACACCTACTTGTCCCTTCCACCTTAGGAGAGCACAAGTCAGCAACTCTGCTCTTCTCAAGTCCACACTATTAACTTAGTAAGCCTCCCCTGTCCTCATTAACATGAATTTCTCTGGGGCCACCTTCACAGACTCCTGAGTACACTTCAGGAGGACAGAGACGGAGTCTTTCACCACCATGTCATCCATCCCTTGAAAGGAGCTAACAATGCAATACCTACCATTGTGTTGGTTAATGAACAAGTAAATGAATGGCTGTGACTCATTTCCAGACTCACAGCCCTCCTTTCCATCCCATCCTCTGTAACTCCTTCACATGGAAGCCATTCCGAAAACTGGGCCCCAAATCCCTGCTCTCGGCTCCAGAGCTCCCCATTTCTACTTCACCTGAGCCATATCATCAAACACAACTTTGTTACTAAGTCCTCAAACTTCTAAGTTTCCTTTGGATCACGGTCAACAGTATTAACTTGTATCCAAAGTAAAGTCTGCAGTCAGTAAAGGGAAGCTAGGATGCTTGGAGCAGCTGTCCCAATGGCCACTGGACCTAAAGCAAAAACAAGCAGAGCCACCAGCTTTTTTCTTGTAAATAAAGCTTTGTTTTCAGGTTTCTATCTTTTCTGAATAATCTTCATGGCACTATTGAATGCTGTAGCTAAAAAGAGCTCAAAAGATAATTTTCTGAGAAACCCAAAGAAACCCCAGAGAGGAGCTGCAGTGGGTTGAAAGGCTTCCCCCAAAGTCCAGATCCACCTAGAACCTCAAAAGGTGACTTTGTTTGGAAATAGGGTCTTTGCAGATGTAATGAGTTAAGACGGAGTCATACTGGATTAGAGTGGACCCTACATCCAATGACTATGTCTTTAAAAGAAGACGAGAGGGCACACAGTGACACACAGGGAAGAAGGTCAGGTGACAACAGACACAGGGACTGCAGTAATGCATCTGGAAGTCAAGGAGCAGCAAGGATTGCTGGGGGCCACCACCAGAAGCTGAGAAGATTCTTCCTGAGAGATATCGAGGGAGCATCGCTCTGATGATGCCTTGATTTCAGACTTCTAGCCTCCAGAACTGTGAGAAAAGAAATTTCTGTTGTTTGAATTGTAGTCATTTGTTACAGCAGCACAAAGAAACTAACAAAGAAGACAAGCAGCTTGTCCCTGCTATCGGCATCACCCTGTGAGTTAATGGCAGAGCCTGTACCAGGGCTAAGCTCTCCTGATGCCAAATCTAGTCATGTTCCCTCACGTGCCACTTGGATCATAAGACCTTGCCCTAAGAAAGACACCTTCTATTATCTTTTGGGCAACACCAACAGTTGGTTCTCCCATTCACTTTTGAAACAGTGCTTACTGTTTCTGCATCTACTTTAGTTACAGAGTACTTTACAAAAAAAAATATATATATATATATATACATATATATATATCTTAGAGGTAGGAAAATCCACAGGCATTTCCTACAGGACAACCTTAATTTGGAATTTGGAATTCAAAAAAAAAAAATCTCACATATGTAAGAAGTTCCAGTTATATGCAAGTGTAAAACTATGTCCCCAATTTTATTATATATATAACTTTAGGAACACAGTGTTCTATGGTGATGTTACATTAATCGAGGAATCCAAGAATCTTTATTTAAAATTTGTATTTCTTCTCTGTGACATTTGGTTTACTGAAAAAAGAGCAACTTGCCCAAGGCCACAATAGAGCTGAGGATGGAATTTTGTTACGTTAGTTTTTAGTTAAGCTTCTACTTTAAATTACCCCACCACCCAATATCGTGAAGAAATCTTATTTTCTATGAGGTCTTCATTTTTAATTTTTTTCCTATTTTAAGTCTGTAAATTTCCAAAAGAACAAGGTTTAGGAAGTGGAACAAGTATTTAACGCAGATGTTAATAATCTAATAATGTCTATATCTTATTTCTGATCTTCACAACAATTGTAGGACATAGATATTATTCTCATGTTACCTATGAGGAAACTGGGGCACAGGGAGACTAAGTAATCTTTCAAGATCACTAGCTTCTCAGTAGATGAGCCAGATTAAAGCCCAGAGTTCTTTCCACATATCATCTGATTGTTGAGTAAAAAGTTCACATAAACTATGATACTGCCTGTAGACCTAGTGTTTGCTTGCATTTGCAGGGCTTTGGCTATTCTCAGACTCCTTAAGGAACAGGCAATAATACCTACCGTGGGTTGTCTTCCACAAACAGCACACATGGAAAGATACAATGACTGACTGATATTTCATTTTTCCCTTGCAAGCAGAGTTTTATATTTCGTCCTGCTCTGCTATAAAATCAAATGGTTTTCTGGATGTCTAGAATCAGGCTGTAAATTCCAGCCAGCTCTTACACACCTGTCTACAAATGATTAGTTCTAGGTTTTCTTCCTGGTCCACCTGTATAAAAAACCTATGGTACCCAGCCCGTAACTCTACTGGCTACTGGGATTCCAATGTGTGTGTTTTCTTTAATGAAACCTCCAGTCTGTAAGTTTTATGAAATGATGCTACAAGTCAAGAGAATGTGGGATCTGATAGTATCATTGACTAAGATACAAAAATAAGACATGATCATTCCCTTCAAGGAGGTCACAATTTAATAGCAAACAAATAATTACAATATAACCTAAGTACAACAGAGATGTGAATACATTGCTTTTAATTTCTGGCAGAAGGCTGGCTGTTGGAAGTTAGTCATCAAAGACCCAATTTTTAAGTTTGTTAGGGCAACTATTACTTAGGGAACTGATGACTAAATTTATAAAATGCATGTATTTGCATTTTTTGAAGTACATATTTAATACAGGCTGAGCATCCCTAATTCAAAAATCTGAATCCAAAACCCAAAACTTTTTGAGCACCAATTATGATGTTTGAAGGTCCTGCTCAAAGGAAATGTTCATTGGAGCATTTCAGATTTCAGGTTTTCAGATTAAAGATACTCAACTGGTAAGTATAATGCAAATACTCTAAAATTAAAAAAAAAAATCTGAAATCCAAACACTTCTGGTCCCAAGCATTTCGGATAAGGGATACTCTACCTGTGTCAGTCTCAAGGAATTACAGCATCTTTGTTCACAGAAGCAATACACATTCTTCTGTCCAGCACACTCATGAAACAATGTAGGATTCACACAATAGTCCCCCGTAGGAGCCTCAATCTATCTGCAGCCATTCTGCATGACAGCAGCTGTCTCTGCAGAATGACCCAATCAACTCCGTGCCCAACTGTCAAGGAAGAAACTGGCTGAGCAAGAGCCAAGTATGGTCAAGAGAAAAATCTGTATGGGGAATAAAGCACTACTAAGGAACGAGAGCATGGCAATATGGTGTCCCTAGAATTCAGTCCTGGTTTGGCACAGGTAACCCTCCTTACTGCAAATAACACTACTGCAGGTGATAATTAACCCAGGCTGGCTTTCTTTTACTACTTTTCTCACATCTAGCCCACCTCCTCTTCCTTCAAGACCTGGCGTTTGTTTGAGAAATGTCAAGTAGTGAAATTTTAATATTAGCTCGAGGAAAACATAATTAAGGAAATAAATCTGCCACAAAATTAGAGACCAAATTGCACCTTATTATTCCTTTGAGTGTGTGATACCTGTATAACTATGCTTCTCCAGCAATATGAAGAATCAAGTGTACAACCATACTTCACTTAATTATAGACAACTATCAAGTTGTTGCAATTCAATTTAAAATACAGTGTATTTAAAGAGAATCAAAATTACATTAGGCATACCTAGCAAAAAAGAGTTAAGAAAAAGTGCCAACACCTCACCTTTTGAGTACCTTCTAGCATTATAACACTTGGTATATATTCATTATATCTTATAAATATATTCACTATATAGTATTCATTATATTATAAATATTCATTCATTCATTATAACACTTTGTATATATATTTGTGTATGTTCAATCACTATGTAGTAATAATACAGTAATTTCATTGCTGATTTGGTGAATCTATTCTTTAGTTTATGAAACCTGTTCCTAGGAAAAATTCGGAATTTTTTTGTTAACATTTTTGTAAGACTCTCGAGTTCTACACATTACTTTTATAAGCTACTTTTGGACTTTCCTACAAGGGCTCACAAATGAACACTTAAGTCTGCACATGGTAAAGCTACAGTTTAGTTTCAAAAGCTTTGCCATCTTTGTACACGATGCTTGCTTTGCATAATTATTTACAGTTTTATTGAATTTTGACCTGATTTTATTAAATAATAGTGACAGTTAATATTAAGCTGTTAATAGCAATAAGCAGATATTATGTAAATTCAACAAAATAACACGAGATGGAAATCAATACGCATGCAGGAAGATATGAGGCTTTTAACATCAACTGGACACTGAGTAGACTTAAGTTGGTTGACTGTCATGTTCAGATGTGATGAAGAAAGAAATTAAAGAATGTCTATGATGAATTGAGAACGTATCATCTAAGATCAGACAGTTTATAATTTTAAAAATCTCTGGGAATGGGATAAACATTGATCAACTCATAGCCTCTTGCAGGCCAGCACTGTCTGAAAGTAGGGGATGGCCTTTGCGCCTCATCCGTCACTGTCACCATCTCTGGGAGCCCTTTCTCTGCACCTGAGGTATATCAGTTCCCTGCTGGCCCCTTCAGCATTCTCCATACCCACAACAATTATCTGTTGGCATCTCAGTGATTACACTGTGAGCCCCTCAAAGATAGAATCTCATTGATTTTCCTATTGGTGACCAATAGGTGCTTCATGAAGTATGTTTCATGCAACAGAACACACATGCTCCAAGGGCATGATTTTTTTCTAACCTTGCCACTGTCTCCAGAGAAAAGAGGAAGTTCTTCTTCCATATGGACTCAGTCCTGGGCAGTCCCTGAGGAAAAAGTATGTGGTAAAATCAGGATCCCTTATGTTCGATGGAACCAGGCAGGTTAAAATTACTTTACTTCTGATTAGCAGAGAAAATAAGCTAAGCTCAAATGTTGTGAAAGGAAGATAAAGGAATTCAGCTTTAGGCACGGGAATTAACAGCTATAAAACTCCAAAAATGTTTTAACTGTTCTGGAACTACTGGATGGCCTCTTACGGGAATCTTCCTGCTGAGGTCTGAAAAAGTAGTCTCAAAATATACATGTGTCCTTAACTCTATAAAGGAAATGAGTAGAAAATTTTCATTTCAGAGTTGACTTCCTATGATAAGGAAAAATAAATTTTAGACCTTTGTCAACTTTTCTCTGGGATTGGAAATTTCCAAATCACTGGGAAGAGCAGACATCAATTCTCAGCTCCACAGAAGAATATATGATTTGCTAAGCTGGAAAAAAAAAAAGGAGAAATGAATGAAAATGATGAAAAAATGAATGAATGAATGTGGCTTTGTTATTCTGGACTTAATGAAAAATCTGAAACAACAGCCATCAAATATGTAGCAATGCACGAAATGTTCTTGCCTTAATAACCATGCCCATATCACCTACTTTCTACCAGGTAGAAGTAACAGCAGGAGCAGCCCTAGCAGAAGCTATGCAATATGTCTGGACTGTGGTTTAATCATTATGTAGTTAACTATTTCATCATTAAAAATAAATAAAAATAAAATATTCTCTCTCCTCCAAAAAGCAATTTAATAAGGCTGTATTTAATGATGTTGCTTTTTCCAATTGACGAGGTAGGGTCTATTTACTTAAATACAATCTATTATTTCAGGTACTAACACCAGAACATTTTATCTGGTATTTTCTACAGTAGAGTGAGAGCCTCATAATAGACAGATAAAAACAATAATCAAAATACGGCCAAGTCTAAACAGTGTTCCTTATCAATGTCTTCTATGCCCTTGATGATATTAGTAATTTTTTTCCTCAGCTATAAAAAGATCTCTCAGAATACGAGAAATCATAATTTATTCAGAATTATAATAACTTAAAATTATGAAAATTAATAGCAAAGTATTACTTTCTAACATTTGGAAACAAGTAAAAAAGATATGCTTGCTTTTAAGAAGATTACTTAGAAGTTCTCACTTAAAAATTTATAAACTGATCTGATCGACAATATGGAAAGATATTCTGTCGTTTTAATTAATACTTACTACATATTATCTATGGCATCTTAGCAGATCTGTTAAAACCCTAATTTTCTCTAAGACCCAGCATGACTGCCACTGAGATTTACATCAGTGTGGATCCTGATTACCCAAATGGGCTGGGACCTCTTCTCTGTATTTCCACAGCACTTTTTGTTTTGTTTTTAACTACACTGATGGAATTTTTCAAATTCTGCCTCATATGACAGTTATTCTTGTATGATGTACCTTCTCTATTAATTGGTAAGCTCTTCAAAAGGGCAGACGATGATTCCTTCATTGCTATAACCCACAGCCCAAGGCTCAGAGTAAACGCAACGTATTCATACAAAGCATCCTTAGAACCCAGTTTTTTGTATATTGGAACTGGCCTGTAACCAAAGTTCCCTCTCCTTCTGCCTCATCCTACCAGGAAACACTTTTTCCATATTTGCCCCAAGTTTACTGGAATAAAAAATAAAAGGAGAGGAGAAGAAAGAGGGAGAGAAGAGAAAAAAGGAGAAGGGACCAAGTAGAGATGTGACTGCCCCTCACTGCACTACCTTAGGCCCCTTTCGTTCCTAGCAGAAGGGAAATCTTGCTAATGTGCTAAAATCATGAAAAAGTGATCCTGGGCTTTTGAGTAGGAAATAACCTCTTTTCAGTGTCTTTTATCAATTTCAAGCATAATTAAACTCTTTAAAATTAAAATGGTGGGAAAACAGGCCATTCTGTTTATCTGACATCAGGTTAAGACATAATTGTATGTATGTCATGGAAATTACCACATTCAAAGAAATGACGTGCAGGATTCAAATTCAATGAAATGTCAGATTAACATAATTTCATATTTGTCAATCAAAAAGTCCTTCAAGATTTAAAAATTTGTCAAGATTAATTACTATTGTATAATACTATTAAAAAGTGTTTTGAATTTTTTAGCATTGTGGGAGATGGTTGGCTTTTTTTTTTTTACATTATTTCAATGTGATGCATACATAATAAAGAAAACTATCATCCCCAATTTGCACGTATAGTTTGTGCAATACATGTGGAGATTACCTTACCCTGTTATCCATGTGATTTCACCAGGCTATTAACGATATGTTGATATACATACTTAAAATAACAATTCACAATATACATACAGAAAGCCATATCCATGATGTGATAAAATGTATTCTAAATAACAACAGCAATAACAACAGTAAAAATAAAGTTATTCTGTGCCAGGCACTAAGTGCCTCACCTTATCTCATTTAATCTTTATAATATCCAAATGAAACAGGTTAATCATTGCCTCCATTTTATTCACACATTTCAGTAACGTGACCAATAGTCACCAACCAATCAGTGTCAGAGCCAGTATTTGAACCAGGACTATTCCAAAGCCCTTGTTTTGGGACCCTCCACTGTATTTCAGGGCTAGATACTTCAAGTTTTTCTTGTGTACATTCTCAACAGTTTTATTTTATACTGACTGGCTGGGAGCATTCCCTCCAAAAACTTTTGTACCTGATTGTTTTAAATTTCTGGAACCCAGTATTCAGTCATCTTTAATCCTGTTCTTTTTAGATCCTTGTAAAGTTGTCTTCTAGAGCAAAGTTAATGTGACTGGAAATATAAATACACAAATAAATTCTATTAGAGAAAAACAGAAGGAAAAGAACATACTATCTTGCACATTTAACAATCCATTCTTTATCTGAGAAAAATACAGTTTAAAAATTGTATCTGTGCTATCTACTATTAAAAAGTCAGCAGCAGAGATGCTCTATTATAAAAATACTAAAGTTATAAAATATAACTTTAGAATATCATACTTTATAAGCTTCAGGAGAGGGTTTCAACAATTTGGACACTGAAACACATGAAAAAAATGCACACTAAGGAGATTTTAATCTACAGTATTTCCATATGGAAAATAAAAGAGAATCCATGTGGAAATGTAAAAAAAAGCAAAACTTTCAAACTTTTAGAAGTATAGAAATATATTTATGACCTTAGAGCAGTTAAAGATTTCATACATAAGACAGGAAAGCATAAAACACAAAGAAAAGAGCAGTAAACTTGAACAAAGGGAAAAATATGCCACAGAATGGCGGAAGATATTTGTAACATACATAATGGACAGCTTGGAAAGGATCCATACACAAAATATATAAAGAATGCCTGCAAATCAGTAAGAATAAAACAAACGACACAATTCAAAAGTGAGCAAAGGATTCATGCAGTTCACAGAAGAATAAATTAATAAATGTATTAAAAGATACTCAAGTTCACCATGTTATTTATCATCGAAATGCAACCACAATAAGAGATCTCTTCTATCAGATCATCAAAAGTTAAAGGGAGACAATGCCTAGTGCTGGCGAGGATGTAGATGAGAAGGCACACTCATATATACTGCTAGAAGGAATGTAAATTGGTACAATGACTTTACAGAACAATTCAACAATATTTAGACCACAGCAGTCTTTCCATCTTTTTTGATATGTATATACAACTGAAACAAAAATTTCACAAAATAATTCTTACTCCTCCTACATGAGATGCTTGATATCTTTTCCATTTTTCTACTTTATGCTATTGTATTCTACCCTACTCTACCCTATTTTATCCTGTTCAATTTCATTTTAAAAGAAAATGCTGATCTCAGCCCACTAATTTCCAGATCACTAACAAGTCCTGCAATTTTAGCAACACTGCCCTAGATAAACTCTAGAGCATACACACAAATATTCCCAATAGCAAAAAGCAAGAAAGAACGAATTGATCAACGAAACCAATAAACTGTGGCATATGCATACTATATAGCTATTAAAATAAATTATCTAGAATCAGAACAGGTGTATCTACAAAACAATGTTCACCAAAATCACTAAGTCACAAAATGATACATATGGTATACTATTTGATAACATTTTAAAACATACAGAAGATAGTACTATTTTAATGTGTTATAGATACCAACATATGTATGGCTAGACTTTGATGGGAATTTTTTCATGGGGAAGTTTTGGTGGAGGAAATACCAAAGATAAAAGGTCCCATGTAACTCTGTCAATGAATTGGTATGCTACGGCTTTTCCGTCTGACAAGATGGTTTTCAAGATTTTAAGCTTAAATTAATCATCTCAGGATGGAGAGATTAAGGTTACCCAATGTTAAAGAAAATAAACTCTTAAAATGAGAATTCTATCATTCTAATTTTGCCTTTACCAAGGACATGGAAATTCAATAAACGTTTGGTAATGAAAACTCATAATTTCTTTAGCCATCTATAAAATAAAATTGAATCAATACCCTACGAAGGCCAGGCATGGCGGCTCACACCTGTAATCCCAGCACTTTGAGGATCGCTTGAGGCCCCCAAAAGTTTGAGACTAGCCTGGGCAACATAGGAAGACGCCGTCTCTACAGAAAACTTAAAAATTAGCTACACGTGGTAGTACACACCTGTAGTCCCGCTACTCGGGAGGCTAAGATAGATGGATCGCTTGAACCCAGGATGTCGAGGCTGCGGTGAACCATGATCGCACCACTGCACTCAGCCCGGGTGACAAAGATCTTATCTCAAAAAATAAGAAAAATAATAATTTTTTTTTAATGAGCTATGATCACACCACTACACATTAGCCTAAGCAACAGAGCAAGACTCTGTCTCTAAAATAATGAATATAGCCTCGGCGCGGTGTCTTACGCCTGTAATCCCAACACTTTGGGAGGCAGAGACGGGAGGATTAATTGAGGTCAGAAGTTTGGAGACCAGCCTGGCCAACATGGTGAAACCCCATCTCTACTAAAAATACAAAAATTAGCCAGGCGTAAGGGTGTGTGCCTGTAGTCCCAGCTACTTGGGAGGCTGAGGGAAGAGAATCACTTGAACCTGGGAGGCAGAGGTTACAGTGATCCAAGATCACACCACTGCACTCCAGCCTGGGTGACAGAGTGAGACTCCATCTCAAAAAATAATAATAATAAATAGATTTTTTTAAATAGGAGGATTAAACGACATATCCAATGAGTAGTATTTGTACTATTGTACCTGTAAGAAAAATCCAAAATAGTTAAAAAATGTTTAATATCAGTGTATTAAAATGGCAAAAATGTGCTTTCTACTTATGGTCTAAATCTGCTTACAGATGTCCCCCTTTTCTGCATAGGAGGGCAATGTTTTTTGTAGAGCCAGGGCAGAAGCTGGCAACAGTATTGGGAAGATTTTCTTCATAGTGACAGTGTTACAGCATAAGATCATCTCATATCATCTTGCTACTGGATGACAGTAAAGATTATCTTACTATCTTACTATGTGTTACTTTATTAGTTTTTCCCTTATATGTTTGTTTTGGGATATATACTTGGCTCATATATATTTATATATATATATATATGATATATAGTTATTTATATTAAAAGGTGCTTTGTTCTTTGCAAAACAGTCTCTTATGTATTTCCTCATTTTATTAAAATGAAACCTAAAATTGTTTTTACAGAATCTTATTGTGCTAATGTTTGCCTCACAATATAAATAGAAAATGTAATGATAAGTACCCTCTCCAAGCAGAAGTTCCTGCCACTGATCTCTGTCTTTAAAGGTTCCAAATGGGACACTCGGTGGCCAGTAGTTCAAGTCTGTATAAAAGTAATGTTTCAAAGCCAAATATATATCAAGTAAGGTAACCTGTCACATGACATTTCCTATTTTAGCTGTTTTCCTAATTGTACAGTTCACGAATTTATTTTTAAAGTATCCCTGTTTGGGGCAGATAACTCCTTATTTCTATATATTCTATGTTGAGAGTTTTCTCTACACTCTTAAAAACTACACAGTTGAAGACTACTGAATAAGGGGACACTCTTTTGATAATGTGATAAACACATTCATTCTTAATCCTCACATAAAGTCAAATAATTCATTTCCCTGTGCAAAAGATATAACAGGCAGTCTGTACATATTATTTTTGGTAAAGTAATCAGTATTAATCAGTGTATCTGCTACACAATGTGTTATATTACTCGGTAATACCTCTGACCTAAAAAATGAGTTAAGCTGATTATGGGACATAGGTTCATTTGCCTAATTCATTCAACAAATATTAATTCAGTGCCTGCAGTAGGAACTGAATTGAAAGCAAATACACGAGAGCAAACAGAATAACGTAGAGCAAAACAATATCCAGCTCTCTTAGGGACTTCTGTCCACATTACCCCAACCCAATGGTAGGTTTTAAGTACTGATATTTTGCAGTTAATCAGGGGCTTCTAAATGCCAATAATTCTTCTTTAGAAGTGATTACAGAAGAAGGGGTGAAAAAAATAGCAATTCCTGCAGAGAAGTCCCAGTATTACATATTTTAAAATTCAACTTAACGAGATCAACTCTAAAGCTATGCTTGAGAAACACATTAATATTTTTAGAATTCTCTCAATATAGAACTCTATGCTTAAAATTATCCCATCTGGGTGGGTAACACATTTGCTGATGCTTTTATAATCAAAAGAAACAGAAAATTAAATAATATCGATGTCTTTTAGGGCACCAGCATGCAGTTTACAGCATCAGTGTGCTAATGAGCTGCAGACCACGTAAATTTCAAAAGGATAATGATGGTTCCCAAATATATCCTTAGGTGAGTCATTAGATAGTATCTTTAATAGCTTTTTAAGGGTCATCTTCAAGTTATAAATAATATAAATACATATACAATAAAACATGATCCCAATTTTCACTTGCAAAAAGGGATAGTGTTAGCTGTAATGTTAGCTCCACTTAGATGTCTAAAATCAATGACAAGTAACAGTAAAATACCTACGTGGCTAATTAAAATGGAACAATTATAAACAGGACGGACAAAACTAAAACACTAAAAGCATAACTAAAACTAGCACACAACCTCAAAGGAAATGGTATTGCCATATGTTCATGAAAAACAGAAAACTGTTGTGTAGAACACAGAAACACTGTTACTATTTTAATTATTTGTTTTTTTTAAAAGTTTTCCAAATTTCAACAAGAGTGATGAATTAGATCTTCAGTACAAAGCAAAGTGGTATTTAATTGAAAAGATTACTGAGCTTGACAACTTCGGTCTTTTCAGCCACACACAGCAAAAGTGTCACTTTCAAATATGAAAAATAACCAACATAAATGATAAAAATATTTTTAAGTTGTTATATGCACTAATGTGAGTTGAGACTTGAGATCTCATTTGTAAATCCATTTTAAATCTAGGTCCTTATAGATTTAATCCGATTTTTCAAAAAAAAATCTTAACACACCTGCTACAGAGATCCTAATTGTTAAAGATCTTTGACCCACAGCATATATATTCCTTCAACATGGCAGGCCCTCTTGGCCTTGGCTCATTTCCACTTGAGATCGGTTTTGTTCAGTATTATATACATGCATATACACAGCATAATACAGGACATATTATAATGTAGTCAAAATTTGTTTTATTCACATACCATCTCCTACTGGTGCTTGTTAGCTCAAAACATCTTCCATAGGGAGATATACATAAGAGCTATTAGCTCAGGCCAATTAGCAAGGCTGAAGACATAAAAGAAACCCGCTCTAATGTCAGATTAATGCTGAAAAATTATTATGGTTTAAGTTTCCTGGAAACCTTCACGTTGTTAGAATGTGATCACCATGTGAACTGGATACATGTTCCTTCCAGACAGTGAAAGCTGGAAGTATCATCTCAGCCTTCCATTGATGGATATTATGAATATCCCTTACCAGGAGGCAAGCTATCCACTCCTTTGAAGTAAAATCTCCATGTAGAACTCTCTTTTAGTCTTTAACAAGAGTCCTTAATGTCACTCTGTAACCCCAGTAATTCCTGGTCTCCAATCTGCCTTTTCCTGGACAATTTTAATCTGTAGCAATATTTATTTATTTATTTATTTATGAGATGGGTCTTACTCTACTGCCCAGACTGGAGTGCAATGGTGTGATCATGACTCACTGCAGCCTCAACCTTCCCGGCTCAAGTGATCCTCTGACTACATCCTCCCAAGTATCTGAAACTACAGGTGTGTGCCACCATGCCTGGCTCATTTTTTTTTTTGTTCGTTTTTCTGTAGAGACAGAGTTCTGCCGTGTTGTCCTGGCTGGTCTCTAACTCCTGGGCTCAAGAAGATTTGACTGCCTCGGTCTCTCAAAGTGCTGGGATTACAGGTGAGCCACCGTGCCTGGCCTGATTTGTAGTAATTTAAATCCAAGTAAACCTCAACAGTAGCAGTATCTTGGGGCATTTAAATTTTACTTTAACCACCGATAAAACCAAACTTGAATATGACAATTTCATAGGGCATAAGCAAATTCCACGGATTCCTTACATTTATGGTCCTAGATTAATAATATTTTGGTGTTTGAACAGAGTATTTGTAATCTATGTAAGTAAAGGACATGAGGGGAAACACACTTTACTTTCTAAAATTATTCTTCTCCATCACCCTCTTTCTCTAAGCCTTCTTTAATTATGGATTGAAATTTAGTTAGGTCTATCTGGTTCATTCAGATACCTCTAAGAGAGGTCATTTAATACCTTATAGCATAACATCACACCAGGTGATTTAAGCTCCTCTCCTACACAGTTTCAAATACAGAAAAGCAATGACCATGCTTAGAAAAGATCTTCACTAGTCATCCACAATCAGAGGGACATTTAGAAGCAATTGCAAAAACTGTGGAGACAACATACAGTTTTTCTCAGCACAATTTACATAGATGTCTGGCTAGCTCTTCCTTGTAAAAGTCCAGCGTCTTCATTTGATGTGCTAAGTTAAACTATAAACTCCTGAATAATTTGAACTCTTATTTGGGAAAAAAATGTTTTTTCACCTATATACTATAAAAAATGGTGACATTTATCACAAGGGTCATGCTGTGGGCTCCCATAAAAGACATTGTAGAGCATGATAAAGAACGTTTTCTCCCAGAAGAAGATTTATTTCTAAAACCCAGTTCTCCATGTTAAACATAACCTTTGGTTCATCCTCAGACTCACCGTACCCATGATGTTTAAAACTGCAACCCCCACCTGCACTCCCAATTCCCTTTCTCTGTTCTCCTTTTTCATTTTTTCATAGCATTTGTACTTTTCTAACCTAATATACAAATATGTTTTTTATCATTCTTTGCTAGAATGTAAGCTCCAGAGGGAAGGGATCTTTGTCTCTTTTGTTCATTGATGCATCCCAAGCATCAAGGACAGGACCTGATAGAAAATAAATTTTTGTTGAATAAATGAATGAATCTAGGTTGAGTTCAGTACAAAAATATCTCTGGAGTAAGTTAGTTTCCCATTTTATTTCTACAATTAACAAATACCTTCTGAGCTTCAATTATGGTGGAGATAGACTGATCATACCCTTACAAATATGTAATATCAGATGGTGATTAAGTGCTACAAAGCCAAACCAGCAGTACAAGAGTTTCGAGAGCCAGCCGGTTTAGGTGAGGTAGTCACCTCTCTGAAATGATGGCAATTGTTTCAAGACTTAAATGAAGTTCTGTGCCATGGAGATTTGCGAAGAGTGGTAAAGTGAGCATTGAGCATACTGGAAATACCAAAACGCAGACGCCCTTGGGTGAGGGTCCGCTTGGCGAGCCCAGCAAGAGCAATAAGGCCTGAGTGGTGGAGGTGGGGTATGCAAGAACGTATCATTCTTGTGTGTGTGTGTGTGTGTGTGTGTGTGTGTGTGTGTAACAAACTCTAGAGCTTTATTTCACATTATCGTTTTTTTTTTTTAAAGAAAAGTCTAGGACCCGATGTCTTTATTTATGGATTCTACTAAGCATTTAAAGAAGAATAAAAACCAATTATTCTCAAACTGTTACAAACATTTGAAGTGGAGAGAATATTTTCAAACTAATTTTACCAATTTGGCATTACCCTGATACCAAAGTTAACCAATGGCACTATAAAAAGTAAATTACAGGCTAATATCCCTGATGAACACAAATGTAAAAATACTCAACTACATAGTAGCAAACCAAATTTTGCAGTATGTTAATTGACTCATACATTATGATCAAGTAGTATTTATTCTGTGATGCTAGGAATTTTTTTTTCTTTTTATTATTATTATTATTATTATTATTATTATTATTATACTTTAGGCTCTATGGTACATGTGCGCAACATGCAGGTAAGTTACATATGTATACATGTGCCATGCTGGTGCGCTGCACCCACCAACTCGTCATCTAAGTTCATATGGAACCAAAAAAGAGCCCGCATCGCCAAGTCAATCCTAAGCCAAAAGAACAAAGCTGGAGGCATCACGCTACCTGACTTCAAACTATACTACAAGGCTACAGTAACCAAAACAGCATGGTACTGGTACCAAAACAGAGATATAGATCAATGGAACAGAACAGAGCCGTCAGAAATAATGCCACATATCTACAACTATCTGATCTTTGACAAACCTGAGAAAAACAAGAAATGGGGAAAGGATTCCCTATTTAATAAATGGTGCTGGGAAAACTGGCTAGCCATATGTAGAAAGCTGAAACTGGATCCCTTCCTTACACCTTATACAAAAATCAATTCAAGATGGATTAAAGACTTAAATGTTAGACCTAAAACCATAAAAACCCTAGAAGAAAACCTAGGCAATACCATTCAGGACATAGGCATGGGCAAGGACTTCATGTCTAAAACACCAAAAGCAATGGCAACAAAAGCCAAAATTGACAAATGGGATCTAATTAAACTAAAGAGCTTCTGCACAGCAAACGAAACTACCATCAGAGTGAACAGGCAACCTACAAAATGGGAGAAAATTTTCGCAACCTACTCATCTGACAAAGGGCTAATATCCAGAATATACAATGAACTCAAACAAATTTACAAGAAAAAAACAAACAACCCCATCAAAAAGTGGGCGAAGGACATGAACAGACACTTCTCAAAAGAAGACATTTATGCAGCCAAAAAACACATGAAAAAATGCTCACCATCACTGGCCATCAGAGAAATGCAAATCAAAACCACAATGAGATACCATCTCACACCAGTTAGAATGGCAATCATTAAAAAGTCAGGAAACAACAGGTGCTGGAGAGGATGTGGAGAAATAGGAACACTTTTACACTGTTGGTGGGACTGTAAACTAGTTCAACCCTTGTGGAAGTCAGTGTGGCGATTCCTCAGGGATCTAGAACTAGAAATTCCATTTGACCCAGCCATCCCATTACTGGGTATATACCCAAAGGACTATAAATCATGCTGCTATAAAGACACATGCACACGTATGTTTATTGCAGCATTATTCACAATAGCAAAGACTTGGAAGCAACCCAAATGTCCAACAATGATAGACTGGATTAAGAAAATGTGGCACATATACACCATGGAATACTATGCAGCCATAAAAAATGATGAGTTCATGTCCTTTGTAGGGACATGGATGAAATTGGAAATCATCATTCTCAGTAAATATCGCAAGAACAAAAAACCAAACACCGCATATTCTCACTCATAGGTGGGAATTGAACAATGAGAACACATGGACACAGGAAGGGGAACATCACACTTCGGGGACTGTTGTGGGTGGGGGGAGGGGGGAGGGATAGCATTGGGAGATATACCTAATGCAAGAACGTATCATTCTTGTTGCTTTTACCTGCTGCTTAATAACACGCATGTACTGTCTAGCAGGAAATAGATTACATTTCACCTAGAGTACTCATTCTCTGAGCCTAAGTGGCTCTTCTATTCCAGCCCCCAAATATCTGTATCAGCACATCATATAAGATTACAAAGCACACAGTAATGACATTGTTAGAAACTCTTCACAGGAGCCCCAGGAGTCACGAAACTGACTTAACTAAGACCCGCTGTCTAGTAAGGTGTAAAACCCAGCAGGAACGCAATACTAGGAAGGTGCAAAGCCAGGAGGCTCAATAAACGTTAAACAGTGACTGTCACTTTCGAGTCTGGGGGAAAGAGCAACGATCCAGAGCACTGTTTGTGAACTCAACCACTTTTATTCAGCTCTGACAAGGTAAGTCGCCAAGCGCAGTACAAAGTAGCTCCACGAAATGTGTTTTGTTATAGTCCTGGTCTCGAACTGTTGCAACATTTTATGTAATTTTTGCAAAGAACAAAAGCAAAAAGTTCATTCTAAATTCGCCTTCCAATTCAGTTCTTTCTCGCCAAGACGGAGCACTTGGAAAGTTTTCAATGTCTGAAAACCTCTATTTCCAGGGCTGAGCAGAGCAGTATGTCGCGGCTTAAGACACTCGGCGATTTCTTCCCATCCCTCCACAGTTCCAAAACGGCTTCGCCTAACAAAGTCAAACTTTCCGCGCTATTCCTGGACATCAGGACCAAATGTCGAAAGCATATACTGCCACTGAGTTAGCGAGCCGGTCCGGGGCCCGGGACCTGGGGTACTAGATTTATGAGAAGGGAGCCTAGGGGTCGAGGCCACAGAAATGAAAACATCAGCAACCTATGCAGTGCAGCGAGTGGGTTAGGAAGGAGAAACTTCAGGCAAGACGCTCCCTTGGGACCTGTGACGCCCTCCCAGCCACACCTGACGCGGGAGCTTAGGAAGAGAGCGGCCTCCGGGCAGATGATCACCCTGGAACCACGCCAAACGCGACCCCTACCAGAGGACTCGCGCATGCGCAGCGCAGCCTAGGCCGGCGGCCTGGGCAGGATGTAGTCGCAGAGCAGCGCGCCGGGCCCACGCCAGCGGAATTGCGCATGCGCAGGGCCGCCTCTGCCTGCGGCCTGGGCTGGGTGTAGCCCCAGAACCTAGCTCTTAACTCCCGCCAGCAGGTTTACGCATGCGCGACGACGCCTAGGCCTGTGGCACGGTCGCGGCTCTAGTCCCCTGGGCCCCTCAGCGGTCTCTGGCGGGGAGGCCGGGCCGCAGGGGCGGGGAGGGGTGGCCTGCCCCAGTGGTACCTGACAGCATCCCACGTCACGGCCGCGATCCCCCTCGGCCTCCCACACCACTCCTCCACCCTCTTACCTCCGCGCAGGCCGGAGCCTTGTCCGCTCCGCCTCCTGGGTAGCGGTTACTGCACGGTCAGGGGCCCGGCGCCGCGACGAGTTGGCGCCTCCCCCTGAAACGGCCCGGCCTCGGCGGGATGCGCTCGGGTGCTCGGCCGAGAGGGAAAGGAAGGGAGTGCAGACGAGGGGAGGGGGCTGGCGACGGCGTCTCGCCCCTCCTCTCCTCCCTAGGCTGCCCACCGCCGCCCCTCCCCTTTCTCGCAGACGCCCCCTCCCCTCGGAGTTGACCCCCGGGAGTCTCCCATTGGGGCCGCCTCCGCTTTTCCAGGGAGTTCCTCCGTGGGTCACCCCCACCTTCTCCAGGGTTACGTTCTCGCAAATTTTGGGAATTTGTGGATACCCGACCTAGAAGGATGAGGCGTGTATGATGCTGAGAGCAACCTTTTCCACAGCCCCTCTCCTCCAGCCTTCCCCAGCTTTTCTTCTGTTGCTGGCCCCTCTATCTGGGAGCTCCGATCACTTCACGTTTTCACCCCATTGCTGTGGGGCGGAAGTCTTGTAAACCCCTATAGTACAAATGCTGAAATAATGAGGATGTGTGCTGGGGGGTTCAGGGGGATGACCTCAGTTACCTTGGGGCCAAGGGCTTCGGAAACAGCCACCTTCTCCCCTTATTAGTGTATTTTGCAGTAATTTATTATATTACACTGCACTTCTGTTGGCCTTTGTAGATTTAAGTAAAATGCACCACAACTTTGCAATGTGCAATAATTTCTTCCACTGCTCTACACTTAAATTGACCTGAGTGGGTTTTGGTAAAATGCTCAACAGTGAAATGTTATTAGCTATTCCTATGAAGTAAGCTGCTTGCTTTTATACTGGCTGTTTCATGAGGACACTGGTTCCTCTACGGTGTAGAGCCAAAAGTAGTAAAGCTAAATAGAAAAACTGAGATTCCAAACCACAGTGACCGTGTCAATCTGTTTCGTCTGGCTTTTGTCATTTCTTCGGAAAAACATCATTCTAAAATGTATAACTGCCTTTCTGCTACAGAGGGCAGACATTTATCTCTATTCTCTGAGCATAGCCCACTGAGCCTCAGAAGGAGGCACGCAAGATGGTACACAGGTATTTCTCGTAGAGCTCTAAATGGAAGAAAAAGTAAGTATACATTAACAGGAAGTTGCAGAGAGGCATCGTGTGCCTGCCCCAAGTTTCTCCATTGGTTACATCTTATCAATGAAAGAAATTTATGAGTTAAACAGGTTTGCTGTCAGAAAAAGCCCACTTCAGTGATGATAGCAGACATTTTTTTTTTAAGCACCTATTGTGTGCCAAGAGCTTTATCTTATTTGGAGCTCACAATAATCCTGTAAGGCAAGGATTATCCTTACTTTACAGATAAGGCAACTCAGGCCCCAAGAGATTAAGTTTCTTTCATTAGCAACCATGGCAAGATCTGTTTGCCTTGCACACTTGGTCTTTTACGCGTTATGGACAGCTGAAGTTCATGCAGGCGTTACGCTGTGCTTCAGCTGAAGCCTGACAATTAGCTAACAATAAAAACATGTCTTAGTGTTTTGAAAACTGATATTATCTCAGAAGTTAAAACTTTAATATATACCTATAAAAGAATGTGTTTCACTAAAGATTTTAATTTTATATGGGTTCAACAGTTTTTCCCAGGGCGGTCAAAATTAAAAGTAAAAGGTAAAAATGTCTCGATCACATATAAGTTTCCTTCAACATTTTTGGATAATTTGGTCTGCTAAACTTCATTGTATTGCTGAATTCAGTAGACTAAAAATTTAGACTCTGAGAGAGTATAGGTTAGTATTTCAGGAGTTAAAGTTCCCATCACCACATCTCCCAAGTTTACCTACATCTGGACCTGTGCACTCTGTATTCCTTCCCATTACTGGGAATGAGCTGTGCATGCTCTTATTTAAGTTCAACTCTTCCACCTTTGTATTAGATCCTGTCTTCCTTACAGTCTCAAGGTTTTCACTCAGGTAGTTGTCACCTCTCAATCCTACATTATTAATTTTTGTATCATTAATTTTTTGATCATTCCCATAAGCATATTAACATTGTGCAACATTTGCCTATCTTTTAAAAAGTTCCTTGATTATATGTCCCCTGTCAGCTACCAATGTATTCTCTGGTCTCTTCCAAAATGTCTTAAAAGAGTCACTTATACTCACTGTATCCTCATCCCCTCCTGCTATTCATCCTCTTTTTTTTTTTTTTTTTGAGATAGAATCTTGCTCTGTTGCCCAGGTTGGAGTGCAGTGGCGCAATCCCAGCTCACTGCAACCTCTGCCTCCCGGGTTCAAGTGATTCTCGTGCCTAAGCCTCCCAAGTAGTTGGAATGACAGGTGTGTGCCACCATGCCCAGCTAATTTTTGAATTTTTAGTAGAGATGGGGTTTCACCATGTTGGCCAGGATGGTCTAGAGCTCCTGACCTCAGGTGATCTGTCCACCTCAGCCTCCCAAAGTGCCGAGATTATAGATGTGAGCTACCATGCCTGGCCCTCCTATTCATTCTTGAATCTATTTCAGCCAGGCTTTTGCCCCTACCCCTCCACTGAAACTCCTCTTGGCAAAGTCACCAATGACCTCAGAATTGCTAAATCAGTGGTTACTTTTCCATTATCTCACCTGAACTATCAGCAGCATTAGAAACATTTGCTTACAGCTGCCATCTTGAAGCATTCATCTTCTTCCGCTGGCCTTCAGGTGGCCCCTGTCTCTTGGTTCGTCCACCTCACTGGCAGCTCCGTTGGCTCATCCACCACTTCTCCAGCCATTGGCATGCCCAGAGTTTGGTTCTTGGACTTCTCTATCTTCTCATTCCCTTAGCAATTGTATTTCAAGACATGGCTTTAGTCCTGCCACTTCTTATGTCCTAACAAGTTCATGACACTACTCTTGTGAAACTAGGAGCCCTTGTCCTTTTCCAGCCCACAATGGGGATCCACCTGCAATAAAAGTCTTCCCTTTCTTCCCTTTTTAAACCCCCTAATTACTTCTGCTTTTGGGGTATCTTTAAGCCTCCCTTAGTTATCCAAAAGCAGAGGAATTCATCTTGCTTTTTTCTTTTCAGGTATCCAGGCACCAAGGCCCTAATCACAAGAAAAGTTGGATGGGGCCATCTTTTGACTTTTTCTTGGAATTTCAGAAAGTCTAATTATGCTTCAGGGAAGAGGAAAATGTTCTTTTTTTCCTCTTTGAGTCTCCAGAACAAAAATTTAACACCAGTAAATTTCTACATCAGTCTGCTTGTTACAGATTGAATGCATGAATGAATGACTGCAAGCAGCCTGCACTTTGGTGCCCTATGTGCCATTGATTAGGTGAATGACCTTGGGTAGCACCTTAGTTTTCTAGAACTTAAATTCCTTGAGACTCCATTAAATTGGTGCACTGCCCAGCTCTGTGTTTTGTAGAGGTATCAGTCACACTGCACCTTTACTGATGCATGCTATTACCATGCTGTATAGCATTGTGCATCTCAGCATGGTGTTATAATTGGTGTTAGAATATAAAAGTGATAAAGATGATAATAGGAACATATACACTTATTGTGGCAATAGTGAAAGAATGACAAAATACCAAGAGGTGATCAAAGAAGGCTTTCCAAAATTACTTTAGCATTAAGTTTTCAGTGTGGGCTGGGTGCCGTGGCTCATGCCTGTAATTCCAGCACTTTGGGAGGCGGAGACGGGTGGATCACTTGAGGTCAGGAGTTCTTGATCAGCGTGGCCAACATGGTGAAACCCCGTCTCTGCTAATAAAAATTAGCCAGGCATGGTGGTGGGTGCCTGTAATCCCAGCCACTTGGGAGGCTGAGTCAGTGTGTATATGAGTTAGCTAAGAGAACAAAGGTTAGGGATGGAAGTGTTAGGGAAGGGAAGTAGTCTAAGTAGAATAAGAAATGTGATGTGTTTGAGAATTATAAATTGCTCAGTAAGGCTGAAACAAAGGCTATATGGAGGGAATAGGGCAATTGTAGAAAATTAAAGTAACCATTCATTCATGAATGGACACTAAGGATGATTCTTTATCTCAACAATTGTGAATAGTGCTGCAGTGAACATGGGAGCACAGATATCTCTTCAATATACTGATTTCATTTTCGTTGGACATATACTCAGTAATGAGATTGCTAAAAATAGTCGTATTTTTAATTTTTTGAGGACCTCTGTACTGGTTTTCTTAATGCCTGTACTAATTTACATTCCCATCAACAAAGGTTCCTTTTTCTCCACATCATTGCCAACACTTGTTATTTTTCATCTTTTTTATAATAGCCATCTTTACAGGTGTGGGGTGATATCTCATCGTGGTTTTAACTTGCATTTCCCTGATGATTAATGATGTTGAACTTTTTTTCATCTACTTGGCCATTTGCATCTCTTCTTTGATAAATGTTTATTCAGGTCCTCTGCCCATTTTTAAATTGGGTTGTTTTATTGCTATTGAATTGTTTGAATTCCTTATATATTTTGGATATTAATGCCCTAACAGATGTACGGTTTGCATACATTTTCTCCAACTTGCTAGCTTTTCTCTTCACTCTGTTGATTGTTTTCTTTGCTGTACAGAAGATTTATAGTTTGATGTAATTCTGTTTGTCTATTTTTGCTTTAGTTGCCTGTGCTTTTGGGGTCATCTTCAAAAAAATCATTGCCCAGACCAATGTCATGGAGTTTTCCCCTACATTATAGTAGTTTTATAGTTTCAGGTCTTAAGTTTTAAGTCTTTAATCCATTTTTAGTTGATTTTTGTATTTGGTGTGAGAAAAAAGGTTTCATTTCATTCTTCTGCATATGGCTATCCAATTTTACCTACACCATTTTTTTGAAGAGACTGTTCTTTTCCCATTGTGTTCACAGCCTTGTCAAAAATCAATCAGCCTTAAAAAAAAATTAGACAATTCTGTCATTTGTGACAACATGGATGAACCTGGAGGTCATTAAGTAACATATCACATGCTCTCATTCATATGTGGAACCTTAAAAAGTTGAACTCATAGTTAAGAGCAGAATGGTGGTTACTAGGGGCTGGGGCTGGGGAGGATTAAGGAGATATTGGTCAAAGAATAAAAAAATTCAGTTAGGTAGGAAGAATAAGTTCAAGATACCTATAGTACAATAGGGTGATTGTAGTTAATAACAATGTTTTGTATATTTACAAATTGCCAAGAAAGCAGATGTTAAATGTGCTCAGCAGACACACACAATGATAAGTATATGAGGTAATGCATGTATTACTTAGCTTGATTCAGCCATTTCATAATGTATCCATATATCAAAAGATCATGTTATACACCGTAAATATAAAGAATTTTGTTAATTAAAAAATAAATTTGTAAAAATTAATTGTTTAAAATAGCAATAATTTTTTTTTTTTTTTTTTTTGAGATAGAGTCTCCCTCTGTCACCCAGGCTGGAGTGCGGTTTCACGATCTCGGCTCACTGCAACCTCTGCCTTTCAGGTTCAAGTGCTTCTCCTGCCTCAGCCTCCCAAGTTGCTGGGACTACTGGCACGTGCCACCATACCCAGCTAATGTTTGTATTTTTAGTGGAGACCGAGTTTCACCATGTTGGGGCCTGGGGAGTCACGCCCTCCAAACCATAGTCTCATCAGATGGGTTTTACTTAGTGCTATGTAACGTGGCCTACTTTCCAACCTGACTCTGGCATAACATCACATGATAGATAAGGAAGCAAATTAAAATATTTTAAGCCCAAATACATTTTCTTTGCCATATCTTGAAATAGTCTTGCAAAGCTGACTTGTGGGGAAAATCTATATTCTAAAGAGAATCCCCTCCTCCTCCCTCCTTTTTCCTGTTCCAGGAGAGAATCACCTCTGATAAGAAACTTTTATAATCTATTCTCTCTGATGCCTGCTACCTGGAGACTTCCTCTGCATAATGAGAACCTTGGTCTCCACAACCCCTTATCTTAACCCAGACATCCCCTTCTATTGGTTCTATCTGCATAATGGAAACCCTGGTCTCCATAACCCCTTATCTTAACCCAGACATTCCTATCTATTGATTCTAGGTCTTTAGACAATAATTTAACTCTTTCAACCAATTGCCAATCAGAAAAACTTTGAATCTACCTATAACCTGGAAGCCGCTCCTTCCAGTTGTCCCATCTTTCTGGACTAAACCAATATACCCCTTATATGTATTGATTGATGTTTTATGTCTCCCTAAAATGTATAAAACCAAGCTTTATCCTGACCACCTTGGGCAAATATTCTCACAGTCTTCTGAGGGCTGTGTCATGGGCCATCTGTCACTCATATTTGGATCAGAATAAACCCCTTCAAATATTTTACAGAGTTTGACTCTTTTTGTCAACATTACAGTTACTGGCAACTTAAGTCATTTTTGCCCCATCCTACAGGTGAGATAGTGGAGACTTAGGTAACTTGCCTAAGGTCACATAAGTAGTAAGAGGTGGAACTAGGACTCAAATCCATCTTTGATTCCCATCTGGAGCTCTTTCCACTGGACCATGCGGCCTCTTTCCAAATGAGATGTAAGGGTAAATGGGCCAAATAATAGAAGGCCTTGGCAATGTAACAGCAAGATGTATCATAGGATCTAACAAAAGATTTTAAGCAGGAGGACAACATGATGGCTCACCATCATGCCAGTGGGGAGAAGGGTGAGCCTGGAGCCAGGGAAACCACTTGAAGACACTATTGCATCAACCCTGGCAGGACACCAGCTGTCCTTGAACTCAGTGTTAACAGTGGCGTGGGCTTAAAGAGAGAGGAAAACATGGATTTGAGAAAATTTTAGGAGTTGAAATTAGCAAGACTGGATATAAAGAGTGGAAAACGGCCAGGTGTGGTGGCTCACACTTGTAATCCCAGCACTTTGTGGGGCTGAGACAGGAGGATGGCTTGAGGCCAGGAGTTCAAGACCAGGCTGGGCAACACAGTGAGGTCCTGTCTCTACACACACACACACACACACACACACAAAAGAACTTAGTGGGATGTGGTGGCTCATGTCTGTAGTCTCAGCTACTAGAGAGGCTGAGGTGGGAGGATCACTTGAGCCCCAGGAGTTCAAGGCCACAGAGCCTTGATTGTGCCACTGTATTCCAGCCAGGGTGACAGAGTTTTCGAGACCCCACAACTCAAAAAAAAAAAAAAAAAAAAAAGAGTAGATGTGCAACACTTGCAGGGAATTAAAAAAATAATAAAATAATGTGAACTTAGTAAGTCACTTAATATTCTGGGGGCCTCAAAAATGTTTACCTTTAAAAATGGAGGATTAGACTTAGTGTTTCCTTAATATTTTAAGATTTTTGCAAAGCCAACTGATAACAAAATGTGATAAAGATGGCATTTTGCATATTAAGTAGGAAAAATATACTAAATAAAATGTAACAAATAGAAACTAGCAATAATTTAAAAAATATATTGTATGATTACCAAGATTGGGTTCCTTTCAGTGATGTAAATATGATTCAGTGTTAAGAAATTGATTAATATATTCCTCCATAATAATAGGTCAAAGGAATAGAAATGTTTTAATTGACGATGAGGAAAATGTTTGATAAAATTTAATAGTCTGTAGTCATTTTTGATCAAAGAAATCTTTAGTAAGTGGCTACATACGCTGAAGGCTAGGTTCATGCTTAATAGTTGTAAATCAAAAATAAAATTCTAAGCCCCTCATCCATCTGAACGGAACCCTCCTCTTGGCCACGTGCGCTCCAAGTTAACCTGAAAACCTAGTTTGGGCCATGATGGGAAGGAGGGGTCAGACATGCCTCATTATACCCTCCTCCCTTTTGGAATTCAGGAAAAGCCAGCCAGCATTAACATTAATGCAGACCTTAAATCTGATAAGAAACATTTATAATTGTTAAATCAAGTTTAGCTTAAAGCTGCCTCCTTGCATATTTTAAGTTTGGCCTAAAGGTTTTTCTGTACATTATGAATTATAAAAAGTAGAAGTGTACGTGGAATACTATGCAGCCATAAAAAATGATGAGTTCATGTCCTTTACAGGGACATGGATGAAACTGGAAACCATCATTCTCAGCAAAGTAACACAAGAAAAGAAAACCAAACACCTCATGTTCTCACTCATAAGTGGAAGCTGAACAATGAGAACACATGGACACAGGGAGGGGAACATCACACACTGGGGCCTGTTTGGGGGTGGGGGGCTGGGGGAGGGATAGCATTAGGAGAACTACCTAATGTAAATGACGAGTTGATGGGTGCAGCAAACCAACATGGCACATGTATACCTATGTAACAAACGTGCACGTTGTGCACATGTACCCCAAAACTTAAAGTATAATAATAAAAAATAAATTAAAAAAAGAAAAAAAAAACAAGTAGAGGTGTAAACAAACTGTAGCCTACAATTGTGCCAATCACTGAGTTTTCCAAAATCTGATTTCCTTGAATGTACCCTTCATATTTCCCTCAAATTGGTGTGATTGGATCTAGAGTCTTGGTTAGATTCAGGTTCTATATTTTTGGCAAGATGACTTCCTAGATGGTATTGTGTCCTTCCACCAGGAGGCATATAATGTTGGGTCGTTTCTTTCTGTGATATTGGTAGTTGTTAGTGCTCAATACCTAGATCCATTAACTCAACAGATACTGGAAATGGTGATATCCTAACCCTATCATTTCATCTTCATTTATTAGCTGACATGCTTTTATAAAGGGAAACTTTCTTCCTCAATGATTTGATTTCCCAATGATATAGGAAAAGCATGATAAGCATTTGATTCTGTCTCTTAATTTGCCAGTTTTTATAATAATTTTATAATAATGGGTTGGTCATTAGCAGTCTGCAATGGCCACCAATTGAGTTTCTTTGTTGGTATTGTTGTGAACTCATGAATTTAAGCTTATTTTATTGCCCACAGGACTCTGGTTTTTGTGATGATCACAGAGGAGCAAGCCTGGCTTGTCTGAGACAGTCATATCAATTCATTCTCACTTGATAGTGTCTGGGGGGGCCATGTGACTGGTCCTAGCCATAGACATTTTGATGGGGATGGGAACAGAGAAATTCTAGGCAAAGAAGGGCAGGTCCCTGGTGAAGCCCCATCTCAAGCTGAAAAGCCTGAGACTGCGGCCCAAAGTTAGAACTTACGCCCCTGTTTCCCTACTCGAATGTTGCCTTTTCCAAAGCAACCATGGCCCCACCCTGTCCCCCATCCTGTGCCTATAAAAACATCAGGCTCAGCTGGCAGAGAGAGGAGAAGCAGCTGAACATCAGGGACTACGGCTGGACATCAGAGAGAAGCAGCCTGACTTCAGAAGGACAACTTGGTGGTGTAACTTTGGAGAAGAATCTGGCTGGAGACTGCCAGACTTCAGGGGAAGATTACCTTCCCATCTTGTCCCCTTTTCAGCTCCCTCTCTTGGTGACGATCACTTTCATTGGCAATAAAATCCATGCATTTACCATCCTTCAATTCATTCATGAGACCTCATTTCTCCTGGATGCTGGACAAGAGCTCGGGAGCCATGAGTGAGGATACAAAAAAGCTGTCACACTTGCCCTTTGCCCTCTCTGGCAGAAGGCAGCCACCTCATATGAAAAGGCAGAGGAACTGCTGAGCTGTTAACACTCAAGTTGTCTGTGTACAGCAGGCAAAGCTAAAAGGGCACTGTAGCACTCCCTCTGGGGTTTCAGGGGTTGCAGGCACACCCCCCTGCAGATGCTGCCGCAGGGCCTGCACAGAGTTCACTCCTGCCAGTACCCAAAAGCACTCGCCCTGGCTCCTGCACCTGCTCACCTATGTGCTCCCTCCCGTGAGGAGTGGAGCGCAACAGATCCAAGTGAGTGGAGTTCACTCCTGCTGGCACTGAAGCAGCTGGCTAGTTCTAGCACCCGTGCACTCCGGTTCCTGCCTCATTTGCTCGCGTGCTCCCTCCCTCAAGGAATTGAGAGCTGTGGGCTCAGTAAACAAGACAGCCCCTTTGTGAGTCCCACGAAGGGGTCAGGGAAATATCATGCTTCAGTTTCATACAAGGAAGTCCACTAGGAGGCCTCTGAAAACACACGCCCACCCACCCACCCAGCTGCCCCCTCCTTCCCTTCCTGCTTTTTTTAGGTTGTCACATGAGGACTTGTTTGGAGAGGTGCTGCTGCAGCTTGGAACATCTCAATGGATATACGTGACACAAATGCACAATTGTGAACACTAATACTGCAGATCCAGACTTTTTGACAGGGAAAGCTGTATATACATACAAGTCATAAAAACTATATATGTAAAATTGAACACAAGTGTGTCTGTTTACACTGAGACCTGCTTGGAAATACTTAAATATTGAGTGGTCATTTCTGAGAGCTGAAATATTGACTAATTTATTTCTCTCTTGTATTTTTATATTGTTTAAGGTTTAAATTTTTATGTGAATAATAATCTTTTTTAAAAAGTATGATTCCTATTTATCTCATGTTACTTATAATGGGTTTTTTTCTAAATATATAAGATCTCATAACTGGCATTACATGATTTTCTCCATGGCATGATCATCAACAGGCAATGTTTCAATTCTGGAATAACATTTACTGATAAACATTTTTGGAAACATTTAAGCATTTCCTGATCTGAAAATTTTTGTGATTTTTTTCTTTGTGTAGTTTATTGTTATACTTAATAATGCTTTCCAGCCCAGTGGAACACAGTCATCCTGTCAGAGAAAACACTTTCAGAAAAACATGAGTTTTATAGACAGACATTTTCTACTCACTAGAAAAATAAAATTAGTACATTTTTCACTTAGTGGTAAAAATGTTAAGCAGTCTCCCTTTAGCCTACCTTTAAGAAATTTCAATTTCTTGGGTCCATTTAATTCTCCTAAGACACTGCATATTCTTAAAACAGAAAGGATATTTTTAAAAAATTTCTAGGCTTCCAGAGTAAAATTGAAAAAGGGTCTTCTTTCTTTTGTTAATGATCCTTTAAATGGCTGGTCCTGCACAGGGAGTCAAGGCCAGGCTATCACAGTAGACAAAGGAAATAGGCTCAGTGCTGCATGCCCTGCATTATGAAAGTTGTTGTGACAAATTCAACGTAAGCTATAAACTTACTCTCTGGATCTCATAAAGTAAAGTCAGAAATGCCAGAAAGAAACGTATGGAGCCGAGGCTGGAGATGAATCTAGAAAGGCAGTTCCTCAAAGGCATTGATAAATATTAAACAAAGAGCAGATACGGTCTGGAGGATGACATGAGGGGGACAGGTTGGATGTAGGGAAACAAATAGACGTGGTTAAAGGAATCCAGAGGAATTTGAGCAGTGGTTTTGAGATGGAGTGGAGAGGAGAGGAAAAAGCAGGAATTAGGCAAATACTTACATTGTATAGTCTCTGGTCATTTCTCTCTTGTTTTCTCTTAGCATCATTGGAGTCTTCAGAAGGGTTAAACTGAAAACAAGATTTTTCTGTCCATCCTTCGGTCAGAGCTCTAAAGGAGGAACAGTTGGTTCCTGGCAGCCAGCATGGAACTCGTAAAACTAAGCCAAGACATCTGCAGATTTGTGTTTTGGTTGGACAGATCCACCTCTTCACTTGATGACTGACAGTAGGAATCACTTCCCCATACATACAGATAAAGATGTGATCCTGACCCCAGTACAAAAACAGTAGGCCATCAATCCCAGGGCCATATTGGAGCCTTGATATCCTCTCTCTGTTCTCCTTTTAGGGTATTCAGTGGGATGGTGTTCCTCACACCCTCAGCTTGGAGTGTTCTTATAACTTCTGGAATGGGCCTGATCATTTGCAGCCTTCCTACAAAACTGGCTCTTCACTCAAATTTCACTTTAGGGAACAGACTGTTCTGAAATCTAGTTAGAGGTCAGATGAGGCCTTCCTAAGTTTTCTCTGGAACAGCAGGAACTCAAACCTGATCTTGCCATTCCAGTCTGAGCCAACATGGGTCTGGAGATACTGCAGCAAATCTGCAACCTGGAAGGAAGGTTGGGGCTGTCTCCCCACCAAGCTGTTCAAAATCCGGAATCTCACATCAGCTTCAGCTCAAGAATGCCATCCCAGCTGTGAAATCACAATGCATGGGTCAGTGAGAAAGTTTAAGAGCCTCACCTAGAAGAAACGGTATTGAGTCTGTATTATTTAGAACCAGAGTCCATTTAATCCTCTCTCCTGAGATTCCTATCTGGTGTGCTAGTTCCTATCTAGGGTTTGGGGCCTGAGACACAAGTCGCTAGAGAAACCTTGGAAACCAATGTATCGTCTCATTTTGCAAGACCTGGTATAATGTTTCTAAAGCTCAATAGTATAGTCTAAACTGATGGTCTCATATACATGACAGTGGAATAAGAAACAACATGAACATTTTAATTTTTTCTGAACTTTGAGATAATTACCCTTGTAATGGGTTTGAGGTAAACTCAGCTTCAGGGTTTCCAAAATTAAAATTAAGAGAGAGGTCTGTAGAAAATTTCTGGCCCTATCCCCTGGAGCTATGCAGCCTGGGGTATGGCCCGTGGGACTGAAACCCTGCCCCAACATCACCACCGAAACAGCTGTTGATTCTATTCCCAGGGGACTTCTCAAGTAATTTATAGAAGGAGAAATGAAGCTTAAGACAGGCAAATTTGGAGGCGATTATCAGTCAATGGTTTACAACAGGGCTGCCAAGTAGGCAGGACCTACACTATTGAGAAACCAGGAAGATGCGATGCAATGCTCCAGGTTCTGTGGCTATGCCCCATGCTCTCTTCTATTTACTTTTCACCTCAATTCACTTCTATTTCTCATCTCTTTCCACAAGATTGACAGGGCTTTCTTTTGGACTTCTCTTTGATTAGGATTTAGCTTTTCCTTGGCTCACTCGGGGTTTCAACGTCCTAGAATGCTTTCCCAGCACACCTATATATCTCAACATTTTCCATAGCAGTCTCTCTTTCCTGATCACCTATGACCCAGCACTGCCACTTACTTCATTCATGGGAATGTCCAGGCCCTCATTTAACCAGTCTTCCTAGTCCCCTGTTCCCTTTCCTTCCCCACTAGGACCACTTGAACCAGCTCATGGATCAGATACATCTTCCACATCTTCCAAAAAGCTCAGAGGATTTTCTACCCCAAAGAGACAATCCTCAGGAAACCTGCTGGTCCCCTCCCTTTTTCTTTCAGTGTTTGAGACATCAAGAGGATTATTCTGATGCTTTCTAGGCTCATCAGAGGATACAGGCCTATGGATCCCTATGAATGCATCCACTGTGAAATGCAGAATTGTGTTTTGAAGATAATGCTAGAAAGCTGACACCGCTAAGTCATACAGTTCTCTTCTGTTCACAGAATATGATCAAAACTATTTTTTAGATACAAAGTTGATGTTTTTAGCATTGTCCCTGAAACTCCTGTCTCAGTGTAACTCCTTTACCCTGAATTGATTTGGCTTTAGAATATCAATTAGTGGTAAGACATGTATATGGCAAATGATTTGAAATGCAGAACCATGGCAACAAGAGCTTCTGTTAGAGAGAAAAGGAACTAACATTTATTGAGTGCTGTGTACTAGGTACCATGTGCCATTAATCATAGTGATAATGACAATATTGGAGCATGCATATTGTGTTTAGGCATTGCTCTAAGCCCTTACATATGACCTATTTTAAGCCTCACAATAACTCCATGAGATGAGCACTGTGTCACTGTCCTCATTTTATAAAAGAGAAGCTTAAAGAGGCTGAGTAACTTGTTCAAGAAGAACTGAGTACCAAGCCCAGGTCTGTCTGAATCCAGCATATTTTACAGCATATTTTAAAAATGGATGAAACTTCCTATGGATTTAAAACTTTAAAGTTTTAGAAAATGAAGAGCTGAGTCACATGGCATAACTTGGACCTGATATAGTTAAATAATGAGGAGATAAATGAGTTTTGACTGAGATTATCCATATTATCTCAATTTACTACATTTAGGCTAAGAACGCAGATTTCAATGGAACTCAAGTAACCATTTCATGAGAATGTATAAATTGCATCCTTTCATCTCTATTTGTTGCTACAATATCAGAAGGCTTACATGGTTAATTCTATCTTAATATATAACTAGTCTTAATCATACACAGAAAATTTCTATTTAAATCTAGTAGGTAAAACATGTATACAACCTCTTATTTAAAAAATTAAGGCCAGGCTGAGTGTGGTGCTCATGCTTGTAATCCCAGCAATTTGGGAGGCCGAGGCAGATGGATTGCTTGAGGCCAGGAGTTCGTGACCAGCCTAGCCAACATAGAGAAAACCCATCTCTATTAAAATACAAAAATTAGCCGGGCATAGTGGTGTGCACCTGTAATCCCAGCTACCCGGTAGGCTGAGGCAGGAGAATCGCTTGAACCTGGGAGGTGGAGGTTGCAGTGAGCCGAGATTATGCCACTGCACTCCAGCCTGGGTGACAGAGCAAGACTCTGTCTCAAAAAAAAAAAAAAAAAAAAAAAAAAATTAAGGCTAAGCACAGTGGCTCATGCCTGTAATCCCAGCACTTTAGGAGGATCCACTGAGGCCAGGAGTTCGAGACCATCTGGGCAACATAGCGAGACCCCCATCTCTAGCACCTTGGAGTGTTCTTATAATTTCTGGAATGGGCCTGGTCATAACTGGGTGTGATGGTGCACATCTGTAGTCCTAGCTACTGGGGAGGTAGAGGTTGGGGAATCACTTGAGCCCAAGAGTTCAAGGCTACAGTGAGCTATGATCCTCTCACAGCACTCCAGCCTGGGTGACAAAGTAAACCCTATCTCAAATAAATAAATAAATATCTGCTTTTGACATTTTGGAAAAAGAATAAATGAAAACCTACCCATATTTGCTTTTGTGTTTCAGACCTTTTTTAGCCAGGCATTTAAGACTCTGGCTGAGTGTAACTTTGCCCTTGGCTTTTGGGGGCAAAACCACAGGTATAGGCCAGCCCTGGTATTTGTGGGAGGATTGCACCAT
The DNA here is from genome assembly GCF_028885625.2 of Pongo pygmaeus. Classification (NCBI taxonomy): domain Eukaryota; kingdom Metazoa; phylum Chordata; class Mammalia; order Primates; family Hominidae; genus Pongo; species Pongo pygmaeus. The sequence continues at coordinate 57,073,468 of NC_072387.2, forward strand.
TCAGCAGTGTCAGGTCATGAAGCACAGATTCTCTCCAACAGTGCTTCATAAATACAGCAAGTGAATTTGGGAATGCGGTCTGTTTAATTTAAAATTAGCTTCTTTCTCCAGAAGATTTTCTCTTCTCTATGAAAACTGTTTTATCTCTCAGGCCTTTTAATCTTTCATATTTTTTAAGAGTTTCTCTCAGTCTGTTCACTTAAACTCCTGAAATGAAATCACATTCTACACTGATGGAATTGGTCTAAAAAACACACATATGTTCTCTATATTGAGTAAATGCACATTACTATCTCCATTTTAAAACATCCTTTCATTTTAGAAAAGGAACTAAAATGGACTTATTATAGGCATAGATCATTACATACACAAAAGAAAGAATCCATCCTCAGCTAAGAAATCTGGGGAAAAAAACCATGTATTTCCTCTCACGATTAATTGCAAGCTACCCTGCCTTGCAAAGCCATCATATAAACTATTCAGAGGGAAGAGGTTAAATAGTTCTATAATATAAAGTGTTGCTGAGGGTGTGGGAAACAGGCATTGCTGGTGGGAGTGTACACTGAAACCCCTTCTTTGTAGTGCAATTTGGTAAAATCTGTCAATATTTAATATGAACATACTTTGACATCTTAATCTTATTTCTAGGAATCCATTCTGTCATGAACTTGGCATCCCTGAAAAAGCTGCCAAGCCAAACCCAGTTTTTTCCATAATTTTCCTCTGACTCAAAAATGGTATTATCAGTCCTTGTTAGGCCCATTTTTATTTCTCCACACCATCCATTCAACACTTTCACAGTGGTAGGAGAATATGAATTGCTCAGTTCTGGGGTGGTGATTTAATCTTAGTTTAAAGATAGAAAACATAACATAGTATAGTGGACTGGGGAAACTGTTGGGTTATTTGATCTTGTTATTGTTGTTATTGTTGCCTGCCCAGCACATTTGGTCCCAGTACCCCATTTGCCTTGGGGAACATTTTCCTAACTCCATATGGTCTGGATGGGGTTGTGCTATGATCTGAATCTGTCCTCCCAAATGCATGTGTTGGAAACTTAATCCCCAATGCAAGTGTTGGGAGATGGTGACTTTTGGGAGGTGTTTAGGTCATATAGGCTCTGCCCTCATGAATGGATTCATGCCATTATAAAAGGGCTCGATGGATGGAGTCCGAACGCTTTTGTCCTTCTATCTTCTGCCATAGGAGGACACAGCAAGAAGGCCTTCACCAGATTGCAGATGCTCGTGCCCTGATTTTGGACTTGCCAGCCTCTAGGGTTGTAAGAAGTGAATTTCTGTCTTTCTAAAATACCCAGTCTCAGGTATTTTGTTATAGCACCACAAATGGACTGACAGGATGTCAATTACTTTCTGGCCATGGGATGGTCATGTGATCCAGACTGGGTTGCTCATGGTTCATTATATGCTTGATATACTGATTGGTTTAAGAATGGCCACATGATTCCACAGGAACAGCTTTCTTTTGAACTGATACACAAATGTGGTGAGTGAATTGCTTTTCTGCTGGGATGGCTGGGCTGGGAGAATGTGAATCTGGGGCTACCAGTGGGTGCCTTCCCTGGTTGCATGGAGGAAGCCTGTCTTCAGTGGAAAGGAAAAGAGTGAGGCCAACAGAAAGAGGAAAACAGAAGCAGCCATGGAAAGAAAGAGAGAGAGAGAGAAGGAGAGAGAGAGAGATTGAAATGCAGGGAGAGAGAAGGAGAGAGAGAGAGATTGAAATGCAGGGAGAGAGAAGGGAAATGAGAGAGAAAACAATGTTATTTACTATGCGTAAATCTAAATTCATCCCCAGACTTCCCTGTTTTATAAGCCAACTTACTTTCCTTTTCTCTTTCTTAAGTTAGTTTGTCTTGAGTTTCTGAACTTGCAAGTGGTAGAATCCAGGTTGTCACCTGTCTCCTCCTCCTCTTTGAATTCCATCAAGAATCTATTCATATAATGCCTTAGTGAACAATGAACACTTTACTGAATATTTCACAGATAAGAAAAAAGAGGTTGGCAAGGTATTTGCCCAGAACACAGCCTGCAGATACCCACTGTCATTTCTCATCTCTCCTTGCCCCATCCTACTATAGGTGGTTTTCCTTCTGATCCTTCCACCTCACAGCCTCCAGCCTCTTTGGTTCCTTCTATATGTAAAACAATTTAGCTACCATCTTTTATTACTTGAGCAGTCCCTTGAGATTTTGACTTTGATTCCAAGTACTTTTTCTCTAAAACTAAAACCAATATATCCATTTTATTTTGCATATTAGCTGGTCTCAAGCCCATAACCCTTAAGACATGACTTTTGGGTAAAGTAGAAGGAAGCATGTGATTCACATCCCATGCATGCCCAAAGCAAGCCACTAGCAAACTCCTGCCCTGAGAACAACCAGACAATTATAAATCAAGAAAAAGAGACCAGAAACAAAGATGCTTAGATTATCCCTCAGACCAAGCCTTGATCAGTTTACCAGTTCAGCTTAATGGAGGGAAGAAATGGAGCAGAGCATCCAAGAAGGGTTTCATCAATGCATCTATGCATGAGACCTTTTATTGTGCAGTGGCTCTGTTCAAGAGTAATATCGATGGCAGCAGCAGTCATGATGCCAACTGCAGTGGGAAAGGTGCAGCAGGGGCTGCAGGATCCATGGAGTTGACAGGAGCAGGGAACAGGTGGGGGCTTCTGAGTTGGAGGAGTAGAGCCCTGCCCTCCTGGGCACAGCTGCAGCCACTCTGCCGAGGCTGAGGACCCAGTCATCCCTGTGCTCTTGGGGACCCAGGAAGCACCCCTGCCCCTGCAGGCTTGAAAGTGCCTGCACCCACTGTTTGGCCTCTCCCTGCTCCCAATGGCTGCTCCAATTTAGGAGGAAAGTTGAGGCCAAGCCCAAGCATTGTTGCAACCTGGCCAGGTGTGCACATGCTTGGAGCAGCACTGACATGCCAGCCCCTTGCCACCTCAGCTCCTTCCAGACTTTGGGCTCCAACATGAGCACCAGAGGGATGATGAGGGGGTGCTGAGGACAGCTCTGCAGGGGCCTGCAGGCACCCCTGAGCACAAACAGCTTGGGCGCCATGGGTGCCATAGAGGGCAGGTTGATGGTGGCAGGAGGCAGACAGGCTTCTGGGTAGAAAGGGACAGATCTCCAGTGAAGCCCCACCTTCAAGCCAGGGATGGTGTGAAGCTGGGGGGCCAGGCTGCCAGTTCTGCAAATGGGGTGAGAATTTATGGTGCTTTTTCCCGGCCCATCCATGGCCACTCACAGATGAATCAGCATGCACTCCCTCCTCTCTGAAGCCCATAAGAACTCTGGACTCAGCCAGACTCAGGCTGATGATGGGACAACCTGCCTTTCGCAGATAGGAGTTACCCATTCTGGGTCTCCTCACCACTGAGGGCTGGACACTCATTGGTCAACCTGCCTGCAGAAAGGAGCTACCCACTTAGGGTCTCCTGAGAACTGTTCTGCCGCTCAATGAAGCTCCTCTCTGCCTTGCTCACCATCCACTTGTGTGTGTACCTCATTCTTCCTGGACATGGGACAAGAACTCAGGACCTGCCAAATGGCAGGACTAAAAGAGCTGTAACACAAACAGGGCTGAAATGCGTCCCCCAGCTTCCCTCTCACCATGTTGTGGGTGACAAGGAGAGAAGCGCTATGGCCCTTTGGGCATCCCAGACCTAGGGGCTCCCTGAACCAAGGCTGTGATAACCTCTTTGGGGTTCTGCAGTTTCTGGCATCTCCAAACTTCCAGGTGCCACCATGTTCCCCTTGTCCAGATGCAGGTGCCCATAGTGGAAGCTGCATGCAGTACATCTAGTCCAGCTGCAGCCTTGCATGGAGCTGGTACCTATGCCCATGCCTGGAGCTGCCTGCCCCACCAGTGTGACTGGCTGTGTGCCATGTCTGGACCCTGTGCTCACTCACCCACACACCCTTCATTGGTCTATGCCTGGCTGGCACTTGGCAGGTGTGGGATCTGGGCCAGTAGTGTGAGCTGAGTGCAGCCTGCTGGGCCAAGTGGGCGGAATGAGCCCAATGAGCATGAGCAATACTCAGGCAGAAGGCACCCCGGCCACAGAGGTTTCTGGCTGGAGAAGTGATACCGCAAGGATTCTGTGACAACATGACCCAGTCAATATTCTGGAATCAAATTAGTATTCTCCCTTTTGGAGAAGGAGAAAAGAAAGGGAGAAGGATGGTGTGTCAGAAACTATTGATTATTCTCACAATATCAGTTCTTCATTTCTTTCCCCATAATAGAAGCCCCAAAATTTAGCTGGGTACTAGCCACTTGGAATAAAAACTACATTTCCAGCTGCGCTTGTAGCTAGGTATGGCATATAGCTAAGACAATGGGATATAAGCATAAGGTGATGTGTACAACATCCTGAAAATGTCCTTAGAGATAGGGGATATTCGTTCTTTTTCACTTTTTCCATCTGTTTGGCCAGAATGTGCATGTGATGGCTGGACCTAAAGTAGCTTCTTGGACCACAGGATGGAAACCATATGTTGAAGATGATAGAGCAACAATTGAGAAAGAGCCTGGGTCTCTGATGACTGTAGAGTTGCCATACCATACTTTTGTCTTCTATAAGTCACTGTTCGTGTGTTCTCTGCACACTGTAAGTGAACCTATCTTTTTTTTTTTTTTTTTTTTTTGAGACGGAATCTCACTCTGTCGCCCAGGCTGGAGTGCAGTGGCGCGATCTCGGCTCACTGCAAGCTCCGCCTCCCGGGTTCATGCCATTCTCCGGCCTCAGCCTCCTGAGTAGCTGGGACTACAGGCGCCTGCCACCATGCCCGGCTAATTTTTTGTATTTTTAGTAGAGACGGGGTTTCACCATGGTCTCGATCTGACCTCGTGATACGCCCACCTCGGCCTCCCAAAGTGCTGGGATTACAGGTGTGAGCCACCATGCCTGGCCGACTGAACCGATCTTAACTGATGCCAGTGGGGATACTATCTACTTTATGTGGCAATAATCAAGAAAGCTTTGGACTCTATGCTAAAAAATTTAGATATTTTTGATGTATATCATGGGAGCAAATAATAAATTTTTAGATATGAAGAGAAATGTCAGAGGAATAAAATTCATTCACATTTGCGATAATGTTGCATTTTCCCTTTACATCACTAAGAACTAAGAGCACAATTTTTTAAAGTTCATTTCACCACCAAGTATGACATTTGTAATAAGTTTTTAATAAATGTTCTTGATGGTTTAAGAAAGTTTCCTTCTGTTCCTCAATTAAATATTCTTTTTGTTTATTTTAAAATCATGAATAAATGTTGAATTTTATTAAATGCTTTTATTGGGCATATATTGTGATGATCATATATTAAAAAAATTTTTTAATATGGCAAATTATATTAATATATTTTCATGCCTTAAACTAGCCTTACATTCCTGTGATAAACTGGTTAGTCATAATAATTTTTTAAATTATTATTTTTAATTGACTCATTATAATTTTACATATTTATGGGATACAGGGTGATATTTTGATACATGCATACAATGTGTAATAATCAAATCAAGGTAATTACCATCCCCATCACCTCAAACATTTATTATTTCTTCATGTTGGGAACATTCAAAATCTTCTTTTCTAGCTGTTTGAAAATATACAATAAATTATTGTTGACTATAGTCATCCTATAGTGCTATAGAATGCTAGAACTTATTTCTCCTGTTTAACTGTACTTTTGATTCCTTAACCAACCTCTGGCATCCCTTCTTCCCACTATCCTTCCCAGGATCTAGTACCATCATTCTACTCTCTGCTTCTAAGTCATGATAACATTTTTGCATACATTGCTGAATTCAGTTTGCTAAAATTTTATTTATAGTATTTGCACCTATATTTATACATAGGCTTACATTCAATTTTTCCTTCTTATATTTTCTTGCCTGGTTCTAAGTGGGTAAATGAGTTTTCTTTTCCATTAGAAACATTTATTTCTTTTTTCTTTTTTGAGATGGAGGCTCACTCTATTGCCCAGGCTGGAGTGCAGTGGCATGATCTCAGCTGACTGCAAACTCTGCCTCCTAGGTTCAAGCAGTTCTCCTGCCTCAGCCTTCCAACTAGCTGGGACTACAGGTGTGCACCACCATACCCAGCTAATTTTTGTATTTTTAGTAGAGATGAGATTTCACCATGTTGGCGAGGCTGGTCTCAAACTCCTGACCTCAGGTGATCTGCCTGTTTTGGCCTACCAAAGTGTTAGGATTACAGACGTGAGCCACTGCACCTGGCCTCTATTAGAGACATTTCTTTTTATTATTATTATACTTTAAGTTTTAGGGTACATGTGCACAATGTGCCCGTTAGTTACATATGTATACATGTGCCATACATATGTAACTAACCTGCACATTGTGCACATGAAAAAGAGTTATGTGCCCCTTAAAGTTTTGGTAAAACTTGTTTGTAAACTCTTCTGGGCATAGTGCTTTCTTGGTATGTTTATTTTTTAAACCTTTGAATTAATTTTTTCAAAAGTTATGAGTGGGGTTGAAAGTAATCTAGTACCCATGATAAGTCAATACCAGTTTTTTTCAGCAATTGTCTGTTTGGATTTGTTAGTTGTCCTTTGGTTTCATCATTGTCTACCCTGTATCAGTTGAATATTTTAAAATATTACTCTTGGATATAGACCTACTCAAGTTTTTTATTTCTTCTTGAGTCAATTTACATAATTTACATTAAACCAAAAATGCCCTTTTTATCATGAAGTTGTTCATAGTATTTAGTTAAGTTTTAATGATCTTTATGTTAAACTCTTTTATTTTTCATATGGTTTATTTGTGCCTTCTTTTCTTGATCAATCTTGTCAGAGAATTACTTAGACTTTCTTATGTAATTCTAATTTTGGGGTGTTTACTCCATTCTTTTTTTCTAACTTTTAATTGAACATTTAACTCATCTACTTTCTATCTTAAAAATGTAGACATTTAAAACTATAATTTTTCCTCTTAGTATCACTATCTGTAATTCATAAGTTTTAGAATGCAATACTCACAGAATGTCATTCAGGTTTAAACACATCTCAAATTTAATTATGATTGTTTCTTTCAGACTACTTTGAAATTTCAGTTTCTAATTTTATTGCCTTGTGACCAGTTTATTATGTATGCTATTGATAATTTGTATTTTAAGACTTCTTTTGTGGCCTAGAAGAGTGCTCAGTTTTTATAAATTCTCTATAGGTGCTCAGAACTTTAATTGTTGGTAAGAGTTCCTCATGTATTCTTATGTTAAGCTTGTTAATGTCATTTTATTCAATTTTACTATATATTGACTTATTTTTTCTGTCTTCTGTCTTCTCTTTCACCCATCCTAATGAGATTTTCACAATTTCTCCTATTTTTTTTGCTTTATGTGCATATAAGACTATATTGTTCATTGCATATGGGTTCAAGATTATTTGTTTCTGATCAATTGTTTTTTTCTGTCACTAAGTCTTAATCCTCTTTATTATTAAAACCAAAGTTTTTCTTAAAGTATCTGTTATCTGATATTACTTTAACTACATCATCTTCATTTTGTATAGTATTTGCCTAATATATTTTTTCTTTTTTTTCTTTTTTCTTTCAATTTTTCTGGGTCATTATAATTTGAATGTTTTTTATAAAAAGCTAATTTTTTAATAATTTATAAAAAGTTCTCTTTTAAAAGCTAATTTAACCCATTTATATTTGTTGTAAGTTCTGACATCTTTGGTTTCATGTCTGCTATCTTTTTTTGTGTTTTGCATTTACTATGCTTTGTTTTTTCTTTTCCCTATTACCATCACTTTTCTCCAGTGTATTCAATTTATTGAGTTTTCTTGGGCCCTCAACACTTTATTTTAATTATTTTACTAGTTACCTTAAATTTTTAGAATGCATAACTGATATAACAAACTCTTAAGTTAATTGTAATATTCTGTTACACTGAACTATGTCTCTCAGTATCCAGGCCCTTGTGTAGTCTGCTCCTCTTGAATCTGGGCTTGTCTTTAACCAATAGTATGTGGCAGAAGTGACATCATATCTGAATATAACATTTTAAAAGGCCTAATGGCTTCTGCTTTTGCACTCTTAGGCGCCATGGGCTAACTTGCTGGAGGGCCACATGGAGAGACTGTATGGAAAAACCACATGGAGAGGGAGAAGCCTTGAGATCACATGGAAGAGAACTGAGGAATTAAGCTGACAATGAGAATTGAGGTCCCAGCATATGGTCCCAGTTGTGTGTTCCAGCCAGCATCCAGTTGTTTGAACCACCTCTATACTAGTAAACAAGTAATTAATTGATACAAGTAAATTAAAACAAGTAATAAAGTAATTAATACAAGTATTAAGTGAGTGAAAAAAAACCATTTACCCACAGAATTGTGAGCAAATAAAGTGGTGTTGTTTTAAGCCTCTGATACTTGGGATCTATTTGTACATGACAACAGATAACTGAAATGTTAATGAAATCTTGTCCCTCATACTAAATTACATACCATTCTTATGCTTTAATTCCAGTTTCTCCTATGCTTGCCAATATTCCATGCTGTAGTCTTTTTATGGTTCTATATTCCCTTTAAACCTCTCAAAATTAATCATTTAAATCAGTTTATAGTTAATAATTCATTGGCTATACCCACGTTACCTAGTTTTTTTTGCTTAATCTTGCTTCTTATATCCACATATTCATTTTGTGTCCTGTTCCTTGTTTACTTAATTATATTCCTTTATTGATTATTCAGCAACAACTGAGCGATAAAAAATGGTAAGCTGTTTTTATTAGCTGAAGAGTCTTCATTTTGTCCTTACATTTAAATCGTAGTTTAGCTTGATATAAAACTTTAGATTGGCATTTATTTTCTCTTAGCAATTTGAAGATAACAGACTATTACCATCTGGTTTTTGTTGTTGCTATTGAGTCATGTGCTGTTTGAGTCTAAATTTCGTTTCTTCTTAATTTATGTGTTTTCCTCAGGTTGCTTTAACGTTTTTCCTCATTACTCTTCTTATTACGCAGATTCACTATGAAATAGCTAAAATAAATTTCCTTTTTTTTTTTTTTTTTTGCTGATAACTCATACTTCCACAATCTGAAGATTCTTTCATCGGCTTAGGCCTTTTAACTCTAAGGCCACATTCTTTTCACTTGACTAGCTTTTTATTATACAGCAGTCACACTTCATGGAAGGCATGTAGTTGTGGAGATTTTGCATTATTCAAAATTCACGTAAGTCAAGACTAATCCTTACCACACACAGGGAAATCTTAGAAATAATAGAAAACAACAGCATGGATTACTTTACAATGTGAATTTAGGTACAATAAAATGTTTGATCATCAGATATGAAACTGGTGCAAATTTAGCAAAATATGAATGGTCTCTTTAAGATTTAATGAGGAAAGAAGCCTTGTTTAGGTTGGAAAAACACCTTCTAGGTTTTGAATCATTCACTTTTATATTTCTCTGAAATTAAAAAGTGGAGATTATTTCAGTAATCATTAATGTTTGTTTTTCATAAAATGCTAAATATTTTTCATAATGTTCTGTGCCTATTGAATTAGTAAACTAATATGTGAAAGAAAGTAAACAACTAGCCTAGGTTTTCTGTTCGAAATGTTTTTCTACCCTCTCTCAGGAACTGACAGACTAAGAAACAGCAAGGGTTGAGAGGATCTAAACAACCCAGTCAAACAACAGGTTCGAACTGACATGTATGGAATACCCCCACCAAATGAGAACAGAAGACACAGTTTTTTTTCAGGCTACATAGAACATTCCCAGTAGATTATATCATAGGCCATTAAAGAAAAATCCCTCAACAGAAGAATTGAAATCATACAGAGTATGTTCTCTGACCATAATGAAATTAAACTAGACATTAATAACAGAAAAATGATAGAAAAATCTCTAAACATATGGAAATTAAATAATATACTTTTAACTAACCAATGGTCAGTGGGGGATTCTCAAAGGAAGGAAAATACATAGAACTGAGTGAAATGAATTACAACATATCAATACATGTGGGATGCAACTAATGCAGTCCTGAGAAGGAAATTTATAGCAGTAAATGCTTAATTAGCAATGAGGAAAGGCCTCAAATCAATAATTTAAGTTCACACCTTGAGAAACTTTTACAAAAAGATCAAAATAAATCCAAAGTAAGCAGAAGAAGGGAAACAAAGTAAAAACAGAGAGATAGAAACAGGAATAGAAACAGCAATAGAAACAGGAAAACAACAGAGAGAAATCAATGAAACCAAAAGCTAGTTCTTTGAAAAAAACTAATAAAATTGATAAACCTCTAGCAAGACTGACCAAAATAAAAAAGAAGACATAAATCATCAAAATCAAAAATAAAATAAGAGATATCACTACAGATCATACAGCTATTAAAAAGTTAATAAAAGAATGCTACAAACAACTTTATGCTTATATATTTGATAACTTAAAGAAGTGGATCAATTTTTTAAAAACCAAAAATTACCCACTCTCAACTAAGATGAAATAGACAATCTGAGTAGCTATAACCATTAGAGAAATTAAATTCATAATTTAAAACCTCATGAAAAATAAATCTTCAGTCACAGATGTTTTCATGGGTGAATTTATCCAAACATCTAAAAAAATTAGCACTAGTTTTACATAAACTCTTCCAGAAAATAGAAACAGCAGAAATACTTCCCAACTCATTTTATGAGCCCAGTATTACCTTGACACTAAAATATGACATAGACAGTATTAAAAAATAAAGAAGAAAGGAAAAGAAATCTACAAACCAATCTCTCATGAATTTAAACATAAAAATCCTTAACAAAATATTAGCAAACTAAATCCAATAGTGTGTAAAAGAATTCTACGCCGTGACCAATTTGGACTTATTCTAGGAATGTAAGATTGGTTCGACATTCAAAATTAAACATTGGTACATCGGCCTAAAGAAAAGATAATATGATAGTGTCAATTCACACAAAAATCATTTGACAATACATCCACAAAAGCAATTGAATGGAGGAAGTTAAATCTTTTTAACAAATGGTGCTGGAGCAATTGAACACCCATAGGCAAAAAACAAAACAATACAAATCAAAAACAAAAGAACTCAACCCAAATATCATACATTATACAAAACAACCGAAAGATGAACTTAACTGTATAACACAAAACTACAAAATGTTAAAAACAAGGCCGGGCGCGGTGACTCACGCCTGTAAACCCAGCACTTTGGGAGGCCGAGGCAGGCGGATTACGAGGTCAGGAGATGGAGACCATTCTGGCCAACATGGTGAAACCCTGTCTCTATTAAAAATACAAAAAAATTAGGTGGGCGTGGTGGCGCACGCCTGTAGTCCCAGCTCCTCAGAAGGCTGAGGCAGGAGAATTGCTTGAATCCAGGAGCCAGAGGTTGCAGTGAGTCAAGATCATGTTACTGCACTCCAGCCTGGTGACAGAGCAAGACTCTGTCTCAAAAAAACAACAACAACAAAAACAAACAAACAAACAAACAAACCAAAAACAAAACAGGAAGAAGACCTTCAAGATCTAGGGCTAGGCAAAAAGTTTTTAGACTATACCAGTTGGGTTTCCTCAAAGTTAAAAACTTTGCTCTGCAAAAGTCTATGGGAAGAGGATGAAAAGATCAACTATAGACTAGGAGAAAATACTTACAAACAACATAGTCAACAAGGGACTGGTTTCCAGAAAATATAAAGAATTCTCAAAATGTAACATTCAAAAAACCCCAAACAATCCAATTAGAAAATGGACAAAGGCCATGAAAAGACATTTTACTGAAGAGGTCATACGGTTGTCAAGTAAGCATATGAAAAAATGTTCAACATCTCTTGCCATTAGGAAAATCCAGCTTAGGACCATGATGAGCTATCACTGCACACACATCAGAATGACTAAAATAAAAAAACAGTGACCACACCAGGTGCTGTCAGGGATGTGGAGAGACCGGATCACTCCTACATTGTTGGTGGGGATGCAAAATGATGCAGTCATTTTGAAAACAGTTTGGTAATTTCTTATAAGGCTAAATATGTAATTACGATATGACCAGCAATTGTACTCTTGATCAAATGAAATAAAAAGCTGTATAAGAATGTTCATAGCATCTTTCTGTAATAGTTGAAAACTGGAATCAGCCCAGATGTCTTTCAAGACATGAATGATTAAACAAACTGTAATACACGCATTCCTTGGACTATTACTCAGGAATTAAAAGGAACAAATTATTGATGTAGGCCATAATTTGGGTGATTCTTCAGGGAATTATGGTGAATGAAAAAAGGCCAATCTTGGAAGGTTACATCCTTTATGATCCTATTTATGTAACATTTTAAAAGTGACAGACTTTTAGAAATGGAGATTAGTGGTTGCCAGGGGTTAAGGATGGGGGAGGGGAGAGGTGGGTGTTGTTATAAACGGGCAGCAGGAGGACCCTCATGGTGATGAAATATTCTATATGTTAACTGTGGTGATGGATTCATGAACCTATATACATGATAAAATCGGATAGAACTAAATACACAAATATTTACATGTTAAACTGGGGAAATATGAATAAGATAGGTGGCTTGTATCACTGTCAATATCCTGATTGTTATATTATACTACAGTTTTGCAAAATGAGGGAAACCGGTAGAAAGTATTCTCTGTATTATTTCTTACAACTGCATGTGAATCTACAATTATCTCAATAAAAATTTTCTATAAAAATGCTCTATTAAATAATCTATACATCTTTAATTTTTATCTAAAATTCTATTTTATACCCTTTACCTGATTTCTTACATAGGGTTACAAGGTAAACTTATTTTGCAGGTTATTTCTTAAAGAGGAAAGAAAATAGTAAGATGGATAAATGTGCTGCTAACTAACAAGTAGTAAAACGACCCTTCTTGGTTCTGGTGTTTTTTCAGCCGAGTCAGTTATATTAAGAATCATCTTCTCTGCCGGGCTCACTCCTATAATCACAACACTTTGGGAGGCCAAGGCGAGAGATTGCTTGAGCTCAGGAGTTCAAGGTCAGCCTATGCAACACAGCAAGACCTGCAACAACAACAAAAACTAGCCAGGTGGGTGGGGCTCACTTGTAGTCCCAGCTACTCGGGAGGCTGAGATAGGAGGATCGCTTGAGCCCAGGAGGTAGAGGCTGCAGTGAGCCATGATTGTGCCACAACAGACAGAGTGAGACCCAAACTAAAAAAAAATGTTATCTTCTATAATTAAAAGAGTATGGTTGTAAAGAAGACACTTCCCTCGAATGTGGTCAGGCAGCATTCTCTTGGTAATGAAATGGATAGGATCTTTTTTTCTTAGAATTCATATTGTACATGGCAGCATGTGACTGAAGGGACATTTCTCTTGAAGTCTATCTGTACTATCTTTCTACAGCTGCAAAATTGTTCTCTCCACTGCACTTGTAATAATGATGATGACTATTATTAATACTAATAGCCCCAACAACATTATGCAGTATAATGGCTCCAGTGATTATACTGAGAAGTTTGATGGAATTATTTTCCTGAGCTCATTCTAAAATTTCTTGTTGCTCAATATTATCTTGTTATTTCTGTTCATTTGTCCCTTACAATCTCCTACCTATTATTTCCCTGTAATTAGAAGCTCATGAGGGTGAGGCTTTTTCATTTTGGTTTCCTCTTCACTGCCTGGAGCACTGTGGGCACTGTTTCACTTTTGATGTTGACATCTTCAAATGGAGACTGGTGGCTTCACAAGTTAGGACAGTCACTGCATCAACCAGGACTAATTTGATAATATTCCTCAAGCTCATTATAATATTGGCTCTTCCCCAAACACCTTGATTTTTTGAGAGATTAGTGCTAAGAAACCAGACTTAATCATTCCATTAAGACTTTGAAAATCCAACCCAAAATACTCAGTCATTTTTTGTGACTCTATTTGCAGTAATATTTAATTTTTAAAATATTTAAGGTCATGATAAATTTGTCATTTACCAAGTAAACATTGATAAATATTGATATTACTATTTTTAGGTTTATTGTTATGTAGCATCTGAATCAGTGAATTTACACACTCTTAATCAGGGGAATAAAGTACACAAAAAAATTCAGCAGCAATTGCACCATTTACTGCTCTGATGTTTTTGGAAAAGGAAGTAAGTGACTGAGATACACAAAACAACCCATGCAACTTGAAGCAAATGTATCTAAACTACAGTAGAGTGACAGGAAAAATAAACTAGATGTTGCTCCCTGAAAGGACCATTTTCTCTACTGGACCTGTCAAAACAGTGAACCCAATGACAGTGCTTAGAAAATGTTCACTGAAATGGACTCACAGACCAAAAGTATACACAAACCTGCTGTTGAAAGCTATTCTTTGAGGATGACGATGATAAATCAAAAAACAAGTCTACTGCAAATAGAATTTATGTGGACCAGTGTCTTCTTCACTGAATATCACCTTCATAGAAAATGTGATACACCCTGATTTGAGATGTTTAGTCCCTTATCTGCAAGAAGCACCACTCACCTCAGAGAAGGAAACCTCAAACCACTCGCATGAGAGTTAGCTCCCATAGAGGTAGTGAGAGCTGCCTCTGAACCACACAGGTACTTACTCATGCAAAGTGTGGCTTCATATTTGAACCAGGGAGATTCAGGTGTGGGTTTCTGTTCTGCCACGGAGTAAACCTCTCTGCCCAAAATTGCAGACTCAAACTTGGTACAATTTCCTCAAACCAACTTAATAATACGCCTAAGCTTGGACAAAGTCTATGGGAACACCAAAAAAATTTTTAATGATTTTTTACCTGAAGGAAGAAGGAACCTAATTATAGTAGTGTCATGCAGAGTAAAGGTGGACAAGGTTAATATAATACAGCAGATGTGGCTTGAAACTGGGCAGTGGAGGCTGCAGAACAAGGGCTCCTGACCATTGCTGCTGTCTAGATTAACTTAGATATTAGGCAATGCCATTTCCCATCTCTGTCTAGAGTGATAGGCCTCTTCAACCACAATGGTCTCTTTGCCTTGAATCCTATCAGATTTCTTTTTCAATGATATCTCTACTCAAGATTGCTGAAACCAAAAGCAACTGGCAGAAAACATTTTATTTCCAGCAATACTTGACTATGTCCTCTGTTGGTCAAAATGGTTCCAAATGCAATCAGTTCTTCATTAAAATCAGGCCAGGTGCGGTGGTTCACACCTGTAATCCCAGCACTTTGGGAGGCCGAGGCGGGTGGATCGAGGTCAGGAGTTCAAGACCAGCCTGGCTAACATGGCAAAACCCTGTCTCTACTAAAATACAAAAATTAGCTGGGTGTGGTGGTGCATGCCTGTAGTCCCAGCTGCTTGGGAGTCTGAGGCAAGAGAATCACTTGAATCCAGGAGGTGGAGATTGCAGTGAGCCTAGACTGCGCCACTGCACTCCAGCCTGGGCAACAGAGCAAGACTCTGTCTCCAAAAAAAAAAAAAAAATCAGAAAATGTTGAACTTGATTTTCTTTCTTCTTCACTGAACTTAAATGTACCCAATATCTAAATGTTCCTAGAAATCTGTATTGAAGCCATAAATAATACACTTTTCTCTATGCCCAGATCTCTGTACTACAAACCTCTTTCTAAGAGATACATATAATGTCTAGCACTACTGGTGCTACTGGTGTAAAGATCCTCCTTTATTTGCCATGGCCCCTAATTATCATCATGGCCCCTTACTGTTATTATGTCTAGCTATAAAAAGACTCAATTTAATTAACAAATATATTTATTTATTGTCCAAATGTCCAAAAATAATATAAATCAATGGTCTAATGGAAAAACATGGGAAAATTTCTTTTTTTTTTTTTTTTTTGTCAACAGCTGTCTGCTGACCTTAGATAAATCACCAGATCACCATGACTCCCAGCTTCCTCATCTGTAATGTAAAGGGACTGGTCTAGGTAACCCCCAAAGTCTCTCCCTGCTCTAAAAATTCCCAATTCTACAGAGGACCAAGAGAAAGTAATTTCTTCCCTAATTATTCTATAAAGTTTCCAATTATCATTCCCATTCTTCTGGTTGCTTTGTATTCAAGCCTGGATTGCTATAATTATTTAAGGGTAATTATCATATCTAAATATAAGTGTTTAAACTATAAGGGACCATGGCCGTAGGAACCTTAGCATTAATTAGGCCATGTGAGACTTCATTAAATTAAAAAATAAAAAAAACCTTTCTGTTTCATCAACTATCAAGTCAGCTGAGCTTGCTCTGGCCTTGATAAGCTTTTAATAAGCTGTGTGACTCACCCGGAAGACACAGCAATAGATTCTGCTAGTGTTTTAGACTGTTTATTGGTAAAAGCGCCCAAGGGAAGATAGGATATACAGTTGTCCATCAGCGTCTTGGAGAGAGATTGAAAATGAAATTGCTACTTCAAAGGCAGAAAAACAATGTCCTCAAGTTTCTTATGTAGAAATAATGATAAATAAATGCTATTTTATCTCTGGAGAAATTGGCAATAATGTCGCATGGAAAAAATATTTATGCTATCCCAGCTAAGAAAAAGTGATGATAATAAGGGGCCATGGCAAATAAAGAAGGATGTTTACACCAGTTTAAACATCTTTCCCTGTTTCCTTTCCTCTTTTGACTGCTGACCTGCTGTATTATAACAGTGATAAGAGACACTTTGAGAAGTTTTACAAATACTGACTCTGCAACTTGGAGTTATCGGTAACTTTGTCCTGTGTCCTTTCTTTAGGCAAAAGAAAATAAAAACAAATGCGCACTGCAGTTTATCTTAGAATTGAGTATTGTGAGGGGAAAAAGGGGCCTAAAAAAGTCACAGATATATTTGACTAGAGGAAGTAGGAATACAGTTTAAAACCAAGACTATGATAGCTCAAACTGTTATGACCACTCAATATTTTCTGCTTTTTAAAATGTAGTTGATACCTGCATTATGATAATGTAGGTAATTGCTAAGTATGAAATGGTAAGATGATTGTACAGATTTCAGGTGATTGTAACCCGAGATGGTTAGCCAATTTGAACAATATTATTTGTGTATATCAGTGTGTCTCATTCACGAATGAGTTTGTCTCTCAGGAGACATTTGGCAATTCCTGGAGACATTTTTGGTTGTCACAACTTTGGAAGGTCTGCTGGCATTCAGTGAGTAGAGGTCAGAGGTGCTGCTAATAATCTTTCAATGCACAGGAAAGCCCCCGACAACAGTTACCCAGTCCGACATGTCAATAGTGCTGAAGCTGAGAAACCCTGATGAGCATTACAAGGATAAAATTAATAAATATTTGGTGTGGACCGATGATTTCTGTGGTATGCCTTTTTAGGGGAGGAACAGCTCTATTCCTAGAGAGTTGGAAGGTTGACCAGATAGATAAGGCCTCCCATACGCCAAGCCTGGTGTCAGGAAACTCCTTGACTGAGATGGAGCTGCTAGGCCATGATTTAAGGTACCCCATCCAATGTGTGTGACCAGAGGCCACCAAACTGCACCTGAGTCAGGTAATTCTTGGATTATTTCACCTATCTTAGGTAGAGTATAAGAAACTCCTGCAGTCACTAATTCAACCAGAAGGAAGAATTCAGGCTTTTTCTCATATCTGCACACAGAAAACTGTGGCTCTCCTCAAGTTAGCCAAGGTACAGACCAGAAAACAAGTAGTAGTTGCAATGATGAAACAGTCTGCACACAAGCAACTCGATCAGCCAGAGCAGGGAGGGGGAAACATAGGTATGTGTGAGTGTGTTAGCATGAGTGTGAGTGTGCATGTGCGTGTGCCCCAGATGAGGCAAGCTGGTGAGGTCAGTCTTCTGAGGACCACAGATTTAGCCCAGGGACAGCGTGAGGCATCAGCCTTTAATTTTTGTAGGCTTCAGGTAACATTCCATCTATTAGGCTATATTTCACAGGTATGCTTGCAACTGGGAACGTGAGAAATGTATTCTTGAAATTTCATGTGGCTTATCTGACTTTGCCACATCAAATCAAAATGTCTTTCATCTCAGAGGTATCACAGGTGGATTCTTCAGATTTCAGAGGAGGTACTAGAGAGTGATAATCTCATCAAAGATATTCCTGCCTTTTGTGTCCTAGGGTCTATGACACACAGGCCCTTAGTTATTATGAGGCCTTTAAGTCTTCTGTAGGGAGTGCGTTAGGGGATGATGGAGAGAAACTTTATGTGTTTAATTCAGTTGTACTCGTTATTAAAGCTTATTCAATATATTTACAGTACAATATAAAACTTAAGGTGATGTCTGAATCAAACATCTATTAAACAAATTGCAAAATGTTTGGAACTTTATTCTAATTTTCCCATTAAAGTAATTACCTAAATTCATTTATAAACTTCATACGCCACCACTTATAGTTTTTAGTTCTGTAATATACATGTACATATATGAGTACAGTGTGTATTCTTTGCTTTTAGGAAATCCGGTATAAGAAAATCTAAAGTTGGAAAACAGATAACCCTCAAGGTGACTATTTATATGATCAAATAATTGGTTACTTTCCAAAAGTCTCTTTCAATGAAAAAAAAACAGAATAAAAAACTAAATCAAATCCATAAATATAAACTAAATACCTAATCTTATGAGCAAGAAAGAGGAGAACGAATATACAGAGAAGACCAAGATTAATTTGGGGTATTTAAGACTTTATAGGCCGGGCACGGTGGCTCAGCATGTAATCCTAGCACTTTGGGAGGCCAAGGCGGGTGGATCACCTGAGGTTGGGAGATCGAGACCATCCTGGCTAATACGGCGAAACCCCATCTCTACTAAAAATGCAAAAAATTAGCCAGTTGTGGTGGCACGTGCCTGTAATCCCAACTACTCAGGAGGCCGAGGCAGCAGAATCGCTTGAACCCGGCAGGCAGAGGTTGTGGTGAGCCGAGGTCACGCCATTGCACTCCAGCCTTGGCAACAAGAGTGAAACTCTTAAAAAAAAAAAAAAAAAGAAAAGAAAACTTTATATGGTTTAAGTGGCTTCAAAAACATCATTTATATAACATTAACCACATGACTGATGGGTAGAGTTGTTTCTGTCCATTAGATTCATTCCTCAGGGAGCCACTTATCCCTGTTTGGGCCTGCATGATTTTATGTCTTTTTTTTACATAAACCTATAGGTCTTTGAATGTTTTTCTACTTTCTGGTACAGAACAGGCTTACCTTGTACTTTCCCTCTCCTAGCCCTGAACCTATTCAGTTTCTCCAAGATGCCCAGTGCGATGATATTTAGAAACTAAAATCTGGGTGTCAGATGTGTTCATTGCTACTGAGATATTACTGCTTCTCGGCCCCTTTAGTAGAGATAGTTAGAATACATATTTATTTAAATTGTGACTGAATCTTACTGAATCCCCTGTTCCCAATTCAAAACCACAGAGTTTTTCCTTTAATGGAAAGGCGTTCTACATTCTTTAACTCAAATCAGTGATCCCTAGTCAGGAGTGCTTCTTGACTCATATTCAAGTTTGTAATCATTTATTTCTTATTTTGCTCCTAAAGTGACCCAGTAGGGGAAAGCTGATGTGAAGGCTGATTAGCTTTTACTGGGATCCCTTTTCCTAAGGAGCTTTCAACAGTTTCCATTCATTTTGCCTGACTCAGAAGGTACAATCTCTTATTTCTTTTAGTACCTTAAAAAACAAACAAACAAAAACACCACTTTCCAAAATCCTGTGTATTTCACATATGTCTAAAGTTTTGAGGACAACCCAACCTATACAGCTTTCTCCAAGAATTGTAGAGGAGAGGGAACAGAGCAGACAGGGGGTGACTGCCTCGTGATCTTGTACAGTCCACTGCTTACTGTTTGAAATCTTGAGACTAGGAGACTTATATTTCTGCTACCAGATAATTAAGATACAGCATCTTAATTATTCTTCTATCATCATACATATCAATGGTGTGCCGTGTAAAATTTTCTGAACTTAGCATTTTCACTGCTTCCAAAGGGCTGCACTATTTCATAAAAAGAAAACTGTGTTTCATAACAAAACGTTGCATAATTAAAGTGACTGTAACAATGACAAAAATGTGAATTTCCTCCTTCTCTTTCCTTTCTTTGAAGTCAAAGGGGGAACCAAAATGGAGTGTAAACGGAAGCTTTTTTGTCTTCCTTCTACCAAGCTTTGTTTGAGGTTCCAAATTCAATACACAGCTAGCACTGAGGAGGGTGTAGCAAATTTTCCAGCGGCTGCAGCCAGGATTAACTGTACTGCCTTCTTCCTTTGCCAAATCCATTCGTAAAACAAAACTGAAACAGGTCCTGAAGCTTTGTCATCTTTGAAATTGGGGCCCAACACACGGTGCAGAAAGTGCTGGACTTCAGAAAATCTGGGTTTGGGGCCATTTTTTCTGCTTTAGTGCCAAGTGGCCTTGGGCAAAGCATTGGTTCTCTTTGAGGCTGTTTCCTTCCCTGTAAAGCAAAAATAAAAGTCACGTTCTTGCTTACCTCATAAGGGTGTTTGCAGCTCAAATTAAATGTGATAATGTCAAAGAGCTTTGCAAACTCTAAAGAACTATAAATATAAGGTGTTATTAGAAGCTGTTGAAAGTAAATAATGGGGCAGCTTAATTCAAGTAATTTCAAATGCCTCAGGGTAAAAAGAGCTGTGTGAGAGTGTTAGACATTTGCACTGCCCTGTGGTAGTAAGAGAAGAGAGGGTGGGCTGAGGTGGGGAAGGTAGCATGACTCCTCTTCCCCAGTAAAGGTGGGCTGGGGTTGGGGAGAGAGATATTGAAGTTGGGGAAGGCAGGAGATGTCACAGCAGTTTGTAGAATGCAATTATGATGATGAGATGGGATTTAGCTAACAGGAGAGAGAAAGATGGTAGGAACGGCCAAATGTCCTTCAGAAATAGCAGAAGTAGGGCAAAAGATGTGGCTCAGAAATAGCAATAAATACATAAATAAATAAATCAGAAATGAAGGCCGATAAAGTTCGGAGGAGGAGGCTACACGTATAGGGAGAGCCTGAGGGGAGAGGAGTTTCCAGGGTTAGCGACAAAGGAGCCTGAAATGAGGATCCCAGGGTGTCAGCAGTTGATGTCCTGAGCCAGCAGCCTCCAGACACTCGTTCGCATTTATGAGTGCCTACTGTGTGCCAGGCACTAGAAAGAAGACTCTGTTTTCAAACAAAATCTTACAAGAACCCCAATATGTAAAATAGAAAAATTTGACACTGCTCTATTGAAGCAAGGCCTGGGGGACTCAGGGACATTCAACTTTCCTCTGGATCCCATTGGTAGCTCACAAAACATCTCTGCGGGGAGTGAGGCCTCTACTGAGAGACAGAGATAGTACCACTCATCTATGTTAACTCCAGCGCCTAGCACATGATAAGCATTCAGTATTTCCTGCATGAATGAGTACATGTATGCATGAATGAATGCACAAAATAGAGTGGGTGGTCTGTAAGAAAGAATTCAGATAAATGGGTGCAGTGGATTCCATAACTGCATAGTGAGGCTGTACTTAGCAACCATGAATAGTTAATACATAAAGGTTTCTCAATCTTCAGACATGGAATGGTGGGTGGGTCGCTGTGACTGGCTTGCCAGAGGCCAAGGGAGACACACCTGTGTGTGTCCAGCCACAGCAGCCAAAGTTAGAGAGCGTAAGACAAGACAGAACAAGAGAAAGCTTCTAGTGACAATGTCTTGCTCGCTTCATTGCAAAAACAAAGCTAGTCCAGTGCTCTGCTCCCGCGTGGTGGGGCAGGCTGTCTTCAGAATCACAGAACACAAGAAAAACAGCTGACATTTATCGTGTGCTACTTGCCAGGCACAGAAGCAGTCCTTTTATGTGTGGTGGGTAGAATAATGGCCCCCTAGAGACCTCTATACCCCAATCCCTGTAGCCTATAAATATTCTATGTTACAAGGCAATGGAGAAACTAAGATTGCTAACCTGCTGACTGTAAGGTGGGAAGAGTGTCCTGGATTATCCAGGTGGGCCCCATGTCTTCACAGCATCTTTGCAGGTAACAGTGGCAGGCAGGCGAGTCACAGAAGGAGCTGAAAGGACAGGAGCACATGTTGGAGTGATGTGATGTGATGTGATTTGAGGACTTGACTGGTCACTGCTGTTTTTGAGATGGAAGAGGGCCACAGGCCAAAGCAACGCAGGCACCCTCTAGGAGCTAGAAAAGCAAGGAAATAGATCCTCCCCTAGAGCCTCCTGGCTCTGCTGATACCTTGATCTTAGCCCAGCAAAACCCAGTTCAGACTTCTGACCTCCAGAACTGGAAGATTAAAAAATTTATGTTGTTTTTAGCTACTACATTTATGGTAATTTTTTTTACAGCAGCCATAGGAAATGAATACAGATGTTCTCACTCCACTTTCATGTGACAGCCCTAACAGTTGGGTACTTACTGTTGGTGTTTTGCAGATGAGTAGAATGAGGCATAGAGAGTTTGGATCACTTGACCTAGTGGTGCAACAGGCGGCCTGACTCCACAGCCTGTTCTATGTATCACACTGTCCCCTGGAGTGGCTTTACTTCCTCCTCCCCACAAATGAGAAAATGAGGCCCGAGAGATGTGTTCTGACCTGTCCCAGGTCACATGCAAGTTTGAGGAGACAAAGCTCAAACTATGCCCCAGGAGAATGATATAGACCAGTGCTTCACATACCTAAAGTCTCATCAGAATGCAGGTTCCAATTTAGCAGGTCTGTCTGAGCTGGGCTCTAGGACCCTGTGTTTGTAAACAGCTCACAAGTAAGGTCCAGCCTCTGGGTCTGGAGCGGCTGTAGAAGCAGCTCCTGTTCTCTGCTTCGGGGATCTGAGAATGTAGGGTCATTAGAAGAGGCTTGGGCTTCTAGTGGGATGAAGATGACAGGGCACTGGGAGGGAGAGAGGATGCTTGGAGACAGGGAGACACAGCCACCGACGGCCACGCGACAGTCCTGTGTGGAATGAAATTTAGGGTTTCACAGGGAAAGGTCAGGGCTAACCAGAAGGATATAACTTTTTGTGCTGCCCGAGAGAAAGATGTCACTCATAAGTGATGATTATTTTTATCATTTAAAAAGTCATCAAAAACACTCACATGTAATTCCAGCGCTTTGGGAGGCCAAGGCAGCAGGATCGCTTGAGCTCAGAAGTACAAGACCAGCCTGGGCAACATAGTGATACCCCATCTCTATTAAAAATTTAAAAAATTAGCTGGGCATGCGGGTGCATGCCTATAATCCCACCTACTCTAGAGGCTGAGGCAGGAGGATCATCTGAGCCTGGGGAGATGGAGGCTGCAGTGAGCTATGATTGTGCTACTGCACTCCAGCCTGAGTGACAGAGTGAGACCATAATTCAGAAAA
This sequence comes from Pongo pygmaeus, assembly GCF_028885625.2. Lineage (NCBI taxonomy): Eukaryota > Metazoa > Chordata > Mammalia > Primates > Hominidae > Pongo > Pongo pygmaeus. The sequence continues at coordinate 57,096,818 of NC_072387.2, forward strand.
AAAAAAAAAAAAAAAAGAAAAGAAAAGTTATCCGAAGCTTGAAGCTTGAAGGCATGGGTCGGGCATGGTGAATAGCACAGACAGGTGGAGGACATTCTTTCTGCCACAGAGCCTAAAATATCTATACAAGATTGTGGGAGAAAACCCAACAGCCTTCATTTCCTGCCATGTGTTTCATGTAATTCTTTTATTTTATTTTTTATTTTTGAGAGAGAAAGAGATAGTGTGCTAGTTCTTCGAGAAATGTCTCTAAAGTTTTGGCAGAATCAAAAGGCTAGTACCCCAAGCCCCTTCCTCTCCTGAGGCCCCACACCGCCCACTCCACAGACAGCAAACAGCCCCAGGAGGGTTGCTACTCTGTAATTGCGGTCATGGACCCCTGAGTCTTCATTTTAAAAGAATCCATGTCCTCCTCTGTTTGTGTGTGGGGTGCTGGGAGAGTCTCTAACCTACTTCACTGCAACTGAATAATTTCCAGTTGTCTGTGGATACCGCAGCTGCCTGCAGACTAGGAATATTCTGGTTTCATTTTGAAACAACTCCTAGGCATGCAAGCAAGAAGTATCAAATTTCCTCTCAAACATGTGAACTCAGAGAGGAAGCCAATGTTTGGCTGACTGGTTCCTAGGAGTACAGAGTGAAAACATTGCTTGTATTTATTTAAAATGGCTAAAAAATGAGAACTTTTTTAAAAAAAGTCATCATACGTGGCACAATTCTTTTAAATCCAACAGCAGTTTTTATAGGGAATAATATGTAGATGGATAAATAAGTAGACAAATACTCTTTTTCATTATTTCATTAGGTCAATATGGAAAATGCTCAATAGGCCTTTTGAACATTTTAAAGGACTCCAAAGATGTTGGAGAAAATAGAACATTCATTCTTACTTTTTTAGATAGATAATAATGTAGATGCATAGAGAAATATCCAGAAGGATATTCAACAAAATGTTAACAGTATTTGTCTCTGGATGACAGAATTTAGAGGAGGTTTTTTTTTTTTTGTACTTCTCTCTCTCTCTCTTTTTTTTTTTTTTTTTTTGTGAGACAGAGTCTTCTCTGTCACCCAGGCTGGGAGTACAGTGGCGTGATCTTGGCTCACTGCAACGTCTGCCTCCTGGGTTCAAGCAATTCTCCCTGCTTCAGCCTCCCAAATAGCTGGGATTACAGGTGCCCGCCACCACACACAGCTAATTTTTGTATTTTTAGTAGAGACAGGGTTTCACCATGTTGGCCAGGCTGGTCTTGAACTCCTGACCTCAGGTGATCTGCCCACCTTGGCTTCCCAAAGTACTGGGATTACAGATGTGGTCATCTGGCCTATATTTCTTTTTTTTTTTTTTTTAATATTTTTTTCCTGTATTCCCAGCACTTCAGGGGGCCGAGGCAGGAGGATTGCTTGAGCCCAGGAATTGGAGGCTAGCCTGGGCAACATGGCAGAGCCCTGTCTCTACAAAAAGAATACAAAAATTTGCCAGGCATGGTGGCATGTGCCTGTAGTCTCAGCCACTCGGGAGGCTGAGGTGGGAAGATCACTTGAGCCTGGAAGGTCAAGGCTGCAGTGAGCTGTGATCGTGGCACTTCACTCCAGCCTGGGTGATAGAGTGAGACCCTGGGTCAAAGAAAAAAAAAGTGTGTGTGTATTATATTATATATACATATTTCAGTAGCTTTTGGGGTACAAGTGGTTTTTGGTTATATGGATGAATTATATAGGTGTGAATTCTGAGATTTAGTGCACCCCGTGCTTGGCACAATTGACCTTCCATGCTCCTTAATGTAGAGTTTGCAAAATGGAGCTTTAAGGTACTTCTAAAATAAGTTTTCTACTAACCATCCCAGCTTAGGGGTTCACCACTAAGGGTAGTGGTAATTCTTCAGGAAAATAATGAAATATGTTGATCAGTTGCCTGGCTCAGTCAGCAAACATTGAGGTGCCTATAAAGTCCAAGGAAGGTGTTTTGCTGGATTCTGAAGAAAAGCCTCTCTTTGCTTCCAGTCAGGGCCCAGGTGCGCAGTGTGACAGTTCTGCATGCTGAGCACTTAGGTGAAGAGGACTCTGGACATCAGGGGAACTTGAGGCTATGGGGTTTTCAGTTATCAATCTAGAGTAGCGAAAAAACAAGCTTGAGGGTCACACGACCCTTGTTATCTGTGTCTTCTTGTTCAGGCCCAACACTTCCTGCTATTCTTCTCCACTATGGTCTTGTGTCATCATCTGCAAAATATGAATAAAAATACTTCCTCCCAGGAGTATTGTGAGGATTAAAGGAGACAATATGAATGGCACAAAGTAGGCCTCTAAAAATATTTCTTCCTCCAAGAGCCTGAAGCAAACAGGGGATTTTCAAGAATAATTTCTGTTTGGCTATGGGATATGTTATGTTACCTTTCTGCCTTAAACTGATCCACCAGTTGATTTATATTTTACTTCATCTACCAGTAATATTAATTTCTATTTCTTTTGAACATACAACTGATGATGGGAGAGGCAGATCCAAAGTGCCCTTTGTGGTAGTCTGTTGTGGTTACAATTCACAGAATGCTTACATACATGCACATAAAGAAGAAATGGCTGTGTTTAGAAAAAATGGTCATACGTAAATAAGTTGATTATTTTGGTGATGGGAAACTAAGATTCAATGTCAGAAGAGACCTTTGGTGACTACTAGTAGCTTTTGAGGATCAGAAAAGTTAGATGGCTTTTCCTTTCTTTCTTGCCCTCTCCCATCACACACACATACACACTCACACCACATCCTTTGCCAGCAGGCAGGGAAAGCACTCCCAGGGTGATACTGATATGAATGTCCCTTCCTTGCCCCCAACTCACCCTGCTGAAGTCACATAACTAAGGTCAGCTTTGGGGAGCCAGATGCCAGTCCTGTCCCTTCACTGTCCTCAAGCTCCTGGGATCCTCAGGGCAGAGGTGTATAATGGTTTCCATCATGGTGGAGGGACTGGCACATTTGCCTGTTTCCTGCCTGAGCACCAACTAGAGGAAATGAAACTTACATGGCAGGGCCCTCACTTGCGCCAGCCCTTCTAAGGCCCTAGAACTAGGTTCTCATGGTCGTATGATTTCTGTAAAATCTGTAAGAAATGTTTGAACCACCATCAGTTAAGACCCTGTTCTCTTCCACCCATTTCTGATGTCCCCCCATCATTCTTCCTCATTTGTCAGTGGCATTGTATGTCCGTGCATTTCTAGGGAGTTGCGTGGGAGATTCATTTAGTTTGGGTTTAGTGGGATGTGTGTATGTGTGTTGTAGCCTCTTCCAGATAGAGTTAAGCTGTTGCTGGGAATACTCCTATTGCTCACTGTGCTGACTCCGTGAGTGGGAGCTGTGACAGGAAGGTGAAGGAGACAGAGGCCATGTCATGACATCACCATGTCCTTAAGTATAAGGAGAGTGGAGGATAAACAAGGTTTGAAATGTTTGGAGCTGGAAGATAGTCTATGGAGCATTCTTGCAATTGTCAGTAAGTAGAAAATTCAGTTGTCAAAGAAGACTAGTCAAAATACAAGTTCTTTCCTGTCAGGAATATACTGGAAAATGCAGCACAGATGACTTTAATATACCATATGTATTTTTCTTTCCTGTATTGATGAGAATCGCATGCCACAACATCTATCTCTGAGTTTATATGCAAGTCTGAAGCAGTATTACAAAAGCAAGGTGTCTCTAGCAGTTTATGAATGAAAAAAGCAAAAGCTTGATAGACCTTACGGTCGTATGATTTCTGTAAAATCTGTAAGAAATATTTGAACCACCATCAATTAAGACCCTGTTCTCTTCCACCCATTTCTGATTCCCCCCATCATTCTTCCTCATTCGTCAGTGGCATTGTATGTCAGTGCATTTCTAGGGAGTTGCGTGGGAGATTCATTTAGTTTGGGTTTAACGGGATGTGTATATGTGTGTTGTAGCCTCTTCCAGGTAGAGTTAAGCTATTGCTGGGAATACTCCTATTGCTCACTGTGCTGACGGAGGTTGCAGTGAGCCGAGATTGCGCCACTGAACTCCATAAATAAGTCATTTAATCCTCAAACAAGGAAGCAGTTTCTGTCTTTCTTTTTTTTTTATTCTTTTTTGAGGTGGAGTCTTGCTCTGTCACCCAGGCTGGAGTGCAGTGGGGTGATCTTGGCTCACTGCAACCTCCGTCTCCCGGCTTCAAGCTATTCTCCTGCCTCAGCCTCCTAAGTAGCTGGGACTACAGGCACGTGCCACCACGCCTGGCTAATTTTTTGTATTTTTAGTAGAGACGGGGTTTCACCATGTTAGCCAGGATGGTCTCAATCTCCTGACCTTGTGATCCACCTGCCTTGGCCTCCCAAAGTACTGGGATTACAGGCGTGAGCCACCGTGCCAGGTCGAGATTTTTTTTGGAAAGTTTTCTTAAAAGCGTCTCCTTACCTCTGCTTCTAATACAGCTCTTTTACATGCTGGATTTGAAGTATGGTTGAAAGGTCTAGGCTTGATTGCCAAGAGAAATGCACAGTCAAGTTAGGGTGTACAAAACATAGGTCTCTCAGAAATTATGGCTGGCTGTCAGTTCCTGACAGTGAGGTCTCAAAAAAGGGGAAAGTGAGTTAGTCCTTCTAAAAAGCATAGAGGAGGAGGTTGAAAGGGTTAGAAAGGTCAAGCTTCTTGGAAGCTTTGTGTGGGAATTCCATCACTTTTATCTTCAGAACCCAAGGCAATGATAGCAATGATGATGAAGATGATGTGATGGTGATAATAATGATGATGATGGTACCCTGTACTTACAAAAAGGCTTTCATCTGTAGACTCAAAATGCAACACAACCACTAATTAATTCCAAAGGCAAGGTAGGCAAATATCATTATCTTCAATTTACAGTCCAGGAATTTAACAAGGAAGAAATTAAGCCCTTTACCCAAGGTAATTTCAGAGTGAATATCACAAATGAAGAGTTCCTGCCTCTTCTCTGTCCACATGTCACCTACAGGTAGCTACAGAAGAGCTTTCTTTTATTCCTTCAGAAGTTGTTTTGGAGCCAATTTTTGTGGATGACATTGTGGGACTACAAAAGATGATAACAAAAAGCAGCACATGATTAAATATCAAAATGGAAGGTAAAGGGAAAAAGAATTCTGGACAAAAGAGAGAGCTGTGGAGCTTGAAGGGGGATTCAGAATTTGAATTTCTGGAGAACTATTATGAGAGGCCCTGAGCATCCTTGTACTCGAGCTTGGAATGTTCTTGCTGGTTTTTCCAAGAATGCAAGGGTTTGACTGCTTTTCACTTGGGCCCTTTCTCAGGTTATTTGCTCTGAATAACCTTGAGGGACGAGATAATATCTCCCCCCAACAAAGAGCAGGTTTCCTTACCACCAGCTGTGAAAGAGGTGGATTCCCCAAGCCTAGGTTCTTCTCCTGTAACACAACCTGTTGCATGGCAGCATTTATCTGAGCCCCATGTTGCCCTCTGGGACTTGGAAGCAGGGAAAACAGCTCAAACATAATGCTTATGCTGCTTGGTGACTGTAAGTAATAAGGTCCCTTGTCTCTGACCCAGGAGTCTCATGTTGTCTGACAACATTCATGATACAGTAACAGGCTAACTAATTAGCTTACAAGTAGGATGAAATCAAATCCCACAGCTGGCAGAAACAGCCTGAATAACGTTAGGTGCACCTGCTCTGTGACACTTGTACCCCTCCTGTTATGACACTGAGCACCCTTTATTGTAATTGATTATTTAATTCCTTTATTCCTCACCAGGCTGGAAGCTATGGGAAGAAAGGGCTATTGCATTTCCTTTGCCTAGAAAAGTGCTTGGCATATAGTAGGTTTTTCTCAAATATTTATAGAAGGAGTGAATAAATGGATATAGTCTGTTTAGGAGTACAGAATAAACCTGTTCCCCAGGAGGAAAGAGTTTTAAAAGGTAGGCAGAGTAACTGCCTTCATGTATCCTCGAACATTTCACTCTCTCCTCTGGGGCAGAGCGAGCTCCTTGCTGCACTGACCCCTCCCTTCACAGACTTCACTGAATGCAGGGAGGAGACATAGTAAAATGATGCCACCTCTACCACACAACGATCTGGGGGGCTGCAGCATCTCTGCCTCACCATGATGTGATGGAGTTTCCCTGCCCCAACCTGCTTGTTTGAGAGTATGGTCCTGGTGTGAATGTTTGCTCAATTTCTACATCTCATGGGCATTGGTGGAAAGGAAATCAAGGCCATGCCAGCGGAGGTCACCTTTGGTTTCCTGAGGTCCACAGGTGTGGATGAGAAACATCTGGCCAGGAAACCAGCCTGCCAGAATCCCCAGAGTGAAGACACTCAAGCAGAAGACAGGATGGCTCCTCAGCGTTACTCTGGCCAGTGATCAAATTCTCAGGGTTTGTGGAGCAATTAATTGCTTCATACACATGCTGGGCCACGTTCTTCAGAATGAGGCAGGTCACATCTCCGAATTCTTAACCCTTTTGGAATCCAGGCGCTCACCACTACTGGTGGGAATAACACATCTTCCTCTGAAGGAAGGAACCAGTTGTTCTTAGTGGGAGAAGAGAGCCTTGGGACTGATTTGACTTTTCTCCCAGAGAGCAGGTTCTCCATTTGCCTATTAGGAAAGAGAGGTTGACACAGGTCAAAGATATCACGTCCTCTCCTCTCACCTTTCCTTCTCCCTTCCCTTCCTCCTTCTAAGACACAAACAGAAATAGTATATTAGCTATGACCATGAATATTGTATTTACTAGTGATTTTTACTTACAAGACTGATCCAAGAGGATGTAATATCCTTTTATTTCTTTCAAAGCTCTTCATGGGAGTTAACCTAAAGGAAGAAGCTGAGGCACAAAATACAATTTTAAGGAGTTAACTTGAGTCACAGTGAGGACAGGGGCCCAGGAAAAACTTCCAAGTTGTCTTGGGAAGTGCTCCCTTATGTATTTGTTACAGGCAGGGTCTTTTTTTTTTTTTTTTTTTTTTTTTTTGGTTTGTTTTTTGAGACAGGGTCTCACGCCATCACCTAGGCTGGAGTGCAGTGGCACAATCATGGCTCACTGCAGCCTTGGCCTGCCGGCCTCAAGCAACCCTCCCATCTCAGCCTCCCAAGTACCTGGGATTACAGGTACATGCTACCATGCCTGGCTAATTTTTAAATTTTTCGTAGAGACAAGGTCTCCCTATATTGCCCAGGCTGGTCTCAAACTTCTAGGCTCAAGTGACCCTCTTGCCTCAGTCTCTCAAAATACTGGAATTACAGGCATGAGACCTGACACCCGACCACAGCAGGTTTCTAAAGGCAAAAGGGAACAAGGAATACGCTGATACAAAGTTGTTTAGCAGGAATTCTCACTGGCTTACAGAAGTAATATTGATTCGTGATTGGCTATACCTTGTTGAGCTATAGGGTAAGAGCTATGGTATCTAGCATATGGCATTGTTAGGTTAATGTATGGCCACTTGGTGTCAGTCAGTCTTGAGCCCACATATCAAGTGGCTTCAAGAGGTGATTACTTAGCTCAAGGCGGGGAGACATAATTGCTGTCACATTTCAATGCCTCTTTGGGCCTGATAATTTAAAATGGCTCACATTCTTTGGATAAAGTTTCTTTTCTTTCTCAATGAGATTTTGTTTTTTTTTGTTTTTAACTCAACAAATGTGTATTGAGCCTGTCCAGGGCCAGTCTGGGCCAGTCCAGAGAGTGAGAATAGCAGAGTCGGTGGGTTAAGAACACAGGTTTCTAGTTCGACAGACCTTGACTCAGTCCCATCCTATCTTATTAGCGGTGGGACCTTTGCAGCAACATGGGAGGATACTGGGTGGAAGCCACTGTATTCCTCCCCTGCCTGTCTCCAGGCTTAGCAGCAGCCAGAGAGCCTGTTCTCTGGAAACGCTGCCTGCCACACTTGTTCCTGATGCTGGGATCCCTTTACAGGAAGCATAACCCTTTATTTTAGTTCAAATTAAACAAATACTCAAATGCCCTGGTGGAAGCAGTTAACACCCACAAGTTAAAACTTGCCTGCAGACAATTTCTGCAGTCAGAAATAACTTGCAGACACTTAGCTGGGGGTAGGAGCTGAACACCACAGGGAGGAGACACGAAGTTGGAAAAGAGGAATTGAGAGCCTCAGTCAAAATTCATTACTTCATGCTTTTTCTTTCAACCTGATCTCCCTTCCCTTTCTTATTTTTGAGAGAAAGTTTCAATTCCTGTTACAGCTGAATTCACCGGGAAGTATAGGTAATTTGTCTCCATACTTAACCTGCGCTTTAAGTGTAAAATTTTGGCCATTTATTTAAGGCCTGGCAAGAATTTACTAACTATAAGAAAATCATGTGACTTTCTTAGTGAAATGGCATCAGAAGATTTCCAGGGGCCAAAGAGCACCATAACCAGGTGTAGCTGGAGTCAGGCCATTTTGTGTCAGCCGGTGCCAAAGTCCTTCCAGGTGGTGGCTGCTCTTTCTAAGGATTGTTTGAACTTGGAGCAATCTGATCAAGGCGGGTTTTAGAGTTTCAGGAATGCTGGTGAGCCATGTCTTGCATGTTTAACCCAAAGCTTCCCTGGAGTTGGAGACTGCACTACTTTTCATCCATCATACACTTTTTGGGCACTCGCTTCTTCGTGCTGGGCACTGTGTTAGACTCCGGAAAGGAAGATAATTGTTTAGAAAAGGAAAAAAAATGCTGTTTCTGCCCTGGAAAAATGTGCCTGACACAGAGGCCTTTTGTATTTCTGTTCTGGTCAAATAGCAACTCTCTCCTCGAGGCCATAAATGCTGAAGCTTAGACCTAGTATTTGATAGCACAACAGGGTGACTATAGTCAATAATAATTTAATTGTACATTTAAAAATAACTAAAAGAGTATAGTTGGATGGTTTGTAACACAAAAGATAAATGCTTGAGGGGATGGATACCCTACTTTCCATGATGTGATTATTATGCATTGCATGCCTGTACCCAAATATCTCATGTACTCCACAAATATACAGACCTACTATGTGCCCATAAAAATTAAAAATTAAGAATTAAAAAAAAAATGCCACAAGACAGGAGAGGTAAGTTAGCCTAAAAAGAGCTTGTTAAAAAAAAAAAAATCCTGGGGGAGGGGGGAGGGATAGCACTGGGAGATATACCTAATGCTAGATGACAAGTTAGTGGGTGCAGTGCACCAGCATGGCACATGTATACATATGTAACTAACCTGCACATTGCGCACATGTACCCTAAAACCTAAAGTATAATAATAAATAAAATAAAATAAAATAAAATCTAAACAGTGCTTACCTGGAAAAAAAAAAAAAAAAATCCTTTCTTTACAGTCGAATAATATTTTAGCAATGCTGCCCTCTGCAGAGCAAAACTAGGATTGCAACTCTAGGTGGTTAAATGAACTTCCCAACACTGGTTAATTTGAAGAGAACTGGAAGATTCAATGGTCTTCCAGATTTTTCTCACATCCCCCCCTAAAATAATTGTGAATAATCATGTGCCTCCTTGCATGTTTTTAAGTTGACATCTAAATTTGCCTTATCACGTTAATAGTTGCAAAGGATGTTCTTTCCCACATATTTTCTGAGCTTTAAATAGTTGCAAATTGAGTGTATCCAGTTTAGTTTATGAAAAACACCGTCTGTATCACCTGGTGGGCAAAGCCAGCCCTCATTGTCAAACCAATCAGCTAACTTTGAATTGCTTTCTGACAGAAAAATAGTTTACATGACTGTATTAATCTCGCTGCTGATAAAGACTTATCCGAGACTGGGTAATTTATAAAGAAAAGGAGGTTTAATGGACTCACACTTCCATGTGGCTGGAGAGGCCTCATAATCATGGTGGAAGATGAAGGAAGAGCAATGGGATGTCTTACATGGCAGCAGGCAAGAGAGAAAGAGAGCCAAGCGAAAGGGGAAACCCCGTATAAAACCATCAAATTTTGTGAGACTTATTCATTACCATAAGAACAGTATGTGGGAAACCGCCCCCATGACTCAATGATCTCCCACTGGCACCCTCCCACAACGTGTGGGAATTATGGAAGCTACAATTCAAGATGAGATTTGGGTGGAGACACAGCCAAACCATATCATTGACTGACTTCAATTCAACAGAACTGTGCTTTGGAAGACATCATTGCACTGCTGACTTCTAACACTGAGGCAGGTGACTAGATAGAGCTGGCACAGGTGACCCAGGCATTGCCTCTTTAGGGGTGTCTTCTGAGAAAACAAAAGGAGTTTTACTTTCATGGGACTCTCCTGTCTTAGCTCTAAATTTTCTTATCATCCCATTGTTTGGTGCAAGTTCTTTTTTCTTTTTTTTTTGAGATGGAGTTTCGCTTTTGTTGCCCAGGCTGGAGTGCTATGATGTGATGTTGGCTCACCGCAACCTCCGCCTCCCAGGTTCAAGTGATTCTCCTGCCTCAGCCTCCTGAGTAGCTGGGATTACGGGCATGTGCCACCACGCCTGGCTAATTTTGTATTTTTAGTAGAGACTGGGTTTCTCCATGTTGGTCAGGCTGGTCTCGAACTCCCGACCTCAGGTGATCTGCCCGCCTCAGCCTCCCAAAGTGCTGGGATTACCAGGACAGTGTATTATAAGTTTCAGGATGGTAAAAGGTGTATGTCTTCTCTTGTAAACAGAGAGAAGGGAGATTGTGAAAGGTACAAGAGGCAGGGGAGCAGCCCACTGAGCTACCCCAGGAACTTTCCTGACAATCAGTTTTAAGGAGGACATGCAGAGGTTGAGAATGTGGAACACACATCCCATCTAAGGGGTGACATCCTTCGGTTTGTGGACAGCTGGTCTACTTCGCTGGAGGAGGAACACAGCTCCCCTGGGGCCATGCTCTGGCCACAGACCAGGGTGCAAGATATCATTTATGTTCAGGTAGCTTTTCTTATCTCCCCACTCTTGCTCTGGTCTTTAACAGCTTTCCTTCAGGGGCACATAGAGGGCATGGCTGTGATATGCCTGTGTCATGCTTTTTAAAGAGTAGTCCTCCTGGAAAATAACTTGTCCTTCTCTAGGTCTAGAAGATGACTTTGGCCTCCAGGAGCTGTCTAGCAAAAGCTGAATGCCAGTTTATAGCAGCTGTCTGTTCATACAGACAGGTCAAGAGGTTTCCTGTCTGGTGGGTGGCTGGACAAAGTGCCTAGGGTGGACGAAGATAGTTACACCATAGGGCCTGGGTGAGAGGGAGACACTAAGATGATTCACTGTCTGCTGAGGAGCACCTTGAAAGTCAGACCAGGATATTTCAGGTCCTGCACCACCTGACCACTGCCCGTTGATAGAACCTGCTTCCCCCTTTGCACCATATCTGACTTGCCTTGACTTTCACCTTTGTAAAAATGGGAATCTTTTTAAAGCTATAATACTATTTCCTGATTACTGCTTCCTCTTCACTCCTCTAACATTCTGTACCTTTTTTTTTTTTCTTTTTTTGAAACTGAGTCTCCCTCTGTTGCCCAGGCTGGAGTGCAGTGGCATGATCTCAGCTCATTACAACCTCTGCCTCCTGGGTTCAAGCGATTCTCCTGCCTCAGCCTCCCGAGTAACTTGCATTACAGGCTCATGCCACCACTTCAGCTAATTTTTTGGATTTTTAGTAGAGATGGGGTTTCACCATGTTGGCTAGGCTCAACTTGAACTCCTGACCTCAAGCGATCCACTCACCTTAGCCTCCCAAAGTGCTGGGATTACAGCTGAGAGCCACCGCACCTAGCCAACATGGTGTACTTTTTAAGGGCATGTCTTGTGTTTTGCCTTGTGTTATAATTCTTTAACTACACGTCTCAAGGCCCTTTGAAGAGAGAGAGTCAATTCCACCTCTATACTTCCCAGCTGTCTAGCTCAATATCTGGTACAGGGCAGGCACTCAGAAATTGCTATCCTATTTCCTCAGATCAAAGCAGGCACTTCTCACCACATGTCTAAAGAACAACAGGTTGGGTTCTAAAACCTGATAGCTGCTTCTGGAGCTCCAGCAAAAGGCATCCGTGAGGGTGAGGGAATTGTGATTGTGATCAGGGAATTTGTCATGGATGATGACCAAGTGTGGAAAAACTCAAACTGTTTGTCCTCTGCTCTTATACCCCAACAATTAGCACAGACGACACCTGTGACCACATGTGTGGGATGTCTCCCCACCAGCAAGCAAGCAATCGATCAGTTCTGGAGGGGACACAAGCTGGGTATCCTTTGGTCCAGTTTGATTCCAACCTGCGTACTTGGAGATAATGTCAGATCCCACAGGCTGAGGGCTCAGTCCCCAAGATTGCCCCCACCTCTAACTTCTGATGCCAATTGCAAGCTCCAGGTTATTTTGCCAGTGTTTCTGACCTACTGGCTACAAATTGGGGTTCTCACAACCCTTTCCTTTGCTTCAATTAGTTTGCTAGAGCAGCTCAGAGAAACACATTTACTGGTTTATGATAAAGGACATTACAAAGGATACAGATGAAGAGACGCATAGGGCAAGATATGGGGGAAGAGCGTGAAGCTTCCATGACCTCCCAGGAGCCTTCAGGAACCTCCATGAGTTTAGCTATCTGGAAGCTCTCATAACACTGTCCTTTTGAGTTTTTATAGAGGCTTTATTATGTGGGCATGATTGATAAAACCACTGGCTATTGGTGATCAACTTAAACTTCGGCCCCTCTCCCCTCCCTGGAGGTAGGGGTTGGGGCTGAAAGTCCCCATCTTCTAGTCCTGCCTTGATCTTTCTGGTGACCAGCCCCCATACTGAAGCTATCTAGGGGCTGCCGGCCACCAGTCAGCTGGTTGGCACACAGAAGGACACATATCACTGAAGATTCCAAGAATTTTTGGAGTTATATTTCAGGAAATGGGTAGGAAGACCAAAAGTACATTTTATAATATCACAATGGCATACCTTCAGATAGCATTCCGAAGGTGCTGCCTGGTGCTTAAAGGTCAGTAGATCTGAGTTCAGTGACGACCTTGGTGTGCTGGGCATCCAGGGGAAAACAGGAAGCCCAACCTGAGTTCATGGATTTTTTTTTCCCTTTCATAGGAAAGACTGTGCTCAAGATCCAGATTCATTTGTTGATTCCCGTAGCTTTAAAAACATGCCAAGTGCCCACAGGTCTTTGGGAATCCTTCCAAATTTTATCAAAGACACAGATGCATAATAAAATAAACAGAAATTAAACTTTATCCTAACCTCCAAAGTATACAACTCCCAACTAAATGTGTAGCTTTGATTTAAATGATGGGTTATGTACCATCACTTAATGGGGACAGGATAAATGAGAAGTATTTTGGTGCAAAAGTAATTGCAGTTCTTGCCCTTACTTTTAATGGAAAAAAAACTGCAATTACTTTTCCATCAACCTAACAGGACAAGGGATGAAAAAGTTCTACCTAAAGCATATCTAAATTGATAAGGATTAAGTTCATTTGGATAATCATAAATCCGCAAATAAATAGGAGGGTAGTTGGAAGGATTCTGCAGTGTGAGGGTTTTCCAAAGCAAACCAACTGAGCTGGACCAAAGAACTGAGAAAACAGGGACTGCATAAATTGTTTTATTACTCAATGCATAAAGAATTATGCCTCTGGAAAAGTGTGGTTTCATTCTGTACTATAAAGATGAAAGTCTTGGCTATCACATGGGAAGGCAAGTTCTTGAATGGAAATATGTGCTAAGGTAGATGGCCCAACATGATGGTTTCTTGCCTGGGAGCTTCTTGTTCCTAGTGCTGCTGTTAAACCGCTGAGTGACTTTGGCTGAATATCTGTTCCTTTTCTTCTTTTTCCAGAGATAGGGTCTTGCTCTGTTGCCCAGGCTGGAGTGCAGTGGTACAGTCTTGGTTCACTGCAGCCTCTACCTCCTTGGCACAAGCAACTCTCCCAACTCACCATCCTGAGAAGTTGGGACTATAGGCGCTTGCCACCACACAGGATAATTTTTTTTTTTTTTTTTTTTTTTTTTTTTGAGACCAAGTCTCACTCCATCATTCAGGCTGGAGTGCAGTGATGCGATCTTGGCTCACTGCAACCTCCGTCTCCTGGGTTCCAGCAATTCTCATGCCTTAGCCTTCCAAGTAGCTGGGATTGTAGGTGTGTGCCACCATGCCCAGCTAATTTTTGTAATTTTGAGTAGAGATGGAATTTCACCATGATGGCCAGGCTGGTCTCAAACTCCTGGCCTCAAGTGATCCACCCACGTTGGCCTCCCAAAGTGCTGGGATTACAGGCGTGAGCCACTGCGCCTGGCCAATCTGTTCATTTTTATACTTAAAAATTGAACATGGGCCAATGAGTCCAGATAGGAACACTTTGGATTGCTAATTCATTTTATGAAATAGTTGCCCATTCTTTAGATGCTAAAATTTAGAGAATTCCTCCACTGCCTCTCACTCAACCTGCCATTTTCCACTGACCACTTTCTCTGGGCTCTGCACACCTGGCACTTGAAAAAGCCTCTGGGTATTTGGCAGCCAGCATGTTCTCATGGAGACCAGTTCTACTCTGAGAGAGTTTTCCAATCTGGCTGTAAATTGGGGTTAGCGAGGGCAGCCTCCATCCTGCTAAGAAACAAAGCCAGCCTTTTATAGAGCCAAGAAGCTGACTCTTTACCGCATGTTTTTTTCAACATCCTCTATAAAAAACCCTTTGTGGTGTTCATTGGATGACCTCTCACTGACCTTTCTCTTGTGTTCTAAATGCCATTCTCATGCCAAACTCCATGAGAGTTTTTGTTTTCCATTTTTTTTTCTGCATTATTAGGGTTATCAGACTTAGCAAATAAAAATATAAAATGCTCAGTTAAATTTGAATTTCATATAAATAATGAATAATCTTTAATATATAAGACTTGGGACATACTTGGGTTTAAAAATTATTAATTATTTATCTGAAATTGAAATATGACTGGGTGTCCTGTGTTTCACCTGGCAACTCTATACAGGGATTCAAATGTCCTAATTTTCATACCTTACTGAAATGTTTGTTTCATCTGTTTATCCCTCATCTCAGGAAATACTGCTACACAACCTTGAACTACCTCACACATCGAAAAAGAACATGTACTCTTTCTCTACCAAAAGTGAATTTATCAGTTACACATGCAAGGTACACTTTTCCTTAATGACTGAGGTTTGTCTGTTTTCTCTCCCTTTTTTTTTTTGATGCTTATAACTATTGCCTTTCAGCTTTCACCTTTTTATTTCCACCTCTGTCACCACTTGTCTCACTTCCTTAAATAAAAAAAAAATCCCTTTATTTCAACCATGGAACATGCAGGAAGACCAGCAGTTCTCAAATCCTTTGGTTATATGGGTTAGGGAATCCCATGAGTTCTGAATCTAGTAATAGAACAATCACCTTGTACCTACTCGTTCAGTTACTAAGTAGTGCTTTTATGAATTAAAGATGATACTTAAATTTTGGGTTAAACTTTTGGAGGAAACCCCTTATTTTACTTTTGAAAATTAACGCAGTCATCTGGGGGCGTGAAGTGGAGCACAGCAGCAACAGTGGAAGGCTTCAGTGTTCACTTCTGGAGGCTCCCGTCTTGACTGCTGCCACAACCAAGTTTTCCTCCCAAGTGCTTGCACCCACAGAAAGCCTGCGGCCCATCCTCGGAGTTGGGCTAACGTCCAGCCTCTGTCTACAGTGGTCTGTGTTGGAGCCTGCTGATGGGCTCCAGGTTATCTGGTCTAACACGAGCTGATGCTATGCTCAGGGAAGCAACAGGGAATGAATGATAAAAAGGAAACAGAGCTGCCAGGATGAGTGATTGTCAAAGGTGGATGCTTTTCTGATTAGCTGCAGGGGAGACACGACAGGAAGGTCTAATCACAGGGGATCATTTGTACCATCAGAGATTAGCATATTTGGGGTGAGGCAGGTAAGCATGTTTTGACTTTTTAGATGAAATGAGGTGCTAATAACTTGGCCACAAGGTTTAGAAACAATCACAGGAAACCAACTAGGAAGTGAAAATTGGTAGATATTTTGAGCACTAACATAAAGGATGGAAGAAGCAGAGATACCCAGAAGTCCTGGAAGCAGGCTAGGCAGGATGAACATTTTAGAAATGCTTAAGAACAGGCTAATCTCAGGCCAGGCACAGTGGCTCACACCGGTAATCCCAGCACTTTGAGGGGCTGAGGTGGGAGGATCTCTTGAGTCCAAAAGTTCAAGACCAGCCTGGACAACATAGTGAGACCCCCCCCATCCCTAAAAAACTAAAAAGTGAAAAATTAGCCAGGCATGGTGTTATGTGCCTATAGTCCCAGCTACTTGGGAGGCTAAGGTGGGAGGATTGCTTGAGCCCGGAAGGCTAAGGCTGCAGTGAGCCATAATTGTGCCACTGCACTCACCCTGAGTGACAGAACAAGACTTTTATTAAAAAAAGAGAAAAAAGGCTGGGTGTGGTGGGATTACATCTGTAATCCCAGCAATTTGGGAGGCCAAAGCGGGTGCATCACCTGAGGTCAGGAGTTCGAGACTAGCCTGGCCAACATGGTGAGATCCTGTCTCTACTAAAAATACAAAAAATTAGCCTGGCGCAGTGGTGGACACCTGTAATCCCAGCTACACGGGAGGCTGAGGCAGGCGAATTGCTTGAACCCGGGAGGTGGAGGTTGCAGTGAACTGAGATCATGCCATTGCACTCCAGCCTAGGCAACAAGAGCAAAACTCCATCTCAAAAATAAAATAAAATAAAATTAAGAAAAAGAACAGGATATCTGTCATACAAATTACCCCAGATTGCTGAAACCACCTTTGCAAAAATTATAGCAGTGAGAAAATTATGACAGTCAAAGAGACCTTCTCTAACCAATTCCATCTTGCCTTTAACCTTCAAATTAACCTTGGTCATTCTGGAGCATGGGCCAAGCTAGCTTTTGGATAAATTTAGTTTCTGGTTTAACCTTAAGGCAAGGATTATAATAAGCCTTCCCAAAACTAAACTACTTTTGTAAAACTAACGAAAGGTCACAAGGTTAGGAAGGTTAGGATTATTAGAGGGGCTTGAATTCTGCTAAGATGCAGGCATAGTTAAATGATTACCAGTCATTGTTTTGGAGGTTACAAGATTTGTAATTTCCTCCATTACTCCTGTAAGTAACATCACTATTGTAGAACCTAAAATTGGCCTTTCGAGATGTCTTTTCAGATTTTTGCATTTCTGACAACCAGATGACTCCACCCAGACCCATGGCCCTTACCCAGAAGCTGACTCAGCGCATGAGGACTATTTTCCATGATCCTGTGATTGCATCCCCAACAAATCAGCAGCACCCCTTCCCTAGCTCCCTGCCCACCAAACTATTGTTAAAAAACTGAAGCCTCTGGATTTTCAGCGAGGCTGGTTTGAGTAATAATAAAACTCTGGTCTTTCATTTAGCTAACTCCTTTTTCTCTATTGCAATTCCCCTGTCTTGACAAATCAGCTGTATCTGGGCAGTGGGCAAGATGAGCCCATTGGGCGATTACATTGCTTTGCTTAGACACAAGACAGAAGATGCCCCTGTCAGGATGAAGTCTGAACTACCCACTCTGACATTTGAAGTGCCCATCGTCAGGCCCAAGCCACATCTCCCCAGTCTGTCCCTCAACCTCTCTTACTTGCTGAGGGGTAGTGTCAGTCAGGAGAGGCAGGGACATAGAATCTGACTTTTTGCTGGTGCCTCTTCTGTGACACCAGCCACCTTCTGTAGAACACACCTAGCCAGGCAGCCTGGCCTCTTTGTGTCACTAGACCACTTGTGATGCTTCCCTTCCATCCCTCTAGTTGGAAAGGCCCCTCCTTTCCAGTTCTGTCTACGTAATCCCCACTTCACCCCATCTGGTCCGCTGGCACCCAAGCCTCTATTCTTGTCAGCTCCAGTGAGCAGACGGGTAAGTATGGAGGGGCACTTCCCCAATGAGCTTTGTAGTCATTTAACTTTAATAGGCTCATTGACTGATGCACACAGCAAGTCATTACACTGAGACACTGGGTTGCAGCTGAGAAAGAGGTTTAATCATAGGGTCACCGAAAGAAGAGATGGGAGGGAAACTCAAATTCACCTCCCGGCCAGGTGCAGTGGCTCACGCCTGTAATCCCAGCACTTTGGGAGGCCGAGGTGGGCAGATCATGAGGTTAGGAGATCGAGACCATCCTGGCCGACATGGTGAAACCCCATCTACTAAAAATACAAAAACTAGCTAGGCATGGTGGTGCATGCCGGTAATCTCAGCTACTCAGGAGGCTGAGGCAGGAGAATTGCTTGAACCAAGGAGTCGGAGGTTGCAGTGAGCCGAGATTGCACCACTGCACTCCAGCCTGGCGACAGCAGGAGACTCTGTCTCAAAAAAAAAAGTATATCCCTGAGGAATTTGGGGTTAGAGTTTTTAAGGGTTTTGGAGGGGGTCAAAGGGTGGAGAGTCTTGATTGGTTGAAAAGTGCAGGGTGTAGTCACAGGACAGGGAGATGAAAGCAGTTGTGCTCTCATGCTCACCCTGTTTCTCTGTGGGGGCTTTCAAACTGGTTGCTGGAATTTAGGGGCTGAAAAACATCTTAAGCAATCCTTAAATAAAAGTCTAATGATTCTAATGTCAGGGATCCTATTTATAGTAACAATGTGGATGCAAATCAATTTTTAAATAGTCTTTTGACCTAACATCAGAAATCCTATCTCTAGGAACAATGGGGATGCAAATAGTAAGGATCTAGTGACTTTTAGCAAAAAGGAATTGGGCCAAAGTGCGGCCTGATTAATGATTAATTATAACTATACTTCTGTCCGGAACCCAGCATGGCATTCTTGTCAACCCTGTGCAGATATTTTTTTCTGCACTTTTTCCCACTAGCATATCATTTAATCTTCCTGGGGTGACCATTGTGGGTAAGTTATACTTTAGACTAGGGATGGTGCATATTATTTCTCTACAGTTGGTTTCTGCTTCCTGCAGTGTTCTGGGTCCTAATCTGGAGAGTGTCCTGTTATGAACTCCTTGTTTGTGTCCCACTCCCCGCCCTGCAAATTCATATATTGAAACCCAGGAGTTAATTAGTTCTTGAGGGTGGAGAGCTAATGATGGGATTTGTCCCCTTACAAGAAGAGACAGGAGAGAGCTTGCTTCCTCTCTCTGCCAGGTGAAGACACAAGAAGGCAG
This sequence comes from Pongo pygmaeus, assembly GCF_028885625.2. NCBI lineage: Eukaryota > Metazoa > Chordata > Mammalia > Primates > Hominidae > Pongo > Pongo pygmaeus. The sequence continues at coordinate 57,115,951 of NC_072387.2, forward strand.
AAGAATGCCCTCACCAAGAACCTGGCCATGCTGGTACCCTGATCTTGGACTTCCAGCTCCAGAACTGAGAAAGAAATGTTTGTTGTTTAACCCACCCAGGCTATGGTATTTTTATCACAGCAGCCAGAGCTAAGACACCCCCACACCCCACCCTACTTGTATTAGCCTGTTCTTAGACTGCTATAAATATACTACTCAAGACTGGGTAATTTATAAAGGAAAGAGATTTAATTGACTCACAGTTCTGCATGGCTAGGGAGGCCTCAGGAAACTGACAATCATGGCAGAAGGCAAAGGGTAAGCAAGCTTGGACCTTCTCACATGGCAGCAGGAGAGAGTGAGCATGTGTGAAGGAAGCAAAAGGGGAAAAGCCCCTTGTAAAACCATCAGATCTCGTGAGAACTCACTATCGTGAGAACAGCATGGGAAAAACTGCCCCCATGATCCAATCACCTCCCACTGGGCCCTCCCTTGATACTTGGGGATTATGGGGATTACAAATCAAGATGTAAAGATATGGCCAAACCATATTGCCACTGTAGACATTCTCTGCCTTACCTCTTGCCCTCAGCTGGCGAGGTGGCCAGTGTGTGTGGTGATTCTTAGTCTGTGGGGGATGAGGGGCTGCTGAGGAATGAGTAAAGAAAGAAGAAGCAAAATCAGACTTTAGTGGCAGCTTGACTTGACCCTGGAATTCAGAGAGTACCATTCATTCCTCAGCGGGATGTTGCTTTGGGCAGCTGAATTTTGCGTGGGGACAAATGCCCTTTCCCTCCAGCCTGAGAGTCATGTCCCCTCAGTGCCTGGCCCGTGACACCTGTTTTGGCCTCTCTGTTGCCTCATGTTGGTAAATGTTGTTTCTATGTTTGCCTTTACCTATGAGTGTGTGTGCACATCTGTTTAGGTGACATGTCTGTGAGTCTGATGGCTTTGTCCCGGCCACCTGGCTGAGAGGTCACCATGTCTCCTTGGGCAGCTCCTTAGGGCTGGTGGCCCTCCAACTGCCTAAGACACACCTGAAGGAAAGTCCCTTGGAAAATTTTGTTTGGGAGTGTCAATGAAAAGGCCAAACTCCGTAAAATATTTAAAGAGTTTTACTCCGAGCCAAAAAATGAGCAACCATAGCCTGAGGCATAGTCTCAAAGGTTTTGAAAACATGTGCCCAACGTGGTCAGGCTATAGCTTTGTAGCAGGACGAGCCGTAGACAAAACCTCTCAGACAGCGAGTTGTAGAAGGAAGGGCTTTATTCAGCTGGGAGCATCAGCAAGCTACTGCCTTAAAATCTGAGCTCCCCGAGTGCTCAATTTCTGTCCCTTCTAAGGGCTCACAACACTAAAGATTTCACATGAAATGGTCGTGATTGATTTGAGCAAGCAGGCTGTACGTGACAGGGGCCGCATGCACCGGTGGTCAGAGAGAAACAGAAAAGGGCAGGGAGTTTCACAATGTTCTTCTATACAATGTCTGGAATCTATGAATAACATTGGATTCTGAGTTATGAGTTGATTTTTAACTACTGGGTTTAGGCCAGGCAGGCCCAGGCCTGGTTTTGGGCCTGGCGCCGAGCTGCCTGTCTTTGGTTTTACTTCCTTTTTGTTTTTTCTTAAAACAGATACTGAGTATAAAACAATATGAGAGGGTCTCTCTCTTCCCTCAGCTTGGTGTTATACCTTTTAGGGAGACATAAGACTTTAATCGATACATGTGAGGTATGCATTGGTTTGGTCTGGAAAGGCAGGACAACTTGGTGGGGAGAGTTTATAGGTCATAGGTGGATTCAAAGATTTTCTGACTGGCAATTGGTTGAAAGAGTTAAGTTATTATCTAAAGACCTGAAATCAACAGAAAGGAGTGTCCGGGTTAAGATAAGAGGTTGTGGAGACCAAGGTTCTTATTATATAGGTGAAGTCTCATAGTTGAGACTTCTTAGAGACAATAGTTGGCAAATGTTTCTTATTTAGGCCTTTAAAAGGTGCTAGACTCTTAATCTTTTCAGGATCAGGAGGGCCTGGAAGGGGAAAGAGTCTATGTTAACAGAGATTCTTTACGGATGCAAATTTTCCCCCATAAAAGATGGCTATGCAGGACCATTTCAAAATATGGCAAAGAAACATATTTTGGAGTAAAATATTTTGATTTCCTTCTTTATCTGTCATGTGATGTTATACTAGAGTCAGGTTGGAATTTGATATCTTATTGCTACAAAGTAGCAATAAGATCTCTCTTTTAATGTTAATGCAGGTCAATTGTGCCTGAATTCCAGAAGGGAATTCCAGAAGGGAGAGAGTATAAGGAGACACATCTGACCCCCTGTCTTCCCCTCATAGCCTAAACTAGTTTTTCCGGTTTTCTTTGGGTCCCCCTGAATCCAGGGGGGTCCATTCAGTCTGTTGGGGGGCTTAGAATTTTATTTTTGGTTTACAGGGGCCATAGCATTTAAACTTCATTACTGCGTAAAGTTAAAGGACCAAGTGAAAAATAAGCTGCACTTTTTTCCACCTATCATCTCATTTAATTGTCCTGGGGAGACCACAGTGTGCAAGTATTACAATTTCCTCAATTTTTTGCATAAAGAATCTTAGGCTCTGAAAGCTGAATAGGGAACTTAGGTCCTTTAATTCTAGCTTCTCTGCCCCTTATCATTTCCCCCTTGGGGTTTTCCTGTGGCTGTAATTTAATTTATTTTATGCATTAGCTGAAAATAATTTATTTTTTATAATGCTTTCTTTGGTGGTAAAAGCAATCCATGCTCTTTGTTTAACAGAAATAGTATAGTTGACCCTTGAACAACACAGGGGTTAGGGGCACTAACCGCTGCCCCCCCCCCACCATGCAGTTGAAAATCCATGTATCATTTTTGACTCCCCCAAAACTTAACTACTAATAGGCTACTGCTGACCAGAGTCCTTACTAATAACATAAACAGTTGATAAATGCATATATAGGGTGTTATATGCATTATAAACTGTAAGCTAGAGAAGAGAAAATGGTATTAAGAAAATCATGAGGAAGAGAAAGTACATTCACTCTTCATTAAGTGAAGTTGGATCTTCATCTTTGTCTTCACGTTGAACAGGCTGAGGAAGAGGAGGGGGAGAAGGAGGGATTGGTCTTGCTGTCTCAAGGGTGGCAAAAGTGGAAGAGGCGGAGGAGGTGGAAGGAGAGGCAGGAGAGGCAGCACACTCAGTGTAACTTTTATTGACAAAACCTGCATAAAAGTGCACTTCAAACCATGTCATTCAAGGGCCAGCAGTATCAAACCTCCAGAAGAATATAAAGTGAAGAATGCCTGCACCTCCTTCTCCATCCTATTCCCCTAAGGTAATTACTCCAGAGACAGTTTGGGGCCCACCCCAATATTCATTGCATATGTTAATTTCCTGGTGAATTCTATCTTTTATCCAATTTCTGCATCAGGTCTGCCCGTTCTTCCCTCGGTGGTTTCCTCACAGCCTCCCACAGTGTGTCGTGAGGAACCCAAAGGGTGTGATTGCTGGTGTCATGCTTGCTTGGTGTGTGTCCACTGCCTGGGGCCTGGCACTCTGCCTCAACCCACCTGAGGGCAGGTGTGCAACCCAGCCCTTCATGGATTCTTTTACTTTTCTTATTTACTTCAGGAAACATCTCTGTTCCTCTTGAGCATATTTTCTCTCTTTAATCATGGAGTGTTTTTGCCTGGGGAGTGGGTACAGAGGTGAGATAGGAAAAGTGGAAAGGAAGATCATCTTGTTGGGATAAGTGAATGAAGTCCTCCTGTAGAAAGATTTTCCGCAGGTGGTAGGTTGCAAGCTTCAGGGGGCCTGTTGTGAGATTTTGCCGCAGCCTGAATCATTATTTCAAACAAGGCGAAGCAGGGTTTAGCTTTCTGCTTTCCCTGAAGGATTTGTCAGGGTAGCTTAGTGTTTTGATTAATTAACTTAAAGCTGGGATTCTATATAAATGCAAATTGTCACCCTCTCCCACCCATTCAGTCCCTCTCAGGCACAGAAATGAGTAAGAGCTGAGGAAAATGAAGTGGAGTTGAAATTGCCAGCTGTCTGTGGCCTCATTTGAATTTTCAGGGGAAAGGGGACCCTGACTGTGCAAACGCAATACTCACAGTACAGCATTTGCAAAATGGACCAGATGGAGCAGAGGCTCAGACTTTGCCACCCAGGTCAGCAGCACGACACTAATAGGACAGGAACACAGGGATGCCACTAAGGAATCTTTCAGATTTGAACATGCAGTGGACTAAATGTGTCCCCCCCAAAATTCATATGTTTAAATCGTAACCCCCAAGGTGATGGTATTTGGAGGCAGAGCCTTTGGGAGGTGATTAGGTGATGAGGGAGGAGTCCTCACAGATGGGATTAGCACCCTTATAAAAGAGGCTCCAGAGAGCTCCCTCCCCACTTCCTCCATGTGAGGACACAGTGAGAAAACGGTCGTCTATGAACCAGGAAACAGGCTCTCAGCAGACACTGAATCAGCTGGCACCCTGATCTTAGACTTCCCAGCTCCAGAACCGTGAGAAATAAACTTCTGTTGTTTATAAACAACCCAGTTTATGATGTTTTTGTAATGAACTAAACAGAATGCACAGCCTGAAAGAACTAAAACAGAAGGCGGAAAGTGTCACAAAAACTCTGATCTTTGTAGAGGCAAAGGAAAGCAGATTTATGGGATTGTAAAAGTGTCAGGCCCCTGAGCCCAAGCTAAGCCATCACATCCCCTGTGACCTGCACGTATATGCCCAGATGGCCTGAAGTAACTGAAGAATCACAAAAGAAGTGAAAATGCCCTGTTCCTGACTTAACTGAGGACATTCCACCACAAAAGAAATGAAAATGGCCGGTCCTTGCCTTAACCGATGACATTACCTTGTGAAATTCCTTCTCCTGGCTCATCCTGGCTCAAAAAGCTCCCTCACTGAGCACCTTGTGACCCCCACTCCTGCCCGCCAGAGAACAACCCCTCTTTGTAATTTTCCTTTCCCTACCCAAATCTTATAAAACGGCCCCACCCTTATCTCCCCTTCGCTGACTCTCTTTTTGGACTCAGACTGCCTGCACCCAGGTGAAATAAACAGCCTTGTTGCTCACACAAAGACTGTTTGGTGGTCTCTTCACATGGACGCGAGTGAAAAAAAGCACATTAGATTTTGACTTCAAATTTATTAGTCACTGATGTTTAATTTCCGTGCAAGGCAGAGTGTGGGTGTGGAAGGGAGGACTTGGAGGGTGACAGGGAGCAGATGTCCCACCCACCCCACACCCTACGGCCTCACCCCCACCCCACACCCTATGGCCTCACCTCCTTGACAGGCAGGGAAGAGCCAGGCTGAGTGGTTACACATTCCTGGGCTGCCATGAATGGCGTAGGTGAACTGAGACATGAAACCTAACCTCTGGGGCCACTGGGTATCTGTGGACGTGAGAGTCACCTCACAGGAAAGCTGTGGACATTTGACAAGATGTTTTTCAAGTTGCACCTGACAACTCCCTAACAAATACCAGCTGATGTAAGGATGACTTTGCCCCAGTAGGGTTTTATTGTTTCTTTGCTTTTGATACTTTTCTACCAGGACCTGCAGAGGGTGGCAGAGTGCTTTGCTGATCTGTCCCTTCTTCCTGACTCAGGTTCTCAGGGCCGATTTCCCCGTTAGGTGGAGCAGGCACTGTGCCTAGAGCCCATGAGACTTTTAGGGACCCATTAAAGTGTTTTAATTACTTTCAAAATCAGAAGAAAAAATATAATATTAATGAATACCTAATAATGACTCTAGACTATGTCAATTTTTATACCAATACAGTTGTTTCAAATACAATTTTTAATTTTTTTTTTTTAAGAGGGAGCCACGGAGGCAAAAGTGCTGTCAGCCCAAGAATGTGATAATGCCACCCTGTAGGTTCTGGAACTCACCTCAGAGAGTGAGTTGGCAGCCTGGGTTGCTGCTTGCTCTTGTTTGCTCAGGTAATGGAACAGGTAGAGCCTGAAAGGAGATTTGTGTAGTGAGTATGGTAAGCCATGCTGACTTCAGTGTGGGAGTGAAGAGGACTATGTCAGAGCATTTTTCAGAGAGCTGAAGGTTGCATCTTAAATCTAAAGTGGTTGCTTGTTGACACTAGCTATTTTTGATGAAAATTTCCTTATCATGCATTGCATACCCTAGCCTTCTTTGTTCATTTTTAACTTTTATCAAGAAAAGGTATGGATATATGTGTATACAAATATATACACACATATGTAAGCACAAATACACAGGTATGTGTGTGTATACACTTGTGTGTGTGTTAGAAGCATTCGAACCAGAGTAACTCCATCTTGAATAGGAGTGGGTAAAATAAGGCTGAGATCTACTGGGCTGAATTCCCAGGAGGTTAGGCATTCTAAGTCACAGGATGAGCTAGGAGGTCGGCACAAGATATAGGTCATAAATACCTTGCTGATAAAGCAGGTTGCAGTAAATAAGCCGGCCAAAACCCACCAAAACCAAGATGGTGATGAGAGTGACCCCTGGCCGTCCTCACTGCTACCCTCCTACCAGTGCCATGACAGTTACTAATGCCATAGCAACATCAGGCAGTTACCCTATATAGTCTAAAAAGAGGAGGCATGAATAATCCACCCCTTGTTTAGCATGTCATCAAGAAATAACCATAAAAATGGGCAACCAGTAGCTGTCAGGGCTGCTCTGCCTATGGAGTAGCCTTTCCTTATTTCTTTATTTTCTTAATGCACTTGCTTTCACTTTACTCTATGGACTTGCCCCGAATTCTTTCTTGCTCAAGATCCAAGAACCCTCTATTGGGGTCTGGACCTGCATGCCTTTCCGGTAACATGTATATGTATATATTTGCCATATATATGTCAAGTAGTAGTAAAAGACTTAAGACAAATGATGGAATTCAGGACATGTCACCCCCAAATATGACTTTAGGAGACCAGAAACATGCCACCCCCAAATATGCCTCTTTAGCATGAGGATTATTTTGAGCTGATTATTTTGAGAAACTGCAGCAGAGGAGAATCTCTGAAAACAAGAGTAGAAGTTACCCTTTTGTAAGGAAAGTTTATGTCTATAAAGGAGATCTCCATACATAAGGGTGTCTTCCTGTCTGCAACAGGAAGAGAAGAATGACTCTAAATCACTAGAAACTCTTATCAATGAAAAAGGCATGGATTTAAATCTGCATCGCAAACCTCACCCTGGTTTCAGGTGCTTTCCTGGCTGTCTCCTCATAACTGGCCTTCTCCACACCCTTCCCTCTCTGTTTTAGCAAAGGATGGTTTTTAAGCTTGAAAGCTACCTATTTGAGATCTGCTCTCTAGAATTATTCATTCCCTGGCTATCTCCCATGTATACATGAGATATACATATTAATAAACTTGTTTTTTTTTCTTTTGTTAATTTCAGTACAGGGGTCTGTCCTAACAAAAAACTCAGGAAAGGTAGAGAAAAAATTATTTTCTCCTCCCCTACACAAATAATGGTGGTTTCTTGCTTCACATTTCTGTCTTTCTGTCTCCTTATTCCTGTTCCTTGAAGGCAACCACTTTTAACCTTCTAAACCCTTTCTATTTTTTTCTGGTATTTAACTCCATATTTCTAAGGAATATACACATATTGCTATTTCCCAACTTGTCAGTTCCAGACAGTAGCTATTGTTGTTCTATTATGGCAGATGAAGATTTAGCTGTCTTAACATTCTCCACCTTATTTCTCCTCCCTCCCCCAGCTACTAATAGAGTTATATCACAATTTTTAAATTAAATTTGTTTTTGTAACCACCCCATGAGTTCTTCTTGCCCACTACCCAGTTAGAGCCAATTTATTATGACAGGGGAATTGCAATAGGGAAAGTGTGTAGAGTGTTAATAAACTCTAAGGCAGTATGCACATGTTAATTGGAATTTGCAGTGAATGGGTAGACCTGAGAGCTAGTGGCTCAGGAGGGCCCCACATTTTGGAGATGGAGTGCAAGGATAAATGATACAGACAGCAAACAGGGAAATACTAGGTAGAAGAGGGTGGTTCCCCAGCAAAAGCCCCACCCTCAATCCTGGAAACCCTCAGTCCTACATGGGAACAGGTATTCCTGTTTTCGCACCCAAAAGTTACCTTTTGGCTCACCACACCAACCTATCCTGTACCCTTATAAACCCTAACCCCAGGCTCCACAAGCAGACAAACAAAAGAGCAGAGAAGGAGAGAAGGGAAGGAGCTTCTTAATGTCAAGAGGAGCTAGGCTGGGGACAGTAGTAGAGGAGATTGGCCACTGCATGGCCAAACTCCAGGTGACGATCATTTTCCCATTCCATCCCCCTTCCAGCTCCCCATCCATCCCACTGAGAGCCACCTCCACCACTCAATAAAACTACCACATTTACCATCCTTTAAGTCCAGGTGTGACCTGATTTTTCCTGGACACTGGACAAGAGCTTGGAATACAGAAAACTGTCACACTGGCCCTCTGCCCTTGTGAAAAGGCAGAGGGTCCACTTAGCTGTTTAACACTTAAGCCATCCTTGGACAGCAAGGGTGAAAGAGCGCACTGTAACACATGCCCACTTGGGCTTCGGGAGTCACAGGCACCCACCCCTAGATGAAACCATGGGGCCGGAGCCCAAAAGTGCTTGCCCCAGCTCCTACACCTGCCTGTCTGCATGCTCCCGCTCCCATAAGGGGTTTGAGAGCAAGGTGGCCAAATGGATGAGCCACACCCATCACACATCCTGCAAGGGGGGTCAGGGAACTCCCCCGTTTCATTTGTACTTCCAATTGCCTGCTCTTTCCACAACTCCCTCTGAATGTTTGTGTTGGGAATCAGAACATGAGAACCTCAAGTATAGCACGTTGGTATGCTGAATACTTTGCACTGAGGGAGATTGGAAGGGCCTCAGAAGCAAGATGTTCTTTCTGACCTTCTCCCACTCTCCTTTCTCTTTCTTTCATTTCTTTCCATGGCAGGTCATAGAAACTAGAACCCCTCTTTCCCAAAGCAAACCATAAACCTAAAAATGTCAGTCTCTGACCTTTCTTCTCCCCTTAAAACTCTCATTTGACAGGTGATCCTGCCTTATCCTGGAGAAAGAAATGTTACGCAAGAGGCCAAGAAGAAGCTAAACAAACAAGCCGTGATGGATTCCCGTCTCAGCTTATTACCACTGGGACATGTCCTTTTTGTCCAATCACATTTCTACATGGCTGTACAGTCTTCATCAAACCTAAGCATTAAAAAAAAGTTTCCTCTGGGTCTTTGGGTCTTCGTTTCTGAAGGCTCCTGTATTACATAAAACTTTGTTAAATAAATTTGTTATACTTTTCTCCTGTGAATCTGTCTTTCATCATAGGGGTGTTAGCTGGGGACCTTGCAATGATTGAGGACAGGCATTACCATTTCACCCCTACACTTGCTACAGACTATGGTTAGGCTACCAGCACACTCAGTTGCCCTTTGTGGAAGAAGCAAGGATGAATCAACTTGTTTAGGATAGGATTCCCTCCAAGAAGTACAGATGTGCAGCTAGCAAGTCTTCAGCTCACCCCTTTCAAGCAAGGTGACCAGGATACCAAGGTGTAGTCACGGGGAGGAGTGGTCAGAAGGTAAGTACAACTGAGAAAATTACAACTGGCTAGCAATTTGTCTCAAGAAAGAATGTGCCAACCAGAGGGCAGATCTCCAGAGTGAAAAGGAGGTCAAAAAGCAAAATGTCAGTGTTTTCAATACCACCCAATGAAGAAGATGCCAGTCAGGAGTGGGGGGCATGGCCTTAACATCTGCTTGGCAGCTGCATTCTCTTAACAGAGTTGGTTTTATCACTTCATATAAGCTTTTCAACAGCAACAGGGCAATAAAACAAAATGTATTTGTCCTAACTTTGTGCTGATTAAAGAACTCTTCAAGTATCCATTCATTCAACAAACACTCATTGAGAATCTAGTATATGGCAGGCACTCTTTTAGGAGCCTGGGATATAGCAGTGAACAAGACAGGCAATGCCTGCCCTCATGGAGCCTATCTTCTAAGAAAAAATAACTTTCCATGTGATTATTCACTGTGCTAGGGGTTGGAGTGACATAATAAGGGCCCTCTACGGACTCACAGTTAAAGGAGGTGGCTTCCCAGATTATATTTTTCCTTAGGGAGAGAATGGTTGAATTAGCCAGTTCAAATACTCAGTCCCTTTGGCTTATTGTGAATTAATTAATAGCATTCTGGTATTTTGTGAATTTAGTTAGCTTGAGGCAATTTCCAACACTCAACTGTGAATGCACTGCAAAGATTGGGTTTCTAGACCCAAACAACTAGACTAGACCCTGGAAAGTGCTGACATCATGAAATTAATTTTCCTGAGACACACTACACATGCATATCCTTCTAGATCTTCTCTATTGCATCCTTCGCTCTTTGTAACCTCATCAGAGATGTCATCAACAATCATACCACCTCTTGCAAAGTATTTATGGGAATATACAAGAGTGAGCCATTCACAAATTCATTCCTGAACTATTTCTTGAGACCTATTAAGGTGCCAGACACCATGTTCATAAGAAAGCAGCAGCTGTCTCCCCACAGGAGCTCATAGTCTTCAGATGAGGGGTAGGGGAGGTAGAAAGCTCTGTTGTGGGATGGAGTTGAATTTCAGTCCTGGATGTGCTACTTAATGACATCATCTGTAATCAAGAAACGAGCCTAGCTGACCTCTTGGTTTCCTGGTTTAATACTTCTGTGTCAGGAAGGTATGTGGTGGGCCTCTTGGAAGAGTGACTAGGAGGGAAAACAATACATAGTTTAGCAGAGAAAGGGAGAGGAGGAAGGATGATGCGTGGTTTTGCTTTTTCTGTATTTTTCCACCAGCAGAAACCTTAATCTTTTCCAGCAGCACAGGCGAGTCACTGTGCAGGGAATTCGCCACAGAGTGCTGCCCCCTTTGCCAGCAACACTGAGCTCACGGAATGGCAGATAAACCTAGATAAGCTGAGCCAGTCTTTCAAGCCTGGGCAGCACTTTTCCAAGGAGCATCATGAGCTCAGCTGGAGGTCCCTGAGTAGAAATAACCTGGAATTTGTATGAGTGCTGAGCTCTGTGGGGCCTTTCTGCCTCTTTCTTGAGGCTTTTTTTTTTTTTTTTTTGAGGCGGGGGTTGCTCTGCCACCTAGGCTGGAGTGCAGTGGTACAATCATAATCATAGCTCACTGTAACCTTGAACTCCTGGGCTCAAGCAATCCTCCCACCTCAGCCTTCAGAGTATCTGCATATGGTGCCATGGCTGGTCTCAAACTCCTGTCTTCAAGTGATTCTCCCACCTCCACCTCCTAAAGTGTTGGCATTAGAGGCATGAACCACTTTGTCCAGCCTGAAATTGCATTCTTAGCATCTAGATGGAGATGGAGAACAGCCTCTTCAAAAACAGTATTTTCTTTTCTCTCATTTACTGCTCCCCTTAAATTCCATTTTCTTAAAGGACATGTAGAGTGGGAAGGGTCCTTTTGCTTGAAGAGTAACCTCCCAGCAATCAGCCCCCTTCCTGTACTCTGGCCTCCTCCAAGCATTATAGCAAAATAAATGTTTTATTTGGTTTATTCATTTATTCATTCAATAATTATTTATTAAGACCATACTAAGGGCCAGGTTCCAGATTTTGGGATTCTGTGGTGAACAAAAGATAACAAGCCCTGTCCTCATGGAGCTTATTTTTTTGTGGGAGAAAGACTATAAACAAAAAAAATATAATATCTGGTTGCAATATGTGCTATGAAATGATATAAAGTGGGCAGGAGATTGAGGGAGTGATACTGTAGGAGGCCACCAGATTAGGTAATCAGGGAAGGCCCTAGGTCTCCTCTGGTGATGTGGGGGCTGGGTCTTTATGAATAAATTTTTCCAATTTTGAAACCTTAACTCTTTAAATGCCAAAAAGTTTATTCTTACTAATTTTGAGGGGAATTACTTTAAATTCATTGTACATAGGAATCCAGAATAATCTAATCTTGTTTTAAAGATTCAGGTTCATTATTGGGAACACCAATATATGCCAGGGGTTCTCAAAGTGTGGACTCTGGACCAGCAGCATCAGCAACCCCTCAACCTGGGGACTTGTTAGATATGCAAATTCTCAGAAATGTAAGTGCAGACTTCACCCCTGACCTGCTGCATCTGAAACCCTGGAGGTGGAGCCCAGCAATCTGTGATTTAACAAGCCCTCCAGGTGCTTCTCATGCATGCTCAAGTTTGAGAAGGGCCACTCTGCTCTGAGGTGTGCCCTTGAGGGCAGTGGAGGCAGGTAGCCTCTCTGCCCATCCTTGGCAGGCTGCTTTGCTCCCTGAGTTCCTGCCTACTTCCTGTGGGTTCTGCCTCACTGTGGGTTGTCAATGTTTATCCCTCACTGCTGACATTAGTATGTCTGTGCCTAATTTCTGTCTTCTTCTAATTTGCTGCTTCTAATCACCTCTGAGAAACCAGATCCCCAGCCATAAATTCATTATGTAGAAAGTAGGAATAAATTCCAGGGCTGCTGGCACCCATGTTAGTACTTTGGTCTTTTGCCCTCAAGACATTCAGCATAGTGGAAAGAACAGAATTGAATTTCAGTCTAGAATTCCACCAATGTGGGTATTCTGCAGGCTGCTGAGTAAGTCTATTCCAATTATGCATTCTAGAAATGGGGAAATAACCACAGGATGGGTTCAGGGACCCGCTGGGTCTACTATGAGGCGGACGTAGTTAAACTCCATTGATCACCCATATTAGTCGGGGATTTGCAGAGAAAAAGACTGAGAGAGAGAGAGAGAGTGAGAGCGAGACAGAGAGAGAGAGAAAGAGAGAGAGAGGAATGAGGAATTTATTATGAGGAATTGGTTCACACAATAATGGAGGCTGAGAAGTCCCACAGTCTGTCATCTATAAGCTGGAGACCCAGGAAAGCTGGTGTTGTAATTCAGTCCATGTTTGAAGGCATGAGAATCAGAGGTACCGATGGTGTAAATCCCAGTTCAAGAGCAGAAGATGAGATGAGATGTCCCAGTGAGGCAGAAAAAAAAGGGGCAAATTCCTCCTTGCTCCACATTTTGCTTTATTCAGGCCCTCAATACATTGGATAATGCCCACCTGCATTGGAGAGGGCCATCTATATTGAGTTCACCGATTCAAATGCTAATCCCATCCAGGAACAATCACATAGACACACGCAGAAATAATGTTTATCTGGGCACCCTGCAGCCCAGTGGTTAGCACGTAAAATTAGCCATCCCCTCACCTAACAGCCATAATCCCCTACTGTGACTGGCAGACCACAGTAATATTTTGGGTCTCCTGAAATTAGTATCAGTTCAAAGCCAGTGTCCAGTCATCCTTGAAACAATCTGATTATTTCTTTTTCCCCAGTGCACAGTTCCTCTGATAAAAGGCTGCAGGTCCCTTTGGGGATGACTGGGAGAAAGATAAACGGTATACATTTTTGGCAATGTAGCAGAGTCCTTCCTCAAGAGGACCCGGTCTCCCCTTTTATTGCTTGTATGACCTTGGCAGAGTTGGAACCAGAATTGCCTGGCACCAACGAAGTGCTCAACAAGTGCTAGTTCTTTTCTTCTGGGGTGGGAGAATGATGGAGGAAGGAGATAATTAACCTATATGATTTTTTGCATGAATAATTGCTTTTTAGAAAAATCTCTAAATATTTACCTTTATTTATTAAAAAACAATTTTAAATATATTTAAGATATAATCACATATCATACAATTCATTCACTTAAAGACTACAATTTAATGACCATCACCACAATTAATTTTAGAACATTTTTATTATCCTAAAAAGTAACTTCACATCCCTTAGGCATCATCCCCCCTCCATAATCCTCCTAGTCTAGTCCCCCCTTGTCGTAGGCAACCACTAATCTATGTTTTTCCTCTACAGATTTGACTATTCTGGACATTTTATATAAATGGAATTATCCAATATGTGATCCTTTGTGACAGACTTTTTCCACTTAGCATAATGTCTTCAAGGTTCATTCATGTTATACAGCATCAGTATTTCATTTCTTTTTAAAAAATTTTTATTTTTAATTTTTGTGGGTATATAATAGGTATATATATTTATGGGTCACATATGATATTTTGATACAAGCATGCAATGCGTAATAATCACATCAGGGTAAATAGGTATCCATTACCTCAAGCATTTATCCTTTGTGTTACAAACAAAGCCAATTATACTCTTAGTTATTTTAAAATGTAAAATTAAATTATTTTTTACTATAGTCATCCTGTTGTGCTAGCAAACACTAGGTCTTATTCATTCTTTCTATTTTTTGTACCCATTAACCTTCCCCACTTCTCCCCCACAGTTCCCAACCCCCCAACCCCAAGTACTCTTCCCAGCCTCTGGTAACCTTTTTTCTACTCTATATTGCCATAAGTTCAATTGTTTTACTTTTTACCTCCCACAAAAAGTGAGAACGTGTGAAGCTTGTCTTGCTGTGCCTGGCTTGTTTCACTTAACTTAATGAAATTCCAACCTCCAGTTCCAACCATGTTGTGCAGATGACAAGATCTCATTCTTTATTGTGGCTGAATAGTACTCCATTGTGTATATGTACCATATTTTCTTTATCTGTTCATCTGTTGATGGACACTTAGGTTGCTTCCAAATCTTAGCTATTGTAAACAATGCTGCAACAAACATAGAAGTGCAGATATCTAGGCTGCGCGTGGTGGCTAACACCTATAATCCCAGCACTTTGGGAGGCCAAGGTGGGCGGATCACTTGAGGTCAGGAGTTTGATACCAGCCTGACCAACATGGTGAAACCCCATCCCTATTAAAAATACAAAAATCAGCTGGGTGTGGTGGTGGGCACCTGTAATCCCAGCTATTCAGGAGGCTGAGGCAGGAGAATCACTTGAACCCAGGAGGCAGAGGTTATAGTGAGCCGAGACTGCACCATTGTACTCCAGCCTGGGCAACAAGAGCAAAACTCCATCTCAAAAAAAAAAAAAAAGTGCAGATATCTCTTTGATATACTGATTTCCTTTCTTTTGGGTATATACCTAGGAGTGTTATTGCTGGATGGTGGGGTAGCTCTATTTTTAGTATTTCAAGAAATCTCCAAACTGTTCTTCATAGTGGTTGCACTAATTTACATTCCCAACAGTGCACGAAGGTTCCCATTTCTCCACATCCTCTCCAGCATTTATTATTGCCTGACTTTTGAATAAAAGCCATTTTAACCAGAGTGAGATATCTCATTGTAGTTTTGATTTGCATTTCTTTGATGATCAATGATGTTGAGCACATTTTCATATACCCGTTTGCAATATGTATGTCTTTTTTTGAGAAATGTCTATTCAGATCTTTTCTCCATTTTAAAACAAATTATTAGATTTTTCCTATAGAGTCGTTTGAGTTCCTAATACATTCTGGCTATTAATCCTTTGTCAGGTGGGTAGTTTGCAAATATTTCCTCCTATTCTTGTCTCTTCACTTTATTGATTGTTTTCTTTGCTGTGTGGAAGCTTTTTAACTTGATGTGATCTCATTTGTTCAGTTTTTTTCTTCGGTTGACATAGTTTGAGGTCTTAGATTTAAGCCTTTAATCCATTTCGATTTGATTTTTGTATATAGTGAGAGATGGGGGTCTAGTTTCATTCTTCTTCCTATGGATATCTGGTTTTTCCAGTATCTTTTATTGAAGAGACTGTCTTTTCCCCAATGTATGTTCTTGGCACCTTTGTCAACAATGAGTTCACTGTAGATGTATGGATTTATTTCTGGGTTCTCTATTCTGTTCCACTGGTCAGTGTGTCTGTTTTTGTGCCAGTACTGTACCATTTTGATTACTGTAGCTCTGTAGTATAATTTAAAGTCAGGTAATGTGATTCCTCCAGTTTCATACTTTTTGCTTAGGATAGCTTTGCCTATTCTAGGTCTTTTGGGGTTCCATATAAATTTTAGGATTGTTTTTTCTATTTCTGTGAAGAATGTTATTGGTATTTTGATAGAAATTGTATGAAATCTATAGATTGCTTTGGGTAGTATGGACATTTTAACAATATTAATTCTTCCAATCCAATGACATGGAATATTTTTCCATTTTTTGTGTGTCCTCTTCAGTTTCTTGCATCAATGTTTTATAGTTTTCAATGTAGATATTTTTTACTTCTTTGTTTAAGTTAATTGCTAGGTGTTTTATTTGTGGCTATTGTAAATGGGATTACTTTCTTGGTTCTTTTTCAGATTGTTTGCTGTTGATATATAGAAATGCTACTGACTTTTATATATTCATTTTGTATCTTGCAAATTTACTGAATTTGCTTATCAGTTTCAATGGTTTTTTGGTGGAGTCTTTAGGTTTTTCCAAATATAAGATCATGTCATCTTAAAACAAGGATAATTTGACTTCTCCCCTTCTAATTTGGATGCCCTTTCTTTCTTTCTTTTTTTTTTTTGAGATAGAGTTTCGCTCTGTCACCCAGGCTGGAGTGCAGTGGTGTGGTATTGGCTCACTGGAAACTCTGCCTCCCGGGTTCAAGCAATTCTCCTGCCTCAGCCTCCCAAGTAGCTGACATTATAGGCACCTGCCATCACACCTGGCTAATTTTTGTATTTTAAGTAGAGACGAGGTTTCACCGTGTTGGCTGGGCTGATCTCAAACTCCTGACCTCAAGTGATCTGCCTAACTCGACCTCCCAAAGTGCTGGGATTACAGGCATGAGCCACCATGCCTCGCTGGATGCCCTTTATTTTTTTCTCTTGTCTAATTGCTCTAGCTGGGACTTTCAGTACTATATTGAATAACATTGGTGACAGTGGGCATTCTTGTTGTGTTCCCAATCTTAGAGGAAAGGGTCTCAGTTTTTCCCCATTCAGTATGATATTAGCTGTGGGTCTGTCAAATATAGCTTTTATTATGTTGAGGTATGTTCTTTCTATATCCAGTTTTTTGAGGGTTTTTTTTAAATCATGTCAGGATGTTGAATTGTGTCAAATACTTTTTCAGCCTCAATTGAAACAATCATATTGTTTTTGTCCTTCATTCTCCTGATATGATGTATCACATTAATTGATTTGCATGTGTTGAACCATCCTTGCATCCCTGAGATAAAGCCCACTTGGTCATGATGAATGACCTTTTTTTTATTGTGTTGTTGAATTCGGTTTGCTAGTATTTTGTTGAAAGTTTCTGCCTCAATATTCATCAGTGATATTGACCTATAGTTTTCCTTTTTAAAATTTGACTTTCTTGCATTTTGGTATCAAAGTAATACTGGCATTGTAGAATGAGTTTGGAAATATGCCCCTTTCCTTTGTTTTTTAGAACAATTTGAGTAGGATTGGTATTTGTTCTTCTTTAAATGTTTGGTAGAATCCAGCAGCAACACCATTGGGTTCTGGGCTTTTCTTAACTAGAAGACTTTTTATTATGGCCTTGATCTAATTACTTACTATTAGTCTGTTCAGGTTTTGGATTTCTTCATGGTTCAATCTTGGTAGGTTGTGTGTCTCTAGGAATTTATCAATTTCTTCCAGATTTTCCAATTTATTGGCATATAGTTGCTCGTAGTAGCCACTAATGATCATTTGAATTTCTGCAGTATCAGTTGTTATGTCTCCTTTTCCTCTCTGATTTTATTTTTTGGGGTCTTCTTTCATTTTTCTTTAGTTAGTCTGGCTAAAGTTTTGTCAGTCTTTTTCTTTTAAAGTTTTTATTTGATTGATCTTTTGTATTGTTTATTTATTTTCAAATTCATTTATTTCTGCTCTGATCTTTATTATTTTTTTCTTCTACTAATTTTGGGTTTGGTTTGCTCTTGATTTTCTGGTTCTTTAAGATGCATCATTAGATTGTTTATTTGAAGTTTTTCCTTTTTTTGATGTAGGCACTTCCTTCTTAGTCCTTCCTTTGCTGTATCCCCTAGGTTTTGGTATATTGTATTTCCATATCATTTGTTTCAAGAAATTTTTCAATTTCCTTAGTTTGTTCATCGGCCCACTGGTCATTCAGGAACATACTGTTTATTTTCTATGTGTTTGTATAGTTTCCAAAATTCCTCTTGTTACTTATTTCTACTTTTATTCCATTGTTATTACAGAAGATGCTTGATATTGTTTCAATTTTTTTGAATGTTTTAAGACTTGTTTTGTGACCCAACATATGGTCTATCTTTGAGAATGATCCATGCGCTGAGGAAAATAGTGTGTATTCTGCAGCTGTTGGATAAATGTTCTGTAAATATCTCTTAGTTCCATTTGGTCTGTAGCGCAGATTAAGTCTCACATTTCTTTGTTGATTTTCTGTATGGACTATCTGTCTAATGCTGAAAGTGGGGGTGTGAAGTCTCCAGCTATTATTGTCTAGGTGTCTCTCTCTCTCTCTTTAGCTCTAGTAATATTTGCTTTATATGTCTGGGTGATCCAGGATTGGGTGCATGTATATTTGCAATTGTTATATCCTCTTGCTGAATTAACTCCTTGTGATTGTATAGTTACCTTGTTTGTCTCTTTTTATAGTATTTGTCTGGAAATCTATTTTGTTTGATATAAAAGTGTAGCTACTCCTGCTCTCTTTTGGTTTCCCTTGGAATGGAATACCTTTTTCCATCCCTTGATTTTCAGTCTGTGTGTATCTTCATAGGTGAAGTATGTTTCTTGTAGGCAACAGATCATTGTGTCTTTTTTTAAAGCCATTCAGACATGCTATGTCTTTTTATTGGAGAGTTTAGTCCATTTAATTCAATGTCATTATTAATAAGTGAGAATGTATTCCTGCCATTTTGTTATTTGTTTTCTGGTTGTTTTGTGATATTCTTCTTTTTCTTTCTTTCTCTCCTGTCTTTCTGGAAGTTAAGTTGATTTTCTCTGGTGGTATGATTTAATTTCTTGCTTTTTATTTTTTGTGTATCTGTTGTATGTTTTTTAATTTGAGGTGACTATGAGGCTTCCAAATATTATCTTATAACCCATTATTTTAAGTTAATAACAACTTAACACTTTTTGCATAAACAAACAAGCAAAAAGAAAGCTAAAAAAATTTTATACCTTAATTTCATCCCCCTCCCCCAACGGTTTAATTTTTTGTTTTTTTTCTACTTATATCTTATTTTACTGTCTACGTCTTGAAAAGTTGTTGAAGTTATTGTTTTTGATTGTTTCATCATTTAGTCTTTCTACTTAAGAGGAGTTTATATACTATAGTTATAGTGTTACAATATTGTTTTTCTGTTTACTTACTATTAGTAGTGAGTTTTGTACCTTCAGATGATTTCTTATTGCTCACTAATGTCTTTTTCTTTCCAATTGAAGTACTCCCTTTGGCATTTCTTGTAGGACAGGTCTGGTGTTGATAATAAAATCCCTCCGCTTTTGTTTGTCTGGGAAAGTCTTTATTTCTCCTTCATGGCTGAAGGGTATTTTCACTGGATATACTATTCTAGGGTAAAAGTTATTTTCCTTCAGCACTTTAAATATGTCATGCCTCTCTCCTGGCCTGTAAAATTTCCACTGTAAAGTCTGCTGCCCAACATGTTGGAGCTCCATTGTATGTAATTTCTTTCTTTTCTCTTGCTGCTTTTAGGATCCTTTCTTTATCCCTGATCTTTGGGAATTTGATTAAATGCTTTAAGGTAGACTTCTTTGGGTTAAATCTGCTTGGTGTTCTATAACCTTCTTGTACTTGGCTACTGATATCTTTCTATCATCAATAGAGGTTTGGGAAGTTCTCTGTTATTATCCTTTTGAATAAACTTTCTACTCCTCTCTGTTTCTCTTCTTCCTATTTAAAGCCAATAACTCAGACTTTCTTGCTTGCTACTATTTTCTAGATACTGTAGCCATGCTTCATTGTTTTTTGTTCTTTTTCTTTTGGCTCCTCTGTCTTCAAGCTAACTAATTTTTTCTTCCACTTGATCAATTCTGCTATTAAAATACTCTGATGCATTCTTCAGTATGCCAATTGCATTTTTCCAGCTCCAGAATTTCTGCTTGATTCTTTGTAATTATTTCCATTTTTTTGTTAAATTTATCTAATAGAATTCTGAATTCTTTCTCTGCATTATCTTGAACTTCTTTGAGTTTCCTCAAAACAGCTATTTTGAATTCTCTGTCTGAAAGGTCACATATCTCTCTTTCTCCAGGATTGGTCCCTGGTGCCTTATTTAATTTATTTGGTGAAGTTATGTTTTCCTGGATGGTCTTGATGCTTATTGATAGTCTGTGTCTAGGTATTGAAGAGTTAGGTATTTATTGTAGTCTTCATGTCTGGGCTTATTTGTACCCATCCTGCTTGGGAAGGCTTTCCAGGTATTTGAAAGGACTTCGGTGTTGTGCTTTAAGCTGTATTTGCATTAGGGGGCAACCCAAACTCAGCAGCGCTGTGGTTCTTGCAGATTCATACAGGTACTGCCTTTTTGGTCTTGGATAAAATCTGGGAGAATTATCTTGATTACCAGGCATAGACTCTTGTTCTCTTCCCTTACTTTCTCCCAAACAAACAGAACTTTTCTCTATCTCTGTTCTGAGCCATCTGGAACTAGTGGTGGGGTATCACTGGGGGTGGTGGCCACTGGAACTGTGCTGGGTCAGACCTGAAGCCAGCACAGCACTGGATCTCATCCAAGGCCCACTGTAATTACAACCTGGCTACATCTATGTTCACTCAAGGCCCAGGGACTCTACAATCAGCAGGCGGCAAGGCCAGCCAGGTATGTGTTCTTCCCTTCAGGGTAGTGAGTTCCCCTAGGCCCTGGATGGGTTCACAGGTGCCATCCAGGAGCCAGGGACTAGAGTCAAAAACCTTAGAAGTTTACCTGGCGTTCTATTGTACTGCAGCTAAGTGGGCACTTAAACCATGAGATGTAATCCTTCCCACTCTTCCCTTCCTCTTCCAGAGGCAGAGAAGCCTCACCTTGTGGCCACCAACTCCACAGGCAAACTATGAGTACTGCCAGGCTACTGCTAATATTCCCTTAATGCCCAAGGGCTCTTCAGTCAGTTTGTGATGAATGCTCCCTGGCCTGGGATTCACCTTTCAGGGCAGTGAGCTTCCCTCTGGCTCAAGGTAGGCCCAGAAATGCCATCTAAGAACCAAGGCCTGGAATCGGGAACCCTAAGAGCCCACTTGGTGCTCTACTCTTCTGTGGCCTAGCTGGTACTTAAGGTGCAAAACGAAGTTCCCTTTACTTTTCCCTCCATGTTTCTCAAGCAGAAGGAGTCTCTCCTCTTAGCCACTACAGCTGGGAATGTGCTGAGTCTCATCCAAAGCCAGCAAGTCACAGAGTTTCACCCAAGGCCCACAGTGTACTACCTAGGTATTGCTGCTTGTTATTGAAGTCCCAAAGGCTCTTTGGTAAGCAGCTGATGGGTCCTAGTAGGACTGGGTCCTTCCCTTCAAAACAGCAGTTCTTTTCTGGCCCAGGGTGTGTCTAGAAATGTTGTCCAGGAGCTAGGGCCTGGAAGGGGGGCTTCATAACTCTGACTGGTGCCCTATACTGATGTAG
This sequence comes from Pongo pygmaeus, assembly GCF_028885625.2. Taxonomy (NCBI): domain Eukaryota; kingdom Metazoa; phylum Chordata; class Mammalia; order Primates; family Hominidae; genus Pongo; species Pongo pygmaeus. Next base: position 57,137,429 of record NC_072387.2, read on the forward strand.
TTGAGCTGGTATCTGAGATGCAAGACAGTCTTCTTTACTCCTCCTTCATCTCCTCAAGCAGAAGGAAGGAGTCTCTTTTGGAGCCACAAGCTGTGCAGCCGGGGGTTAAGGGAGGTATGGCACAAATATTCCCTTAGCTGCCTCAGCCTGCTGAGACACCAGCTGGGGCAGCTACTTAGGGCCCTAGAGCAGTTTAGCCCATGGTGGTGAGGCTTGCTGGAACTGAAGTTCTGACTGCCAGGATGGGCAATTCTCCTCTAGCTAGGGCTGGTTTAAATACTCCCCCCATGGGTAAGTGTCAGCTGAGTTCAGTCTGGTTTTGCTTTCCATTAAAATGGGGCAACACTGAGTTCAATGCAATGTGTCACAGTTGTGGTGCTCACCCTCTCCCAAGCACTCAGATTCTTTCTCGGCACCACATAGCCACTACTGTGGTATAGGGGAAGGGGAGGCATTGGCAATTCAAGACTCTTTCCTACCCTCTTCAATGCCTCTTTCAATGGTAGATGTTAAAATCAGGTACTGTACTCACTTGATTTTTTATTCTTATGAAGGTGCTTTTTTGTGTAGATAGTTGTTAAATTGGTGTCCTTGCAGTGGGGGACTGTTGGTAGAGCCTTCGATTTGGCTATCTTGCTCTACCCCCTCCTCCACTTATTTATTTTTATTGCCACATAATATTCCATTGTATGGATATACCGCATTTTATTTATTCATTCATCAGTTCATGGACATTTGGGTTGTTTCCACTGCAGGAGCCAAAAGAGATCTCCCTTTTGCTCACTGAAAGTTTGCTGAAAATCACTGAGGAAAAAAAAAAAGCAGATCAGGGTGTAGCTGCACCATTTTATATTTCCATCAGGGGTATATGATGGTTTTAATTTCTCCATAGACCTGCCAGCACTTACTATTTGACTTTTTGATTCTAGCCATCCTGGTGGTTGTGAAGTATTTCATTATGGCTTTGATTTGCATTTCCCTTATGGCTAGTAATGTTGAGCATGTTTTTATGTGTTTATTGGCCAAGTCCCAGCTATTCGGGAGGCTGAGGTGAGAAGATTGCTTGCCAGGAATTCAAGTCCAGCCTTGGCAACATAGCAAGACCCCTGTTCTTAAGAAATAAAATAAAATAAAATACAGATTAACAGGAGAAAAGGTATACAAATTTATTAAGTGATGATTTTATGAGACATGGGATCCTTTAGAATGAAAACCCAAAGATGCAAGGGAAACTGTTTTATTTTTATTTTTATGCTTAGGTTTAACAAAGTATGGAAAGCCATGTAGAAATATGATTGGACAAAAAGGGTATAATCTAATGCTAACAGACCAAATGTGGAAATCCAGCAAGGCCTGTCTGTGTAGATTCTTCTTGGTATCTATGAGCATGCATTTTTCTCTTCTGGGTATGGGGCAAGATCCTCTTTTGTGGCGTTATGACTTACAATCAAACAAAGTAGATCAGATCATTTCTTTATGACCAGGTTTTATGCAGAAATGTGGAGATGGGGGTAAAGTTACAGTAATATTTTTAGCTTTTAGCTTTTTATAGGGGAAAGGGATTTCTGGTTTCTATGACCTGTCTTGGGGAAGAGGAATTCTAGTTTCTATGGCTAACCTCAGGTGAGAAGGAAGAATCAGAAACAGGAGGGCAGGAGGTCAGAGAGAGCTGCTTCTGATACCATTCATTTTGGGGTATTGTTTTCTGATAGCCCACATCACTTTTTGGCCATTATGAATAATGGCATTGTAAACATTTGTATGAAAGTTTTTGCATGAAAATATGTTTTAATTTCTGTTAGGTATATACTAGAAAGAAACTCTTAGGTATATGCTGGGTCATATAGTAAATGTATATTAAACCATTTGAGGAACCGTCAGCTTTTTTTCCAAAGTGGCTGCATCATTTTACATTCCCATCAGGAGTATACGAAGATTTCAGTTTCTCCATATACCCGCCAGCACTTACTGTTAGACTTTTTGATTCTAGCCATCCTAGTGGTTGTGATGTATTTCATTACGGCTTTGATTTACATTTCCCTTATGGCTTATAATGTTGAGCATTTTTTATGTGTTTATTGGTCATTTGTATATCTTTGCAGAAATATCTGTTCAGGTTCTCTGCCCATTTAAAAATGTTATATTTTTATTATTGAATGTTAACATGTAAGTCCCTTATCTGATACATGGTTTGCAAATACCTTCTTCCATTCTGTGAGTTGTGTTTTCACTTTCTTTAACGGTGTTCTTTGATGTACAAAAGTTTGAAATGTTCATGATGTCTTTTTTAAAGAATCCATTCTTTTTTTTTTTTGAGATGGAGTTTTGCCTTGTTGCCCAGGCTGGAGTGCAATGGCACGATCTTGGCTCACCACAACCTCCGCCTCCTGGGTTCAAGTGATTGTCCTGCCTCAGCCTCCCAAGTAGCTGGGATTACAGGCATGGGCCACCAAGCCTTGCTAATTTTGTATTTTTAGTAGAGATAGGGTTTCTCCATGTTGGTCAGGCTGGTTTCAAACTCTCAGCCTCAGGTGATCTGCCTGCCTCAGCCTCCCAAAGTGCTGAGATTACAGGTGTGAGCCACCATGCCCAGCAAAATAGAAAAAAAAAATCTATTCTTTCTGTTGCTTTTGGGTGTTATATTTAACAAATATTGCCTAATCCAGGGTCATGAAGATAAATACTTTTTCTACTAACCATTTTATAGTTTTAAGTCTTATATTTAGGTCTTTGATTCTTTGAGTTAGTTTTTGTTAGTGATGGTGTGAGGTAGGGGTCCAAATTTACTCTTTTGTTTGCAGATATCCAGTGTCCCAGAACCATTTGTTGAAAAGACTGCCCTTGTTCCCATATAATTATCTTGGTACACTTGTTGAAAATCAACTAACCTACCCATTTTGTTTTGTTTTTTACTGAAACAACTTTGCTGGGGGAGATATTGATATGTGGGGAAAAAAACAGAGAAACAAAAAAAAAGCAAGCAGTGTAAAAAATCCAACTATTTCTGAATGGCAACAGAATATAGCTCCACTTTGTTCAATGCTTACATTCTCTATTTTAGTGTACACTGGCCAATTAGTCTCTTAGATTATTACTTGGCATCATGTGCTTTAAATATCTAATTCTGTCTTAAAGCAAACAGAATAGAGACTCCTGAGAAGTGTGCTAGCTCTGGACAATTGGAAAGATCCTAATATTTGCCATAATTCAACCATTCATCAGTTTTATTTCTTCGAAGACTAAGACTTTTACCAAACTTGAGAAGTCTATTAAAATTGTAGTTATAAAATAAATAACCTGTTGAGGACATTGCTTTTTTTCTTGCAGGGTCATGGCATCTGTTTCAGGGCTGCAACTTAGGAAGTTGCTCAGCCCCAGGATAGCCTTTCACTAAACCTCTCAATTGAGCAAGATTGTCCACTTACAATGGTATAGCATCACAACATGTGTCAGAAATTGCAGAAGCTGTAACTCAAAGACTGTCCTTTGCAAATAGCCAGAGATCTCTTGTCAATAAGAAAGAAAAGAGGAAATGCATGTTCCCTAACAACACAGGATTAACTCAGACACACCAGCCTTGGCCAGACTGGTTTTCATTGTGTGACTGATATAAAGCCAAGGCTGAATCCTGTTCACAAGAACATTTACAGCAATGCTTACCAATGACTGGGAGAAAGGGCAAGTCCACTCTGATTATAGAAGCTACTTCTTCAGTACAGTCTCAGAGTTCAACTTTATTTCCATTTGATTCTCATTGAACATCAGTATATGCAAAGCTTTGTTATGTGTATTGTGGGGAGGAGAGGGATATAAAGATGAATATAGTAAAGGCACAATCCTCACTGTAATGAAGTTTATAATTCTGGGCTTTGCCAGAACTGAATGTTGAAGGAACTGAAAAAAATTATGGACTTTTATTGTCCCATGTTTGGGGACTGCAAGACAATGGCTGCATTCAGTGATTCACTGGAAGGACTCATAAAACTCAGCAAAACTTTTATAACCTTGATTATGATTTATTACAGTGAAAGGATACAGATTAAAATCAATAACAGAAAAAGGTACATAGGATAAAATACAGGAGAGACCAGGCATGAGTTTTTACTTATTCTTTCCCAGTGGAGACAGATGGAAAATGCTTAATTCTCCCAGCAACAATGTGTGATAACAAGTTCACAAAGTATTGCCAACAAAGGAAGCTCACCTGAGCCTTGGTGCCCAGGGTATATTTGAGGAGGAGTTGTCATCTAGGCATGACAGACTGCCAATATGGTTGACCTTACTCTAGCTTCTCCAGAGATCAAGTTGATATGATGGGGGCCTAAGGCCCCAGGTCTACCGCCATGTGCCAGGTATCCTCTAGTTCAGGTACAGGTCAGATGGCACTGTGAAACAGGCCTGTGAAACAGGCCTAAGGCCCCCATCATAAGTCACATTGTTAGCATGAAGTATCTTGTGTGGTCCAAGGCTCCCAGGTGACACACTTATCAGGCAAGATATTCCAAAGGCTTAGAGGTTATGCTCCAGGAGCCAAGCAAGGGCCAAATCGTCCTTTGAAATGTATAGGGTTTGAATGACTTAGACTTACTGAGACAATCCTTTACTATACACTGCCCAAAAGCATTCTTACTGTTAAAAAGAAAAAAGACACTATAGATAGGTCTAAAGCACCACTTCCCATGTCAGTAGCATCTTTATAAAGGCAATGTTCATCTGAGTGCTATTCCTGGAAGCTCTGTTGTAGAGTGCATTGTGGCTGTCTCTCCAAACAGCTCTCTCAACTTGCTATGTAAAGGACACTTTCTGGAGGGTGGGCATAGGGATCCACCATCTCCCATCCACCCAAGACATGGCTTCTCTTCCTAAGTCCTTACTAAATGTTTCTTTCTGAGAAACTGGATTTGCCAAAGAAATGGTCTCTCAGCTCTCTTGGCCTTTGAGGGTAGGTTTGCATAGACCCAGTTGCTCACTGCCAAACAGTAAACTGGAGCAAGGGCCAGTTACCCGGGATCTCCTTTAAGAGATATGTGAGCCTGCCAGTAGCTGAGAGATCAAGAAATGGGTAAAGGGAATGAGGCAACTGTGGGGAAATCCCAGGGTGGCCAGCCACTTCTATTTGGAATGGTGTGGCTCACCATTTAGATGCTTGTAGACTACTGTGTGGGTCCACAAACATCTGAAGTGTGAGTGTGCTCTGAAAATGCCAAAGAATTTAGAATGATTGTTAACCAAACTGAGAGCCATACATCACACTGTGGTTGGGAAGGGATGCTAGCAGCCACTGCAGTGGGTTGGCTAGTTCTTTGGGCCACTCGTTTGGCAACAGAGGCCCAGTTAGCAGTGGAAGCGAAAATTAAATGGATAGAGGAGAACATGAGCCTTTTCACTTCTCTCCTTGCCTCAAATCTGGTGGACAAAATCAAGGAGCAAGAAACAAAGCTTGAAATATTAGCATGTAGATTTGTCTATTTAGGGGAAGAACTGGAAATGACAAAAAATCAGGACTATCATAACTAAACTTTATTGGAATATAAAAATATGGAATCTTTGGAAATATTACAAATAGGAAGATCCTGATGATATAGAGATCATTGATAATGATGAGGGGATGAAGAGCATTGGCAAGCTTGCCCTCTCATGCAAAGGAAAGCTAAAGCTCAATACCTGCAGCAAAATGGGATCAACTGATACAGGAGACACTCACTATCAGGGAATATACTGCTGCAGAACTCTTAGAGATTGCAAAGACCTTTAAACAACTACCTAGGGAACCCTTCAACACTTGGATGGTCCAATAGTGGGACATAGTGGTTGATGGTATTTTCTTAGCCAAGTATAAAGCAGAAAAAATGAGAAACATCACCACCCACCCAGCCCTGCAGCAACACCTTGCTAATGAAAGGCAAACACAAGGGAATCATAGCTTCATGGACTGGATCATTCTAGCTATAAGAGAGGTTTGGCCTAATGAAGGAGATTTACCAAGAGGGATGAGCTCTTCACAGTCAATCAAAGAGACCCCAGGGGCTTCTCTGATAATTGGGACTGAGGCAAACCATCTATGCTCAGGTTTCCATGGGACCAGATAAGGCAGATTTTACTGCCTGGATGAAAAATAGATTGCCATGGGGTACATGAAGAGAATGGCATGGCCCTTTGCTGTCTTTTTTGAGTTCTATAATGGGACAAGACATATATAATGTGGGAGAAGCCATCACAGTTTTGGAAGAAAACAAGAAAGCCAGGGACAGGGTATGCTTGGTAATCTGACAAGGACTAACAAAGGGGAAAAAGAAAGCCCCACTAAGAGAAGGGGCATGAAGGGGGAAGGAGACTGACAAGTCAAGCATAAGCAAGTGCAGCATGATTTATTGGGAGCTGGAACACCCTGAGAAAAAAATAGACAAACAAACTAATGCTGTATTAGTAGCCTTATAGAGGGAATTAAAGCCTGAACTGTAGTTTTGTCTCTTCCCTTCTTCCCCTCCATCAGACGAAGAAGATGACTCAACCCCTTATTCTAATGCCCTGGCTTATTAGGGGTGGATCTTGCCCTGGCCCCAAGATTAGGAGTGGGGCCAAGGTTGACCCCATGTTCCAGCAATAGGACAGAATGTACTTTAATCCATGGAAATCCAGAAAGACATGCTGTCAGTGGGCCACCACTGATGGTTATGAGGGCCTTAGTATCCCAATAAAAAGAACTTTATACATCTAGGTATTGGAAAAGCTCCCTCTGCCCCATATATGGTGTTTATTTCCTCTATTCCAGAAAACATTTTGAGCATGGATATTCTGTTAGGAAGGACTTTGCAAACTTCAGTGGGATAATTCAAATGAAGGTATGTGTAGTAAAAGCATTCGCAGGAGAGAGGCAAAACGGGAACCCATACTATTCCCTGCCCCTAGTCAAGTTGTCAACATTAAACAATACAAACTGCTTGGGAGTCATGCTGAAATAAGTGCAACTATTAGGAACTGGCAAAGGTGCATATTATCTGTCCAGCTCAAAGCCTATTTCACAGCCCCGTCTGACCTGTACATGAACCAGAGGATACCTGGCAAATGGTGGTAGACCTGGGAATTGAATAATGTTACAGTTCTTTGTTTTTTTGCTTTTTTTTTTTTTTTTTTTGGCTGGAGTGCAGTGGTGTGATCTTGACTCACTGCAACCTCTGCATCTTGGGCACAAAAGATCGTCCTGCTTCAGCCTCCCAAGCAGCTGGGACTACAGGCATGTGCCAGCATGTCTGGCTAATTTTTATATTTTTTGTATAGACTGGATTTCACCATGTTGCCCAGGGTGGTCTCGAACTCCTGGACTCAAGTAATCTGCTCACCTCTGAGAGAGGAGAAAGGAAGAAACAGGTCAGGCAGGCAGTTATGGTGGGTCCTCGCTTGAATTCTTTCAAGTAAAAGAACAGCCTGCAGGCACAGGTAAGGGAACTTGCACAGGGGGGCTTGCCTAAGACATGCCCACAGCCACACAGATAAGAAAGGCTACACAAGTGACTTGCCCAGACATGCCCACAATGGAAAATTCTGTCCCCCGACACATGTGCAGTATGGGGAACAAAGCAATATAGAGTAACTCAAGCTAAGGGCCCACATGTGCGTTAGGAGGATGGGGTGGAGCTACCAGAAATTTGCACCATATGCAAATAAGATGCCCAGCCCTCATTGGTTTCTTATAAAAGCCTTTGTATTCAACTGTAAAAATGGCAACCCTCTTCTGGGCCCTGTCTCTGTGGCAGAAAGCTTTCTTCTTTGGCTTATTAAACTTTTGCTCTGACCTCACCCTTTGTGTCCATGCTCCTTAATTCTCTTGGTGGTGAGACAAAGAACTCCGGGTAATACCTCACAAAGAGAGGCTGCAACATTGTGGTGCATTGGTGAAACCTTAACACCTCGGCCTTCCAAAGTGCTCGGATTACAGGTGTGAACCACTGTTCCTGGCCTGCAGTTCTTTTTTTTTTTTTTTTTTTTTTGAGACGGAGTCTTGCTCTGTTACCCAGGCTAGAGTGCAGTGGCATGATCTCGGCTCACTGCAAACTCCACCTCCTGGGTTCAAGTGATTCTCCTGTCTCAGCCTCCTGAGTAGCTGGGATTTCAGGCATGCGCCACCATGCCTGGCTAATTTTTGTGTTTTTAGTAGAGACAGGGTTTCAACATGTTGGTCAGGCTGGTCTCGAACTCCTGACCTCAGGTGACTTGCCCACCTCGGCCTCCAAAAGTGCTGGGATTACAGGCATAAGCCACCACACCCGGCCCCGGCCTGTGGTTCTTAATATTAGTTAAATAGTTGACGACATAGTATCTGCACTGGGGACACATCACACTGTCTCAGATTTGGCTAATGCCTTTTTCAGCACTCCTCCATTGAACAATCACAAGACTAATTTGCTTTTCCCTGGCAAGGCTGCTAGTGAACTTTTCACCTGTTGCCCCAGGGATGTCTTCAAAGTCCTACCATTTGTCAAGGAATGGTGGCTAGAGACTTGTCTTTTTTCTCACTCCTATCCTTTCTTTCTTTGTTTCATTATATTGATAACATTTTGTTAGCCTCTGAAGATTTTAATGTGTTACAGGTGTAAAAGAAAACGAAACCTTGGGACCCCAAACTCAGTATGCCAAGGAGAAAGTTAAGCCTGGTAACTAAGTCATGAAACACTGCCTTCCTTTTTTCCCCTAACCAGAGAGGTGTAACTTCACAACACTCTGTCACAGCATTACACCTAAGCCAAGTTCCAACAATGGAAAAAGCTCATATACCTGCCCAGATAGCCTGCCTCACAAATTGCTTACAAGAAAATTCTTTGTTAGCCCTGAAATCATTCAAGATACATGTCCCCCTACAAAATCAGCACATGCCAATTGTAACCGTGGGTCTGCAACCAAAGTTTTAACTCCTAAAACTGATTTCTGTTAAATCTTACACTGACAATATTGATGACAAACTTATCTAATAAATCACTCCTCTGCCTACATTGAGATGGATGCATAATTAACTTATTTTTCCTCTACTCCCTCTTTTCTTTCATTCTTTCCTTTTTTTTTTAATGGTTCACTCCAACACCTAGGCTGGAGTGCAGTGGCATGATCACAGCTCACTGCAGCCTCAACTTCCTAGGCTCAGGTGATTTTTCCCACCTCAGCCTCCTGAGTAACTGAGACCACAGGCACATATCACCACGCCTGGCTAATTTTTGTGTTTTCAGTAGTGATGGAGTTTTGTTATGTTGCCCAGGCTGGTCTTGAACTCTTGGGCTCAAGCAATCTGCCCACTTTGCCATCTTAAAGTGCTGGGATTACAGGCATGAGCCACTGCACCTGGCCTACTCCTTCTTTTCAAATGTTTACCTTATCTTATCTAAAACGTACATTTACTGAGTGTTAATTAGAGCTTCACAAGAATGTAAACATTTGCCTCACTGCCTACCCTCCCTTTCTTTTTCCTTCCTGCTTGCTCTTTCACCCTTAAACACTGAGTTCCCAAGCTCTCTTTGAAAAGCACAGGACACAGACGTTCCTGTGGCTTGTGTTTTTCCCAGTGCATCCTCAAACGTTGGCTCAATAAACATCTACTGATTGAGACATCTGCCTAACTTTTTGGTTAACACAGGAAAGCCTTACAGCATTGTGTGTTCACCTATGGGAACAAGGATGGGTAATCAATCCTCAGAATATCCAGGGCCCAGGACCTGCAGTGAAATTCTCAGGAGAAGACTGGTTTCATACCGGGTACAGTAATTGACAAAGTCTATATTAGTTTGTTCTCATGCTGCTAATAAAGACATACCCGAGACTTGGTAATTTATAAAGGAAAGAGGTTTAATTGACTCACAGTTCAGCATGGCTGGGAGGCCTCAGGAAACTTATAATCATGGCAGAAGGGGAAGCAAACATGTCCTTCTTCACATGGCAGCAGGAAGGAGAAGTGCCAAATGAAGCGGGAAGTCCCTTATAAAACCATCAGATCTCGTGAGAACTCACTCACTATCATGAGAACAGCATGGTAGAAACTGCCTCCATGATTCAATTATCTCCACCTGGTCCCTCCCATGACACATGGGGATTATGGAAACTACAATTCAAGATGAAATTTGGCTGGGGATACAGCCAAACCATATCAAAATCCAACAACTTCAAACTCAGAAAATAGTAAAAGAAGTCCAAACATGTGTGGGTCTTTTGGGCTGTTGGAGAGAAATTATTCCACACTTAGCCCAATGTTTAAGACCACTTATTTGAAATGGGACTATAGAATTATTAGAAATGGGACACATTGGGATTGGGACACGCCTCAGCAGGAAGTTTGTGAACAGGCTAAAGTGCTAGTACAGCATGCACAAGCCTTAGGCACCTCTTTAGAGGGTTCAGCTAGGACTTTGGATGTTACTGCTCCTCCTGAGGGTATGAATTGGGCCTAGGATTTTGGTCACAATTATGGAAAGGAGCTGAAACCAGATGAACTCCCATTGAACAAGTGCCAGCAGTATTTAATGCTTTACTGAAGGTGGAACCATTAACAAAGACCCTTCTTGCATATGTGAGAACAGGCCTACCAATCAAGGGATGGATAGAAGGATTGTTTAAAAGACCCACCTCTGCTGGAACCCAGACACCTACCTTGAATAAATGACATGCCTATTTGCAGCGATAAAGGGTTCTGGTAACAAGTTCATTAAGCCCAGAATTGCATGCTATGTTAGGCCCTGTTACATATGAGCAACTACTACTCAGTTACTTCTCCAGTGCCTGACACCATAAGAGAAGGAGTGTTACTCATCCGGATGATGCTTGGTATACAGATGGCTCCAGCAGGGGAAATCCCTGTATTTGAATTGCTGTGGCAATACAACCACAAACTGACACTATCTGGCTTGATACGGGTACAATCAGAGTAATCAATGGGCTGAATTGCAGACTGCTTGGTTAGTAATGACACGTGAGCCTTGGCCCCTTACCACCTGTACTGATCATCGGGCTATCCTTTAAGGTTTAACTATGTGGCTAGCCTAAAGGGAATGAGAAAAATGGATAATTATGCACAGACTCATATGGGGCATGAACATGTGGCAAGACACATGGGAGAAGCTGCAACACCCTATGGCCTATTTAATTGTATTTAAAGTGGCCCCAAACACAAAAGTCTCAGTTCTGGGAAATATAGAAGCGACACCCTAACATCGTGTTGGCCCAGGCCACTGAACAAGTGACCTAGGTGTATAACAAGTGGTCACAGAAGTACAAGAGTAGCCTGGGAGATAGCCAAGGGGGCAGACTACCCTTAAAATATAGTATCCTCCCAACAGTTGTAACAAATGGTTTACCATGTTTGCGATTGTGTCCACATATGTGTCCTGCTTGATAGACCCCATCAAGCAGGACACATTTATAAGACTGTCCACCCTGTCAAAGACTGGCAAGTGGATAGACAGGATCTCTCCATGTAAGTCAAGGTAAAAAGTATGTATTGACCTGTGTAGATGCTGCTACTGGACTGCCGCAAAGTTTTCCTTGTAAGCGAGCAAATCAAACCAGTACTATTAAAGTATTAGGGGCTCTTGGTACTATGTATGGATATCCCTGGCACATTGACAGTGACTCAGGGATCCATTTTGCTGGACGTGACCCTCAGGATTGGGCTAGGGAGCATGATATAGCAGGGCATTTCCACCTCCCATGTAAACCTCAAGCAGTAGGGTCAATTGAGAGAAAACAATGGCCTATTAAAAGCACGACTTCAAACTTTACTGGGGAATCCTGTCTTGCACAGGTAGATGAATGTGTTATCTGCAGCCCTTATCTCTTTAAATTCAGCCAGAGGGAGGACATGTGCCCCATAGACCAGTTGGTACAACTGCCCCCAAAACCTACCACTGTGCATATATGGATGACCGAGATAACAGCTTTGCTCCCAGACCTCATTGATACCCAGCCTGCTTTGCACATGAAGATGCCAATGGACATAGTACCGGAGATGGGATACTCTAGTGGGGCTTAGAATAGCAAATATCCCCAGGCTGGATAGACTATTTCCTGCCAGAGAGTAGAGAGTACCTTGGACAGTTAGAGTGGTCACCACTGAACTCACTGAACACCAGACCTATGGTTATGTGCTGTAAGTGTTCAGGAGAAATGCTCACACCCTATGGCATGGTGGTGGATTCCTTGGTATGGTTAACTCCCAACTAAGTTACTCCAACTACAGTTGCTAACATTTCATCCTCTGAGCAACATGTATGGTATACTGCTCCTTTGAAAAACACAAGAGCTGCATCTTTGTTAACGACCCCCAATAAAGCAATTAGTATAATCCTAACAGATGGAGACCTTCCCTGCCAGTACCCACTGTTTCTTTCTTTTCATCTTTAGTTGTTACGTTCTGTCACCATTATTACCAGCTGTCACCTATGAAGCAAACCTTTTCCTACAATGGGCCAAGACTAAGCCAGTGGCTTACAGAAAAACACCTGTTGGGTATGCAGCGTCATGCCACTCTCTGGAGTTTCTGGCCTACAGTGATGGGTAGTTCCCTTCCAAGGATGAGAGATAGAATATCAGGAATATATTACTGCTTTTCACATTTACATGATGGTATTGAATACAATGTGACTAGAGATAAAATAACCTCATGCGCCATTAATACTATTCTTTCTGAGAAGGGACATGGGAGGAGTTTTTCTGTCAATGAAAATAACTCAGTCTCCACCTGGAACACTTCAGTTAAAGAATGAAATGACCTGATACTGCAATGATATAACCCAAATATAGGATGAAATTATTTGGTTAACTATCTTTTGGCCAGCCTAGTCAACTTGTCCCCTATGTTGGAAACAAAAGAATAATTCTAAAGCTATCTGTCTGAATAGAACAAGGGATATAAGATGGACACCAAGAGACAGATGTTTATATATTATAATATTAAAAGTATGGATTAGCATGCTACAGTATGGGTAATATATCCAGGCATCTCTTGGTTGGCCCACATGGAACTTCCTGGATGCATGGCACAAATTAATATGTTCTTTTGGTTACACATGGGTGCAAGGTCAGATAGTTCACACTCTTTCAAAGCCTGGGAATTTCCCTCATTTGGAATCCCATTGGGCCCAATCGGTTTTCTATTGGTACAACAACAACTTAGCCTCTATTTTCCTTCCTCAACTGGACATTAAAGATGTTATTTAGCATGTGGAAGCTGTAACAAATTATACAAAGAAAGCTTTTAATAATAGCCACAAGAGAATCTCTCTCCAAAACACGGAAGTCACTCTCATGAGAAAGTCTGTCCTCCAAAAGCACATGGCTTTAGATGTGCTCACTGCTACACAAGGGGGGCTTGTGCAATCATAAAAACTGAATGCTATGTTTATATTCCTGATGAATCAGATAACGTCACTAAATTAATGACTGATATGAAAACCCAAATAACCACTCTTTCAGACCAAACCCCTCTTTTGAATGATTGGTTTTGGGCAGGTTTGGATGAAGCTAGTTCTTGGTTTAGGTATTATATGCATATGCTGTTTACTGCCTTGCTTTGCCTTTACTGTTGTCGTGGCAGCTCCAATGGAGCCAATGCACTATTGCTAAAGCTATACAATATCAAGCGTCCTCCATCTAGGTGCAGGGACTATCCCAGAAGAGGAGGGCACATGAGATTGTAAGGACCGGTTTTAAAGGGTGGAGTATAAGAGAATATCCTGTTGTATGGCAAGAGTGATACCACCTTGAAGTGAAACTGTCATAATGACCAATGTTTGACTCCTGTAGACCAAGGCATTCTGCAGCAAGGTAAAGAAACAAGGCCTGCAGCATAGATAACCCCTCATGAAGATGCTTACCTAGCTTTTCCACTAGTCATGAGTTTTGCCGAGGGTCTGAGACATGACCAGTGACACGTTTCACCAAAACAAATTGCTATGTAAAAAATAATTTCTGGAGGGTGGGTACAGGGATCCACCGTCTCTCAGCTTCCCAAGACATGGCTTCTTTTCATAAGTCCCTATTAAATGTTTCTTTCTGAGAAATTGGATTTGTGAGTCTTTTTCTTTGGCTTCTCAGCAAACTCAGCCATTGAGAGTAGGTTTGCATAGAGCTGCTCATTGTGGAACAGTGAACTGGAGCAAGTGTCAGTTACCCAGGCTCTCCTTGGAGAGATATGTGCCTCCTTATGGAACAGGAATTAAAAGAAATTAAGGAGTGCGTAAGCAAAAACTCAGTTGTATGTAAGAAAACCCAATTCCCCCTGAGAAAAAGAAAGAGCTGGAGTCCTTTAAAAATTAACTGCCTGTTTTTCTGTGGCTAGTGAGCCTTATCTCTCCTCCTTTCCCAGGCATTATGAAAATCCTGTTTCCCTAGCTGTGCAGCTGCAAGGTCACTAGACAGATAAACTCAAGTTGCAAAACATGTTTTTCTTTGAAAAGTAAGAAATGATGTAATGTGTATCTCAATTGATTGAATAACTGCCTTTTTTTCTCACTTCTGTAGTATGCTTCCCCTGCACAGATCTCTCCCTGCCCCATGAAATGCTTAAAATGTAACTTAACTCTTTGTTCAGGGCTCAGTCCTTTGGATGTTAATCTGACTGGGCTGGTGCACCTAAATAATTGATAAATATCCTCCTGAACTCCATCGATCTCTCTAATTCCTTAAAAATCCTGCAACACTTACACTAAAAACAGCCATTGCTAAGTGATTTTACTGCCTCTTAGAAATTTCAGTCTTAAGGGCTGGGGTTCCCAGAGTGGGAGATTATGTCAAACTGCAACTCATGGTGCCAGCACACCTTGGCGAACACAAACCACTGTTTTGTACTTCAGATCATTCTGATATTGATACTGTGCTTTGAAACAAAATGTCAGAAGGCTTGGGAATGATAGTAAGAGGAGTTTAAACATAAATAAATAAATAATTTTTTAAATAAGCAAAATGCCAGGGGTCACTGAGGAGCAAGGGCAAGGCCATCAACAGTAAAAATTGTGCCCAAATGCAGAGAGCAGGCTTGTGGTAGTCTCCTTGTTCAGGAGCCCAGAAATTCTACAGCTTACTTCTATGGAGCTGCCTTTCCATGCTGTCAGTGTGTTGATGTGTCATTGCTATCCACAAGTCTGGAAGAGCAGTCTCTGCTGTTGTCCCAGATCATTTGTCCCTCTTACCGGAAGGACTCCTGTTAAACAAGCCTCCATCCCACTCCTTCAGGATAACAAAATCCCATACTTATCAGAAAGGGGAGAGGAAACAATTTATAAGATACCTATACTGTGCCAGGAACTGTGTTAGGTGCATTCACCAACATTTTTTTAAACATTTAATCCTGATTTAATTGACTTGGAAAAATCCCAGCTTAAACTGGATATGAGGAATGTGGCCTGGAGATAAATTAACCAAGGAATTCAGTCTTCACAAGCCATTGGGAGGATAGCTGTCTGCCCTTAAAAAAATGCTTTTTGTTAAGAAATGACAGTTTTGTCCCAGTAGAATCATTCATTTCATTCATTCATTTACTCAACAAACATTGACTGAATGCCTTCTGTGTGCCAGCTTTAGTGGGCAAAACAGAAGTCCCTACCCTGTGGAGCTCATATCTTAGCATGGTGAAAAGGCATAACAGATTGACAAGTCATATGACATATGAGGAGGTGCTAAGTGAGATGCAAAAAATAGAAATGAGTAAAGAGGTTTGGGAGTGAGGGGTGGGTTCGGTGCAATTTGATGTACAGTAATCGAAATATCCCTCACTGAGAAAGTGACACCTGAGGAAAGACTTGAGGCAGGTGAGGGAGAAGCCAGGTGGACAGCTGGGGAAGAGCCTTGCAGGCAGAGGAAAAGGCCCTACTGTCAGGGAGTGCTTGATTTGTTCAAGGGACAACACAGAGGCCAACATGACTTGGCATGGAGTGAACAAGGGGGAGAGTGACCAGGGGAAGGTGAGAGAGGTAAGGATAGGAAGGAGATATCAGAGAGGGCCTTAGCCACAGCCATAAGACCTTGACATGGAGGGCACTGGAGGCTGTAGACTGGAGGAGTGACATGATCAAAATCACCTTTAACAAGATCACTCTTGGGTCTTGTATTAGTCTGTTCTCATGTTGTAAAGACATACTTGAGACTGGGTAATTTATTTATTTATTTTGAGACCAAGTCTCACTCTGTCACCCAGGGTGGAGTGCAGTGGCGCCATCTTGGCTCACTGCAACCCCCGCCATCTGGGTTCAAGTGATTCTAGTGCCTCAGCCTCCTGAGTAGCTGGGACTACAGGTGCATGCCACCATGCCTGGCTAATTTTTGTATTTTTTTAGTAGAGATGGGGTTTCACCATTTTGGCCAGGCTGGTCTCAAACTTCTGACCCGTCTTGGCCTCCCAAAGTTCTGGGATTACAGGCATGAGCCACCGCACCCAGCCCAAGACTGGGTATTTATAAAGGAAAGAGGTTTAATGGACTCATGGTTCCACATGGCTGGAGAGAGCTTACAATCATGATAGAAGACGAAGGAAGAGCAAAGGGATGTCCTACATGGCAGCAGGCAGGAGAGAGAGCATGTGCAGGGGAACTCCCCTTTATAAAGCCATCAGATCTCATGAGACTTATTTACTATCATGAGAGCAACATGGGAAAGACCCACGCTCATGATTCAATTACCTCCTACCAGGTGTCTCCCATGACACATGAGAATTATGGGAGCTAGAATTCAAGATTTGGATGGGGACACAGCCAAACCATATCAAGTTTGGTTTTTGAAACAGGCTTCAAAAAAAAAAAAAAAAAAAAAGCAGCAGCAGCCATCCAGCTGGAGTGCAGTGGCTCAATCACAGCTCACTGCAGCCTTAACCTCTTGGGCTCCAGCTATCCTCTCATCTTGGCCTCCCGAAGTGCTGGGATTACAGGTGTGAGTCACCTTGCCTGGCCATGAGCACTTTCAACACAGTGTTCTCACATGTATTAGAACTGTTTGCGCCTGGGTGTGGTGGCTCATGCCTGTAATCCCAGCACTTTGGGAGGCCGAGGTGGGCAGATCACGAGGTCAAGAGATTGAGACCATCCTGGCCAACATGCTGAAACCCTGTCTCTACTAAAAATATAAAAATTAGCTGAGTGTGGTGGCACACCCCTGTAGTTCCAGCTACTTGGGAGGCTGAGGCAGGAGAATTGCTTGAACCTGGGAGGCGGAGGTTGCGGTGAACCGAGATCTTGCCACTGCACTCCAGCCTGGTGACAAAGCAAGACTCCGTCTCAAAAAAAAAAAAAGAACTGTTTGCATATAGAGGCCTCCTCAGTACATAGTCTATTGGAGAACTTTAGCCATTCACTCATTCAACCCAGATTTACTAGCTTCGGCTATGTGCCCAGCATTCTGAAAAGAACTAGGGACACAAACAGAAAGAACAAGGCAGACATGCCCAGCCTTTATGAACTTACATTCTGTAAAGATGTCAAAGAAACAGATGAAAAAATGAATAAAATGGCTGCATATTGGAATGAGCCTCTGAAGGGCATGAACAAGGGCTGAGGTTAAGAATGTGTGTGGGGTGGGTGGTGTATTAGTCAGGGTTCTACTGAAAAACAGAATCAATAGGATGTGTATAGATATAGAAAGACATTTATTTTAAAGAATTGGGTCATGTGATTGTGGAGGTTGGTGAGTCCCAAGTCTCATGGGAGAGGCCGGCAGACTGGAGAATCAGGAAGGCGTTGCAGTTTGAGTACTGTCAACAAAAGGAGTCAGACTCTGTAAAACATTTGAAAAGTTTTATTCTGAGCCAAATATGCGTAACCATGGGCCTGTGACACAGCCCTCAGGAGGTCCTGAGAACATGTGCCCACGGTGGTCAGGGTGCAGCTTGGTTATATACATTTTAGGGTGGCATGAGACATCAATCAAATACATTGAAGAAATACATTGCTATGTTCCAGAAAGGTGGGACATCTTGAAGCAGTGGGGGCTGGTGGGAGGTGGGGTGGGCTTCCAGCTTATAGGTAAATTTAAAATTTTTCTGGTTGACAATTAGTTGAGTTTACCTAAAGACCTGGCATCAATAGAAAGGAATGTCTGGGTTAAGATAAAGGACTCTGGAGACCCAAGTTCTTATTTGTAGAAGAAGTCTTCAGGTAGTAGGCTTCAGAGAGAACAGGTTGTAAAATGTTTCATATCAGACTTAAAGTCTTGTGTTGATGTTAATGCCAGAGATGTATGAGGAGGCATGTCTGACCCCCATTTCCCATCATGGCCTGAAACAGTCTGTCACGTTAAATTTTAAAAGAGCCCTGGTTGAGGAGGAAGTCCATTCAGATGGTCGGGGGACCTTAAAAATTTATTTTTGGTTTACAGTCCAAAGACAGTCTGCAGTAGAACCAGGAAGAGCCCACATTTTGTATGAAGTTGCCGTCTGCTGGGGAACTCCTCTTTGTTCAGGGGAGGTTGGCCTTTTGTTTTGTTCAGGCCTTCAACTGATTGGATGAGGCCAAGCCACACTAGGGAAGGCAAGCTACTTTACTTAAAGACAAGTGATTCAAATATAAATCTCACCCAACAACAGTCTTTCAAAGACATCCAGAATAAAGTGACCAAATATCTTGGTGTACTGTGGCCCAGCCAACTGGACATATAAAATTAATCACTGCGGGGGTTTGTCCGGTAGAGTGGGTGACTAGGAAGGCTACTCTGTGCAGGTGATAGGTACACTCAGATCTAATGGGTGAGCAGAAATTAGGCATGCAAATTGAAGGGAGAACATTCCCAGCAGAGCACATTGGGCTGTGTCACATCTTCTCTCAAGCTAGATTTCCCTTCCTTCCATCACCTGTCATCAAGGTCAGCAAAAAGCAAAAGGTAATGACAGCTGCTCTTTGGTGGAATCAAGTTTGTGGCCTCAAGTGGCAGGGGGTCAGTTCCTTTTCTATTCAGAATATAGGCTTTTGCCAAGTTGGACAGCAAGGCAGATTTCTAAGGAAAGCAATGGGAAAATGGCAAATCTCACAAATTCCACAGAAGATGATTAAGACCTTAGAATTCACCTAATTATTTCCTTGGAAGTCTAAAATTGTAGACTATACTTGACAGGGATCCAAACTGTTTCTAGAAGGGCAGAGCCTGTTGTCACGTGAGGAGTCCCCAGATGCAGACCCATTTGCACTGAGAGTGAGCGGGATGATTCCTCACCCCAGCTTTTGGTTCATCCTCTACAGTTCCTGAAGCCTCTGGCTCAGACACACTGGATCACAGATTTGCCTTACTCTGTTCTATTAAGGTTTCCGAGCTCAAGGGAAACAGAACAAAACAAAATCCTACCAAACACACTTCCCTCTTCCATGTACCCCTGGGTTTGAATATGCACAGTTCTTTCCCTGTCCGGTAGTGACCAGGGACCAGGGCATACTGGCTGTCCTCAATTGACTCTTTAAGCTTCAGCTAGGACATGCTGGCTTCTCTTTGATTGATTTTGTGTTTTGTAATGTTGAAGTTTCCTTCTCCCTCAGGTGAAGAGCTGACTGACAGCTTTGGAGCTAACCAAAACAGGGTAATGATTTGCCTTTCTGGTACGTGTATATAGTGAAAATGTGTGTCTTTTTCCTTTGACTCCCTGCTCTAAGAATTTTCCTTTCTTCTCTCTCCCTGTCTAGGGAGACACCAAACATCTCTGTGAAAGAAGTATAAAATGCTTTGTATTGTTTTCCCTCAATCTGACTGGGTTTCTTTAGTGTTCTCCCCTTTAGAAAAAGTATGCCTCTGTCTTCCGCTCTTTCCTCAGGCTAGGGGTTGACTATTAGATTCCAGTAACTCAACTTTCACATGTAAATCTATTCGCCAGCCAGATTATATTTAATAACAGAGCCAGAAACTGGCCCTAAAGCCAGAGGAGCTTGTATGGCTTGAAAATATTTGCATGAATAGTTTAAATTCTGGCAAACACTTCAGGCATCCAGGTGGATCACAGGGAATATATTCTCTGGTTGGATGTTGACTCCTAGGGTATAATAAAACTAAAAAAGAGGTCACAGTACCACTTTTGCCTTTTCTGAAGTAAATATCATAGTAATAGCTCATATCTGTAGCACTTACTCTGTGCCAGGCACTATTCTGAGACTACAAGGATTACCCCCATTGAATCCTGACAGCCTTATGAGATAGGGGCTATTATCCCTATTTTCAGATGAGAAAACTGAGCTATGAGGAGCTTAAGAAACTTGCCTAAGGAAATGGTGGAAACTCAGAGAGTGGCCCACAGTCTACTACAAACATTTACAAATAAATATCAAAATGTTATAAAGGTTACCCTCTCAAACCAGGAAACAGACTAGAGGCCCTCTCAAACCAGGAAACAGTCTCTGCCATGCTCTTGTCATGGTGGCCTTGAATGAAGTCTTTCTGGGCCCACTCCTGCTAGTGGCCAGGTCTTAAGGCAGGGAGCCCATTGGAATAGCTTTTGGGATTAGGTCTCTTTTCTGCATCAGGATTCAGGCAGAACCCCAGAGGCATGTGAACCCACACACTCTTATCTGCAGGAAGCAAATCTTTTTACTTAAAGAAGTGCCTGGAGCAGAGCTTCTCCAACAGTGAGGTGCAGAAGCATCACCTGGGATGCAGGCAAAGTGCCAGTTCTGACTGAGTGGGGCTACGGTGGAGCCTGAGGTTCTGCTTGTCTGACGGACTCCCAGGTGACACTACTGCTGCTGGCCCACCAGAATGAGAGGCAATGACCTAGAATAATTGCATCTTGAGTATATTTGTTGGCTTCAATATTTCAGCTACAAGGTACTTTTCTACCAAGTTAGGTATTCTATATTTAAGCACATATTGGACCTAGTTCCCACTTACTGTCTCACTTTTAGTTACTGGAGTAGAACACATTTTCCATTTTGGAGAATGTTCTGGGTGAAGTGTGTCCCTTCATAATTTGTGTGTTGAAGCCCTAGCTTTCAGTACCTCAGAATCTGACTATTTGTGGATATAAGGCCTTTAAGTTACAATGGGGTTGTTGGAGTGGAACCTAATACAATCTGACTGCAGTGCTTAAAAGAAGAGGAAATTTGGATGCATCTAGACACCAGGAATGTACATGCACAGAGAGACGGCCATGTGAGGACACAGGGAGAAGACAGCTATCTACAAATTGAGGAGAGAGGACTCAGGAAGAAACAACCCTGCTGACACCATGATCTCGGCCTTCCAACCTCCAGAACTGTGAGAAATAAATTTCTATTATTTAAGCCACCCAGTCTTTGGAACTTAGTTATGGCAGCCTGAGCAGACTAAGGCAGAGGATACCTATGATCTAAACCTCCCTCCCATGTCTGAGGAACCATGAGCACCATATCTGGTGCTGTGTAAGTGTGGCCGTAAAGCAGGGCTCTACCTTATATCATAAAGCTGAAAAGACCATGATTGCTTTTTTTGCCCCTTAGCAGCTACAGAGGGACCATGTGGTCAAAGCTTGACCCATTATGGGCTCTTCCAGGGACTGTGAATTTAGAGTGAGATGTGCAAACAAGCCAGGGCAGCTCAGATATGTTCTGGTGGCAGTATGGTTCCCTTTGTTCAGGGGCCCATGGCGACGTAGCAGTGAGGGAAACCAGTGTCCAGTGGTGGTAAGGCCACTGCTGAGTTCCAGGGCAATGTGGAATGTTCAGGGGCAACCATGTGCCAACAAGCCTGTCCTGAGGCCTGACACAGAAGGGGTTAGTGCCTTGGTTCCCTTTGTTCCTTGCCTTTTCCAAGCCTGGTTCTCTAGCCTTCCTAACAATTCTCTCTGCTCCCAAGGGCTTTCCAATAAATTTCTCTTCTGCTAAGCTAGCTGGAGTTGATGTCTATTTTTTCGAAACCAAGAACTCTGGCTTGTATGGTCTCAAAGATTTGGAATAATTGACCTTGTTTTCCTGCTTAAATATTCTTCATCTGAAATTCTTTTTACTCATCCGTGTTCAATTGTTGCCCCATAAAAAGCAGAGTAATATTGTTTTCTCTGTTTTCCATCTTTACTGTATTCAAATAGACTGACACTGTGGCTGCTTTGTCTCTCACATCCTGCCTAGGGTAATCATGTTCATCTTTTTATCTGGGTTGTACCGAGGTATGCTTAGATGGTAAGTCTTGAAAGACAAAGTAGTAAATGTAAGAAGTTATATTCACTCATTTCTGCTTGAACTTGTGACTCTGATGACATGCAGCTTTCCAGGAAAATGTCTTGAAGACAAAACAGAATAGAGCACATGGCCCCCACATCTCTTGTGTAAGTCACTATATTCATTAAAAAATAAAGGATCCTAGCCCTTGCCTTTTCCTACACAAAAGATAACATCTGGGCTGGGCTCAGTGGCTATGCCTGTAATTCCAACACTTTGGGAGGCGGAGGCAGGTGGATCACTTGAGGTCAGGAGTTCGAGACCAGCCTGGCCAACATGGTGAAACCCTGCCTCTACTAAAAATCCAAAAATTAGCTGGGTGTGGTGGTGCAAGCCTGTAATCCCAGCTACTCGGGAAGCTGAGGCAGCAGAATTGCATAAACCCAGGAGGTGGAGGTTGCAGTGAGCCAAGATCATGCCACTGCACTCCAGCCTGAGTGACAGAGCGCATCTCTCTCACTCCATCTCAAAAAAGAGAGAGACTCCATCTCAAAAAAAAAAAGATGACATCTGACAGGGTTAGTGATTATTCCTCTGTAGTCTATAACTAGATGTACTCTTTCACCCAAACTTTGACGTGATTTTGCAGGTACTTAATCTTCACCACCTGTATATAAACCGTTAACTGAAATACATTGGAGAAGTCTGACAGAACATCTCTGAAAGACTTCTCCTGAGCTTTAGGCCTTGGTCTATAGTTCTCAGTAAGACTTCTGAATAAAACTTTTCATTTCTTGAGAAAGAAAATTCTTTAGTCGAAAGATAAAAGGAGTGGCTTAATGTATAACACATAATGAGCCTATGCTTGCAAATATCTCCCTTGATGGGAGAGGTTTACTAAAGGAAATTCAATATTGAAATGGTCAAAAATGGAATTCTCAAACATTAAGGTATGCCAGGTTTTCCAGGACTCCAGATGGCTACATATTATGAACTGTTCTTGTGCATTTTTTAAACCAATGGACAAATTACATCGAGGAAAATTTGGAACTCAAATGATCGTTATTCAAAAATCCATTTTAACTGTAAAGTCAAAATGCAGAGTCTCCTAAGTCTTCTGTCTATCTCAGTATTTTTTCCTGCCTACTTTGAATCTGATGACTTTTCTACTCATGCTCAGATAAAAACACACTCTTTAAGACAGTACTAATTCAAGGCTACTTGGAGATTTTGCTTTTCTTATACAATTCAGCCACTTTAAGCTAAAATGTAAACATTGAAAATTTAACCATAAACTCATTTGAAACTGAAAGGAAAAAGGTGGTAAAGAGGTTTTTAAACCAAACTGCCATGAAACTGCTTTGCCCACAATTTTGGCTGACAGCCTTCATTAGATTACCCATCAGGACAAATAAAGTTTAGCCACGTGAACAGGTCCCTATTCTGTCAGAAATATAATTTGAATCCAGACATCTTTTATAAACCAGTGAGTCTGTATTACTATCTCATGATCAAAATTCTAGGAATGAATGCTATAAGATCTTCATTTTTATGTGTGTATATGTGTTTATGTATATGTACACATATTATGTTATAGGTTGTGTCTACATGGTATCAAATTGACTTATAAATGAATTAGCTCATAAACTAGCAAGCCTAAATATTTTCCAAGTTCATATGACTTAAGTAAATATTTAATAAATAAGCTGATTAAAATTATTGGTAAAATAATAATAGAAATGTCTTCAAAATTGTCAACATACATTTTCTTTCCTAGGTTTACTGGTCAGACAGTTTTATACATGTCTCTGCTAAATGTTTTAAGATGTCAGGGTTTGACACGAAATGGGGTAAACATTATAAATAAACTTTTCATGTAATTTGAAATCTTAAAGTTATGTTAAATAATAAATATTCATTAAATGCCTGAATCATTTTAATTTAAAAAATTATGTTACATGTTTCTAACAATGGTTCTCATCTATAAAATATGAATATGTGACAGACAATTCAAGATTTCTTGCCTCCAAAGTTTTCACTAAAATTTAAGCTAAGAGTTAAAAATCCTAATTAATATATATAGTACTATATATAGTATATATATACTATATATGTTTATATATTATACTATATATATAGTATAGTAGGTATAGAGGAGACGAGGTCAGCGAGCTGGCAGGAAGCCAGGTCACAAATGGCCTTCAAAGCCTTGGTAAGAACTTAGGGTTTTGTTCTAAGCATGTTGGGTAGTTGTGCTATTGTTGCTGCTGCAACAAACACTTACTAAGCTCTTATTAGGTGCCAGACAACTATGCTAAATGCTTTACATGTATTATCTTCTCAGTTACTTTGTAAATCCCCACAGCTCTACTGACTTTTGGAATCAGACAGATCTGGCTTTAAAACCCAGCTCTTCCACTTTCCATCTGTGTGACGTTGGCCAAGTTGCTGAATCTCTCTGTGTTTCAGTTTCCTTATTTGTAAAATGGGAGTAAAAATATCTCATAGGGTTATTATGAGGATAAAGCAAGAGAGTGTTTGTTAAGCAACTAGCAAAATGCCTCAGTAGTTTTGGTTCTCTTCCTCTTTCCCTTTGCTTTGCTGTCCCTTCCTTTAGGTCAGTGACCAGGTCTTAACTCATTTTTTTAGCTCTTTATTATCTTGCTTGGCTCCCTCTATATAGCAGTGACTGGGTAGTTCATTTGCATAAATAAAGAAGTGAATGAGTTTCCTTTTTGCACAATTGTAACCAGGGCCATTTATTGCCAGGAGTTGAGGTATTGCTGGCTGATGTTGGCCTCCAGGCTGTGGGGCTGGGGTAGAAAGAAAAGGGAGTCTAGGAGGTTGGAATACCTCCAAACAGAGGCACAGATGCAGGGAAGGGTGAGGCATGTTCTAGGAGCAATAAGTAGCCCAGTTTGGTTGGGTTATAAGGGAGCTCTATCATGGTGACCTCGCGTACCAAGAGAGTCTGTATGTTCTTCAGCAGGAGGAATTGGAACCCACAAGAATTTTTTTAGTAGAAAAAAAAAGCCCCACAGTGCAACCTCTAGCTTGATTATTCTTGCTGGTATGTAGCTTGGTAATGTTCCTTAGCCATTTCATGTCCAGTGCCTCTACTAGAGAATAAAGTTTCTTATCCAGAACAGGGGTTAGGCTGGGTGTGGTGGCTCATGCCTGTAAGCCCAGTGCTTTGAGAGCCTGATGCAGGAGGATAACTTGAGGACAGGAGTTTGAGACCAGCCTGGGCAATAAAATGAGACCCTGCCTCTACCAAAAAAAAAAAAAAAAAAAAAAAAAAAATCCCAGTGTGGTGATGCACTGCCTTTGATCTCAGCTACTTGGGAGGCTGAGGTGGGAGAATCCATAGCAGTGAGCTATGATTGTGCCACTGCACTCCATCCTGGGTGACAGAGCAAGACCTCATCTCTTAAAAAAAAAATAACAGGGGTTAAACATTCTTCAATGAATTCATTCAACAAATATTTAATAAGCCCTATTGTGTCCCAGGCACTCTCTAGAGATACAGTGGTGAATAAAACAAAATCTCTACTCTGTTGAAGTTTGCATAACAACGAAGGAAGACAGATTCTACTCATATAAACAAATAAATACAATAACATAATTTAAGATAAAGGTCATGAGAGAGTACCTGTGTGTTGCTACTTTAGCTAGAGTGGTCAGGGAAAGCTTCTCTGAGGAGGAGAAACCTGAGTGATGAGAAAGAGATGAGACAGCCATGTGAAATCCAGGGAAATGATTCCAGGTGAGGAAGCCCTGTGATGAGAATGAGCTTGAAGTATCCAGGGGCCAGAAATCATCCAGTGGGACTGGAGGCTGGGGAAACAAGGGGAGGGTTAAAGGAGATAGACCTGGGGCGGCAAACACAGATTGGATTATGTAGGATCTTAAAGGACTTTGGACTTCATGCTAATCATAATTTAATTCTAATCATAATGTATGGGGGGGTGGGTTATGTAAGGAAGTGCACCAGACTTACTCAATAAAAAGATCACTCTTGCTGCCAAGTAGAGAATGGATTGTAGGGAGCAAGAGCTGCAGCCGGGGACAGGTCCAGATGTAGTTGCAGTTACTCAGCTGCTATGGTTTGAATGTGTGAGTTTCTCCAAAATTCCTGTTGAAACTTAATTATCTCCTAAAGCCCTACCTCTTAATCCTGTTGCACTGGAGTTTCAACCCACAAGAGGTGGGGCTTTAGGAGATGATTATGTCTTGAGGGTTCTCTCCTCATGAATGAGATTAGTGCCCTTCTGAAGGGGCTTGAGGGAGCCTATTTGGCCTTCTTTTGCCCTCCTGCCATGTGAGAACACGACGTTCATCCTTTTCACTATGTGAGGAGGCAGCAACAAGGCGTCTTCTATGAAGCAGAGAGCAGCCCTTGCCAGTCACTCAATCTGCCAGCACCTTGATCTCAGACTTTCTGCCTCCAGGACTGTGAGAAACAAATTTATGAATCACTCGGTCTAAGGTATTTTGTTAGAGCAGCAGGAATGTACTGACACTGTCTTGGTTCATTTTGTGTTGCTGTAGAGAAACACGTAAGGCCAGGTAATTTATAAAGAGGTTTATTTAGCTCACATTTCTATAGGCTGTGCTATCTGCTGGGCTTCTGATGAGGGCTTTTCTGCTGCATCAAAACATGGCATAAAAGGTCAAAGGGGAAGTGGGCACATGTGAAGAGGAACCAAACCTGAAGAGTGTCCTGGTTTTATAACAATCTACTCTTGTGGGAACTAATCCATTCCCCTAAGACCCAATCCAGTCTCACGAGAACAAGAACAGCACCAAGCCATCCATAAGGAATCCACCCCCATGACCCAAACACCTCCCAGTAGGCCCCACCTCCCAATACCACCACACTGGGATCTGATTTCAACATGAGATTTGGTGGGATAAACAAACCATATCCACACGACAGCAGACACCTACTGAAAGACAGTGGTATCTCAAACCACTGTTGGAGCAGTGATGAAGGTGGGAAGGCATAAGATATGGGTTTTATTTTAGAGATAGAGGCAACAAAATGGCTGATAAATTGTACGTTTAGTTTAGCTTAGTTAAAATTGTATTTGGCTGTACCCAAAAGAATAAGATAGAAGTTAATTTACTCTTAAATCAGCATCTGTGTAGGAGGTCCGGGGCTAGCAGGGCACACTTTACTATTATCAATTTTCCCTTTCTTCTTTCCAACTTCTTCATTTTGGAAAGGGAATGTCTATCCTATGCCTTTCCCACCATTGTACTTTGGGAGCACATAACTTGTCTGGTTTCACAGGCTCACAGCTGGAGAGAATTTTTGCCTCAGAATGAATCATACCTTGAGTCTCACCCATATCTGATTTAGATAATATTTAGATCCATTTTTGGGCTTAGAGTTGATGCTGGAATAGGTTAAGGCTTTTGGAGCTGCTGAGATGGAGTGAATGTATACCACATAGGAGAAGGACATGAATTTTGGGGGTCCAGAAGGCAGAATGTTATGGACTGAATTGTGTTTCCCCAAATTCTTATGTTGAAGCCCTAAACCCAAATATAACTGTACTTGGAGACAGGCCCTGTAAGGAGGAAATTAAGGTTAAATGAGATTATAAGTGTGGGGTTCTAGTCCCATATAACTGGTGTCCTTGTAAGAAGAGGGAGAGAACCATGTGATGTGTTCCTGCAGAGAGAAAAGGTCATGTGAAGACACAGCAAAAAAGGTGGCCATCTGCAAACCAAGGAGAGAGGCTTGAGGAGAAACCAAACCTGCTGACACCTTGATCTCAATCAGACTTCAGAACTGTGAGAAAATAAATTTCTGTTGTTTAAGCCTTCCAGTCTGTGGCATTTTGTTATGGCAGCCATAGGAAATGAACACAAATTTTGCTTCTCACCCTCAAATCAGCTCTTTATTGCCTTGTTTGTGACACTGGAGCTAGACCCTGTCGGTGTTTCTTTTTTGCCAGTTGGAATGGTGTTAGTTTTGTCAGTAGATAGTGTGGGAGGATACTGCAGGAATAAGGAGTTTTTCTTCTCAGTTACAGAGCTCTTTCTTTTCCTCTTGTTCCTATAAGGTAACTCTGCCTCAGGGGCTGCAGCCACAAACCACACCCTCTCCAATAAGTTCTAGACCCCCTCTTTCAAGTTTCTTCCTTTCTTGGGAACCCTAGTTCAGCCCTAAGGTATTCTTTAGAATTATTTTTTATCCCCTCATAGTACTGAATCTCCTATAAATAGTAATTATTTATATTACACTTTGCCTGTTCAAATTCTATCTCCTGACTGGATCCTGTATGGTACACATGCTAACAGCTCACTATTAGGCAGTCATAGGATGTGACCCTCATCCCTGTAGTTCAAGGTAGTATCTGCACGAAGATAGAAGAAGGGGCCGGATGCAGTGGCTCATGCCTGTTATCCCAGTACTTTGGGAGGCCGAGGCTGGCAGACCACTTGAGGTCAGGAGATCAAGACCAGCCTGGCCAACATTGTGAAACCCTGTCTCTACTAAAAGTACAAAAAAATTAGCCAGGCATGGTGGTGCATGGCTGTAATCCCAGCTACCAGGAAGACTAAGGCATGAGAATCTTTTGAACCTAGGCGGCAGAGGTTGCAGTGACCTGAGATTGGGCCATTGCACTCCAGCCTGGGTGACAGAGCAAGAATCTGTCTAAAATAACAATCACAGTAATAATAACAATAACAATAGATAGAGGAAGGGATGAAGAAGAGACAAAAAGTGGTCCCTTGACACTTCTGTTTACATCCAATTGGCCAACCAAGCCACAAGGACACATGTAGCTGCAAGGGAGGTTGAGAAATGTAGTCTTTACTGTGGGTGAACATGTGCCGGATAAAATGATCTTACTGTGGAAGAAGACGGCAATGAACACTGGAGACAAACTGTAGTCCCCACCATGTGAGTTAGAAGTGAAATCAAGGAATCAAGGATAATTGCCAGATTTTTGCATAAGCAAAAAGTAAATGATGGTGCCATTTACTATGATGAGTAAAATTGGGATTTGAGCAGGTTTTGGAATAGGGGTGGATGGAGAAAAATCGGGGGGGGTTGTTTTGCCATATTGAAATTAATGTTCTCATTAGAAATTTGAGCTAAGCCATCAATCATAGAAAACTGGAACTCAGGGGAGTCATCAGCATACGTGTTGCATTTAAAGTGCTATGATTGGATAAGGTCACCTAGAGAAAGGGTATAAAAACAGAAAAAGGCCAGGCACGGTGGCTCACGCCTGTAATCCCAGCACTTTGGGAGCCCAAGGCAGGCGGATCACAAAGTCAGGAGATCAAGACCTTCCTGGCTAACACAGTGAAACCCCATCTCTACTAAGAAATAGAAAAATTAGCTGGGTGTGGTGGCAAGCACCTGTAGTCCCAGCTACTCGGGAGGCTGAGGCAGGAGAATGGCGTGAACCCGGGAGGCGGAGATTGCAATGAGCCAAGATCGTGCCACTGCACTCCAGCCTGGGTGACAGAGCCAGACTCTGTCTCAAAAAAAACAGAGGACACAGCCTGAGGCTCCAAAATTTAGAAGGCAGATAGAAGAGAGAGCCAGCAAAAAGGCTAAGAGGAAGTAGCCATTGGTATTTGATGATGATATTAAAGATTATTATTATTTTTTCAGATGTTATAATGATAGTGTGCTTACATCTCTTATAAAAGAGTCCTTATTTAGAGATACATACTGAAATATTTATAGATGAGATATGTTTGGGACTTATAAATAATTTGGCAGGGAAAGTAGGTAAGGAATAGAGAAAACAAAATGGGTCATGAGCTGAAGCTAGGTCAAAGTATAATAGCTTCAGCTATTATACTTTTCTGAATGCTTTTATACACATTAAAAATGTTCCATGATATAAAAGTAAAATAGAAAAAGAAATGCGTAACCACTCAAGTAGGTTGACCTCCAGGATATTGTGCTGTCGTGAAACCTAGTGAAGAATGTGTTTCCCACAGGAGACAGTGGTCAATGTCTAGTGCTGCTGAGGGCAAGCAGGATTTGGACAAAGAATTGACAATTGGATTTGACAAAGCAGCTGTCACTGATGATCTTGCTAAGAGTCATTCAGTGGACTGATGAGGACAAAGCCTGGTGGGAGGGAGTTGTATAAAGAATGGACAGTGAGAGAGTAGAAAGGGAAAGACAGATGATTTTTCTGCTCTAGAGGAGAACAGAGAAATTGAGAGACAGCTAGAGAGGGGCATGGAGTCAAGGAATTTATTTAAATAGGTCACATTAAGGCATAGAGGTATGTTGATTGGAATGAGGCAGCAAGGAAGAAACTGATGCTGTGGCAGCAAGATCTTGTGTAGCGAGAGCTCATTGGATGGAGAGCACTAGGACAGGGGCTGGCCTTGCAGAGGATCAGGGTCTTTCTTCCTTTGTATCAGGTGAGAGGACAAAATATGTGGGTCCGGACACAGGTTTCTGGAGTTTGGTGGTCGGATGAGGTAGTTCTCATCTGATTGTAAGTATTTTCTCAGTGAAGTGTGAAATGTGGTCACAAGCTAAAAGCAAAGAAAGAAGGTTTTCAGGGGTTTGAGAAGGGAGGAGAAGGTGCCAAATAGTCTCCTCAAAGAGAGGGGACTGGATCTACCAGGGAAATGTAGCGTCCATTAGGAACTGTCATGAATTCAAAGAGAAAAACAAGCAGTAAGATTGTTTGATTGACATCATCCGGTTTCCTTCCCTGAAGTGCTGGCGTGAAGGAGGCAGACAGTTGCATTTAACCGGGGGGGGGTTGGGGGGGGGCGGTGGAGTTTTACCAGGTGAATCTAGTAGAGGGAGAGAAGAGGCAGATTGTAGGAAAGGGGCTAAAGGACCACAGGCTCTAAGCAAGGGAAGAGAGAACTGAGTGAGCAGCTGTTTGTATGGTGCTGTGTGTGTACAGGGGAGTAGAGGACATTGTGAGTCTGTTTGCAGTGTAGCTGGGTGGGGGAATTGAGTGAGTGAATCAGGAGGTGAGGAGATGGTGGCCAAGAATGAGAAGGACTGGCTAGGTAGAGTGGCTCACGCCTATAATCCCAGCACTTTAGGGGACCAAGGCAGGAGGATTGCTTGAGCTCAGGAGATCGAGACCAGCCTGAGCAACATAGGGAGACGCTGTCTCAAAAAAAAAAATAAAAAAAAAGAATAAGCAGGATGTTTGAAATAGAGACTTTAGAGATGCTGTGGTTTATTGGTGAAGACAGTCCAGGCAGGCTGTGTCCATGGGGACAGATGGCTGAAGTGGGTGGAGAAAGTGACCACTACCCTAGGAGGCCAAGAAACGAAGAAGCTGCAGTTCTGTTCCTTTTTTCCCCACCAGGTATCAAGCGCAGGGCTCTACCTCCAATTGGTTCTTGAGAATTGCTGACTAAATTTTGGGCATGAGGCCAGGCGCAGAGAGAAGAACAGGGAGCAGAAATGAGATTTAGAAATGTGTGTGGAGGGGAGGGAGAAGAGAAGTAAGAGATAAGAGCTATCTCTAAATGATCTCCCATCCCCTTGGGTCTGCCTAGAAGCCTCCCATTTGTGGAGGTTGACATACTGTAATGGAGCAATCTGAGAACGACATATTTGACTCAATTCAATTTGACCATTTATTGAGCATTATGTTTAGATGTCAGGCTAGGTGCTAAGAGTCCCTAGGGAAGCTATAGTCTAGTTGGATAGAGGGCGTAAAGCATGCATAAAAATGTCAGGTAGCTTCTGCTACAAGCCAAATAGTAAATAATTCGCTTTGCCTCCTCTGGGTCAGTGAATTGAATTCCTTGAGAGGTTTGTTTGAAATTGTGGACTCTCAGGAAGGCCTATTTTAATATAATGTGGAACTGAGACTGAGGAGGCCACAAATTAGAAACTTGCAAAGTGAGAGAGTTGGATATTTAGTTGGTAATTATCATTTGTGCCCCTCTCCCTGCCAACGTTTTCCTGAAATGTTTCCCAAACCATG
Organism: Pongo pygmaeus; assembly: GCF_028885625.2. Classification (NCBI taxonomy): domain Eukaryota; kingdom Metazoa; phylum Chordata; class Mammalia; order Primates; family Hominidae; genus Pongo; species Pongo pygmaeus. The sequence goes on from NC_072387.2 coordinate 57,169,452, forward strand.
CAGTATTAATCAGTGTTTTCCGGAGAAACCAAACCAAAAGGACACACGCACACGCGCACGCACACACACACACACACACGCACATGGGGCTGATCTGTTTAATTTAATAAATTGCTCATGTGGTGCGGGCTGGCAAGTTAAAAAACCATAGGGCAGGCTGGTAAGCTGGAAATCCCAGGAAGAGTTTGTGAAAGGAAATTAAATTTGGGGACCCCAAACTCATTTAGCCAAAGGGAAAAGTCAAGCTGGGAACTGGGTCATGCGAACCTGCCTCCACCTATTGGTTCCCAAATAAGATGTCTGCAAGATGAAGAGCTACCTGCCTACCCCATATTTTGCCCACAAGGAAATTGCTAGTGAGCTGTTAAAACTTCACCATGGCAATGCAAATTGATAGCTTACAGGTGTAGTCACCCTGGCCTGCCAGACACAGATACATATCTGATTGCTCCCCTACCCCATTTTGTCTGTGTTATCTTATGTAAAATGCAGATTTCCCCCCATTTTTCCTCTGCCCCTTTTGTTTATGTGAAAACTGTGTGCTTCTCAATATCCCCATCTTTTGCCCTTTCCCCTTTAAATTTGGAGCCCTCAAAATCATCTTCAGAGAAAGGCATAGACCTGTCTCCCAGGCAATGTCCTTAACTTTGGCAAATAAATCTCCAAAAATGATTGAGATTTGTCTCCTCATTTTCTTCGATTGACAAGTTGATGTTGTAGTCTTGAGTCCAAATTCTGCACGCGACAGATTTGAAACTCAGGCATGGTTTCCATGTTGAAGTCTTGAGAATTTTTTCTACTTTTGGGGAACCTCAGTCTTTGCTCTTAATCAAGGATTACGAAGTCTATCTGCTTTACTCAATGTTTTTAAATATTAATCTCATCTTAAAAATACCTTCATAGCAACATCTACACTGGCGACTGACCAAACAATTGGGCCTAGACCAAGTGACACATACAATTAACCATCACACCTGCCTATAAGATAATCAACATTATAGAAGTCTAACCTCATCAGCTTCCTCTGTGAAATTTTCATTCTATCTAGAGTCCAAATTTTGTGTCCATGCCTTTTCTGAAGTACTAGACTTTAGGCTCCTTTCTGGTTGGCTCCATTTCTTTAAGGCAGTTTACATTGCCTTTATATCCATTGCAGTGGCTTACGCCAGTCTGCAGGTGCCAGTAAATGAGAAGGGGATGAGGATAAAAATAAGAGCACAGGCTCCGGAGTCAGATATTCTTGAAATCAAAGTAATTTTAAGCAGTTTATTAAGTGTTCCAACCCTGTGTCCTCAAATATAAAATGAGAACAATCATACATATATTTTTTAGTATTATAGAATTGTTGGAAGGAGAGGCTCTATTTATAATTCATTTTTGATCCTCCCCCAAAACAGCAGAATTTGCTGTGTGTTAGCAGGTCCTGTGCTAAGCACTTCATGCGCAGGAACTCACTCAGCCTTCAGAACAACCCTGCTGTGCACTCCACCACCATTGCATGGGGAGCAAAGGGGCTCAGAGCATCTCTTAGTCCACTTGGGCTGCTGTAACAAAATACCATAGACTGGATGGAATAGAAACAACAGAAATTTATTTCTCACAAATGTAGAGGCTAGAAGTCTGAAATCCTATGGGAGTTCTCGGGGGTCATTTTTATTAGAGCACTAATCCCATTCACGAGTGCTCTGCTCTCATAACCTGATCACCTCCCAAAGCCCCACCTCCTAATACCATCACCTTGTGGGTGAGGATTTCAACAGATGAATTATTGGGGGACACAAACATTCAGTGTACAGCAGAGAGGGTAAGTCATGTACCTGTGGACACAGCTGGAAATGATGACATAGATTACAGCCCAGGTTGGCCTGTGGCTCATGCCCATGTGGCCCTCTGCAGAATGCCTTGGCATTTTTTCCATGGTTCCCTCTGCCACAAAGGCCCTCCCTTCACCTGGGGCACCTGCTTTTCTTCCAGAGTCAGTTCCTGCCCCACTGCCCTGCAGAAGTGTTTTCTGGTGTGCTCTTCCTTGGGAAGATCTGACCAGGGCAAGCCAAGACAGCGGTGCTAGTTGTGCTCTGGACCAAGAAAGGGATGGGATGGAAATTCAGCTACCGTTCCTGACAACTGGTGAGTCTTTGTCCCAGGCTATGGCTAACAATGAAAGGAAAACCTTATGGTAATCCTAACACCCAGAAGGGTCAGCCTTCACACAGAGGCACTTGTAGGTGGTAGCTGGGCCCTGGGACTGGCCATTCCCTCCTCCATGCCCTGCCAGCACAAGTGCTCAGGAAGGTGAGCACTTCCTGAGTGCTCCTGCCTCTCTCTACCACTAGTGATCCTCTGAAGTGCAGGAGCCACGTCTTAGGTGTCGTTGCATACTTCTTGTCCAGGGCAGGGACTGGCACACTTCTGCTTAGGGTTTGTTAGCAAATGGATAGAGGGAAGGATGAAGGAAAGGGGAAAATAAGGTGTATTTCTTTTTTTTTTTTTTTTTTTTCTTTTATTATTATTATTATTATTATACTTTAGGTTTTATGGTACATGTGCACAATGTGCAGGTAAGTTACATATGTATACATGTGCCATGCTGGTGCGCTGCACCCACCAACTCGTCATCTAGCATTAGGTATATCTCCCAATGCTATCCCTCCCCCCTCCCCCCACCCCACAACAGTCCCCAGAGTGTGATGTTCCCCTTCCTGTGTCCATGTGTTCTCATTGTTCAATTCCCACCTATGAGTGAGAATATGCGGTGTTTGGTTTTTTGTTCTTGCGATAGTTTACTGAGAATGATGATTTCCAATTTCATCCATGTCCCTACAAAGGACGTGAACTCATCATTTTTTATGGCTGCATAGTATTCCATGGTGTATATGTGCCACATTTTCTTAATCCAGTCTATCATTGTTGGACATTTGGGTTGGTTCCAAGTCTTTGCTATTGTGAATAATGCCGCAATAAACATACGTGTGCATGTGTCTTTATAGCAGCATGATTTATAGTCCTTTGGGTATATACCCAGTAATGGGATGGCTGGGTCGAATGGAATTTCTAGTTCTAGATCCCTGAGGAATCGCCACACTGACTTCCACAATGGTTGAACTAGTTTACAGTCCCACCAACAGTGTAAAAGTGTTCCTATTTCTCCACATCCTCTCCAGCACCTGTTGTTTCCTGACTTTTTAATGATTGCCATTCTAACTGGTGTGAGATGGTATCTCATTGTGGTTTTGATTTGCATTTCTCTGATAGCCAGTGATGGTGAGCATTTTTTCATGTGTTTTTTGGCTGCATCAATGTCTTCTTTTGAGAAGTGTCTGTTCATGTCCTTTGCCCACTTTTTGATGGGGTTGTTTGTTTTTTTCTTGTAAATTTGTTGGAGTTCATTGTAGATTCTGGATATTAGCCCTTTGTCAGATGAGTAGGTTGCGAAAATTTTCTCCCATTTTGTAGGTTGCCTGTTCACTCTGATGGTAGTTTCTTTTGCTGTGCAGAAGCTCTTGAGTTTAATTAGATCCCATTTGTCAGTTTTGGCTTTTGTTGCCATTGCTTTTGGTGTTTTAGACATGAAGTCCTTGCCCATGCCTATGTCCTGAATGGTAATGCCTAGGTTTTCTTCTAGGGTTTTTATGGTTTTAGGTCTAACATTTAAGTCTTTAATCCATCTTGAATTGATTTTTGTATAAGGTGTAAGGAAGGGATCCAGTTTCAGCTTTCTACATATGGCTAGCCAGTTTTCCCAGCACCATTTATTAAATAGGGAATCCTTTCCCCATTTCTTGTTTTTGTCAGGTTTGTCAAAGATCAGATACTTGTAGATATGTGGCATTATTTCTGACGGCTCTGTTCTGTTCCATTGATCTATATCTCTGTTTTGGTACCAGTACCATGCTGTTTTGGTTACTGTAGCCTTGTAGTATAGTTTGAAGTCAGGTAGTGTGATGCCTCCAGCTTTGTTCTTTTGGCTTAGGATTGACTTGGCGATGCGGGCTCTTTTTTGGTTCCATATGAACTTTAAAGTAGTTTTTTCCAGTTCTGTGAAGAAAGTCATTGGTAGTTTGATGGGGATGGCATTGAATCTGTAAATTACCTTGGGAAGGATGGCCATTTTCATGATATTGATTCTTCCTACCCATGAGCATGGAATGTTCTTCCATTTGTTTGTATCCTCTTTTATTTCCTTGAGCAGTGGTTTGTAGTTCTCCTTGAAGAGGTCTTTCACATCCCTTGTAAGTTGGATTCCTAGGTATTTTATTCTCTTTGAAGCAATTGTGAATGGGAGTTCACTCATGATTTGGCTCTCTGTTTGTCTGTTATTGATGTATAAGAATGCTTGTGATTTTTGCACATTGATTTTGTATCCTGAGACTTTGCTGAAGTTGCTTATCAGCTTAAGAAGATTTTGGGCTGAGACAATGGGGTTTTCTAGATATACTATCATGTCATCTGCAAACAGGGACAATTTGACTTCCTCTTTTCCTAATTGAATACCCTTGATTTCCTTCTCCTGCCTAATTGCCCTGGCCAGAACTTCCAACACTATGTTGAATAGAAGTGGTGAGAGAGGGCATCCCTGTCTTGTGCCAGTTTTCAAAGGGAATGCTTCCAGTTTTTGCCCATTCAGTATGATATTGGCTGTGGGTTTGTCATAAATAGCTCTTATTATTTTGAGATACGTCCCATCAATTCCTAATTTATTGAGAGTTTTTAGCATGAAGGGTTGTTGAATTTTGTCAAAGGCCTTTTCTGCATCTATTGAGATAATCATGTGGTTTTTGTCTTTCGTTCTGTTTATATGCTGGATTACATTTATTGATTTGCGTATATTGAACCAGCCTTGCATCCCAGGGATGAAGCCCACTTGATCATGGTGGATAAGCTTTTTGATGTGCTGCTGGATTCGATTTGCCAGTATTTTATTGAGGATTTTTGCATCAATGTTCATCAAGGATATTGGTCTAAAATTCTCTTTTTTTGTTGTGTCTCTGCCAGGCTTTGGTATCAGGATGATGCTGGCCTCATAAAATGAGTTAGGGAGGATTCCCTCTTTTTCTATTGATTGGAATAGTTTCAGAAGGAATGGTATCAGCTCCTCCTTGTACCTCTGGTAGAATTCGGCTGTGAATCCATCTGGACCTGGACTTTTTTTGGTTGGTAAGCTATTGATTATTGCCACAATTTCAGCTCCTGTTATTGGTCTATTCAGAGATTCAACTTCTTCCTGGTTTAGTCTTGGGAGGGTGTATGTGTTGAGGAATTTATCCATTTCTTCTAGATTTTCTAGTTTATTTGCATAGAGGTGTTTGTAATATTCTCTGATGGTAGTTTGTATTTCTGTGGGATCGGTGGTGATATCCCCTTTATCATTTTTTATTGCATCTATTTGATTCTTCTCTCTTTTTTTCTTTATTAATCTTGCTAGCGGTCTATCAATTTTGTTGATCCTTTCAAAAAACCAGCTCCTGGATTCATTTATTTTTTGAAGGGTTTTTTGTGTCTCTATTTCCTTCAGTTCTGCTCTGATTTTAGTTATTTCTTGCCTTCTGCTAGCTTTTGAATGTGTTTGCTCTTGCTTTTCTAGTTCTTTTAATTGTGATGTTAGGGTGTCAATTTTGGATGTTTCCTGCTTTCTCTTGTGGGCATTTAGTGCTATAAATTTCCCTCTACACACTGCTTTGAATGCATCCCAGAGATTCTGGTATGTTGTGTCTTGGTTCTCGTTGGTTTCAAAGAACATCTTTATTTCTGCCTTCATTTCGTTATGTACCCAGTAGTCATTCAGGAGCAGGTTGTTCAGTTTCCACGTAGTTGAGCGGTTTTGAGTGAGATTCTTAATCCTGAGTTCTAGCTTGATTGCACTGTGATCTGAGAGACAGTTTGTTACAATTTCTGTTCTTTTACATTTATTGAGGAGAGCTTTACTTCCAAGTATATGGTCAATTTTGGAATAGGTGTGGTGTGGTGCTGAAAAAAATGTATATTCTGTTGATTTGGGGTGGAGAGTTCTGTAGATGTCTATTAGGTCTGCTTGGTGCAGAGCTGAGTTCAATTCCTGGGTATCCTTGTTGACTTTCTGTCTCGTTGATCTGTCTAATGTTGATAGTGGGGTGTTAAAGTCTCCCATTATTAATGTGTGGGAGTCTAAGTCTCTTTGTAGGTCACTCAGGACTTGCTTTATGAATCTGGGTGCTCCTGTATTGGGTGCATATATATTTAGGATAGTTAGCTCTTCTTGTTGAATTAATCCCTTTACCATTATGTAATGGCCTTCTTTGTCTCTTTTGATCTTTGTTGGTTTAAAGTCTGTTTTATCAGAGACTAGGATTGCAACCCCTGCCTTTTTTTGTTTTCCATTTGCTTGGTAGATCTTCCTCCATCCTTTTATTTTGAGCCTATGTGTGTCTCTGCACGTGAGATGGGTTTCCTGAATACAGCACACTGATGGGTCTTGAGTCTTTATCCAGTTTGCCAGTCTGTGTCTTTTAATTGGAGCATTTAGTCCATTTACATTTAAAGTTAATATTGTTATGTGTGAATTTGATCCTGTCATTATGATGTTAGCTGGATATTTTGCTCGTTAGTTGATGCAGTCTCTTCCTAGTCTCGATGTTCTTTACATTTCGGTATGATTTTGCAGTGGCTGGTACCGGTTGTGCCTTTCCATGTTTAGCGCTTCCTTCAGGAGCTCTTTTAGGGCAGGCCTGGTGGTGACAAAATCTCTCAGCATTTGCTTGTCTGTAAAGTATTTTATTTCTCCTTCACTTATGAAGCTTAGTTTGGCAGGATATGAAATTCTGGGTTGAAAATTCTTTTCTTTAAGAATGTTGAATATTGGCCCCCACTCTCTTCTGGCTTGTAGGGTTTCTGCCGAGAGATCCGCTGTTAGTCTGATGGGCTTCCCTTTGATGGTAACCCGACCTTTCTCTCTGGCTGCCCTTAACATTTTTTCCTTCATTTCAACTTTGGTGAATCTGACAATTATGTGTCTTGGAGTTGCTCTTCTCGAGGAGTATCTTTGTGGCGTTCTCTGTATTTCCTGAATCTGAATGTTGGCCTGCCTTGCTAGATTGGGGAAGTTCTCCTGGATAATATCCTGCAGAGTGTTTTCCAACTTGGTTCCATTCTCCCCGTCACTTTCAGGTACACCAATCAGACGTAGATTTGGTCTTTTCACATAGTCCCACATTTCTTGGAGGGCTTTGCTCGTTTCTTTTTATTCTTTTTTCTCTAAACTTCCCTTCTCGCTTCATTTCATTCATTTCATCTTCCAGGGCTGATACCCTTTCTTCCATTTGATCGCATCGGCTCCTGAGGCTTCTGCATTCTTCACGTAGTTCTCGAGCCTTGGTTTTCAGCTCCATCAGCTCCTTTAAGCACTTCTCTGTATTGGTTATTCTAGTTATACACTCTTCTAAATTTTTTTCAAAGTTTTCAACTTCTTTGCCTTTGGTTTGAATATCCTCCCGTAGCTCGGAGTAATTTGATCGTCTGAAGCCTTCTTCTCTCAGCTCGTCAAAGTCATTCTCCGTCCAGCTTTGTTCCGTTGCTGGTGAGGAACTGCGTTCCTTTGGAGGAGGAGAGGTACTCTGGTTTTTAGAGTTTCCAGTTTTTCTGCTCTGTTTTTTCCCCATCTTTGTGGTTTTATCTACTTTTGGTCTTTGATGGTGGTGATGTACAGATGGGTTTTTGGTGTGGATGTCCTTTCTGTTAGTTTTCCTTCTAACAGACAGAACCCTCAGCTGCAGGTCTGTTGGAGTACCTGTCCGGCCGTGTGAGGTGTCAGTCTGCCCCTGCTGGGGGGTGCCTCCCAGTTAGGCTGCTCGGGGGTCAGGGGTCAGGGACCCACTTGAGGAGGCAGTCAGCCCGTTCTCAGATCTCCAGCTGCGTGCTGGGAGAACCACTGCTCTCCTCAAAGCTGTCAGACAGGGACATTTAAGTCTGCAGAGGTTACTGCTGTCTTTTTGTTTGTCTGTGTCCTGCCCCCAGAGGTGGAGCCTACAGAGGCAGGCAGGCCTCCTTGAGCTGTGGTGGGCTCCACCCAGTTCAAGCTTGCAGGCTGCTTTGTTTACCTAAGCGAGCCTGGGCAATGGCGGGCGCCCCTCCCCCAGCCTCGCTGCCGACTTGCTGTTTGGTCTCTGACTGCTGTGCTAGCAATCAGCGAGACTCCGTGGGCGTAGGACCCTCTGAGCCAGGTGCGGGCTATACTCTCCTGGGGCACCGTTTCCTAAGCCCGTCAGAAAAGCACAGTATTCGGGTGGGAGTGGCCCGATTTTCCAGGTGCCGTCTGTCACCCCTGGAAGGGGAACTCCCTGACCCCTTGCGCTTCCCGAGTGAGGCAATGCCTCGCCCCTGCTTCGGCTGGCACACAGTGCGCTCACCCACTGACCTGCGCCCACTGTCTGGCACTCCCTAGTGAGATGAACACGGTACCTCAGATGGAAATGCAGAAATCAGCCGTCTTCTGCGTCGCTCGCGCTGGGAGCTGTAGACCGGAGCTGTTCCTATTCGGCCATCTTGGCTCCTCCCTCTAAGGTGTATTTCTTAAAGTGGGCAAGGTGATTCAATTCCTTTCTTCATCCATACAACAAATATTTATTGAGCACTTGCTATGTGGCAGTCACAGTTTAGACAATGGGGTTACTGATACTTAAGGTGTTCTGGTTCTGGCACACGAGAAGCTGATTTATTATTTTCCTACCGTGTTATACAGAGAGGAAAGCAACAGTCTTGTATCAAGCTGGTTCTTTAAAATACCCTACTAGGTTTCCTGGGGTTTCATGCTTCTAGGCCCCTGATTACTTAACACATTCAAAACAGAAGAATCTTTGTATGTGCACCAGGAGAAGAAATGGAAAAACACTGACATCCCTGGAGAGTGGGAAATCCAAATTTCAGAATTTCTTCTCCACTGCCACATGTTTCCCATTTGTTTGTTTTTCCAAAGCACCCATTGCACCCCACCAGCATGGAGCTCAGGCTGGCCTCCAGGCAGGGCTCTTTTCCACAGCCTCTGCCCCTCCCCACCAGAGCAGAGGGCAATGCTAACTGCACCTGGGACTGTCATCCAGAGGAGCATCTCCGAGAAGCAAAGTGAATTGTCTGGTCTGGGCAGTTCCTAAGTGGATTAATGATTAATAACCCTTGGTTCCTAATGACCTGGATGAAATAATACAATTTCCTGGGCTCTGTGGAATTCTGGAGTCTCCAGCTATTAAAACCACTCAAAGCACTCTTAGATACTAAATGCATGGTACATTTCACAATGTTGTTTTCTCGGGCCATGAGCTTGTGCATGTTTGATTGCACATGCTCACTTTAAGAGGCACTTTCTGCCCCTATCTTCAGCTCTGTTAAATGGAGAAAAGCCAGATAAACTAAGGCAATAGTGGCGCCAAATTAACGTGAGCATCATGTAAATGCTCATTAATGCCAAGAGGAGCCCATAGTTCCTGCTAGTAAGTAGAAAGTCCCTAATATGACGAAGATATATTTATAATGTCAAAGGGATCTATTGTTGGTATCCCTAGTATTGGCTAATGGTAGAAAGGGTGCATAGTTATTTAGCATCTTGGAAATGCAAGTTTCTCATCATTTAGGTATTTTCAAAATGGGACAATAACAAATGCAAAGGGTCATTGCAATGGCTACATGAGATCTGTGTGAGGTGCCTAGCACAGAACCGGCACCTGGATGAATCCCAGGACCTGGCTGTTGGAGTATTTGGACATAGCGAACATGCGCTCCTCATAGAGCTAGAAGCTCACTAGAGTAACCCACCCTTCAGGTCACAGGGACCTGGGAATTTGTTCTGAATATTTAAAGTGGGGAAGGTTTACTCAGGTGATGGAAGGGCTGAGAGACAAGCAGGGAGCTGAGATAACACAGAGTTTAACACAGCAAGAAGCCATCACCATGCCTGGGCTGCAGAGATACAGGGAGGAGACAGCTTTCCCCAAGCCTGGGAGTCACACAACAGAAGCTGGGGCCACACAGAACACACAGTTGCCATCAGAAATGCCATGTGCAGAACAGATGGGGAGTGATATCGTTAGGCTTTTTGTCCGCACTCAAATCTCATCTTGAATTATAATCATCATAATCCCCACATGTCAAGGGAGAGACCAGGCGGAGGTAATTGAATCATGGGGATGGTTCCCCCATGCTGTTCTCATGATAGTGAGTGAGTTTTCATGAGATCTGATGGTTTTATAAGGGGCTCTTTCCCTCACTTCTCTCTCCTGCAGCCTTGTGAAGAAGGTGTCTGCTTACCCTTCGCCTTCCACCATGACTGTAAGTTTCCTGAAACTTCCCCAACCATATGGAACTATAAGTTAGTTAAGCCTCTTTCTTTTATAAATTACCCAGTCTCAGGAAGTTCTTTATAGCAGTGTGAGAATGGACTAATACAGGGAGAAATGCTCTGGCTTTTTTCTCCCTTTTTTCCACCTTCCCACCTCCCACCAGTGCCAAATCCAGCCAGAAGCTGGGCTGATATGAGAGTCTGAGATTTAGGGGTGAGCCCTCACCGCACCCTATAGAGAGTAGAGCAGGGTAGAGGTGAGGAAGGGAACTGAGCCCACCCAGTGGGCCCGCAAGCCTGGGCAGTAAAGGTACCAAATGAAATTATCTGGCTTGGGGGTCTTCATCTGGTGTGATATTTTGTTTCCAATGTATCTCCTCTCCTCCTGTCCTTGTCCCCAACCTTCCTCATGCCTATTTTCCAAATTCTCTTGAGTCTTCTGCTCCATCTGGGTCATCTCCTATCCACAGGTAGGAAAGGAGGAAAGACACCAGCCCCACTGCAGCTACCACCCACACTGCTAGATGTCCGAGCATGTGCCTGCACTGAGCCACGCCCAGAGAGCAGCCAGGTGATGATGCTGCTCCTGCCTTGCAGGTGCTCTGCCCAGTGCTCGGCAGACCTCCCTGGTAGGTGCTGTAGCTGTGCCACAGTGCTCTGGCCCTGAGCCTGGCCACCACATATGTTATCAGGGAGGACCCTCCCCTTGAGTCACCTACATTATTGCTTAAAGCTCTAGCTTCAAACTCAGTCTCAACCCAGGGTAGGTGGAAAATAGAACTTTCTTTAGGATTTTTTGATAGCTTAGTTGCCATTTTTTTCAAGAAGTCCTTCTTCCCTGACCTGCCATGTGAAACTTACTGTTTGCAAACTCCCTCTTATATTCTATTAGTGAAACTAACCTAGATCCTAGATTAGGGAAAAGCTGCATGCATAAGGGGAAAAAATAACAAGAAATGTAGTTTATTCTCCCCACTACGGCGCATCCTGTTGGTGGAATATAGGAATATAATTCAATAATTAAAACTTTCATGCCGATGTGGTAAAACGTTGTGTTGCAGTGTAAATGGGAAAAATGCAGGATGCAAATTTTTGTCAAATGAAGCAACAAATGAGCAAGCAACAGCTTAGAAAACTGTCTGGCAGAGAATGCACCAAAAGCTTGTCTTTTGGGAGATGGTACCAGGAATGATTTTCATGTGAAGAAATTAAGTGTATTCCAGAGATCCTTTGAGTTCTAGAACAGGTCTTATTTATGTTTGTATCTTTCTTCCTTCCTCATCCCCAGAGCCTTGTATACACTCAATATGCAAGAAGCCTTGGAAGTTCCCACGGTGTGTTTCCAAGACCCTACACCAGCCTGGCTGAAACAGGACCAGATCATCTCTCAAATCTCCATCTCATGTTCTTGGTGGCCACCTGCTGCCTGAAGCTAGGGCTACAGAGGCGGGAGTGAAGAAGGACTCACCTGCCCAGACTGAAGCCACAGAATCCAGGGAGCCAGCCTCAAGGTCCAGTCAAGCAATGCCAGGGACGCCAGGGATGAGTGGGGAGAGGGTGTCATGTGACCCACGCACTGCACCGTTCTCTGGCTACTTCCTCTCCCAACTCTGATTGGACTGGAGCGGACATTAATGCTCACTCCAGCCTCAGCACCTCTCCAGAGAGCTGACACTGCTTGGGAAGCTAAATTGTTCTTTTTGAAGGGAGAATTACATAGGAGAGACTGAAAATCGAAACAAACTAAAAAGGATGCAAGCTCACTATGAATTAGTTAAGTCTATTGTGTGTCTTATGGCAAGTTTATAACTTTCTCCCTGAATTTTGGGTTCCCTTGGTTGGAGAAGGTAAATGTAGATGTGTTCCCTAGGACTACCATAACAAAGTACTGCAAACTTGATGGCTTAAATTAAAGCAACAGAAATTCATTCTCTCACAGTTCTGGAGGGCAGAAGTCAGAAATCAAGATGCCAGCAGGGCTGCACTCCCTCTGAAGGCTCTAGGGGGAGTCTTTCATTGATTTATCAATTCTAGTGGCTCCAGGTATTCCTTGGCTTATAGCTGCATCACTCTAATCATTTTACATAGCCTTCTCCCCTGCGTGAGCTTGTTGACACTCCTTTGTCGTCTCTCTTACAACGATACATGCAATTGTATTTTGGGCTCACCTGGATAATGAAAAATAAACTCCTTGTCTCAAGATCCTTAATTAACCACCATTTGTGCCACATAAGGTCACATTTACAGAATCCAGGATTTGAATATGGGCATGTCTTTGGTGCCAATGTGTAGCCCACTACACTAGGTAATTCTTTTCTCTGTCTTTTCACAGAACAGGCTGTCTTACACATAAAGTTGGTTGCTTTCTGAATTCCATGAAGTTTCAAGTTTGTTTCCATTGTTCCCCTTTCTTTCTTTCTTTTTTTTTTTTTGAGATGGAGTTTCGCTCTTGTTGCCCAGGCTGAGGAGCTCAATGGTGCAATCTCGGCTCACTGCAACTTCCACCTCCCAGGTTCAAACGATTCTCCTGCCTCAGCATCCCAAGTAGCTGGGATTACAGGCACCTGCCACCATGCCCAGCTAATTTTTGTATTTTTTAGTAGAGATAGGGTTTCACCATGTTGGCCAGGCTGGTCTTGAACTCCTGACCTTGTCATCTGCCCACTTTGGCCTCCCAAAGTGCTGGGATTACAGGCGTGAGCCACCGCGCCCAGCCTGTTCTTCCACTTTCTTAATGACCTAAATAGAAACATGATTCACGCTGACTTCTTCCTTTGTATTTAACCTTGCGCTATGAAAACAAACTACTGTCTCTGATGCCTCAGTAACTTAATAGTGCTTCTGATCTTTTGAAAATCACAGGTTTGTGTTTATAAGAACATATCCTCTAGACTCAAGCTTATGTCTCTAAAAGTCTAACTAAAGGCCTTGTGGCTGGTACATTACTGTAATCAGCAAGAAACTGGCCCTGATTCTCTTAAACTCACTTTGTTCAACTGAGAACAAACTTGGAAGTCTCCTACAAAACTGGAGTTGATTCTCATCTCTTGATTACTTCTGCAGGCCTTTGAAAGTTCCGGAGAAGTTCTCTGTGTGCTATATATACATTAAACACACTTTCATGTTTTCCTTTAAATCATCAAGAGCAGCACATGGGATAATGTGTTTATTCCTTTCTCTGCTCCCTAGGATTATCTTCCTTTTAAAGTCATCGACCCTTTTCCTATCTACTCTAAATGAATGATTTCATGCTCCATCCTGACAAATCTGGTTAAATGACATTGCATCTCTTTATTATCATCTGTCCAAATTGTACAAAGAAAGAGTGTCTAATGGGCACTCTCCAGCAAATTTACTGCCTATGGAGTGCTTAGAGATTCCAGGCTGTCCTAAAAATAAAAGAAAGTCTTGAATAGGTTTCTCCTTTCTCTGAGGTTTACAGATTCAGAAGCAGGGAGTAGGGAGAAAGCATTTCTCTCATTATCTTTCTAATACTCTTGAAACATATTCTGCTCCTTGAAAACCTAATATTCAAAAGTTAGCTCTCAGAGTGTAGGATCGATTTTTTTTCACTGTTTATTTTATTTTAAAGTTTTTAATTTTTTTATTTTTTGGAAACGGAGTCTCACTCTGTCACCCAGGCTGGAATGCAGTGGCATGATCTCAGTTCACTGCAACCTCTGCCTCCCGGGTTCAAGCAATTCCCTGCCTTAGCCTCCCAAGTAGCTGGGATTACAGGTGCCTTTCACCATGCCAGGCTAATTTTTGTATTTTTAGTAGAGACAGGGTTTCACCACCTTGGCCAGGCTGGTCTTGAACTCCTGACCTCGTGATCCACCCGCCTCAGCCCACCAAAGTGCTGGGATTAGGCATGAGCCTTTTTTTTTTTTTTTTTTCTGAGGCAGTCTTGCTCTGTCACCCAGGCTGGAGTGCAGTGGTGTGCTCCCAGCTCACTGCAGCCACAACATCCCCAGCTCAAGCAATCCTTCCACTTCAGCTTCCTGAGTAGCTGAGACTATAGGCACATGCCACCATGCCCAGCTAATTTTTGTATTTTTTTTTTAGAGATGGGGTCTCGCTGTGTCACTCAGACTGCTTTCAGTCTGTTCTGGACTCAAGAGATCTTCCTGCCTCAGCCTCCCAAAGTGCTAGGGTTATAGGGGTGAGCCACTCCATCCAACCCACTTTATTTATTTTAATGAGATGAATATTAGGCAATTAATTGGGCTTTTTGGCTCACTGCAACCTCCACCTTCCAGGTTCAAATGATTTTCCTGCCTCAGCCTCCCAAGTAGCTGGGACTACTGGCGCGTGCCACCATGCCTGGCTAATTTTTGTATTTTTAGTAGAGACAGGGTTTCACCATATTGGCTAGGCTGGTCTCCAACTCCCGACCTCATGATCCGCCCACTTTGGCCTCCCAAAGTGCTGGGATTACAGGCGTGAGCCACTGCGCCTGGCCAATTGGGCTTTTATTGGAGGAGAATGAATATCTACAGTGACTGCTTGTAGAATTAATGTTGTTTCAAGCTTTTTGCCCCCTAAAGATGAGAACGGTAATATAACATTTGTATACTGTGAGTTCTAATTGGGATAAATAAAATATTAGAAATAGAATCCCAGACCCAGGAAGAACCTTGTCTTCAGAGGAGCAACCTTGGTCCCAGCCCCTTCTCCACTGCTGCATGAAGAAGCTGCACAGAAAACCACTCACCCTCACCCCCAGTTCTGGAATGTGAAGGTAAGATCTACATTGTCTTAGTGATGGTCATTGCTGGAGAGGTCTGGGACATGCAGGAAATGGCTCCAGGGCCTCTTCCTCTTCATTGTCACAGCAGCAGCAGTTCAGAGCTTTCTAGGAAGACCTACTTTTCATTTCCCCCAAGTTTCAAGACTTTGGGCACTTGTGGGAGCTATAGATAGTGTGAGGTTTGGCTCTTGGCACCAGGCTAGCATCGGGGCTTGGAAGGGATGGGGAAATGCACTAGAACCAGTGGTTTCCAGGGTTGAAGGAGGCCTTGGGTGAGGGGATAGCAAGAGCCAGGGCTTGTCTTTCCCATGGCCATGAGACAGCAGACGGCACAAGGAGAATAGAGTAGGTAGGGCAGTGTTGGAGATGGTTAGGGAGCTCTCTAGGCCCTGCTCTGGGTTCCAGGCCTGGTGTGACACTGACTAGCCGTGTGCCATGACCAAGCTGCTCAACAAGTCTGCGCCTCTGTTTCTTCATGGGTGTCATGAAGGGATTGGACTCCATGATTGTTAAAGTCTGTTCCAGTTCCAGTGAATAAACTGCAAACAAGCAAAACAAACAAAGCTGCCTTGTTTATTTTCAAGAAAGCATTTGCTAATCTCTTTCCAATGCAGCCAATCTCCTTGTTTACCATTTTGTGCTCCTCTCAGGCCCCAAAATAGTGATTTTTATTTTTAGGGATAAGCAAATAGTTCAACTGGAGCATGGGAAGAAAGCAGGAGGGCAACCAAGAGGAACAGAACCTGAAA
Organism: Pongo pygmaeus; assembly: GCF_028885625.2. NCBI lineage: Eukaryota > Metazoa > Chordata > Mammalia > Primates > Hominidae > Pongo > Pongo pygmaeus. Next base: position 57,185,251 of record NC_072387.2, read on the forward strand.
GGGGATCTGGGGTTGGACCATGAAGGACGAAGTACTCCTAGACTTGGGCGTAAGAACACACTGTCCTGGTGCCATTCTTTAGACCAGAGAGGAACAGAGGAGTCCCAACCCCTTGGGACAGGAAAGGGCTGAATGAGGACCAGAGACAGGTTAAAGTCCTCCCTGATCCTCATCCAAGCCCTTTCTTGTCCCAAGGGGGCTGGGAGTCTTTGGGGCTGAGGGACATTTCCTTGTCTGTATTGCGCTCTGGATACTTGAGAATTCCCCAGCCAAGTGTCCTCAAAGGTTATGGCCTTTTCCCTAATTGCATCAGAGCATACAGTTTGTGTGGCCCTACGTCCTACAGGTGGCCAAGGGGAGAGGGGACATGGACGTGAGGGCTAGAATTCCCCATGCCGAAGTGTGGAGCTCTTCATATGTGGGAGGGAGCTGGGAGTGGGAAGAGGACAAGGGCAGCTGCGGGCTTTGCCAGCTCTTCTGTATAATTAGGGTAATTAGCATATTCACCACCTTAAACATTTGGCATTTATTTCTGAAAACATTCACAATTTGCTCTTCTAGCTATTTGAAAACATACAATAAATTGTTGTTTATTTCAGTCATCCTACAGTGTTGTAGAACACTAGAACACATTCCTCTTATCTAGATGTGCATTGATCAACTTTTGTGTCCATTAATCAACCTCTGTCTATCTCTCCCTGCCTCCTCCCCTTCCCAGCCTCTAGTAACCACTATTCTACTCTCCACTTCTATAAGATCAACTTTTTTAGCTTCCACATATGAGTGAGAACATGCAGTATTTATCTTTCTATGCCTGGTTTACTTCACTTAACATAATGTCTTCCAAGCTCATCCATGTTGCCACAAATGACAAATTTTGTTCTTTTTAAATCAATAAATAGTATTCAATTGTGAATATAGACCACATTTTTCATCCATCTTTCTGTTGATTAACATTTCGGGTGATCCATATTTTGGCTATTGTGAATAGTGCTACAGTAAACATGAGAGTGCAGAGATCTCTACAAGATTCAGTAACCTTGCTACTGAGTATATATCCAAAGTATTTTATTCATTTTGATGCTATTGTAAGTGGAATAGTTTCCTTAGTTTCTGTTTTTGGATAGTTTATTGTTAGTATATATAAATGCAACTGATTTTTGTGTATTGATTTCCTATCCTGCAACGTTGCTCAATTTGCTTGCTTATTAGTTCTATTGGGGTTTTATGTGTGTGTGTGTGCATGGTATCTTCAGGTTTTTCTACATATAAGATTTTATCATTTGCAAACAGACATAATTTTACTTATTTATTTCCAATTTGGATCCCTTTTACTTATTTTTCTTGCTTAATGTTACTGCAGCTTTCTATCCAGGAAATGAGGATTTGAACAGTGATGGAGAGGTGAGTAATGGTTGGCTTTGGAACATATTTTATAGGCAGAACAAATGGAACTTGTTGGCTCAGAAGTGGGTGGTGGAAGAAAGAGGGAAGTTAAAAGTGACCTCCAGGTTTATGGATGGATTAACTGGCTAAACTATTGTGGTGCCATTTGCTTAGACAGGGTAGATGGGGGGATGCAGGACTAAGAGGGGAAGACAAAAGCTCCATCTGGGCCACATTAAATTTGGCTATGATTGTGGATCAGATAGATAAAAGCAAGAGAAGGAGGGAAGAAGTCAGAACACAGACCTCTGGGGAAAGCTCACACGTAGAAAAGGGATGGAAGAAGAGGCATCAGAAAGAGAGGCAAAGGAGCAATCTGAGGGGTAGAAAAAGAACCAGGAAAGTCAGAGAAACAAGGGAAAAGTTTCAGGAAAGTGGCAATGGTCAACTATGCAAACAAGAGGGGAAGGAAGGTGAGGACTGAGAAAGGATTTTTTATGTGAGCAACAAGGAGGTTTTTGGTGACCTCTGACAGAACATTTTCAGCAGAGTGGATAAGGTCTCTGCCTGAGTGCAAGTGAGCTGAAAACGCAAGTGAGTGAGGGAAGTGCTTTAAACAAGTCTAAAGTGCTATGTGTGTAAGGCAGTGTTGCTATTTCTGTTGCCATGGAAACAGAAACCATTTAGGAGAACTAAAAGCCACTTAAAATTCCTGACTCTAACCCATCATATCCGCTTGATCTCTTGAGAAAGATAATGACAAAAAACCAGTCATTAGAGGGGCAGGGCAATTTTAGGTTTCTTCTTTTTAGACATAGCCCCTAGGAAATTTTCCCCCTTCTTGAGAAGGGAGCTTGCACTAACATCTACACTGTCTTCTAAAAAGCACAGATGACCTGCTACACTTCCTGACTTGCTTGCTATTGGTTGGCACTGTTCATAAATATAATTTGCTGTTTCACTTTTCTTTGAAATGAGCAACCTGAATTACTCGGAGGAGGAAGGCAGGAGAGATAGAGGCAGCAGAAGCCAGGGCAGCTGAAAGACAGAGACCTTCAGGTGGGCATTTTAATCTTTGTTTTGTTAATTCGGTGTTGAGAATCATGACTTGATGATCACATAATAGTCAGAGGAGTAATTTTTTAAAGGTAAATTTGTTTTGTTCTACTATAAATGTTATTTTCCTATCATGTACATGGTAGTTTAAAAAATACTGTGGAAGTACAAAAATGTTGAAGGAAGCCAAATTCTCCACCAAAATAGCCTCTATTGATATTTTGGGGATCTTCCCTTTGTGTGTGTGTGTGTGTGTGTGTGTGTGTGTGTGTGAGTGTGTGTGTGTATGCACGTATAACTTCAGTTTTCATAGTTGCGTCTCTGCACTATGGACAAGTTTATATTCATTTCCTCCATTTCAGTCTATGGTTTTTCCATGTTGCTGTGAATTCTTTGTGATCATAAATTAAAGCTGCTGCATATTATTGCATTGAGAAACTTTACTATACTTCCTCCATTTTTGGCTGTTATCCTATTTTTCATAGTTTGGGTCCTTTTATTATATAAGATATATTTTTTCCATTCAGTGTCTTGTTTTAGGGGTAGAAGAAGTTAAATCTGAGCACATATATTTCAATGGTTTTGCTCAGAGGCACAATGAGAGTGAAAGAGTATGTGAAATCATGAGCATATAATCTGTTCCTTACCCCACTGGGACCCTAATCAGTGTTTCTCAACTCTGGCTGCACATCTAGCCAGAATCACCCGACTCTGAGGAGATTAGAAAATTACCCCTAGAATAACTGAAGCTTAACTTTTGGAGGTCAGTGAGTCATCTGCAGTATTTTGTCTTGTTTTCCAGAAGCTTCTCAGGTGGTTCTAATGGGTGGTCAGCATAAAAACAGATGACCTAGGTCATTCAAAATATTTTTCTGTCTCTGAAATATACCTGAGAGTAATATCTATTAAGAGAAAGGGAGGTATAATTTCAGGCAAGCCAACCAAATCTCCCTTTCAACACTACATAAATAATGCAAATTATAAAATAATTTGTGGGAAACATAAGACTTCTAGAAATTTCTATCATCTACTCAGCCACATAAACTCTTGAGATGAGAATCTACTTGTGTTTCGATTTACTAATGTTTTAAAGAGATGGATTTCTTTCCAGTGCTTTGGTGGTTAAAAGTTAGAGAAGTTGAGGCTCAAGTATGTTTTAAATCACATGTCTAAATCACTTGATGTTTAGAACATCAAGTATGTTCTAAATCATGTTCTAAATCAAGATGTATCTGAATCACGCCCATATCTGCTAGAATCTACCAAGGCAGCCAGCCTTCCTTTCTTTTGCAAACTCTTCAAGATTAAACACAAGGTGGGCATTTAATAGCTGGCCAGTTCACTAACACACTGTGGGCACAGCGAAGATCGATGGATTGGATTTGGAGGCAGAAGGTGGCTCACTCTGGCTTTCAGGAGCCCCATAGACATGGCACTTACCTTCTCTGGACCTCATATCCTCAGGAGGAAAGTGGACAGAGTTTATGCCAGGGCTGCGTTCTGGTTTCTCCCATCAGGGACTGAAAACAGAGCCAGAGCCCCTAAACCACACTGAAGCATTTGCTGTTGCACTCAGCCTGCTGCAGGCCAGGAATCATCCCAATGAGACCAACAGCATGTTAATCAAATTTCTTCTTGTTTTGACTCAGTGGAGAACACCTGTTTAGTACCTTCTTTAATGAATGTAAACATTCACATAGTACTTTACTATTTACAAAACACGTTTACAGGCATCAGTTCATTTGATCCACATACTAGCTTTAAGAACTGGAGGATGCAATTCTTATTTTAAAGATGGTAAAGATGAGACCAAGAGAACATAGGATCTTTCCCAGGTGGAACCAGATCTGGTCCAATCTGGTTGAGCCCAGGGCACATGGTCCTTTCTTACAACTTAAATAATAGCTATTGTGGGAAATTGGTTAAACAAATTTCATAATGTTTATGTAATTGGCTATTCTGTATCCAGTTAAATGATGACATTGATGTTGTTAGTTGGCAAAGAAAGGTGATCATGACACGAAATAAGAAAAAAGCAAGATACAAAACAGCATTATAAGTGTGCTCATTTTTCTTTAAAAATATTTGTATATATTTCAAGAAAGATAAAAAACCATATATGCAAAATTTTAGCTATGTCTGGTTGGTGGTAAAGTTCATTATTTAAGTTTATTTCAGCTTGTATTACATTGTAATTTTTTTACCATGAACGTGTACTACTTGTGTAATAAAAATAAAGGAAAGTAAACAGAATTGTTCATGTGTTTCTGATTGGTTCCTCCAGATGAAATGGCCCCATCTTCTTTCACTTGACCATAAAGAAGGCTCCTATTTAATTATCTGAGTTTTGTACATTATTGTCACAAATCTTATTGTGATTGTTAGCTCATACTGACTGAACTCTTCACATGTGTTGGGCACCAAGTTAATCACTTAACATCCATTTTTTTTCATCAACACTCACTCCAGTGCTCCTTTGGCAGATGAGAGTTTGAAGCTCAGAGGGCTGCAGTAATAAAAGAGACTAAAAGGCAGAGTTGAAACTTAAACCCAGGACCCTTTTAACTCAAAAGCACATGCTTTCATTCATTATATCATTCTGCCTCCTGTCCACCTGGGATCACATGAGCAGCCTCCATTTTGGAGGAAAGATGATATATTTTTTCGGTGTACTCATTGCTGTGTATATAAGTACATGATGGTTACCTTGCGCTTCGTTAGCGTTTTGATTCTGTACTCCAGAATCAAAGATCTTTTCTGCTTTTCCATAGTTTGCTCTGTGCACCAGATATCTGAGGCACTCTAGTTCCCCAAGGGTAAGCCTTTAAGATAAAAGCCTCACAATTACCCAATTGCACATTGGGTAATTGTGCAATTACCCAATGAACTCTGGCCAATGCGGCAGCCAAACTGGATAATACAAAGAAAGGCAAGCATTTTGCTGTGGGGGCACAGCGTTGCTAGAGAGCTTTTTGAAATCCATGTCAGAAACCCCTGGCACTGTATTTCTTTATTTCTCAGGGTATTGGCCACTGCCTCCTTTGTACTGCAGTTACTTATGTACAGTGTGTTCTATTGGACCAAGACTCTGACATTGGAGTCATTGCATAGAACCTAGCACATAAACTCCATTGAGAATAAAGGCATTGTGTAAGTAAATCAATTCACCCAATGAATGCAGACTTTAGTTACAGCTAATGTTTATCTCTGTTGAACTTTATTAACCTCTTTATATTAATTGACCCATGGAGAAAATATAATCTTGACAGAATTTAAAGGAAAACCTCTTCCAATGGATTGATGACTTTGTGGCAGTACAGTCAGTCTTTTGACAAAGAAATCTAGTTATTATTCGAGAAGCCCAGGATAAGGGTCTAAGCAGTGAGTTGGAGTCAAGAAATTCCAAAGTCGGAAGGGTCCTTACGAAGAGCTGGGACCAGAGGCAGAGTTTTTTTTGCCTCTTTAGTGTAAAGTCCTTAAGGGAGAGGTTTCAAAAAAGTACAGGAAGCAGACCACAGAAAGAACAGAAGAAAGGAGAGAAAGGAGGGGAGTAGAGGAGAGGGGAGAGGAGGGAAAGAGATGGAAAAGGAGAGAGGAAAAGAGGGGAAGGGAGCCGGTTTACTATGGAAGTTTAAATATAATTAAGCTGGGAGAAATTAAAATAATTTAGTCCACCGTTATTACCTATATTGTACATTATATAAATAAGAATTTATTATAAAAAATATAATTTCCCATATAAGTCTCCTCCCATGCGGCTGTAGAAACAGCATCGTACCTTGTTTGTACCTCTAGTACAGAAAAACAATCATCTAAAGAGTATTTGAAGGCATCCTAGATTCTTTTTTCTCTTTTGTCAAATTATTATTTTTAAAGTATTTTAAATTTGTATAAATTTATGGATTACACATGCAATTTTATTACAGGTATAGATTGCATAAATTGTGTAGTGGTCAAGTCAAGGCTTTTAGGGTAACTGTCACCTGAATAACATTGTATCCCAGATTCTTTTAAGTAAGTTGGTTTCTTTTTATTTTGAGTCTTACCTTAAAAATAAGGTAAATTCGCTGAGAGATATGTAAATCTCTTGTAAATTCACTTTTCTCTTGTAAATTCACTGAGAGATATGAAGATGACTCCCTTTGTTAGTTGTAAGAGGCACAAATCCCTATTGGGAACTTGTTGGCACAGAGTCAGAGAAACAGTTTGCTATCCTCCAAGATATAAAGGGTGCTGCTTCCTACAGTGTTTAGAACAGAGCACCATTTGGGTACCCTCTGTGGCTGCCTTCTGCTCCCATGCCATGCCATTGACCATTGACCCTATATTCCTCTTCCCAGACTTTAGATTTGAATTTCAGGAAAAGAAAATTTTCAAGGAAAAACACCTTAACATCATTTCACTGTAAAAACCATGTGAGTTCTTTCCCGTCCCCCTAGAAGATATTAATTGTAAGGCATAAAATGTGAGGGCATTGGATAACAGCTTCATTAGCTCATTTATTGATCTGAGCACATTCATGTGCTTCACGCTGTGCTGGGGCCTGGGGTACAGCAGTAGACACGTGCTTGCCTTCCATGGGCAAACAGTCTGGTGGGTAGGGATAGACAGGAGACAACTGCTGCCCCTGGAGTAAATGCTGGACGGGAAACCCAAGGGTCTGCAAACAGCCAAGACGTGGAGGGATCAGAGAAGGCTTTTTCTGAAGAAAGTGATGTTTAGAAAGAAACCTGAGACTGGGTAAGCAATAGCCAGGAAATGAGCTGGAGCTCAGAAGAAATGGGCAAGAGAGAGCCTGCAGTGTTGGGGTCCTTGAAATAAGCTTCATGAGACTGAGTGTCCTTTACTGAGGGGATGGTGGGGAGAGAATGTGCTGGATAACAAGATAGATACTATGAAAAGCCTGGAGATGAACTTGACTCTGAGATAATAATGGGTTTTAAGTGGAAGAGTAATGTGGTCAGATATGCATTTTGGAAAGGTCATTCTGGCCACTGTGTGAAAAATGAATTGAGAACAGCCAGAGTGGAGATAGGGAGCCATTGAGGAGGCTGTGCCCACTGTCCAGGTGAAAGATGACAGCCTGTACTAGGCCGGTCTTGAGCTGACCCCTGAGATGAAAGGAGGGAGTTGATGGAGCCTGCTGAGTAAACAGGCCAGGTCTGCCACAGAGGAGACACTGGGCAGCAGGACAAGCAGGAGAGGATAAGAGCCCATGGTTTACTTTTGCTCCTAGCCCTCTCTTCTTTAGGTTTCAGATACCCACTGCCCCCATGCCACTGGCAGCAGGTGGGGTGGCAACAGGAATGACAATGTATGGTGCCAGGCAAAGTGCAGCTGTGTCCCTGGCTGTCACCTGTGCTGCCTCCTGGGGTCCTCTCAATAACTCTGAGAGGTTGAGTACTTGCTGATTGTCACACAGTTTGCACAAGGAAAAGCTAGGATTTGGGTTCAGTTGGGATTTATTCCGGAGGTTTTCCATGATATCACCATGTCTCTATGTCATTTTAGGAAATACACATGATGTTTAACAAACTACCTTTGTAAATAATTTCTTTTCTCTATAAGAAGTGAATTTAATATTGGAATATGAAATGCTGTCTAGGAGAAATGAGAATGAGAGGGAGTTTTAATTTGAATAAATGGGCTTGTGAGGAGCCCCTGAGTCATGTCATTTAGTTACCTTGATTATGGACAGGGAGGACCCTAACATTGATCAATCCATAGGGATTTATTGGAATAAACAGGACAATGTCTCTATGATAACACTTGCTGTTCTTCTGTCTTGGAAATCAGAGACTCAGATAGAAAACAATTCTGTGATTCTGTGGTCTTCCTTAGATCAGACATTTGGTGAATAACAGATACGACCAACTTTTCTAAATACAAGGATGAAGTGCATTAGAAAATGAAAAACATATTGTTGAGATTTTTACACAAAATTAAATTCATAATCAGCATCATAGACTCATGTGTTATATTAACCAAGGAGAGCTGAGGAAAGTTTTGAGAGCCAGAGAGAGGGCAACATTTAGTCAAAATAATGTTTTTAAACAAAATGAAGCCATATCTCTAAGGAGCTCAGAGCTCTTCATATATGATGTTTTTGTTGAGTTGAATTTTTGTTTGTTTATTTGGTGGCTGAATGTTAGCGGTAGGATGAATGTGCAAGAGAAGCTAGCTTTTGGAGTCTATTAAAGAAGGAAACAAGGAGAATTAATAAAGACAGAGGTGGGAAGAAGGAGGTCTGAGGTAATGCCGTACATCTTGTTCTTGAGGACAGAGGTGTCCCCTGGCATGCTTGGATGCCAAACTTCTGCTAGGTTTCAATCCCTGCTACATCCCTGGGGATAAGTTGTTCTCTCGGAGCATTATCTCTTCAAAATAAAACAAGAAAGAATGAAATTTTACAAGAACTCCCATTTTAAGGGAGTAATTGTCTGCAAATGTGTTCATAATCAATAGGCAGCTTTTCTGCACAGGGAAATTCTCAAGAAAGAAACTTCAGTGAGGCTGGGTATGGTGGTTCATACCTGTAATATCAGCACTTTGGGAGGCCCAGGCAGCCGGGTGGCTGGAGCCCAGGAGTTTGAGACCAGCCTGGGCAACATGGCAAAGCCCTGTCTCTACTAAAAAGTACAAAAAGTTAGCTGGGCATGGTGGCATGCACGTGTAGTCCCAGCTACTTGGGAGGCTGAGATGGGAGGAACCCTTAAGCCTGGGAGGTCGAGGCTGCAGTGAGCCATGACTGCACCATTGCACTCTAGCCGGGTGATAAGAGTGAGATCCTGTCAAAAAAATAAAAAGAAAGAAAGAAAAAAATAAAGAAAGAGAGAAAGAGAGAGAAAGAAAGAAAGAAAAAAGAAAGAAAGAGAAAGAAAGAAAGAAAAAGAAAGAAAGAAAGAAAAAGAAAGAAAGAAAGAAAAAGCAAGCAAGCAAGCTTCATTGGATAATGTACAAATTGACCAATCAAAATGACAGAGGGAAAAAACTTGTCAGCAAAAGATAGAGAAAAAAGCATCTATTTCTAAACTGTCAAGACAATGCTGATGCTTACAAGATCTGACATTTTGGTCACACAGACACTTTCCAAGTTGTCATTTTTCAGCCATGCAAATCTTTGTCCTAATGGCGCTCTGACAGTACACATCTTTTTGAGGTGTCTCTTCCTTCACCTGTCTGTGCATTTGTGGCAGAGGATATTATTACCACACATTTGGTGGTCTGGGCAAAGTTCTCCTTTCAGTGGAAGAAGGCCACAGTCAGTTCACACTGCACGTCCACCCACTCCAAGCAAGGCCCAAGAGTCAGTGCTTCAACAAGACCAGCAGCCCCAGGGACAGTTCAGGCAAGGAAGGTGGCTCTTATAAGAGCTCAAGAGCCAAAGAACATTCTAAAAAGAGTAAAAGGTAGACACAAGCTGAAGGGTGGATCAGTAGCTGGGAGGAATTACTGAAAAGTTGGCAACCCAACTAACATGATTTCAAAAGAAATGTTCTAATTAGAAAACTAAATATCATACAAGATGGCGTATCTGAACTTTAGAATTAAAATAAGAAACCAAGATTTTAAAATTCAGAAGTTATTTGAGGGGTTTCTAAACTTTCTCTGTGCGTTCTGGGATTTAGTCAGAAGGTAGGTTGGAGAGATGAACCAATAGCCAACATTCCCAACATCCCTGATATCCTCCTCACCCACATACAAATCCTGGTGGATTCCTGAGAATCTGAGGAGAGATGGAGAAGGGAGGCTGGAACATTTGCTTATATAAGAAGCCAATTTGATAAGGCGACTACAAGAGAGAAACTGCTGAATGCATTTGCTTCCCCAAGGGGACCCTTCCCTGTTGTGGCAATTGCGTATTAAAGCCAACCCACTCTTGCCACAAGAGTTGACCCAGATCTACCCACAATGGAGAGCGGAGCAGTTTCAGAGACTGCTCCTCAGGGGCTTCAAGCTGCTCTTAGGAATCTGTAGAATCCTATGACCAACTCACCAAATTTTCTGTCTGCTGAGCTTCAGGGCAAGTCAGGCTCTGTTTAGTTGGGATCCAAGGGGAGAAGACCCTGTGAGCTTTGAGACTTCCAAATGTGGCATCTTAACTAAAGGAACTGCTAAGAGGAGGGTAAAAATGAGACAAGTAAAGCTGCACAGGCCCCAGAGGGGAAACTTTAGTCTCCCTGCAGGGTGAATTATTAGGCCCCTGGACTCTGGCTGAAAAGTCCTTCCCTGTCCCAGAGCTGTTGAAGAGAACCTCTGCAATACAGAGAAAGTGAATTGGAGAATTTCCTCCCCAGGGGACTTCCAGAGCCATAAATCCTTATTAACTGTAGCAGTTTACAGTAGATCTGCCAGCAAACTCTTCACCCATGGCCCAAAGTGCTGACTTCATGGTTAAGTGGCATGTGGAAATAAATGGCATTCAGAAAGCAAAGGGTCACTAGCCTGGTGGCCAATGAAGTCACTCATACTTTGGGGGCTCCTTGAGGCACTTTGTGGGTGACAGGGTAGAGGAAAAATCAGTGCAGCAAAATTCTCCAAGGCACTGAGTCCATGAAAACAAGGACCTGTGAGATTTGTTCCCCTCTATCCCACTTCCTCTGGAAGCTCAGAGACCAGCTCCGTTTCACATTCAAAATATGTCACAATTTCAGTTCCTTTTATCTGTATTTCTGTTTTGATCTCCAAGAACTTAATTCACCTTGACTTTTTGAAAAAAAAATTCTGAAAACACAAGACCGTTCTTGGAAGGCCAGAAAGGTCTAGAAAGCTTGGCATTTCTGACATGACATTTGGAGCCTGTTACAAATAAATTCTGAGTTGTCAGCTTGGGTCTCAAGAGTAGACTCTCAGTGATACTTTCCTGTTTTGGAGGGCTGTGTTAATTCAGCACTCTGAGGCCTCTGGGATTTTGAGGAACAAATGTGTTGTAGAATCCTGTCTGCACAACTTCAGAGAGCTTATTCTGTCAGCCTTTGCAATAACAACAGCTAACACTTAATATGAAACTTTCTCTTGTCCAGGCCCTGACCTAAGTGCCATTCATGTATTCTCTCACTTCATCCTTACAACCCTATGAAGTAAGAACTATTATTAGCATTACCCCTTTCTTTTATTTATTCAATTAAATTAATCTTTTTTTTATTTTTGTTTTTTATTGAGACAGTGTCTTGCTCTATTGCCCAGGCTGCTCTTGAACTCCTGGGCTCAAGCGATCTTCCTGCCTCAGCCTCCCAAAGTGCTAGGATTACAGGCATGAGCCACTTTGCCTGGCCACATTATCCCCTTTTACTGATAAGGAGCTGACGCCCAGGGAGATAAAGTCATTTCTCGTGGTCATAGAGGTAGTCCATGAACAAATCAGGATTTAAATCCTGAGGTTGCTGCTCTGCTACTGCTTCCCTGCAACTGAGAGCAACACCTGTCATGCTTCTCACCATTTTTTATCATTAAATCATTTCTCAGCCTTGCTTTTATATATTTACTAGTGCCCTGGGAAAATTTTGCCTCCTTAATGCTTGTTCTAGGTCCCAATTCTGAGGTTTAATAATAATAGTTAACATCACTGAGTGCTCATCCTGTATGAGACAACTCACATTTGTTATGCCATTTATAGACGGCATAACTGAGGCTCAGAGAAGATAGGTCACTTCTGCAAGATCTCACAGCCAGTAAGTGGCAGTTGTGGCCTGCTACCTTACACCAACTGTCTCCTGTGAACACTTCTATTTATTTTAATTTATTTGTCAAATTGACAAATAATAACTGAATATTCATGGGGTATATATTGATGTTTCTATACATATAATGTATATTGATCAGATCAGGGTAATTAGCATATCCATCATCTCAAATATTTATCATTTCCTTTTGTTGGGATCGTTCAGTATCCTCCTTTGAACTAGTTGAAACTACGTAATACATTATTGTTAATTAGAGCCATCTTACAGTGGTATAGAACATTAGAACTTATTCCTCTCATCTAGTGGTAATTTTGTATCCTTTACCAAATCTCTCCCTTTTCCCCACTCTTCCAGGCCTCTGGTTTCCTCTGTTCTACTTTTTACTTCTATGAGATCAACTTTTTTTGCTATTCCACATATGAGTGAGAACATACGGTGTTTGACTTTCTGTTTCTGGTTTAGGAAATATAATGGACTTAACATAATGTCCTCCAGTTCCACCCTTGTTGCCACAGATGACAAGATTTCATTCCGTTTTATGGCTGAATAGTATTCCATTATGTATATATACCACATTTTCTTTATCCATTCATCTGTTGTTGAACACTTAGGTTGATTCCATAACTTGGCTATTGTGAATAGTGCTGCAGTAAACATGTGAGTGCAGACATCTCTTAGGCAAACTGGTTTCAAAGCTTTTGGGCAAGTACCCAGAAGTGAGACTGATGGATCATATGGTAATTCTATTTTTAGTTTCTTGAGGAACCTCCATATAGTTCTCCATGGTGGCTATACTAGTTTACAGTCCCACCAACAACACATGAGTTCTCTTTACTCCACATCCTTGCCAACATTTGTTTTTTCATCTTTTTGATAATAGCCATCCTAACTGGGGTGAGATGATACCTCATCGTGGTTTTGAGTTGCAAAATCATCACTGATGATTAGTGATGTTGAACATTTTTTCATATACCTGTTGAGCATTTGAATGTCTTCTTTGTGAAATGTCTGTTTAAATCATTTGCCCATTTTAAAATTGAATTTTTTTTGCTGTTGAGATGTTTGAGTACCTTGTATATTCTGAATATTAGTCATCTGTCAGATTAGTGGTTTGCAAATATTTTCTCAAATTCTGTAGGTTGTCTTTTCACTCTGTTGATTGCTTCCTTTGCTGTGCAGAAACTTTCTAGTTTGATAATCCCATTTGTTTATTTTTGCTTTTGTTGCCTGTGCTTTTGAGGTTTTATTCATGAAATCATTTCCCAGACCAGTGTTCTGAAATGTGTGTCCCATGTTTTCTTCTAGTAGTTTTTATCATTTTGGGTCTTATATTTAAGTCTTTGATCCATTTTGAGTTAAATTTTGTAGAGTGAGAGGTTTGGGCCTAGTTTCATTCTTCTATAGACATCCAGTTTTCCCAGAACCATTTATTGAGGAGATTATCTTTTCCCCAATGAGTATTCTTGGCACCTTTGTCAAAAATCAGTTTACTGCAGATATTTGGATTAATTTCTGGATTCTCTATTCTGTTCCATTGGTCTATGTGTCTGCTTTTGTTAGTAACATGCTATTTTGGTTACTATAACTCTGTAGTATATTTTGAGGTTTGGTAGTGTGATACTTCCAGCTTTGTTCTTTTTGCTCAGGTTTGCTTTAGTTATTTGGGTTCTTTTGTGGCTCCATACAAAGTTTAGAACTTTTTTCTATTTCTGTGAAGAATGTCGTGGGTATTTTGATAGGAATTGCATTGAATCTGTAGGTTGCTTTGAGTAGTGTTGTCATTTTGACAATATTAGTTCTCCTCCATGAGCATGGGTTGTCTTTCCATTTGTTTGTATCCTCTTCCATTTATTTCATCAGTGTCTTGTAGTTTTCCTTGTAGAGGTCTTTCACCTCCTTGGTTACATTTCTTCCTAAGGTTATTTTTTTGTTTGTAGCTGTTGTAATGGGATTGCCCTCTTGATTTTTTTTTTTCCAGCTAGTTCATTGTTTGTGTAGAAAACACTACTGATGTTTGTATATTAATTTTGTTTCCTGCAACTTTATTGAATGATTTATTAGTTCTAAGAGTTTTTGGTGGAGTCTTTCTATATATAAGATTATCATCTGTAAACAGGAACAATTTGACTTCTTTCTCTTGAATATGAATGCCATTTATTTATTTCTCTTGCCTAATGACTCTGACTAGGATTTCCAGTGCTATATTGAATAAGAGTGGTGAGAGTAAGCATCATTGTCTGTCCCAGTTCTTAGAAGAAAAACTTCCAACTTTTTCTAATTTAGTAAGATGTTTGCTGTGAGTTTGTCACATATGGCCTTTGTTATATTGAAGTACCTTCCTTCTATACCTAATTGTAAGAAGTTTCTATCATGAAGGGAGGTTGAATTTTATCAAAAGATTTTTCTGCATCTATTGAGGATCATATGGCTTTTGTCTTTCACTCTGTTGATGTGACGTATGATGTTTATTTATTTGCATATGTTGAACAATCCTTGCATCCTGAGGTAAATCCCACTTGATCATGGTGTATTGTGTTTTCGATATGTTGTTTGATTTGGTTTGCTAGTATTTTGTTTGGCATTTTTGCTTGTATATGTATCAGGGATATTAGCCTGTAGTTTTTTTTTTTTTGTTATGTCCCTGTTCAGTTTTGGTATCAGGGTTATGCTGGCTTCATAGAATGAATTAGGAAGAATTAATTCCTTCTGCTTCAATTTTTTGGAATAGTTTGAGATGAACCGATATGAATTCTTCTTTAAAGATTCAGTAAAATTCATCAGTGAAGCCATCTGATGTTTCTTTTTGGGAGACTCTTTATTACTGATTCAATCTTATTATATGTTTTTGGTTTATCCGGGTTCTATTTTCTTCATGATTCAATCTTGGTAGGTTGTATGTGTCTAGGAATTTAACCATTTCCTGTAGGTTTCAAATATATTGGCATATAATTGTTCATGGTAATATGGTAGTCTCTAATGATCCTTTGTATTTCTGTGGGATCTGATGTGATGTTTCTTTTTTCATTTCCAATTTTATTTATTTGGTTCTTCTCTCTTTTTTTCTTAGTTTAGCTAGTGGTTTGTCCATTTTGTTTACCTTTTCAAAAAACCAGCTCTTCACCTTTTGTATTTTTTTAAGTATCAATTTTATATTTCTATTCTGCTCTTTATTACTTCTACTAATTTTGAGCTTAGTTTGCTCTTGCTTTTCTAGTTCCTTGAGGGACATTTTTAGGTTGCTTATTTGAAATGTTTTTAATTTCTAATGTAGGCATTTATTGCTATAAACTTGCCTCTTAACACTGCTTTTGCTGTGTCCCATAGTTTTTGGTGTATTGTGTTTCTATTTTAGTTTGTTTCAAGGAATTTTAAAATTATATTCTTAATTTCTTTCTTTACTCATTGGTTATTCAGAAGCATGTTGCTTAATTTCCATGTATTTGTATAGTTTTGAATGTTCCCCTTGTTATTGCTATCGATTTTTGTTCCCTTGTGGTCAAATAAGTTACTTGGTATGATTTTGATTCTTAAAAAATTTTTTTGAGACTCGTTTTGTGTCCTAATATATTGTAAATCATGGAGAATGTTTCACATGCTGATGAAAAATAAATATGTATTCTGCAGCTGTTGGGTGAAATGTTCTGTAAATGTCTGTTAGGTCCATCTGGTGTATGGGGCCATTTAAATCTGATGTTTCTTTGTTGATTTCCTGATTAGATGATCTGTCCAGTGCCAAGAATTGGCTGCTGAGTCCCCAGATATTGTTGTATTGGGGTCTATCTCTTCCTTTAGATTTAATATTTGCTTTATATATTTGGGTGGTCTAGTGTTGGGTGCATATATACTTACAACTGTTATTTTTTGGTGAATTCATCTTTTTATTGTTATATAATGTCCTTCTTTTCTCTTTTTACAGCTTAACCCGAAGTCTGTTTTGTCTGATATAAGCATAGCTATTCCTGCTTACTTTTGATTTCCATTTGCATGGAATATCTTTTTTCGTCCCTTCACATTTAGTCTATGTATGTCTTTACAGGTTAGGTGATTTTCTTACAGGCAGCATATAGTTGGGTCTTGTATTTTTAAAATCTATTAGGCTAGTCTATATCTTTTAAATGGGGAATTTAATCCATTTACATTCAAGGTTATTATTTCTTGGGAGGTGAGGACTTACTTCTATCATTGTATTGATTCTTTTCTGCTTGTTTTGTGTATCTTTTGCTCCTTACTTCTTCTCTTATTGTTTATATTTGCAATTGAATGGTTTCCTGTGGTGATAAGACTTGATTCCTTTCTGATTCTCCTTTGTGTATCAGCTCTACTAGTAAGTTTTATAGTTTCGCATGTTTTCATGAAAATGGTTATCATCTTTTCACTTCCAGATATGACTCCTTTGAGCATTTCTTTTAAGACTGGTCTAGTGGTGATACATTCTCTTAATTTTTGCTTGTCTGGGAAAGATTTTATCTCCTCTTCATTTCTGAAGGATAGCTTTGCTTGGTATAATATTCTTCATGGACAGGTTTTTTTCTTTTGGTATGTTAAATTTATCATCCCAATTCTCTCTTGACCTCTAAGGTTTCTGCTGGGAAATCCACCCTTAGGCCAGTGAAGATTCCCTTATATGTGGCTTGATGCTCTTCTCTTGCTGCTTTTAAAATTTTTTCTTTGTCTTTGACTTTTGACAGTGTAAGTGTAATGTGACTTGGGGAGGATCTTTTTGCATTGAATCTATTTGGAATTTTTTTTAGCTTCTTGGACCTGGATGCCCATCTCTCTCTCAAGACTTGGGAAGTTCTCTGCTATCATTTTATTAAATATGTTTTCCTATCCTTTTCTCCTCTCTTTGCCCTCTGAAACACCCATAATATGAGCATTTCTTTCCTGAATTGTGTCCCATAAATCCTGTAAGCTTTTTTCATTCTCTTTTATGCCTTTTTTGTTTGTCTGCCTGTGTTATTTCAAAAGACCTGTCTTCATGCTTAGAAATTCTTTCTTCTTGGCAAGTCTGTTGTTGAAGCTCTCTATTGTATTTTTATTTCATTCATCGAATTCTTCATCTCTAGGATTTCTTTTTGGTTCTTTTTTATGATAACTATCTTTTTTGTTGAATTTCTCATTCAAATTATGAATCATTTTCCTGATTTCATTGAATTGTCTATCTGTATTCTCTTATATCTCACTGAGTCACTTTCAGATTATTATTTTGAATTCCTTTATTTGCATTTCATGTATTTCCCAATGATTTGGGTCTGTTACCAGAATTATTATTTTCCTTATGGGGTGTCATGTTTCCATGCTTTTAAATATTTGATGTGTTCCTATGCTGATTTCTACACATCTGGTGG
The DNA here is from genome assembly GCF_028885625.2 of Pongo pygmaeus. NCBI lineage: Eukaryota > Metazoa > Chordata > Mammalia > Primates > Hominidae > Pongo > Pongo pygmaeus. The sequence goes on from NC_072387.2 coordinate 57,202,724, forward strand.
AAAAGTTGTCTCTTTCAATTTTATGGAGTAGGTTTCACAGGGCAAAGCTTATTCATATAAATGTGTCCTGGAGTATCAGTTCAGTGAGGTGAGTAGACTTTGGTTCTATGTAGACATTTTAGTGTAGTCTTCATGTGGTTTCTTTGGCTGTAATCCACATTAATGGCATTTGCAAGTCTCTCAGTGGCCTAGGCTGTAAGAATTTGTAGTGATAGCCAGATGTGGGCTTCCTGGGCTGTTTCTCAGGTAAAGGGCATGTGTGTACACATGATGGGTCAACAAACTATGGGTTAAGTTTGCTAGGGTTAAGGCCATGGGGCTGTTACCCTGGCTGGGAGTATGTGAATGCGGTTGCTCAGTCAGCCTGGGGGGGTGGAGGGCATGCCTGCCAGGAGTGGCTTGCAGGGATATTTGTCAGTCTCAGGATGCAGGTACATAGCTGCTTGGATGGCCTGAGGGAACATCTGCTGGGGCAACCCATTAGGCTGTTTCTCTGGCTCAGAATGTGGACACAAGTCTGCTTGGCTTGCCTGGGGACATGCCCTCCAGGGGTGCCCCACAGGGCTGTTTTTCAGGACTATTATATGGGTGCACAATTGCAAAGCTAGCCTAAGACTTGTTTGCTGGGCATGACCTATGGGGATATTTCTCAGGGCCAAGGCTCAACTGCACAGCTGCTCACTTGGCCTGGGAGCATGTTTCCTGTGAACATTTCTATGATCTATAAAAAGTGTCCTATTTGCCCTTGCACGGTATGTGCTAGCTCTTGGAGCTAACATTCAAGACAATCTCTGAAGTTATTAGATAAACATACAGTACTATTGTGGGAAGAGCTGCAGATTGCAGGGTGGGGTATTAAAGTAGGAGCCTCTTAGTGCGGAGAATTAAAAACCGCAACAGAGTGGTTAGATGAAAGTGAAGAGAAGAGGAAGCCTAATGTGGCTGCAAATTTGCCTAGACCATCAAATCCTATGGTTCCATGTCTAATACTTGTGCTTTAAGAGCACATTGCAGTAACACTTGTTTGCCTAGTGATGATGTTTACCAAGTTCCCTCAAATATGTGCTTGTCAGAATAGGGTATGCAAAATCAGTAGAAGACTGTCCATTCCCCATGAAAATCTGATTATCTGGAGAGGCAGACATGATGTGTCTGCCTGACATATATCCGCTAAAGAGCAAGGAGAACTAATCTTAGGCTGCAGTAGTTTTTATACAAGTGCCATAGGGATAAAAAAAAAATACAGAGACCCATGGGAAATGTCAGTTGCTAAGGTGATCTGCAGAAGGCAATGTAGATGTTGAAGAAGATTATTTGGATTGTCAAGAGTTAGGCACATTGCAGGTTGAGGAAGAGGGGGGATTAGGAAGAGCGGCAGGTTAGAGACCAGAGAGAGTGGCATGAAAGGCACAGGAACAGGCATGAAGAAGTGCAAGCCCAGGTCTTGGCTGCCTGGTCTTGAAGAACAGTAAAATAATAACAATAATACCAGTTTCATAGTTTCAAAGTGTCTTTACATGCATTATTATATTTGCTTCTCTTGGAGCCCTCATCAGATATGGGGTTGGGGGGCATCATTATCCTCATTTTATTTTATTTTTATTTACTTATTTTTTTATTATACTTTAAGTTCTGGGATACATGTGCAGAATGTACAGGTTTGATACATAGGTATATATGTGTCATGGTGGTTTGCTGCACCCATCAACCTGTCATCTACATTAGGAATTTCTCCTAATGCTATTCCTCCCCTTGTCCCCCACCCCCTGACAGGCCCTGATGTGTGATGTTCCCACTCCCCTGTGTCCGTGTGTTCCCATTGTTCGACTCCCACTTCTGAGTGAGAACATGCAGTGTTTGGTTTTCTGTTCCTGTATTAGTTTGCTGAGAATGATAGTTTCCAGCTTCATCTATCTCCCTGCAAAGGACGTGAACTCATTCTTTTTTATGGCTGCATAGTATTCCATGGTGTATATGTGTCACATTTTCTTTATCCAGTCTATCATTGATGCGCATTTGGGTTTGTTCCAAGTCTTTCCTATTGTGAATAATGCTGCAATAAATGTGTGTGTGAATGTGTCTTTATAGTAGAATAATTTATAATCCCTTGGCTATATACCCTGTAATGGGATTACTGGGTCAAATTGTATTTCTGGTTCTATATACTTGAGGAATCGCCACACTGTCTTCCATAATGGTTAAACTAATTTACACTCCCACCAACAGTGTAAGAGCATTCCTATTTCTTCACATCCTCTCCAGCATCTGTTGTTTCCTGACTTTTTTTTTTTTTAATTTAAGTTCAGGGATACATGTGCAGAACGTGCAGATTTTTTACAAAGGCATACACATGCCATGGTTGTTTGCTGCACTCATCAACCCATCCTTTACATTAGGTATTTCTCCTAATACTATCCCTCCCCTAGCCTCCCACCCCCTGAAAGGCCCCAGTGTGTGATGTTCCTCTCCCTGTGTCCATGTGTTCTCATTGTTCAACTCCCACTTATGAGTGAGAACATATGGTGTTCGGTTTTCTGTTCCTGTGTTAGTCTGCTGAGAATGATGGTTTCCAGCTTCATCCATGTCCCTGCAAAGGACATGAACTCATTCTTTTTTATGGCTGCATACTATTCCATGGTGTATATGTACCACATTTTCTTTATCCAGTCTATCATTGACGGGCATTTGGGTTGGTTCCAAGTCTTTGCTATTGTGAATAAGCTGCAACAAACATACGTGTGTATGTGTCTTTATAGTACAATGATGTATAATCCTTTGGGTATATACCCAGTAACGGGATTGATGGATTGAATGGTATTTCTGGTTCTAGATCCTTGAGTAATTGCCACACTGTCTTCCACAATGGTTGAACTAATTTACACTCCCACCAACAGTGGAAAAGCATTCCTATTTCTCCACATCTTCTCCAGCATCTGTTGTTTCCTGACTTTAATGATTGCCATTCTAACTGGCGTAAGATAGTATCTCATTGTGGTTTCGATTTGCATTTCTCTAATGACCAGTGATGATGAGCTTTTCTTCATATGTTTGTTGGCCGCATAAATGTCTTCTTTTAAGAAGTGTCTGTTCATATGCTTTGCCCACTTTTTGATGGGGTTGTTTGTTTTTTCTTGTAAACTTGTTTAAGTTCCTTGTAGATTCTGGATATTAGCCCTTTGTCAGATGGATAAATTGCAAACATTTTCTCCCATTCTGTAGGTTGCCTGTTCACTCTGATGGTAGTTTCTCTTGCTGTGCAGAAGCTCTTTAGTTTAATTAGATCCCATTTGTCAATTTTGGCTTTTGTTGCCATTGCTTTTGGTGTTTTAGTCATGAAGTCTTTGCCCATGCCTATGTCCTGAATGATATTGCCTAGGTTTTCTTTTAGGGTTTTTATGGTTTTAGGTCTTATGTTTAAGTTTTTAATCTATCTTGAGTTAATTTTTGTATAAGGTGTAAGGGAGGGGTTCAGTTTCAGTTTTCTGCATATGGCTAACCAGTTTTCTCAACACCATTTATTAAATAGGAAATCCTTTCCCCATTGCTTGTTTTTGTCAGGTTTGTCAAAGATCAGATGCTTGCAGATGTGTGGTGTTATTTCTAAGGCCTATGTTCTGTTCCATTGGTCTATACATCTGTCTTGGTACCAGTACCATGCTGTTTTGGTTATTGTAGCCTTGTAGTACAGTTTGAAGTCAGATAGTGTTATGCCTCCAGCTTTCTTCTTTTTGCTTAGGATTCTCTTGGCTACATAGGCTCTTTTATGGCTCCATCTGAAATTTAAAGTAGTTTTTTCTAATTATTTGAAAAAAGTCAATGGTAGCTTGATGGGAATAGGATTTAATGTATAAATTACTTTGGGCAGTATCGCCATTTTCATGATATTGATTCTTCCTATCCATCAGCATGGAATGTTCTTCCATTTGTTTATGTCTTCTCTTATTTCCTTGAGCAGTGGTTTGTAGTTCTCCTTGAAGAGGTCTTTCACATCTCTTGTAAGTTGTATTCCTAGGTATCTTATTCTCTTTGTAGCAATTGTGACTGGGAGTTCACTCATGATTTGGCTCTCTGTTTGTCTATTATTGGTGTATAGGAATGCTTGTGATTTTTGCACATTGATTTGTTTCCTGAGACTTTGCTGAAGTTGCTTATCAGCTTAAAGAGTTTTTGGCTGAGATTACAGGGTTTTGTAAATATGCAATCATGTCATCTGCAAACAGAAACAATTTGACTTCCTCTCTTCCTATTTGAATACACTTTGTTTCTTTCTCTTGCCTGATTGCCCTGACCAGAATTTCCAATACTATGTTGAATAGGAGTGGTGAAAGAGGGCATCCTTGTCTTATGTGTATTTTCAAAGGGAATGCTTCCAGCTTTTGCCCATTCAGTATGGTATTGGCTGTGGGTTTGTCATAAATAGCTCTTAGTATTTTGAGATATGTTCCTTCAACATCTAGTTTATTGAGTGCTTTTAGCATGAAAGGGTGTTGAATTTTATCAAAGGCCTTTTCCGCATCTATTGAGATATTCATGTGGTTTTTGTCATTGGTTCTGTTTATGTGATGAATTATGTTTATTGATTTGTGTATGTTAAACCAGCCTTGCATTCCAGGGATGAAGCCAACTTGATCGTGGTGGATAAGCTTTTTAATATGCTGCCGAATTTGGTTTGCCAGTGTTTTATTGAGGATTTTCACATCAATGTTCACCAGGGATATTGGCCTGAAATTTTCTTTTTTTGTTGTGTCTCTGCCAGGTTTTAGCATCAGGATGATCCTGGACTCATAAAATGAGTTAGGGAGAGTCCTTCTTTTTCTATTTTTTGGAATAGTTTCAGAAGGAATGGTACCAGCTCCTCTTTGTACCTCTGGTAGAATTCAGCTGTGAATCCATCTGGTCCTGGGTTTTTTTTGGTTTGTACGCTATTAATTATACTGACTCAATTTCAGAACCTGTTATTGGTCTATTCAGGGATTCCACTTCTTCCTGGTTTAGTCTTGGGAAGGTGTATGTGTCCAGGAATTTATCCATTTCTTGTAGATTTTCTAGTTTATTTGCATAGAGGTGTTTATAGTATTCTCTGACGGTAGTTTGTATTTCTGTGGGATCAGTGGTGATATCCTCTTTATCATTTTTTATTGTGTCTATTTGATTCTTCTCTCTTTTCTTCTTTATTTGTCTGGCTAGCAGTCTATCTATTTTGTTAATCTTTTCAAAAACAACAGCTTTTGAATTCATTCTTTGAAGGGTTTTTTGTGTCTCTATCTCTTTCAGTTCTGCTCTGATCTTAGTTATTTCTTGTCTTCTGCTAGCTTTTGAATTTGTTTTCTCTTGCTTCTCTAGTTCTCATAATTGTGATGTTAGGATTTCTATTTTAGACCTTTCCTGCTTTCTCCTGTGGGCATTTAGTGCTATAAATTTCCTTCTAAACACTGTTTTAACTGTGTCCCAGAGATTCTGGTATATTGTGTCTTTGTTCTCATTGGTTTCAAAGAATTTATTTATTTCTGCCTTAATTTCATCATTTACCCAGTAGCCATTCAGGAGCAGGTTGTTCAGTTTCCATGTGGTTGTGTGGTTTTGAGTGAACTTCTTTTCTTTCTTTCTTTTTTTTTTTTTTTTTTTTTTTTTTGAGACAGACTCTTGCTCTGTCACTCAGGTTGGAGTGCAGTGGCACAATTTCAGCTCACTGCAACCTCCGCCTCCTGGGTTCATGTCATTCTCCTGCCTCAGCCTCCTAAGTAGTTGGGACTACAGATGCCTGCCACCACGCCTGGCTAATTTTTTGTATTTTTAGTAGAGGTGGGGTTTCACTGTGTTAGCCAGGATGGTCTTGATCTCCTGACCTTGTGATCTGCCTGCCTTGGCCTCCCAAAGTGCTGGGATTACAGGCATGAGCCACTGTACCTGGCCTGGAGTGTTTCTCAATCCTGAGTTCTAGTAGATTGCACTGTGGTCTGAGAGACAGTTTGTTATGATTTCTGTTCTTTTGCATTTGCTGAGGAGTGTTTTACTTCCAATTATGTGGTCAATTTTAGAATAAGTGCAATGTGGTGCTGAGAAGAATGTCTATTCTGTTGATTTGGAGTGGAGAGCTCTGTAGATGTCTATTAGGTCCACTTGATCCAGAGCTGAGTTCCAGTCCTGAATATCCTTGTTAATTTTCTGTCTCATTTATGTTTCTAATATTGACAGTGGGGTGTTAAAGTCTCCCACTATTATTGTGTGGGAGTCTAAGTCTCTTTGTAGGTCTCTAAGAGCTTGCTTTATGAATCCGGGTGTTCCTATATTGGGTGCATATATATTTAGGATAGTTAGCTATTCTTGTTGCATTGATTGCTTTATCATTATATGATTCCCTTCTTTGTCTTTTTTGATCTTTGTTGGTTTAAAGTCTGTCTTATCAGAGACTAGGATTGCAACCCCTGCTTTTTTTTTTTTTTTTTTTGCTTTCCATTTGCTTGGTAAATATTCCTTCATCCCTTTAGTTTGAGCCTATGTGTGTCTTTGCATGTGGGATTGGTTTCCTGAATACAGCACCACCCCGATGGGTCTTGACTCTTTATCCAATTTGCCAGTCTTTGTCTTTTAATTGGGGCATTTAGCCCATTTACATTTAAGGTTAATATTGTTATGTGTGAATTTGATCCTGTTATTATGATGCCAGCTGGTTATTTTGCACATTAGTTGATGCAGTTTCTTTATAGTGTCGATGGTCTTTACATTTTGGTATGTTTTTGCAGTAGCTGATACCAGTTTTTCTTTTCCATATTTAGTGCTTCCTTTGGAGCTCTTGTAAGGCAGGCCTGGTGGTGACAAAATCCCTCACCATTTGCTTGTCTGTAAAGGATTTTATTTCTCCTTCACCTATGAAGCTTATTTTAGCAGGATATGAAATTCAGGGTTGAAAATTCTTTTCTTTAAGAATGTTGAATATTGGCCCCCACTCTTTTCTGGCTTGTAGAGTTTCTGCAGAGAGATCTGCTGTTAGTCTGATGGGCTTCCCTTTGTGGGTAATCCGGCCTTTCTCTCTGACTGCCCTTAACATTTTTTCCTTCATTTCAATCCTGGTGAATCTGATGACTATGTGTCTTGGGGTTGCTCTTATTGAGGAGTATCTTAGTGGTGTTCTCTGTATTTCCTGAATTTGAATGTTGGCCTGTCTTGCTAGGGTAGGGAAGTTCTCTTGGATAATATCTGGAAGTGTGTTTTCCAACTTAGATCCATTCTCCTCATCACTTTCAGGTACACCAATCAGACGTACGTTTGGTCTTTTCATATAGTCCCATATTTGGAGGCTTTGTTTGTTCCTTTTCATTCTTTTATCTTTAATCTTGTCTTCGTGCTTTATTTCATTAAGTAGATCTTCAATCTCTGATATGCTTTCTTCCATTTGATCGATTCTGCTATTGATACTTGTGTATGCTTCATAAAGTTCTCATGCTGTGTTCTTCAGCTCCATCAGGTCTTTTGTGTTCTTCTGTAAACTGGTTATTCTAGTTAGCAGTTTCTTTAACCTGTTATCAATGTTCTTAGCTTTCTTGCATTGGGCTACAACATGATCCTTTAGCTAGGAGGAGTTTGTTGTTACCCACCTTCTGAAGCCACTTCTGTCAATTCGTCAAACCCATTCACCATTCAGTTTTGTTCCCTTGCTGATGAGGAGCTGTGATCCTTTGGAGGTGAAGAGTCATTCTGGTTTTTGGAATTTGGGGCATTTTTGCACTGGTTTTTCCTCATCTTCGTGGATTTATGTGCCTTTGATCTTTGATGCTGGTGACCTTTGGATGGGATTTTTGCATGGGCATCCTTTTTGTTAATGTCGATGTTATTACTTTCTGTTTGTTAGTTTTCCTTCTAACAGTCAGGCCTGTCTTCTGCAGGTGTGCTGGAGTTTGCTGGAGGTCTACTCCATACCCTGTTTTCCTGGGTATCACCAGCAGAGGCTGCAGAACAGCAAAGATTGCTGCCTGCTCCTTCCTCTGGAAGCTTTGTCCCGGAGGGACACCTGCCAGACGCCAGCCAGAGCTCTCCTGTATGAGGTGTCTGTTGACCCCTGCTGGGAGGTGTCTCCCAGTCAGGGGGCATGGGGTTTAAGGACCCACGGGGTTCAGGGATCCACTTGAGGAGGCAGTCTGTCCCTTAGCAGAGGTCAAGTGCTGTGCTGAAAGATCTGCTGCTCTCTTCAGAGCTGTCAGGCAGGAACATTTAAGTCTGCTGAAGTTGTGCCCACAGCCACCCCTTCCCCCAGGTGCTCTGTCCCAGGGAGATGGGAGCTTTATCTATAAGCCCCTAACTGGGGCTTCTGCCTTTCTTTCAGAGATGCCCTGCCCAGAGATGAGGAATCTAGACAGTCAGTCTGGCTATAGCAACTTTGCTATGCTATGGTGGGCTCTGCCCAGTTCGAACTTCCTGGCAGCTTTGTTTACACCGTGAGGGGAAAACCACCTACCCAAGCCTCAGTAATGGTGGACACCCCTCCCCCACCAAGCTCACACACCTCAGGTTGACTTCAGACTGCTGCTGTGCTGGCAGCAAGAATTTCAAGCCAGTGGATCTTAGCTTGCTGGGCTCTGTGGGGGTGCATCTGCAAGTGATCTGTAAGATCACTTGGCTCCCTGGCTTCAGCCCCCTTTCCAGAAGAGTGAATGGTTCTGTCTTGCTGGCATTCCAGGCTCCACTGAGGTATGGAAAAAACTCCTGCAGCTAGCTCAGTGTCTGCCCAAACAGCAGCCAAGTTTTGTGCTTGAAACCCAGGACCCTGGTGGTATAGGCACCTGAGGGATTCTCCTAGTCTGCAGGTTGCAAAAACCATGGAGAAAGCATAGTATCTGGGCCAGATAGCATCATCCCCCATGGCACAGTCCCTCAAGGCTTCCCTTGGCTAGGGGAGGGAGTTCCCCGACCCCTTGCACTTCCCAGGTGAGGCGATACCCCACTCTGCTTCTGCTCACCCTCCATGGGCTGTGCCCACTGTCTAACCGGTCCCAAAGAGATGAGCTGGGTACCTCAGTTGGAAATGCAGAAATCACCCACTTTCTGCATTGGTCTTACTGGGAGCTGCAGACCGGAGCTGTTCCTGTTCAGCCATCTTGCCAGTCACCCTATCCTCATTTTATAGATAAGCTTCCCTCAAAGAGCTAAGTAATTTGTCTATCCAAGGTCCCCTAGTTAGAAAAGACAGACCAGAACCCAGACCTCGGTGCTCTTTCTGCCATCTGTTCCCTGATTGTACAGCTCCACTAGTTGGTGCTGACTCTTATATGAGAATACAGATACGATTGGGACCAAGTGGTGGAAAGTCATATCTGTGGTTGAGGAATTTCCATTTGGTCTGATAGGCAATTACACTCTCCAAGTGAAATGAAAATTGCATTTTAATTGGTTACATCTAGCAATGGTGTATAGATTTTACTGGTTAAATCTCTAAAAACAGATGATGCTATGGTTTCCAGGCATCAGCTAACAAAGTCTGGGGTTAGGATAGTGATATTGTACATATAGAGTAGGGACAAAGTATAAGAAATATGATATAAAAACAATGGAGATAACTCAGCCAATTGATTGAATGTGAAGTATAGAAGAGAAAAGAATTAAAGAAAACATCCCAATAGTGGTTACCAACTGAGTGACATCAGTTTGAGGAGATGGATAAATTCAGACAGAGTTTGAGGTAGAGGCAGAATCTCCAAATAAGACTATCCTGTAGGCAACTAAAAATGTTGGAACTATAGCACAGGTTAGAATTTAGGAAGAGCCATTTGAGCTCTCCTAGTCCCAGATTTGTTTCTTTATTTGTAAAATAGAGATAACAATGCCAATTTAGCCTGTCTCAAGGATAACCAGTGGAGCAAATGAGATATCTGAAAAGAAAATTCTTTGCAAACTATAAGACGAAAATATGGGCTGTCAAAAGGCATATCTGGGAGGCAGAGGCAAAGAAACAGTGCAAAGTTTCCATGGTGGGTAAATCCTTTGAGGAAATATAGGCAGAGGTGAGCCGAGGACAAAGATGGGGCTCCAGTGGGTGTCCACAATAGGGTAAAGATGAAGTGACTGGAGTTCAGAAGGGTGAACAGTCAGGAAATGGAAAGCCATGAGGCCTCAGGGCTACAGAAGTCAGATGAGTGGAGGTTTCAAAGACGTGAGAATTGAAGTCTACAGAGTGACTGAAAAGGAAGTATGAGAAGAGAACAGTAGAACAGGCTGCTGAGCAGGAATGAATGATCTTAATCTTAGTCATGTAAAATTCTAAGGAGGGCCTCCTCTGAGGTGGAGGGCATGGGGCAGGGAAGGCATATTGCTGTAGATTAGGAAGAAGATAATGACAGAGAAACGACACCAGAGTCCTCTGGTTCAGGGTGTCTAGGTGCAAAAGAACAAGAAGAAATGGTACAGAATTTCAGTTGGTCACAGAGTTTGTTAGGAGGAATCACTAGCATTTGATGCTCAGAGAGCAAAGGTTACACAGCTACAGAGTGGGAAGGTTGAGAGTCAAGCCTGGTCTCCTGGATTTCTGGTAGACTGTACATTCTACCATACTACGGCTCAAGTGTATGACGTTCAGAGAGGAGGAGAGATGAACAGAGGAAGAAGCTAAAGTTACATGAGAAAGATGCACTGAGAGTAAGAGTCAAGGTGACCCAGAGAGAAGTACACATCCTCCCTCCCTGACTCAAATTCTTTCTCCAGCAACAAACCTTTTGCAGTAGCTGCAGAACTCAAAAGCATCCTCTCTCCTTCCTGAGGTCACTGTCTCAACTGCTGCTTTTTTTTTTTTTTTTAATTAGCTTCCTGCCTTCAGCTTTCTACACCACCCCTCTGATCACTGATAACCTTCCTGTTACTGAATCGCCTGGTACTATTTTTTTTTTTTTTTTTTTGAGACAGAGTCTCACTCCATCACCCAGGCTGGAGGGCAGTGGCGCAATCTTGGCTCACTGCTGCAACCTCCGCCTTCAGGGTTCAAGCTATTCTTGTGCCTCAGCCTCCTGAGTATCTGGGATTACAAGCAAGCACCACCACATTTCTCCATACCAAGGAATTGGGGTTTCATCCTGAGGGCAGTGAGAGCCTCTGAAATGTGGAGAGGAGATCTGCATTTTAGAGAGGTGACACTGGCAGTAGATGAGGACAGTTTGGTGGAGGCAAGCCCAAGTACAGAGAGGCTAATTTTTGTATTTTTAGTAGAGATGAGGTTTCACCATGTTGGCAAGGCTGGTCTCGAACTCCTGGCCTCAAGTGATCTGCCCATCTCAGCCTCCCAAAGTGCTGGGATTACAGGCATGAGCCACCGGACTGGGTCCACCTGTTACTTTTTATTCCCATTGAACACTCACTTCTCCTTAAAGCAATCTTTTTCTCCTTAAAGCAAGTCTTGGCATTGTGTTCTTTACTCTCCTCATATCATTTGGCCAGTCTTTCTCAATCATCATTCCAGCCTCTTCTCTCTGCCTGTCCCTTAATTGTTGGTGTTCCCCAGGGTTCTATCCTCCTTTGTTCTCACACCCCCGCTGTGCGAGCCTCTCCACTTCTCTGGCTTCAGTTACCATCAAGTGCTGACAGCCTTACATTTATCAGGTTCACCTAGTTCCTCCTCCCCAGCTATATAGAGCAACAGGACAGCTCTATTTGCCAATTTCTTGAACGCCTCAAATCCAAAATGCCCCAAATTAAACTCCCCATTTCTTCAGCCCAATCAGCATCTTCTTCATAGGTTCCTTTTATTAATGAAAGGCACGACTTCCTTCCCCTAATACCTGAGAGGAACCTTGACTTCCCTTTTCCCTGACCCTCTATATTTAGTCCATCCACAGTCTGGTCAGTTCTCACTCCTTTATAGCTCTCAGTCCCATCCAGGTCTGTGCAGCCTCTCTGTTCTGCACAATCACAAGAGCACCCCTACTCACCTCTCTGTACTTGGGCTTGCCTCCACCAAACTGTCCTCATCTGCTGCCAGTGTCACCTCTCTAAAATGCAGATCTGCTCTCCACCTTTCAGAGGCTCTCACTGCCCTCAGGATGAAACCCCAATTCCTTGGTATGGAGAAAGGTCCCTCTGGAACCACTCTCTGCCCACCCATCCTCCTTGCGTGCTTCACCTAGGCTCTACTATATTACTTACGCTTCTCCAAACTCGCCATGTGCTCTCAACTTGGGGCCTTTGTACATCGTTTTCCACTGCCCAGAGTCCCTGTTCCTCTCTCCTTAGTCAATTTGTCTCCCCCAGAACCTTAAAAAAAAACTCCCCTCATTTCCAAAGGCTGGTGTGGCCCGTCCCCTGCATTCTCATAGCACGCTTGAGGTTTCTGTCTGTGGGCCCTTCTTCCGCATAGAGCTTTGTCCTGTTGACAGGTTTGACCCATTCATCACCCCAGAGGTTCCTTTTGGTCTGAGATTATGTTTTCTTCACTGTCATATACACAGGGCTGAGTACATGTGGCGCAGAGAAGCAGGACAGTGTTTTGATTGAGCAGACAACTGGGTTCAAGCCACATCCTACCAGTAACTTGCAAGGGAATTCGGGCACACAAGCTATTCCATGCCTGTGCACTTTGGTCTTCTCATCTACAAAATGATCAAATCAGAGTACCTAGAGCTGTTATCAAGTAAGAGTAGCAAGGATTGTTTGAGGACTAATTGAGTTAATAGCATAAAGAGCATGGCAGGGTGCCCGGCACAGAGTAACTGCAGTACAACTCACTGTTGCTGCTCCTTGTTGGATGAAGGAGCATCTGTGGCTTGAGGTGGGGGGAGCTGATAAAGGAAATGCCTTTCCCCAGAGCCCTTGGGCAGATTTGGCCAAGACAGATGGCTTGAAGTGAGGAGCCATGAGGGTAGCAATCCGAAAGTCAGGAACCCTGATGTCAATTTACCAGAAGAGTTTCCAATGTGGGAGTTACAGGTGGCAGAGACAGTGGGCAAACAGTATACTCAGAAGGTCACTGAGTAGCAACTAGGGAGGCTTCCGCATGGCAGGTCTACCAGTTTTCCCCCTCTGTCTCAGGGCTGCTCTACACAGAAACCTATCATTATTTCCTTGTAAAGATAATGCAAAGTGCACCAACCTCTGTTCTCCAGGTTATTTGCACTGTAGCAATTTTCCGCAAGGTCAGAGCAGCTCATTGTCTAATTGCACACTGCTTGCGGCTATTCTGGGTTTGTTTGAGTCAATGCATCTTCAGACTCTGCGGGCAGGACACAGATTCAAATCTGGGAACCAAAGATGGGCAAACCCATCTGCCCATAGTCAGTGTTGACGGAGAGGGGTTAGTGGGGGAGGAGTCTGTGCCAATGTCTAATGATCCCATGAGAATCTATCAAAAGATGTATTTTTCTAAGTATAAATAAAAATAGCATCTGCGAAATCAGGAACGGTTGCAGCTTTGCTATCACTGTGACAACATTCTAAGCATCGACGTAAGCTATTCACCCTCATCAGACTTCAACTGGTCACGCAGCATGTTTGGTTTTCTTCCTAACTCAAATATGGAATCTCCATCTGCTGCTGCTGCTCCCTGTCCCTTCTTTGTTGTTTAATTACCAGCAAAGCTGCAGGAGATGAAGTCTTCATTCTGTCTTTGTTCTGAATCCCCTTTCAGTACAGTAAGCTGTGCACATGCTCACTCGTCTCCCATTAAGGCCGTGGAAATTATGCTGCCAAATAATTTCCCAGTTTCCCTTGAATTTGCCTCTTTATATATTTCTCAGCTTCCTGTTGCATACTTCATTAGTCTGGCTAATTTTTACAGTCACATCTAGCAGATGATTTTCTTTTCTTTCTTTTTTTTTCTTTTCTTTTCTTTTTTTTTTGCAGTCTAGTGAAATGTTGCAGTGTGGTGTAGTCAAATGTATTTTATATTGGCAGGAAAGCACAATCAAAATATTTTAAAGGTTTCTCAAGAGAAAGTGTTGAACTAAATGGAATTTTGAACGTGGGCTGGCCCTGCTTTTGCTGGTAGCCTTTAGCTATACGAGGTTTCTAGGAAGGATGTTTGTGCATCTTTTTTTTCCTTTAGCTTTCTGGGGAATAAGATGCTCTTAGTATCAACGCCCCCCGGCTTCTGTGATTATACGCTCCCTACAACTGCGGCTGCTTGACAACCATCTATCACTCCCATTTCCCATTCCCATCTAGCCCCCTGTGGGGACTAAAACCAACCCCAACCTCAAGCAGAGGAACTGGAACAATTCTAGAACTCAGTGTTGCCCTTGGTGTTGCTCTGATCTTGATCTTGTGCCTCAATTCTAACATTAAACTTCTCTTTTGTTCCTGAGATGTTGTTCCCAGTTCATTAGGGGAAATGGACCCTTGTCTTGGCATTCTTGGTCTGAGTCTCTGCACTCAAGGCTTTGTCTAATTCAGAATTCAGGACTGACAGCCCACCTGCACTAGTCATGCCTCCTCCTAAGTCTAAAGTTCTCTCCTTGCACTGTGGCCTGGTAGTAAGTGCCTTGCTTCTTACAGACGGACTTCCCCAATGAGGTCTGCCTTCCTCCCCAGTTGCTTAAGAAGTCCTTATTGCTGGGGTCTGTTTTTGGTCTACCTGCTCCCCTCAAATCCATGGTGGACCACCTATTACTATTGTTTTTGGTGATCTCTTGTCTGTGGTCATGCCTGCTGGATTTCATGCCCTGCCTTTGACAAGGAACTTACCCCAGCATCTGTAGCTGACAGTGTCCCTGAGGGCCTGCTACATCCCAGCAAGGGAGGAGTCCAGGGCTTGGTCCTGCCTGTCTCGAGCTGCCCTTTCCCTGCAATTCACAGCCGTATTGATCTTGAGATGGAACAAGCGGTGGTCTTCATGGTCAAAGAGTTAAGGACTTGATTGCTTTCAAATCTATTTCTACTTTTTCAGCCCCTTCTCTAACTTCTTAAACTGTAAGCTTTCCCTAAGATTCTAACAGAATCTTGGCTCTAAAGTTAGGTTCTTTAAGACTAAAGTAGGTTCTGTATGGCCATGTGAAAAGGACAAGACTGTCCTTTTCAATAAAAGGCCATTTGTAATGAAACCTTTATGTAAAAATTCCTCCGACTGATTCCATATCAGTCTTAGTTCTCATGCCTTGTCTCCTTGTCCCCTAGGCTCTGTGTGTTAACTCTGGTTCTAGTGCCCTGCCCATCCAGAGCTGACACATAATTTGACATTAATCCCTCTCCACATTTGCTTCATTGACCTGGCTTGTGCAAGCTGCCTGTACCACCTCTAGTATTCCATCAGAGTACCTTCTGATTGTGCATTTAGTCCTGCTGTCCTGGCCCTGCCAACTGACAGAAAGTATAATTCACTGTAAGATTGAGTTAAGACACTATCTCCAAGCTTCTAGTTTTGTTGTATTCGCTTTCCTGAGTCAGGCTCAGAGTTCCAGGCTCTATGTGACTATTTCCCTGACTTATATCTGCCACCCTGACCTGTCTCCTTAGCTCTAAAGTATGTGCTCCCCATTCCAGCTAATGGCCTCACAATTCACCTTACGATCTAAGCTAGGAACCTCAGATTTGCTGTTGAGATCCATCAAAACGAGAGAGCCATTATCCATGTAATCAGAACTAAGACCCCAGCAGTCAACTCAGAAATAGGATTGGATGCTTAGCTCTGCACATGAGAAATTTCATCATATCGGTTCTCAAGAAATCAACTTACACCCGTAGAACTCATAGGGAACTACATCCACAGAACTAATAGTGAACTAATTTTTTTACCTTTTATTGTAGATTCAGGGGTACATGTGCAGGTTTGTTATATAGGTAAATTCATGTCACAGGGATTTCTTGTATAGATTATTTTGTCACTCAAGTACTAAGCTTAGTACCCAATAACTATTTTTTCTGATTCTCTCCCTTCTCCCACCATCCACCCTCAAGTAGATCCCAGTGTCTGTTGTTCTTCTCTTTGTGTCCATCTGTTCTCATAATTTAGCTCCTACTTATAAGTGAGAACTTGTGGTATTTGGTTTTCTCTTCCTATGTAAGTTTGCTAAGGATAATGGCCCCCAGCTCCATCCGTGTTCCTGCAAAGGACATGATCTCATTCTTTTTTATGGTTACATAGTATTCCATGGTGTATATGTACCACATTTTCTTTATCCAGTCTACCATTGATGGGCATTTAGGTTGATTCCATGTCTTTGCTATTGTGAATAGTGCTGCAATGAACATATACGTGCATGTGCCTTTATGATAAAATGATTTATATTCCTTTGGGTATATATCCAGTAGTGGAACTGCTGGGTCAAATGGTAGTTCTGTTTTTAGCTCTTTGAAGAATCCTCAGACAGCTTTCCACAATGTCTGAACTAATTTACACTCTCACAAATAGTGTATAAGCATTTTCTTTTCTCTACAACCTCGCCAGCATCTGTTTTTCTTTGACTTTTTAATAATAGCCATTCTGACTGGTGTGAAATGTTATCTCATTGTGTTTTTGATTTGCATTTATCTCATGATCAGTGATATTGAGTTTTTTTTCGTATGCTTATTGGCCACATGAATAATATGTCTTCTTTTGAAAAGTTTCTGTTTGTGTCCTTTGTCTACTTTTTAATGGAATTTTTTTTCTTATAAGTTGGTTTAAGTTCTTTATAGATGCTGGATATTAGACCTTTGTCAGATGCATAGCTTGCAAAAATTTTCTCCTATTCTGTAGGTTGTCTGTTTACTCTGTTGATAGTTTCTTTTGCTGTGCAGAAGCTTTTAAGTTTAATTACATCCTATTTATCAATTTTTGCTTTTGTTGCAATTGCTTTTGGCATTTTCATCATGAAATCTTTGCCAGACAGGGAACTAATTTTTAACCCAGAATTCTGTTTTGTAAATTTAGAATGAGGATTATAATGGGTATTCAACTTTCCTTTTATTGCATTCTTCCAGTTCATAATCCATAGTCACTTTTTAAAAAAAATTATTTTACAGACAGTCTCACTCTGTCATCCAGACTGAAGTATAGTGACATGAGCATACCTCATTGCAACCTCAAACTCCTGGGCTCAAGCAATCCTCTTGCCTCAGCCTCCTGAGTAGCAAGGACTACAGGTGCACACCACCATACCTGGCTAATTTTTTAAATTATTTTTTGTAGAGATGGGGGCGGGTCTCACTATGTTGGCCAGGCTGATCTTGAACTCTGAGCCCCAAGTGATCCTCCCACCTTGGCCTCCCAAAACGCTGGGATGACAGGTCCATAGTCCCTCTTCCAGAGAAACTTCACTGAGTGGATGAGTTATCAGGGGTTCCATGGAAGAAATAGGCTTTGAGTAAAGGAGTGGGGTAATCTTGAGAGATTCTCATTATGAACATGTCAGAATAATCAGAGTAATCCGTGTTTCTATAGAGAGATGGCATCAACTCTCACATTCACATAAGGTATAAAAAGTAAACTCCTCTTAATGTCTTTCTAGCAAGCATCAAGAGGAGTTTACTTTTTATACCTTATGTGAATGTGAGAGTTTATGTCATCAGCTCATCCTTGGTAGCTAATGGGATGACAGGTGTTGAAGTTAGATCATCCCTACATTCATTCACAAAGGTGGAACAATGAGGGAGCACTTAGTGCCAAGTACCCTGTGAAGCACACACACTGTCTCAACCTCTCATATAATACAACAACTCTATGAAATAGATGTTACGTATCCTTGTTGTGGTTGAGTTATGTACCCCCAAACAATATGTCCAAGTCCTAACCCTAGGTACCTGTGAAAGTGGCCTTATTTGGAAATAAGTTCTTTGCAGATGTAATGTTAAGATGAAGTCATATTGAATATGGTGGACCCTAAGCCCAATATGACTGGCGTCCTTATAAGAAAAGGAGAAGACACAGAAACACAGAGAAAAGACGATGTGAAGAGACAGAAGGAAAATGCCAATAATGACGGAGTCAAGAGATTGGAGTCACATTCTGTAAGGCAAGAAATGCCAAGGATTGCTGGTAAATACCCGAAGCTAGAAGAGACAAGGAGGGATTCTTCCCCAGAGCCTTCGAAGGAAGCACAGCCCTGCTGTATTAGTCCATTCTCACACTGCTATAAAGAAATACCTGAGACTGGGTAATTTATAAAGAAAAGAGGTTTAATTGGCTCATGGTTCCATAGGCTGTACAGGAAGCATGGTGGCATCTGCTTCTGGGAAGGCCTCGGGGAGCTTTTACTCATGGCGGAAGGTGAAGCAGGAGCAGTTGTCTTACATGGCAGGAGCAGGAGGAAGAGAGAAGGGGGAGGTGCTATCCACTTTTAAACACTCATGAGAACTCACTCACGAGAACTCACTCACTATCATGAGAACAGCACCGAGGGAATAGTGCTGAACCAGTCATGTGAAATTGTTCCCATGATTCAATCACCTCCCACCAGGCCCCACCTCCAACACTGGAGATTACAATTGAACATAAGATTTGGGTGAACACAGATCCAAACCATATCCCCTGCTGACACCTTGATTACAGACTTCTGGCCTCCAGAACTGTGAGAGAATAAATTTCTGTTGTTTTAAGCTACCCTGTTTGTGATACTTTGTTAAGATAGCCCTAGGAAACTAGTACAACCTCCATTTTCCAAATGAAGTAAGGTATGCTTGGAAATGCTGATTTACCCAATTGCAATTTCTTAGAGCTCCCTGAACTGCAAACTCTTGAACTCATGCTCCTTTACTCCCTTGCTGGTTGATCTAGCCTATTAGGTGATAGTTCCCTTTCTCTTCTGTTAATATCATATACTAGATAAATGACATCTTCGAGATAAATTACATAACAACATCATCATTCCCCCAAGTCTGATTGTGCAGAACATTAGTTCTATGAGATGTTAGACGGTGTTAGCATGCAAAAAAAGTTTTCAAGGTTAAAAAAAGAGAGAGAGAAATTCTGTGTCAATCAGGCTGTTTGTTTGTTTTCTGTAAGACCTCATGGAAACTTCAAAATGTCCTGTGACTCTCCAAGAGGGACATATTAGAGCTTGTCATGTTTCTCAGGTTAATTTGACCAAGAAAATCTTTTCTTTTACAGAGCATCTCATGGATTCGTGTTTAGTGGAAGATACTGTGGGAAGTGCTAACTTGAAGGATTAATAACTCTTTTCTTTTTTTTTGACATCATTTCCATGCCAACCATGTTTTTTGAGTATTATCTTCACATAGATGTCTAAAGAAGAATTGAAAAATATTCTTGCTGCATCAGAAATATGTTGACAAACCACCTTTTGGGGTAGGTTAAATTAACCACTGCTTTATCATACCTCCTTTATTCTTTAGATCATTATATGGATTCTCAGGGTCAAGGTCTTCCAGTCAAAGGCCATTAGGGACATGGCTGTAGTTAACAAAATTGGGTTCATGGACTTCTTGCACACCATTGGAAATTGCAGTGTCTCAGGAAAGAGTGTTAGTCAGGAATTATATATATTATAAGATCTGTGCTCATGTTAGGTAATTTGAGGATAAGATTCCAGGAAGTAGGACTTTGCAGAAGCAAAGGTGGTTTTTAGTTCTTCTAATAGACTCTGAAAACAGGGACCCAGATTATCATACCCAAGCAATGAAAATATGTCCCCCAAAATCTGTGTGTTCTTTCCTAGATGTCCAATGGGCTTTCCTCCCACAGTCATGGGCTGCTCCGTACTATTTATACAGGTGCAGCAAGAAGTGGTTAGCACAAATTTCTCTTTGGCTGGCTAAGAAGAGATTTAAGGCTATGTGATTATCCGTGACAACTTTGCCTTACAAATTTAAGTGTAAACCTAGGCTTCCAGAACAGAAGTAGTATAATTTTTGACTTTTTTCAGGCTCAGAGACAAGTTTTAAATGATACTTTCCAGCTGTAGTAGTCATTGCTTGCATAGTGTCATTTTTAAGTGTCATCTTGACTTGATTAGGGAATACCTGGAGAACTTGTAAAGCATGACTTCTGCACATGTCTGTGAGGGTGTTTCCAGAGGAGATTATTGTGTAAATCAGTGGATTGTGTGGGGAACCTCTGCTCTCAATGGATGGGCACTGTCTAATTGGCTTGGAGCCAGAATAGAACAAAAAATAAGAAAAAGGGATTTGCTCTCTTGCTCCTGGAGCTGGGACATTCTTCTTCTGCCCTTTGACATTAGAACTCCAGGCTCTCTGGCCTTAGGACTCTAGGACTTTCACCAGTGGGCCCCCGGGTTCTCAGGCCTTCAAACTCAGCCTGAGAATTACACCTGGTTCTGAGGCCTTCAAACTTGGACTGAACCACACTGTTAGCATTCCAGGGTCTCTATCTTGCAGATGGCCTGTTGTGGGATTTCTCAGCCTCCATAATTGTGTGAGCCAATTCCCCTAATAAATCTCCTCTCATCTATCTATCTATCTATCTATCTATCTATCTATCTATCTATCATCTATCTATTATCATCTATCTACTTATTATGTAGATGATTGATAGATGATAATTGGTAGATTATCATCTATCAATCATCTATGTATTATCTATCAATTATCATCTATCAATTACCCATAATCTATCAAATAGCTATCATCTATCAATTATCTATAATCTATCTATCATCTATCTATCTCTCTATCAATCATCTATTATCTATCAATTATCTATCATCTATCAAGTATCTATCATCTATCTATCATGTATAATTCTATAATATCCTATTGGTTCTGTCTGTCTGGAGAACCCTAACTAAAACACATAGTATGCAACACAAGAATGCAGCCCTCCATCTGAAGAGTTCTCTCAAGTAGCCTGTGCTTGAGTTTTTTGGAGATTTCTCTGCATTCTTTTTAGGGAAACATGATCCACTGGAGGGGTGGTAGTTTTAAACAACTGAAATTCTCTAACAATTTTCCTGAATACACAGTAAAGTTAGTGTGTGGCAGGTGGCCATAAGCCTTATGTCCACATAAGAAGGACTGTCCTGATGAAGCAGAAACTGTATTAATATTGGCAATTTAAAAATTGTTAATTACAACAGGAATTCGCCTTTTTCTTTATTTGGTCGTGGTTGTGGGGGTGTGTCACTAGAGGTGGGAAAATCCCTTCAGTGAAGTCAAACAAGTCCTGCTAAGCAGGCTGGAGTGTCTCTGAAGTAACTGTTCTTACCCAGGATAGGCCCAATCTTTGTTCTCACTCCTCAAGGATTAGAGTTTGCTGATAGGCTTGTGAGGACCTCAGCAGACATATTTTTCTGGAGTGCAGTGGTGCAGTCATGGCTCACAGTAGCCTCAACTTCCTGAGTTCAAGCAATCCTCCTGCCTCAGCTTCCCAAGTATCTGAGATTTTGTCTTTTTTATAGGGGTTCTTGTAGTGTCAAGAGACCTCTTCTTCTTTTATTTTAATTATACTTTAAGTTATGGGATACATGTGCAGGTTTGTTACATAGGTATGCAAAGGCCATGGTGGTTTGCTGCACCCATCAACCTGTCATCTACATTAGGTATTTCTCCTAAGGCTATCCGTCTTCTAGCCACCCACTGGCCAATAGGCCCTGGTGTGTGAGGTTCCCCTCCCTGTGTCCATGTGTTCTCATTGTTCAACTCCCACTTTTAAGTGAGAAGATGTGGTGTTTGCTTTTCTGTTCCTGTGTTAGTTTGCTGACAATGATGGTTTCCAGCTTCATCCACATCCCTGCAAAAGTCATGAACTCATCCTTTCTTATGGCTGCATAGTATTCCATGGTGTATATGTGCCACATTTTCTTTATCCAGTGTATCATTGATGGACATTTGGATTGGTTTCAAGTCTTTGCTATTTTGAGTAGTGCTGCAGTAAACATACTTGTGAATGTGTCTTTATATGTGGGTATATACCCAGTAATGGGATTGCTGGGTCAAAAGGTATTTCTGGTTCTAAATCCTTGAGGAATCACCACACTGCCTTCCACAATGGCTAAACTAATTTACACTCCCACCAACAGTGTAAAACCATTCCTATTTCTCCACATCCTCTCCAGCATCTGTTGTTTCCTGACTTTTTAATGATCGCCATTCTAACTGGCATGAGATGGTACCTCATTGTGGTTTTGATTTGCATTTTTCTAATGACCAGCGATGATGAGCTTTTCTTCATATGTTTGTTGGCCGCATAAATGTCTTCTTTTGAGAAGCGTCTGTTCACATGCTTTGCCCACTTTTGATGGGGTTGTTTGTTTATTCTCATAAATTTGTTTAAGCTCCTTGTAGATTCTGGATATTAGCCCTTTGTCAGATGGATAAATTGCAAACATTTTCTCCCATTCTGTAGGTTGCCTGTTCACTCTGATGGTGGTTTCTTTTGCTGTGCAGAAGCTCTTTAGTTTAGATCCCATTTGTCAATTTTGGCTTTTGTTTCTCTTGCTTTGGTGTTTCAGTCATGAAGTCTTTGTCCGTGCCTGTGTCCTCAATGTATTGCCTAGGTTTTCTTCTAGGGTTTTTATGATTTTAGGTTTTACATTTAAGTCTTTAATCTATCTTGAGTTAACTTTTGTATAATGTGTAAGGAAGGAATCCAGGTTCAGTTTTCTGTATATGGCTAGCCAGTTTTTCCAACACCATTTATTAAATAGGGAATCCTTTCCCCATTGCTTGCTTTTGTCAAGTTGTCAAAGATCAGATGGTTGTAGATGTGTGGTGTTATTTCTGAGGCCTCTGTTCTGTTCCATTGGTCTATATATCTGTTCTTGTGCCAGTACCACACTGTTTTAGTTACTGTAGCCTTGTAGTATAGTTTGAAGTTAGGTAGCATGATGCCTCCAGCTTTGTTCTTTTTGCTTAGGATTGTCTAGGCTATACGGGCTCTTTTTTGGTTCCATATGAAATTTAAAGTAGTTTTTTTTCTAATTCTGTGAAGAAACTCAATAGTAGCTTGATGGGGATAGCACTGAATGTGTAAATTACTTTGGGCAGTATGGCCATTTTCATGATATTGATTCTTCCTAACCATGAGCATGGAATGTTTTTCCATTTGTTTGTGTCCTCTCTTATTTCCTTGAGCAGTGGTTTGTAGTTCTCCTTGAGGAGTTCCTTCACATCCCTTATAAGTTGTATTCCTAGGTGTTTTATTCTCTTTGTAGCAATTGTGAATGGGAGTTCACTCATGATTTAGCTCTCTGCTTGTTTATTATTGGTGTATAGGAATGCTTGTAATTTTTGCACATTGATTTTGTATCCTGATACTTTGCTGAAGTTGCTTTGCTGAAGGAGTTTTTGGGCTGAGATGATGGGGTTTTGTAAATATACAGTCATGTCATCTGCAAACAGAGACAATTTGACTTCTTCTCCTCCTATTTGAATACGCTTTATTTCTTTCTCTTGCCTGATTGCCCTGGCCAGAGAACATCCAATACTATGTTGAATAGGAGTGGTGAGAGAGGGCATCCTTGTCTTATGTGTATTTTCAAAGGGAGTTCTTCCAGCTTTTGCCCATTCAGTATGATATTGGCTGTGGGTTTGTCATAAATAGCTCTTATTATTTTGAGATTATGTTTCATCAATACCTAGTTTATTGAGAGTTTTTAGCATAAAGGGGTGTTTTTAGCATAAAGGCCTTTTCTGCGTCTATTAAGATATTCTTGCGGTTTTTGTCATTGGTTCTGTCTCTGTGATGGATTACGTTTATTGATTTGCATATGTTGAACCAGCCTTGCATGCCAGGGCTGAAGCCAACTGGATCGTAATGTATAAGCTTTTTGATGTGCTGCTGGATTCAGTTTGCCAGTATTTTATTGAGGATTTTTACACTGATGTTCATCAGGGAAATTGGCCTGAAATTTTCTTTTTTTGTTGTGTCTCTGTCAGGTTTTGGTATCAGGATGATACTGGCCTCATAAAATGAGTTAGGGAGGAATCTCTCTTTTTCTATTGTTTGGAATAGTTTCAGAAGGAATGGTACCAGCTCCTCTTCGTACCTCTGGTAGAAATCAGCTGTGAATCCATCTGCTCCTGGGCTTTTTTTGGTTGGTAGGCTATTAATTACTGCCTCAATTTCAGAACTTGTTATTGGAGACCTCCTCTTTTTCAATGCATTTGGAATTCAGGACTAATCCCAAATCAAATGCCTATATCAGTGTATAAGTATTCTTTTTTCTTTTGTCAGCTTGCAGGTCTGGATGAGGGCAATTTATTTTGCCATCTGAACTTATTTTATGTCTAGGTAAAATTTATATTACTTTTGAAATACAAGCTTTACCTAGACTTGCTATCACAAAGTCAGTGATAGTATATCCTACTAGGCAAATTTTACTTTTTGTTCCTTTGTTTGTTTTTTCAGTCTGAACCAACAGCAAGCAAAGTTAAATTATGGATATCCAAGGGAGTCTATAGAAGGTCCATGCAAGGTATGGAGAGTTCCTCAACAGAGGTAATCAATCATCAGCTTCTTTTTCTACAGATGAAGGAAAGAGGGTCACTGGGTTTAGAGTGTTACAGTGATGAATGGTGATATTTGAAGGGAAACCAACAATATTTCCTAGGAGACTAAGTGACTAACTGAAAAATTTTGAGTTATGTCTATCAATAAAACATCAGGGGAATTATTAGGTTTAGTGTAGACCCTAGAACTAGTTTGACAGTCACTCCAGCTTCCACAAGCTTTGCTGCAGCTGCTAGAACTCTTAGACAAGACAACTGTGCTGTGACTACTGGAGCTAATGAAAGACGGAAATAAACAATAGATTTTTGATGAGTCCCATGTCATTGAGTCAAAGCCCCTAGTGTTTGTTCAGACTTCTCATGACAAAAAAGAAAAGTGGGGTTGCTAATCGAGAATCTTGGAAAAAGATATTTTGATACACAGTTATTATAGTAATCTTTGTGCTTAAACATGAGCATTCTTTTTTTAACTCAAAAAAAGGTTTAATCCTTGAAATATATTTATATTAGCATATTTTACTTAAATATAATTAACAGAAAAATGGGCGCAGGTCAGTGGGTGAGCGCACCGTGCGCCAGCCGAAGCAGGGGCGAGGCATTGCCTCACTCGGGAAGCGCAAGGGGTCAGGGAGTTCCCCTTCCAGGGGTGACAGACGGCACCTGGAAAATCGGGCCACTCCCAACCGAATTCTGTGCTTTTCCGATGGGCTTGGGAAACGGTGCCCCAGGAGAGTATAGCCCGCACCTGGCTCAGAGGGTCCTACGCCCACGGAGTCTCGCTGATTGCTAGCACAGCAGTCTGAGATCAAACAGCAAGTCGGCAGCGAGGCTGGGGGAGGGGCGCCCGCCATTGCCCAGGCTCGCTTAGGTAAACAAAGCAGCCTGGAAGCTTGAACTGGGTGGAGCCCACCACAGCTCAAGGAGGCCTGCCTGCCTCTGTAGGCTCCACCTCTGGGGGCAGGGCACAGACAAAAAGACAGCAGTAACCTCTGCAGACTTAAATGTCCCTGTCTGACAGCTGTGAGGAGAGCAGTGGTTCTCCCAGCACGCAGCTGGAGATCTGAGAATGGGCTGACTGCCTCAAGTGGGTCCCTGACCCCTGACCCCCGAGCAGCCTAACTGGGAGGCACCCCCCAGCAGGGGCAGACTGACACCTCACACGGCCGGCCAGGTACTCCAACAGACCTGCACCTGAGGGTTCTGTCTGTTAGAAGGAAAACTAACAGAAAGGACATCCACACCAAAAACCCATCTGTACATCACCATCATCAAAGACCAAAAGTGGATAAAACCACAAAGATGGGGAAAAAACAGAGCAGAAAAACTGGAAACTCTAAAAACCAGAGTACCTCTCCTCCTCCAAAGGAACGCAGTTCCTCACCAGCAACGGAACAAAGCTGGACGGAGAATGACTTTGACGAGCTGAGAGAAGAAGGCTTCAGACGATCAAATTACTCTGAGCTACGGGAGGATATTCAAACCAAAGGCAAAGAAGTTGAAAACTTTGAAAAAAAATTTAGAAGAATGTATAACTAGAATAACCAATACAGAGAAGTGCTTAAAGGAGCTGATGGAGCTGAAAACCAAGGCTCGAGAACTACGTGAAGAATGCAGAAGCCTCAGGAGCCGATGCGATCAAATGGAAGAAAGGGTATCAGCCCTGGAAGATGAAATGAATGAAATGAAGCGAGAAGGGAAGTTTAGAGAAAAAAGAATAAAAAGAAATGAGCAAAGCCTCCAAGAAATGTGGGACTATGTGAAAAGACCAAATCTACGTCTGATTGGTGTACCTGAAAGTGACGGGGAAAATGGAAACAAGTTGGAAAACACTCTGCAGGATATTATCCAGGAGAACTTCCCCAATCTAGCAAGGCAGGCCAACATTCAGATTCAGGAAATACAGAGAACGCCACAAAGATACTCCTCGAGAAGAGCAACTCCAAGACACATAATTGTCAGATTCACCAAAGTTGAAATGAAAAAAATGTTAAGGGCAGCCAGAGAGAAAGGTCGGGTTACCATCAAAGGGAAGCCCATCAGACTAACAGCGGATCTCTCGGCAGAAACCCTACATGCCAGAAGAGAGTGGGGGCCAATATTCAACATTCTTAAAGAAAAGAATTTTCAACCCAGAATTTCATATCCTGCCAAACTAAGCTTCATAAGTGAAGGAGAAATAAAATACTTTACAGACAAGCAAATGCTGAGAGATTTTGTCACCACCAGGCCTGCCCTAAAAGAGCTCCTGAAGGAAGCGCTAAACATGGAAAGGCACAACCGGTACCAGCCACTGCAAAATCATACCGAAATGTAAAGACCATTGAGACTAGGAAGAGACTGCATCAACTAACGAGCAAAATATCCAGCTAACATCATAATGACAGGATCAAATTCACACATAACAATATTAACTTTAAATGTAAATGGACTAAATGCTCCAATTAAAAGACACAGACTGGCAAACTGGATAAAGACTCAAGACCCATCAGTGTGCTGTATTCAGGAAACCCATCTCACGTGCAGAGACACACATAGGCTCAAAATAAAAGGATGGAGGAAGATCTACCAAGCAAATGGAAAACAAAAAAAGGCAGGGGTTGCAATCCTAGTCTCTGATAAAACAGACCTTAAACCAACAAAGATCAAAAGAGACAAAGAAGGCCACTACATAATGGTAAAGGGATTAATTCAACAAGAAGAGCTAACTATCCTAAATATATATGCACCCAATACAGGAGCACCCAGATTCATAAAGCAAGTCCTGAGTGACCTACAAAGAGACTTAGACTCCCACACATTAATAATGGGAGACTTTAACACCCCACTGTCAACATTAGACAGATCAACGAGACAGAAAGTCAACAAGGATACCCAGGAATTGAACTCAGCTCTGCACCAAGCGGACCTAATAGACATCTACAGAACTCTCCACCCCAAATCAACAGAATATACATTTTTTTCAGCACCACACCACACCTATTCCAAAATTGACCACATACTTGGAAGTAAAGCTCTCCTCAATAAATGTAAAAGAAAGAAATTATAACAAACTGTCTCTCAGATCACAGTGCAATCAAGCTGGAACTCAGGATTAAGAATCTCACTCAAAACCGCTCAACTACATGGAAACTGAACAACCTGCTCCTGAATGACTACTGGGTACATAACGAAATGAAGGCAGAAATAAAGATGTTCTTTGAAACCAACGAGAACCAAGACACAACATACCAGAATCTCTGGGATGCATTCAAAGCAGTATGTAGAGGGAAATTTATAGCACTAAATGCCCACAAGAGAAAGCAGGAAAGATCCAAAATTGACACCCTAACATCACAATTAAAAGAACTAGAAAAGCAAGAGCAAACACATTCAAAAGCTAGCAGAAGGCAAGAAATAACTAAAATCAGAGCAGAACTGAAGGAAATAGAGACACAAAAACCCCTTCAAAAAATAAATGAATCCAGGAGCTGGTTTTTTGAAAGGATCAACAAAATTGATAGACCGCTAGCAAGATTAATAAAGAAAAAAAGAGAGAAGAATCAAATAGATGCAATAAAAAATGATAAAGGGGATATCACCACCGATCCCACAGAAATACAAACTACCATCAGAGAATACTATAAACACCTCTATGCAAATAAACTAGAAAATCTAGAAGAAATGGATAAATTCCTCAACACATACACCCTCCCAAGACTAAACCAGGAAGAAGTTGAATCTCTGAATAGACCAATAACAGGAGCTGAAATTGTGGCAATAATCAATAGCTTACCAACCAAAAAAAGTCCAGGACCAGATGGGTTCACAGCCGAATTCTACCAGAGGTACAAGGAGGAGCTGGTACCATTCCTTCTGAAACTATTCCAATCAATAGAAAAAGAGGGAATCCTCCCTAACTCATTTTATGAGGCCAGCATCATCCTGATACCAAAGCCTGGCAGAGACACAACAAAAAAAGAGAATTTTAGACCAATATCCTTGATGAACATTGATGCAAAAATCCTCAATAAAATACTGGCAAACAGAATCCAGCAGCACATCAAAAAGCTTATCCACCATGATCAAGTGGGCTTCATCCCTGGGATGCAAGGCTGGTTCAATATACGCAAATCAATAAATGTAATCCAGCATATAAACAGAACCAAAGACAAAAACCACATGATTATCTCAATAGATGCAGAAAAGGCCTTTGACAAAATTCAACAACCCTTCATGCTAAAAACTCTCAATAAATTAGGAATTGATGGGACGTATCTCAAAATAATAAGAGCTATTTATGACAAACCCACAGCCAATATCATACTGAATGGGCAAAAACTGGAAGCATTCCCTTTGAAAACTGGCACAAGACAGGGATGCCCTCTCTCACCACTTCTATTCAACATAGTGTTGGAAGTTCTGGCCAGGGCAATTAGGCAGGAGAAGGAAATCAAGGGTATTCAATTAGGAAAAGAGGAAGTCAAATTGTCCCTGTTTGCAGATGACATGATAGTATATCTAGAAAACCCCATTGTCTCAGCCCAAAATCTCCTTAAGCTGATAAGCAACTTCAGCAAAGTCTCAGGATACAAAATCAATGTGCAAAAATCACAAGCATTCTTATACATCAATAACAGACAAACAGAGAGCCAAATCATGAGTGAACTCCCATTCACAATTGCTTCAAAGAGAATAAAATACCTAGGAATCCAACTTACAAGGGATGTGAAAGACCTCTTCAAGGAGAACTACAAACCACTGCTCAAGGAAATAAAAGAGGATACAAACAAATGGAAGAACATTCCATGCTCATGGGTAGGAAGAATCAATATCATGAAAATGGCCATCCTTCCCAAGGTAATTTACAGATTCAATGCCATCCCCATCAAGCTACCAATGACTTTCTTCACAGAATTGGAAAAAACTACTTTAAAGTTTACATGGAACCAAAAAAGAGCCCGCATCGCCAAGTCAATCCTAAGCCAAAAGAACAAAGCTGGAGGCATCACACTACCTGACTTCAAACTATACTACAAGACTACAGTAACCAAAACAGCATGGTACTGGTACCAAAACAGAGATATAGATCAATGGAACAGAACAGAGCCGTCAGAAATAATGCCACATATCTACAACTATCTGATCTTTGACAAACCTGAGAAAAACAAGAAATGGGGAAAGGATTCCCTATTTAATAAATGGTGCTGGGAAAACTGGCTAGCCATATGTAGAAAGCTGAAACTGGATCCCTTCCTTACACCTTATACAAAAATCAATTCAAGATGGATTAAAGACTTAAATGTTAGACCTAAAACCATAAAAACCCTAGAAGAAAACCTAGGCATTACCATTCAGGACATAGGCATGGGCAAGGACTTCATGTCTAAAACACCAAAAGCAATGGCAACAAAAGCCAAAATTGACAAATGGGATCTAATTAAACTAAAGAGCTTCTGCACAGCAAAGGAAACTACCATCAGAGTGAACAGGCAACCTACAAAATGGGAGAACATTTTCGCAACCTACTCATCTGACAAAGGGCTAATATCCAGAATCTACAATGAACTCCAACAAATTTACAAGAAAAAAACAAACAACCCCATCAAAAAGTGGGCGAAGGACATGAAGAGACACTTCTCAAAAGAAGACATTTATGCAGCCAAAAAACACATGAAAAAATGCTCACCATCACTGGCCATCAGAGAAATGCAAATCAAAACCACAATGAGATACCATCTCACACCAGTTAGAATGGCAATCATTAAAAAGTCAGGGAACAACAGGTGCTGGAGAGGATGTGGAGAAATAGGAACACTTTTACACTGTTGGTGGGACTCTAAACTAGTTCAACCCTTGTGGAAGTCAGTGTGGCGATTCCTCAGGGATCTAGAACTAGAAATTCCATTTGACCCAGCCATCCCATTACTGGGTATATACCCAAAGGACTATAAATCATGCTGCTATAAAGACACATGCACACGTATGTTTATTGCCGCATTATTCACAATAGCAAAGACTCGGAACCAACCCAAATGTCCAACAATGATAGACTGGATTAAGAAAATGTGGCACATATACACCATGGAATACTATGCAGCCATAAAAAATGATGAGTTCATGTCCTTTGTAGGGACATGGATGAAATTGGAAATCATCATTCTCAGTAAACTATCGCAAGAACAAAAAACCAAACACCGCATATTCTCACTCATAGGTGGGAATTGAACAATGAGAACACATGGACACAGGAAGGGGAACATCACACTTCGGGGACTGTTGTGGGGTGGGGGGAGGGGGGAAGGATAGCATTGGGAGATATACCTAATGCTAGATGACGAGTTGGTGGGTGCAGCGCACCAGCATGGCACATGTATACATATGTAACTTACCTGCACATTGCGCACATGTACCATAAAACCTAAAGTATAATAATAATAATAATAATAAAAAAAGAAAAAAAAATTAACAGAAAAAATAAAAATATTTTTATCTGCTTTTTATTAGTAAGTTTGGTAAATAAAAGAGCTCTCATAATAATTTTAAATTAATTTAAATTCAAAGAATATTTGAAAATCTAATTATTCCCATTGTCTTTCCTTTCATGGATGACAAAACAAGTCTTGTGTTACCTAACAGCCATTACAGTAAACCCAAAGATAGTTTAGGCACAAAAGACATATTAATAGCTTGATTATTCTGAATTTGGGGCCTGAATTTTGGAAAGAATCAAGAATAGTTGTTCCAGGAGACAAGATGTAAGTCATAAGTATCTAGGGTCCAGAAATAATTATAGATGACATTGTAAAAAAATTGCTATGTGTTAGCAATTAACAATAGTCACTAGAAACAACATTTTATTAAAGCAAGGAGTCTTTTAAAAAATGATTTAAAAATGTCAAAAGCACTGAAAGTTAACAGAATATTTTATTGACAAAAAGAAATATTCACTAATATGGGCATAGCATAACTTAATTTTTGTATATTAAAAAGACTCCAATTCTAATTTTACTCTTTTTGTACATCATTCATGTAACATTCTACAGTAGAGAATTTATTAATATGGCTTTACCTGTATGCATTTAGGCATACACAGATATGTAAATATACAAATAGATAATACATTTTAAATTTTACATTTTAACTATAGCTTTAAAATTAAATCTATTGGATAAAATAATATGTATGTCAAAATAACATTTACCCTCTGAATAAATGGTTTCAATTTTCCTAATAAACAGATAATCAACAGGATATTTATTCTGTATACATATTTGTGTTTCTCTGTATTAAACATTTATATTAATTATCATCTTTAACCAAAGTAATCAACCTTCCTTTTCTTTAGGCACGAAAGAAAAAGGAGAGAAAACATAATTTACTTAGATATTTTTTGGTCTACTAGCATTTATTTCATACAATTTAAACAGTTTCAATATATAAATATATGATGTCATTCAAAGGAATTTGCATGTTTTTTAATCTATTGTCACTTTAAGAAATAAACACAATTGTATTTAATGACCAGTGTTTTTATGTTTATTTAGAAATTGTGTAGGCATCCAAAGGATTATTGTCAATTAACCATTTGTCTAAGTCCTTAAAGTTTGTTAAGGATCAGGAAATTACAATTTTAGTTAACAAATGAAACTTATGATTTGTAGCACTGTAAGAATTTTATAAAAATTATAAAGGTGTTTATTATTATCATTCGCTTTAGTTTAATACAATTTTATATATATTAAAATAAAATTCTAAATTTAGACAAGTTATAGAACTAGTGAAATCTTGTTGAACTCATATAACTAATGTAGAAAATTCAGTTTAATAAAAGAAATTTAACTCTGGCCTTGTAGAAACCAAAATATTGGGCTGACACTAGTTTTTGTATTAAAGTAATTTTTTGAAGACTCTGAATTATGCCAAACATGTAATCTTTTAACTTATATATAATGCCTTTTCTTCTTTTCTCTTAATTATAATAAAGGCTACTGTGTAAATATACTGTTTGTGCCCACAGAAAGAAACACAGTTTAATAACATTTTTTCCCCTTTTTTTTCAGACATTTTGACTATTTGTCTGAACTAGATATCCCTTGAATGTGCACACAAAAAGTGAATGGGTCATTTGATAAGGTAACGATTAATTTCCGAAGAGAGGGGAAAAGAGAGAAAGAGAGGAAGGGGAATAGAGGGAAAAAAAGAAAGAAAAGGGAGCCTGCTGCCGATGAATAAGAAATCAACACCAAAAAAAAAAAAGGCTAACTATGTTCCCTCTGAAAAGAGAGGGAGGAAGGTTTATATGTAAAAGAATAGATTTTGAAATATAAAAAGAGTGACATTAAAATTGGTTTAAGCCCCTGGCGATTTTATCAATTAACTAGCACTTACTAATTCCTAAAGTATGGAAATAAAAGGAGGGGCTATCACCAACTTTAAACAAAAGAATCACTGTTAGACAAACAGAACAATCTCCCCTTGAAGGTTTCTTCACTTTTATAAAGTGCCTCTAAAGTAAACCATCGTGTTTATATTAAAAGTTCCTCAAGGTGGCCATTGCAATTCCAGATTGTCCTTGGTGGAACTGTGCCCGCTGTAGAGATAAACATGCACGTTTGTGTTACATTGCGGAAATCTCAAAGAAACAGGTATCTGGCCTGGAAGAAGTGCAGTTTTAGGTTGAGTGGAGCCCATCAGAGATGCAATGGTCTGTAAGGGTGGCACTTGTCTGACCTTGATTCTCCGATCTTGAGTCTCCAGAATTTGGGCAAAGGTCAGTTGTCTACAATGAGGGCTGAGAAACGAAAAAAATAGTTTTCAAGCTCACAAAGATAAGACAGAGGAAGTCCTTACAAGTATTGAAATGGTGACCTGACACAAAGTTTATCCAAAGGCCAAGTTTGTCTATAGCATGTCAGTCCTGAATTCTCAGTCCTTGGAGCCAGAGGACAGACTTATGGGGACTTGGCTTGTCCTTTCCTTATGGACTTTTCCTTGTATAGACAAACAACACTCAGGACAATAGACAGATCATAGAACAGATGTTAGAGGCTAGAAAACAATATTTCCAACTGACTAGATTTGCAACAAGTTTTACAGACTAGAAAGACTCCAAGGATCTATTCCTAGGAAAACAAAATAAACACATTGCTGACAGTTCTGAACAAAATATCAGAGCCTAGCCATGAACAGGGTCCCACATGTATGCATCATTACTGAGTCAAGGGTACTTGCTTAAGGCAGCAAGGACTTTTGAAGAATCTTGTGAAACTCCATTTTTGTCAATCCTTCAGAGCCCAAGACCACCAGAAACACTCTTGTAATGGAACAAGTTGGCTTTATTACTAATTGCAACAAGGCTTTTTGAAAGCCTTCTCTCATCTTCCTGGGGATCACCTCTCCAGGTGTACAGAGACAGCATAGGTAGGTTGTGGGGGAATGGAGAGGAAGGGGAGCTTCCCTAAGTGAAAACCTAAATGTTTTCCTAAACACAAGCACCATTGAGCAGTTTGTAGATGGAATTTTGCAATCAAAATTGCAGGGTATTCTGTTCAAGCCACACCTTTTTTTCCCTCCATTTTGAGATAATTAAAAATTCCTATGCAGATGTAAAAAAAAAAAAGAAAAATCTCTTGTACCCTTTCCCCCAATGGTAACACCTTGCAAGACGATGGTATATCAGAACCTGGCTTTTTTTTTTTTTTTTCTTGTCAGAGTCTCACTCCATCACCCAGGCCGGAGTGCAACTGTGTGATCACAGTTCACTTCAGCCTTGATCTCCTGGGTTCAAGTGATCCTCTCATCTCAGCCTCCTGAGGAGCTGGGACTACAGGCATGTGCCACCACACCCAGCTAATCTTTTTCATTTTCTTTTCTTTTCTTTCTTTCCTTCTTTCCTTCTTCTCTTTCTTCTTTCTTTCTTTCTTTCTCTCTTTCTCTTTTTCTTTTCTTTCTCTTTTTTCTCTTTCTTTCCCTTTCTTTCTCTTTCCTTATCCTTTCCTTTTCTTTCTTTCTTTCTTCTTTCTTTCTTTCTTTTCTCTCTCTCTCTCTCATAGAGATAGGGTCTCAGGTCTCACTATGTTGCCTAGACTCATCTCAAACTTCTGCACAGCCCAAATATTGACATTAATACAGTTATGATGTAGAACATTTCTGTCACCACAAGGATGCCTCAAACTCCACTTTTTAGCTACCTCTACTTCCCTCCCACCCCCACCACCTTCTTAATCCCTGGCAATTACAAATCTGTGTTCTCCATTTCTATAATTTTGTCAGTTCAAGGATGTTATATAAATGGGATCACACTGTATGATTAGTTTTTATTTTCACATAGCATAGCTCCCTAGAGATTTATTCAAGTTACCAAATGTATTAATGGTTCACTCCTTTCATTGCTGAGCAGAATTCCATGGTATGCATGTAACACTGTTTAACTATTGAAGACTATCTGAGTTATTTCCAGTTTGGGGCTATTACAAATAAAACTGCAGTAATCACTGACTTATAGGTTTTTATGTAACCATAAGTTTTCATTTCCCTGGGATAAATGCCCAGGAGTATAATTACTGGAATGCATGGTAGTTGCATGTTTAGTTTTTTAGGAAACAGCCAAATTGTTTTCCAGAATGACCGTATCATTTTACACTCTCACCAGCAATGTCTGAGTGATCCAGTTTCTCTGTATTTGATGTAGTCACTATTTTTTATTTAGCCATTCTAATAAGTATGTAGTAATACCTCACTGTGGTTTTAATTTGCATTTCCCTAATGGCCAATAATGTTGAACAATTTTTTATGTGCGTATATGCTATCTGTATATCTCCTAAAATGTTTGTTTCTATCTTTTGCACATTTTCTAATTGGAGTTTTTTATTTGTTTGCTTGTTTTACTGTTGATATTCAAGAGTTCTTTATATATTCTAAATAATCCTGTTTTGATAAGTGATTTGCAAATATTCTCTCCCAGTCTGTAACTTGTATTTTCATCCTCTTAGCAGAGTATTTTGTGGAGCAAAAATTTATCATCTTGATGAGCTCCAATTTGTCAATTTTTCTTTTATGGATCATGTTTTTGGTGTCAAGTCTAAGAACTCTTTGCCAGTCCTAGATCCCTAAAATTTTTTTCCTAAAAATTTTATAATTTTACATTCTAGGGAAAACTAAGTTCCAAGATGGCCGAATAGGAAGAGCTCCAGTCTGCAGATTCCAGTGTGAGGAATGCAGAAGACGGGTGATTTCTGCATTTCCAACTGAGGTACTGGGTTCATCTCACTGGGGCTTGTCAGACAGTGGGTGCAGTCCATGGAGCAGGGCAGAGCATTGCCTCACCCGGGAAGCGCAAGCGGTCAGGGAATTCCCTTTCCTAGCAAAAGGAAGCCGTGACAGATGGTACCTGGAAAATTGGGACACTCCCGCCCTAATACTGTGCTTTTCCAACGGCCTTAGCAAACGGCACACCAGGAGATTATATCCCGCGCCTGGCTCGGAAGGTCCCACGCCCACGGAACCTCGCTCACTGCTAGCACAACAGTCTGAGATCGAACTGCAAGGTGGCAGCCAGGCTGGTGGAGGGGCATCCACCATTGATGAGGCTTGAGTAGGTAAACAAAGCAGTCGGGAAGCTCAGACTGGGTGGAGCCCACCGCAGCTCAAGGAGGCCTGTCTGCCTTTGTAGACTCCACCTCTGGGGGCAGGGCATAGCTGAACAAAAGGCAGCAGAAACTTCTGCAGACTTAAACGTCCCTGTCTGACAGCTTTGAAGAGAGTAGTGCTTCTCCCAGCATGGAGTTTGAGATCTGAGAATGGACAGACTGCCTCCTCAAGTGGGTCCCTGACCCCCGAGTAGCCTAACTGGGAGAAATCTCCCAGTAGGGGCCAACTGACACCTCATACAGCTGGGTGCCCCTTTGAGATGAAGCTTCCAGAGGAAGGATCAGGCAGCAACATTTGCCATTCTTCTATATTTGCTGTTCTGCAGCCTCCACTGGTGATACTCAGGCAAACAGGGTCTGGAGTGGATCTCCAGCAAATTCCAACAGACCTGCAGCTGAGGGTCCTGACTGTTAGAAGGAAAACTAACACACAGAAAGGACATCCACACCAATACCCCATCTGTATGTCACCATCATCAAAGACCAAAGGTAGATAAAACCACAAAGATGGGGAGAAACCAGAGCAGAAAAGCTGAAAATTCTAAAAATCAGAGTGCCTCTTCTCCTCCAAAGGAATGCAGCTCCTTGCCAGCAATGGAACAAAGCTGGACGGAGAATGACTTTGAAGAGTTGAGAGAAGAAGGCTTCAGACCATCGGTAATAACAAACTTCTCCGAGCTAAAGGAGGATGTTCTAACCCATCGTGAAGAAGCTAAAAACCTTGAAAAAAGATTAGACAAATGGCTAACTAGAATAAACAGTGTAGAGAAGTCCTTAAATGACCTGATGGAGCTGAAAACCATGGCACAAGAACTATGTGACGCATGCACAAGCTTCAGTAGCTGATTTGATCTAGTGGAAGAAAGGTTATCAGTGATTTAAGATCAAATGAATGAAATGAAGCGAGAAGAGAAGTTTAGAGAGAAAAAAGTAAAAAGAAATGAACAAAGCCTCCAAGAAATATGGGACTATGTGAAAAGACCAAAACTATGTCTGATTGGTGTACCTGCAAGTGACGGGGAGAATGGAACCAAGTTGCAAAACACTCTTCAGGATATTATCCAGGAGAACTTCCCCAACCTAGCGAGGCAGGCCAACATTCAAATTCAGGAAATACAGAGAATGCCACAAAGATACTCATCGAGAAGAGCAACTCCAAGACACATAATTGTCAGATTCACCAAAGTTGAAATGAAGGAAAAAATGTTAAAGGCACCCAGAGAGAAAGGTAGGGTTACCCACAAAGGGAAGCCCATCAGACTAACAGCGGATCTCTTGGCAGAAACTCTACAAGCCAGAAGAGAGTGGGGGCCAATATTCAACATTCTTAAGGAAAAGAGTTTTCAACCCAGAATTTCATATCCAGCCAAACTAAGCTTCATAAGTGAAGGAGAAATAAAATCCGTTACAGACAAGCAAATGCTGAGAGATTTTGTCACCACCAGGCCTGCCCTAAAAGAGCTCCTGAAGGAAGCACTAAACATGGAAAGGAGCAACTAGTATCAGCCACTGCAAAAACATGCCAAATTGTAAAGACCATCAATGCTAGGAAGAAACTGCATCAACTAACGAGCAAAATAACCAGCTAACATCATAATAACAAGATCAAATTCACACATAACAATATTAACCTTAAATGTAAATGGGCTAAGTGCTCTAATTAAAAGACACAGACTGGCAAATCAGATAAAGAGTCAAGACCCATCAGTGTGCTGTATTCAGGAGACCCATCTCACATGCAGAGACACACATAGGCTCAAAATAAAAGGATGGAGGAAGATCTACCAAGCGAATGGAAAACAAAAAAAAAGCAGGAGTTGCAATCCTAGTCTCTGATAAAACAGACTTTAAACCAACAAAGATCAAAAGAGACAAAGAAGGCTGTTACATAATGGTAAAGGGATCAATTCAACAAGAAGAGCTAACTATCTTAAATATATATGCACCCAATACAGGAGCACCCAGATTCATAAAGCAAGTCCTTAGAGACCTACAAAGAGACTTAGACTCCCACACAATAATAATGGGAGACTTTAACACCCCACTGTCAACATTAGACAGATCAATGAGACAGAAAGTTAACCAGGATATCCAGGAATTGAACTCAGCTCTGTGCAAAGTGGACCTAATAGACATCTACAGAACTCTCCACCCCAAGTCAACAGAATATACATTCTTCTCAGCACCACATCACACTTATTCCAAAGCTGACCACATAGTTGGAAGTAAAGCACTCCTCAGCAAATGCAAAAGAAGAGAAATTATAACAAACTGTCTCTCAGACCACAGTGCAATCAAACTAGAATTCAGGGTTAAGAAACTCACGCAAAACTTCTCAACTACATGGAAACTGAACAATCTGTTCCTGAATGACTACTGAGTACATAACAAAATGAAGGCAGAAATAAAGATATTCTTTGAAACCAATGAGAGCAAAGACACAACATACCAGAATCTCTGGGACAATTTAAAGCAGTGTGTAGAGGGAAATTCATAGCACTAAATGCCCACAGGAGAAAGCAGGAAAGATCTAAAATTTACCCCCTAACATCACAATTAAAAGAACTAGAGATGTGAGAGCAAACACATTCAAAAGCTAGCAGAAGTCAAGAAATAACTAAGATCAAAGCAAAACTGAAGGAAATAGAGACACAAAAACCCTTCAAAAAATCAATGAATCCAGGAGCTGGTTTTTTGAAAAGATCAACAAAATTGATAGACTGCTAGCAAGACTAATAAAGAAGAAAGGAGAGAAGAATCAAATAGATGCAATAAAAAATGATAAAGGGGATATCACCACTGATCCCACAGAAATACAAACTACCGTCAGAGAATACTATACACACCTCTAAGCAAATAAACTAGAAAATCTAGAAGAAATGGATAAATTCCTGGACACGTACACCCTCCCAAGACTAAATCAGGAAGAAGTTGAATCCCTGAATAGACCAATAACAGGTTCTGAAATTGAGGGACTAATTAATATCCTACCAACCAAAAAAAGTCCGGGACCAGACGGATTCACAGCCGAATTCTACCAGAGGTACAAAGAGGAGCTGGTACCATTCCTTCTGAAACTATTCCAATCAATAGAAAAAGGGAATCCTCCCTAATTCATTTTATGAGGCCAACATCATCCTGATACCAAAGCCTGGCAGAGACACAACAAAAAAAGAGAATTTTAGACTGATGTCCCTGATGAACATTGATGCAAAAATCCTCAATAAAATATTGGCAAACCGAATCCAGCAGCACATCAAAAAGCTTATCCACCACAATCAA
Organism: Pongo pygmaeus; assembly: GCF_028885625.2. NCBI lineage: Eukaryota > Metazoa > Chordata > Mammalia > Primates > Hominidae > Pongo > Pongo pygmaeus. The sequence goes on from NC_072387.2 coordinate 57,241,945, forward strand.
GTTGGCTTCATCCCTGGGATGCAAGGCTGGTTCAACATATGCAAATCAATAAACGTAATCCATCATGTAAACAGAACCAAAGACAAAAACCACATGATTATCTCAATAGATGCAGAAAAGGCCTTCAACAAAATTCAACAACCCTTCATGCTAAAAACTCTCAATAAACTAGGTATTTGGACGTATCTCAAAATAATAAGAGCTATTTATGACAAACCCACAGCCAATATCATACTGAATGGGCAAAAACTGGAAGCATTCCCTTTGAAAACAGGCACAAGACAGGGATGCCCTCTCTCACCACTCCTATTCAACATAGTGTTGGAAGTTCTGGCCAGGGTAATTAGGCAGGAGAAGGAAATAATGGGTATTCAATTAGGAAAACAGGAAGTCAAATTGTCACTGTTTGCAGATGACATGATTGTATATTTAGAAAACCCCATCGTCTCAGCACAAAATCTCCTTAAGCTGATAAGCAACTTCAGCAAAGTCTCAGGACACAAAATCAAGTGCAAAAATCACAAGCATTCCTATATGCTAATAACAGACAAACAAAGAGCTAAATCATGAGTGAACTTCCATTCACAATTGCTTCAAAGAGAATAAAATACCTAGGAATCCAACTTACAAGGGATGTGAAGGGCCTCTTCAAGGAGAACTACAAACCACTGCTCAATGAAATAAAAGAGGACACAAACAAATGGAAGAACATTCAATATTGTGAAAATGGCCATACTGCCCTAGGTAATTTATAAACTCAATGCCATCCCCATCAAGCTACCAGTGACTTTCTTCACAGAATTGGAAAAAACTACTTTAAAGTTCAAATGGAACCAAAAAAGAGCCCGCATTGCCAAGACAATCCTAAGCCAAAAGAGCAAAGCTGGAGGCATCATGCTACCTGAATTCAAACTATACTACAAGGCTACAGTAACCAAAACATCATGGTACTGGTACCAAAACAGAGATATAGACCAATGGAACAGAATAGAGCCTCTGGAAGTAATACCACACATCTACAACCACCTGACCTTTGACAAACCTGACAAAAACAAGAAATGGGGAAAGGATTCCCTATTTAATAAATGGTGCTGGGAAAACTGGCTAGCCATATGTAGAAAGCTGAAACTGGATCTCTTCCTTACACCTTATACAAAAATTAATTCAAGATAGATTAAAGACTTAAATGTAAAACCTAAAATCTGGCTAATATCCAGAATCTACAAAGAACTTAAACAAATTTACAAGAAAAAATCAAACAACCCCATCAAAAAGTGGGCAAAGGATATCAACAGACACTTCTCAAAAGAAGACATTTATGCAACCAACAGACACATGAAAAAATGCTCATCATCACTGGCCATCAGAGAAATGCAAATCAAAACCACAATGAGATACCATCTCACACCAGTTAGAATGGCAATCATTAAAAAGTCAGGAAACAACAGGTGCTGGAGAGGTTGTGGAGAAACAGGAACACTTTTACACTGTTGGTGGGAGTGTAAACTAGTTCAACCATTGTGGAAGACAGTGTGGCGATTTCTCAAAGATCTAGAACTAGAAATACCATTTGAGCCAGCCATACCATTACTGGGCATACACTCAAAGGATTATAAATCATGCTACTATAAAGACAAATGCACACATATGTTTACTGTGGCACTAGTCACAATAGCAAAGACTTGGAACCAACCCAAATGTCCATCAATGATAGACTGGATTAAGAAAATGTGGCACATATACACCATGGAATACTATGCAGCCATAAAAAAGGATGAGTTCATGTCCTTTGTATGGACATGAATGACCTGGAAACCATCATTCTGAGCAAACTATCGCAAGGACAGAAAACCAAACACTGCATGTTCTCATTCATAGGTGGGAATTGAACAATGAGAACACTTGGACACAGGGTGGGGAACATCACATACCAGGGCCTGTCATGGGGTTGGGGGAGGGGGAGGGATAGCATTAGGAGATATACCTAATGTAAATGAGGAGTTAATGGGTGCAGCACACCAACATGGCACATGTATACATATGTAACAAAACTGCACGTTGTGCACATGTACCCTAGAACTTAAAGTATAATAATAACAATAAAAATTTTACATTCTACATGAAATCCATGCTGCATTTTAGTTAATTTTTGTATAAGGTGTGAGATTTAGTTCAAGGTTTGTTTTTTTGCCTATGGCTATCCGATTGCTCCAGCGCCTCTGAAAAGCCTATCTTTCCTCCACTGTATTGTTTTTGCACTTCTGTAAACAGTTAAGTTGGGCATAGTTATGTGGGTCTGTTTCTGGGTTTCTATTCTTTTCTGTTGATCTATCTGTTTGTCCTTCAGCCAATACCATACATTCCTAATTACTTTAGCTATAAAATAAGTCTTGAAATTAGATGGATTGATTCTTCCCACTTCAATCTTCTTTTTCAAAATGTTTTAGCTATTCTAGTTCCTCTGCCTTTTCATTTAAGATTTAGAATAATCCTATCTATATCTACAAAAAAACTTACAAGGATTTTACTGGGAATTTCATAATTTTGTATATAAATCTGGGGAGAATTGACATCTTTATTCCACTGTCTTCTAATCTATGACATGGCATGTTTCTCCATTTCTTTAAAACTTTAATTTCTTTCACCAATAATTTGTAGTTTTCAGCATGCAAGTCCTGTACATGTCTTGTGAGATTTACACCTGTCTTTCATTTTAATTTTGATTGAATATAAATAGTATTGCATTTTTAACTTCAGTGTGCTCATATGTGTATTACTAGTTTATAAAATATAATATATTTTCTATGTTTATTTTGTATTCTGCCACTTTGCTAAATTCACTTATTAGCTCTATGAGATTTTTGTTTTCTTTGTGTGTGTGCACGTATGTGTATGTTTGTAGGTCTCTTGGGGTTTTCTTGGGGTTTCTCTTGTAGGTCTACAGATAGGAAGCATTTTATTTCTTCCTTTCTAATCTATATGATATTTATTTCCTTTTTGTGTTTTTGCCTTATTTCGCTGGTTAGAACTTATAGCACTATGTTGAATAAGACAGTGAGAATGGGCATCCTTGCGTTGTTCCTGATCTTATGGGGGAGACACTCAGTCTTTTACTATGAAGTATAATGTTATCTGTAGGTTTTTTGTACGTGCTCTTTATCAAGTTCAGGAAGTTCCTCTTTACTCCTGTATTTCTGAGAGTTTTGATTGTGAATTGATATTGAATTTTGTCATGCACTTTTTAAAATATTAATTGATATGATTACTTGGTCATGGTGCATAATTCTTTTCATATATTGCTAAATTTTATTTGATGGTATTTTGCTAAGGGTATTTTGCACCTACATTCACAGGGGATATTCATCCATAGTCTTTTGTTTTGTTCTGTATTAACTTTGCCTCGTTTTGGTATCAGGGTAATACCTAGCTTCAATAAAATAAATTGGGAAATACCTTTGTCTTCTATTTTCTGGAAGACACTGTATGGAATTAGTGTTAATTCTTATTTAAATAGTTGGTAGAATTCTCCAGTGAAGCCATCTGGATCTGGAGATTTCTTTTTTGAGAGTTTTTCAATTAAGAATTTAATTTCCTTAATAATTATGGGGATATTCAAATTATATATTTAATGTTGGGTGAGTTGAGATATTTTTCATTTTATGAGGAATTAGTCTAGTTCCTCTAAGTTGTGAAATTTATGTTTGTAGGGTTTATTCAAAGTATTTTCTCATTATCCTTTTGATGCCTCAAGTATCTATCGATAGTGTTATCTCCTGTTTTATTCCTGACAATGGAAATGTATGTCTGTTCTACTTTTTTTTGTACCTCTTGCTAGAGATTTGTCAATTGTATCAGGAGATGTAACATTTTATTTAATATATGCAAATTTTAATTCATTATTGTCTTTGTCTGTTCTGCTACTATAAGAAAGTTACCTGGCCAGGCATGGTGGCCCACGCCTATAATCTAACGGTTTGAAGGCCAAGGTGGGAGGATCACTTGAGCTCAGGAATTCAAGACCAGCCTGCGCAACATGGAGACACAGCATCTCTACAAAAAAGAAAAAATAGCTGGGCATGGTGGCATGCACCTGTAATCGATTGTATTGACTTTTTTCAAATAACCAGTTTTTCATTTCATTTTTTTCTCTATTTTTTTCTGTTTTCAATTTCTTGATTTCTGCTCTTTACTATCTCCTTCCTTTTGCTTGCTTTTCTTTTTCTTGAGGATGGAGCTTATATTCTTATTTCGTGACTTTTCCTTTTTGTAATGTATGAATTTAGTGTTATACAGTTTTGTCCTAATACTGCATTTGCTACATCTCACAAATTTATATTTTCACTTTTATTCAGTTTAATATATTTTTTTGTTTCCCTTGAGATTTCCTTTTTGACCCATGGATTATTCAGAAGTGTGTTGTTTGGTTTTCAAGTGTTTTGAGGGTTTCCTCTTATCTTGCTGCTGTTGATTTCTAGTTTGATTCCTTTGTTGTTAGAGAACACATTCTATATTATTTCAATTATTTGAAATCTATCGAGGTTTGTTTTATGTCCCAGGATGTGGTTTATCTTGGTATAAGTTTTGTGAACACTTAAAAGCATAAGTATTCTGCTTTTGTTGGGTGAAGTGTTTTATACATGTCAATTTGATCCTGTTGGTTGATGGTGTTTTTAGTTTGTCTATACCTTTGCCGAGTTTTTGTCTATTTGCTTCATCAATTGCTGAGAGAGGTCCTTGAAGTCACCAAATATCTTTCCTTTCAGTTTTATCAGTTTTGCAACTCTGTTGTTTGGTGCAAACCCATTTAGAATTGGTATGTCTTCTTAGTGGTTAAACCCTGTTATTATTATATAGTGTCCCTCACTGTCTCTGGCAATGTCATTTGCTTTGAAGTCCATTTTAGTTGATACTAAAAGAGCCATTCCTTATTTCCTTTGATTTGAATAACATGCATTTTTTCTATCCTTTTACTTTCAACCAGCCAATACTGCTATTTGAAGTGTTTGTTATAGGCAGTACATAATTGAGTCATTTAAAAAATATATTCCATTCCTCTATCTTTTAATTGGTATATTTAGACTACTTATATTTAATGTAATTATTGATGAATCAGGGATGTCTGCCATTTTATTTTTTGTTTTCTGTTTTTATTATCTGTTTTCTTTTTCCTGCCTTGTTGTTGGTTATCTGAACACTTTTTAGAATTCCATTTTTATTTATCTGTAATGTTTTTGAGTGTATCCCTTTGTATATCATTTTAGTGGATGCTCTAGGTATTTCTCTCTATATATAATATATATATATGTATATAAAGATATATATATATCTTATGATAGTCTATTAGCATCATCATTCTACCAGTTCAAGTGAAGTATAGAAAACTTATTTCCTCTTATGTCTCTTTGCCTTCCCTCATTTATAATATAATTATCTTAATAATTCCTCTGCATACATTTAAAACCACATCAGGCAGCATTAATGTTTTTGTTTCAAAACATTAAATGTAACTTAAACTCTAAAAGAGAAGGACAGCCTATTGTATTTACATAGATTTTGGCTTACCATGTTCTTTCTTATTTTCTAATATTCTAAGCTTCCTTCTTTTATGAATTCCTTTCTGTTTAGAGAACTTCCTTTAGTCATTCTTTGTTGTTTGTTTGTTTTTTGTTTTGTTTTGTTGTTGTTTTTTTTTTGAGATGGAGTTTCACTCTTGTTGCCCAAGCTGGAGTGCAATGGCATGATCTCGGCTCATTGCAACTTCTGCCTCCAGGTTCAGGTGGTTCTCCTGCCTCAGCCTCCTGGGTAGCTGAGATTACAGGTGCCTGCCACTGGGCCCAGCTAATTTTTGTATTTTTAGTAGAGACGGAGTTTCACCATGTTGGCCAGACTGGTCTTGAACTCCTGACCTCATGTGATCCACCAGCCTCAGCTTCCCAAACTGCTGGGATTACAGGCGTGAGTCACCGCGTCCAGCCTTGTCATTCTTTTAAGATAGGTCTGCTGGCAACAAAGTCTTAGTTTTCTGTCTGAAAAAGTCTTGATTTTCTCTTTGTACTTGAAGGATATTTTTGCTGGACATAGAATACTAGGTTGGCAGGTCTTTTCTTTCAGCATTTGAGAAATGTGCCATTTCCTTCTGTCCTCCATAGTTTCTGATGAGAAATCTGCTATTCAGTAGTTTTAGGCTGCAATATCGTAGTAAGGTATTCATGTCAACAGGGGCACTAGGTCACAAATTCCCTAAGTTTGAAGTGTCAGCTTCAACCAAACAAATTAATGACTATTCTACATTCAAAAATCAGGAAATTTAAATTTATTACGAAATGTAATGCAGCATATAGTAAAGACTTAACCAGTGTTTTAAAACTCAACTTTCAAAGAAAAGATAATATTGCTCCCTGTTTCATTAAAACCTAGAGAGATGTAATCAGTAAGCAAGAAGGAAAAAGGGAAATTCACAAAGTAACTTTTTGTGTCTGTTTCTTTTTAACCCAGCATGGAGAGAAAATTTATGTCCTTGAATCCATCCATCTCCATATCAGAAATGGAACCAAATGGCACCTTCAGCAATAACAACAATAGCAGGAACTGCACAATCAAAAACTTCAAGACAGAATTTTTCCCAATTGTATATCTGATAATATTTGTCTGGGGAGTATTGGGAAATGGTTTGTCCATATATGTTTTCCTGCAGCCTTATAAGAAGTCCACATCTGTGAACATTTTCATGCTAAATCTGGCCATTTCAGATCTCCTGTTCATAAGCACGCTTCCCTTCAGGGCTTACTATTACCTTAGAGGCTCCAATTGGATATTTGGAGACCTGGCCTGCAGGATTATGTCTTATTCTTTCTATGTCAACATGTACAGCAGTATTTATTTCCTGACCGTGCTGAGTGTTGTGCGTTTCCTGGCAACGGTTCACCCCTTTCGGCTTCTGCATGTCACCAGCATCAGGACTGCCTGGATCCTCTGTGGGATCATATGGATCCTTATCATGGCTTCCTCAATAATGCTCCTGGACAGTGGCTCTGAGCAGAAGGGCAGTGTCACATCATGCTTAGAGCTGAATCTCTATAAAATTGCTAAGCTGCAGACCATGAACTATATTGCCTTGGTGGTGGGCTTCCTGCTGCCATTTTTCACACTCAGCATCTGTTATCTGCTGATCATTCGGGTTCTGTTAAAAGTGGAGATCCCAGAATCGGGGCTGCGGGTTTCTCACAAGAAGGCACTGACCACCATCATCATCACCTTGATCATCTTCTTCTTGTGTTTCCTGCCCTATCACACACTGAGGACCCTCCACTTGGCGACATGGAAAGTGGGTATATGCAAAGACAGGCTGCATAAAGCTGTGGTTATCACACTGGCCTTGGCGGCAGCCAATACCTGCTTCAATCCTCTGCTCTATTACTTTGCTGGGGAGAATTTTAAGGACAGACTAAGGTCTGCACTCAGAAAAGGCCATCCACAGAAGGCAAAGACAAAGTGTGCTTTCCCTGTTAGTGTGTGGTTGAGAAAGGAAACAAGAGTATAAGGAGTTCTTAGATGAGACCTCTTCTTGCATCCTTGTGTCCATCTTCATTCACTCATAGTCTCCAAATGACTTTGTATTTACATCATTCCCAACAAATGTTGATTCTTAATATTTAGTTGACCATTACTTTTGTTAATAAGACCTACTTCAAAAATTTTATTCAGTGTATTTTCAGTTGTTGAGTCTTAATGAGGGATACAGGAGGAAAAATCCCTACTAGAGTCCTGTGGGCTGAAATATCAGACTGGGAAAAAATGCAAAGCATATTGGATTCTACTTTTCTTCAGATATTGAACCAGATCTCTGGCCCATCAGGCTTTCTAAATTCTTCAAAACAGCCACAACTTCCCCAGCTTCTCCAGCTCTCCTGTCCTCTTCAATCCCCTGAGATATAGTCAACTAACGATGCTACTGGAAGCCCCAGAGCAGAAAAGAAGCACATGTTAAGATTCAGGGAAAGACTAACTGTGAAGAGGAAGGCTGTCCTATAACAAAGCAGCATCAAGTCCCAAGTAAGGACAGTGAGAGAAAAGAGGGGAGAAGGATTGGAGCAAAAGAGAACTGGCGATAAGTAGGGGAAGGAAGAATTTCATTTTGCATTGGGAGAGAGGTTCTAACACACTGAAGGCAACACTATTTCTACTGTTTCTCTCTTGCCAGGGTATTAGGAAGGACAGGAAAAGTAGGAGGAGGATCTGCGGCATTGCCCTAGGAAATGAAAGAATTGTGTATAGAATGAAAGGGGGATCATCAAGGACATGTATCTCAAATTTTATTTGAGATGCAGGTTAGTTGACCTTGCTGCAGTTCTCGTTCCCATTAATTCATTGGGATGGAAGCCAAAAATAAAAGAGGTGCCTCTGAGGATTAGGGTTGGGCACTCAAGGGAAAGATGGAGTAGAGGGCAAATTGCAAAGGTTGTTGCACTCCTGAAATTCTATTAACATTTCGGCAGAAGATGAGTAGGGAGATGCTGCCTTCCCTTTTGAGATAGTGTCGAAAAACACTAGATAGTGTGAGAGGTTCCTTTCTGTCCACTGAAACAAGGCTAAGGATACTACCAACTACTCCCACCACGACCATTGTACTGACAACAATTGAATGCAGTCTCCCTGCAGGGCAGATTATGCCAGGTACTTTACATTCATTGATCCCATTTGACATTCACACCAAAGCTCTGAGTTCCATTTTACAGCTGAAGAAATTGAAGCTTAGAGAAATTAAGAAGCTTGTTTAAGTTTACACAGCTAGTAAGAGTTTTAAAAATCTCTGCGCAGAAGTGTTGGCTGGGTGCTCTCCCCACCACTACCCTCGTAAACTTCCAGGAAGATTGGTTGAAAGTCTGAATAAAAGCTGTCCTTTCCTACCAATTTCCTCCCCCTCCTCACTCTCACAAGAAAACCAAGAGTTTCTCTTTAGAGTTGTTGACTCGTACTACAGTAAAGGGTGGAGGTGATATGGCATTCTGAAAGTAGGGAGGGACTAAGTCAGTCGTCATACTAAACACAAATCCCAGTACCCTTTCCTTATTTAGCTACCAGAATGATGACAGACAGACTCAAACCCTGTCAAGACAGGACCCTGGAGGATCCTTCTATGGGGAAACTATATAATCTGAAAAAAAGGCTGACAGATACAAATAGTTGAGGATCCTTCAACACAAAAGCTGAGTGTCTGCCCTATTACTCACCTGACGACGAAGCCCACAATGCAACAAATCCCTTCCACTCACAGCATTTGGTCAACCTGTCAGAGCCTCATTTTTAATTGTGAACAATAGTCAATGAACACAATACATTTGAGGGAAAGGCCGTAACATGAAAGGCACCAACAAATAAATGTGAGAGTAGATAGAGACCTTCTGAGTATAAAAGTTCCTCCAAAATAAGAGATTAAACCAAGATAGAGGAAAACACAGTAGCTGGGAAACAAGGAATCCAACACAGGAGAAAGTGAAGAGAATTCCCAGGATGTTGGTGTGTAGCAGGCTTAGAAAGCAACTCATTCATGTTGGAGCAGGACTCTTAAAGGACTCTAGGAGAGATGTCTTCCAGAAAAAGAAGAAATTAATTGATTCATACACATTGAGAGGGATTTAGATTTCTCTTGCAGAGATTGAGATAAACTAGTCATAAATACATAGAAAAATAAGCAAGTAAAAACACAATACAGTTTTTAAGTGCTAGAGGAAAAGAAACTTTTGTATTAGAAAGGAAATATAACCACAGTGCACTACATGGCTCAGCTGTGAATAATATTTACATAGAGGATAATGTGAATATAATAGTCTCCCATTATCTGTGGTTTTGCTTTCTGCAGTTCAGTCACAGCCAACCAGTCTGAAAATATTAAATGGAAAATTCCAGAAATAATTCTTAAGTTTTAAAACGTGCTGTTTTGAGTAGCATGTTGAAATCTCACGCTATCCCCCTCCACCCATGTTCTGGGCAGGGCAAAGTGGGATGGTGTGAGATTTCTCCAGTGGATCCACAATGTATATGCTACCCACCCATGAGTCACTTAGTCATTATCCGGTTGCTCAGACCAACTGTTGTGGTATAACAGTGCTTGTGTTAAAGTCACTCTTATTTTACTTACTAATGTCCCCAAAGCATAAGAGTAGTGATGCTGGCAAATAAGATACGCCAAAGAGAAGCTGTAAAGTGCTTCCTCTAACAGAAAAGGTGAAAGTTCTTGACTTAATAAGGAAAGAAAAAAAACACATGCTGAAGTTGCTAAGATCTACAGTAAGAACAAATCCATCTGTAAAATTGTGAAGAAGGCAAAAGAAATTTGTGCTAGTTTTGCTGTTGCACCTCAAGCTGCAAAAATTATTTATTACACCCCACAGTGTGTGATAAACACTTAGTTAAGATGAAAAGGTATAAAATTTATGGGTGGAAGACATGAACAGAAATGTGTTCCAATTGACAGCAATCAGGTTTGGTACTATTCGGGTTTGGTGCTATTCGTATTCAGGGTCTTGGAATGCAACTCCCACAGATAAGGGGGTGCTGCTGGAGTGAAATACTGTGATACAACCTTTTTTCCAGGAAATGAAGGGAGAAGATGTGCACGTGTGTGGGAGAGGTATAAGAGACCTATGTTGCCATATTCCATCACACAAAATGCATAATAACTAAATCTGGAAAATGATGAATAGCTGTACAACCATATTATTTAGCAATAGGAGGTAAATACAGGTAGAAGCAGAAGAAAGAATGGGCAGGGGTTACCTCTATGGAGAAGCTGGGGTGGGAGGATAGGGTGGGGACTTCCCATTTTAAAAACTGTGTAATTACCTAACTTGTGAATATGTATTTCTGAAGTAAAATAAAAATTAAGTTAAAATTAAATTTTAAAATTCAAACTAATTCTGAGTTGTTTTTTAAAACAAAAACAAAAAAAGACAAGAAAGCCCATCAGAAATGGAAACTGAACATTGACAGAAGAAAGGAAAGCAGGAAAGGACCAGAGCTGGATTTGGGTTCTTGAGAGAAGCCCATCTAGTCCTGCCATGGGAGGCAAGTCCTCTCTTGGGGTGAGGAAAGTCACTTTCTGGGGTTAGAGAGATTTGATATGTTACTTGGGATATTTTTAGTTGCAAGTAACAGAAAACCCAACCCCAAGTGGCTTATATAATAAAGGGGTTTGATTATCTCATATAACTAAAATGTACCAAGGGAAGTTGGACTTCAGGCCTTGTTCAGCCAGGGCATCTGTGGGCCTTCCTCCCCAGATGTTGGCTCTGCCACATGAGTGAATCCTCTCATGGAAACAAGCTGACTGCAAGCAGCCTGAGACAACATACTTCCTTATTTGTTTCTAAGGCAAACTAATGAAGAATGGATTACTCTGAATGAGGATGATGACAGTATGCACCTAAAGTAGTTGAGATGAAACCCGCTGAAATCTCTTCTGGGAAAGGGGTGAAATGGGGCTGGCAGAGGCCACATATGTACTGCAAATGAGGTGGAGAGAGAGCTGCCAACCAGCCAGGCATCCATGCTGGGTGTGGCCTGTACCTGAGCAGGCAGCTGGGCAGCTTTGGAGGGTGGGGGGAAATGCAGGCTCTAGGAGGAAGGGCAAAAGTTAAATTTTGAATTTTAGTTGTGAAGTCATATGGATTTTCAATTGTCAATGAGAAACCTTAACAACTTTCCAAGGGCAAAATGGCCCAAATAAAGCTGGGAGTAACAGAGCAACCAAGGTCCTTAGGATGAGCAATAAGGGAGGGGTTGTGAATTATTAGTGTCTATGGTGTGTGTGTGTGAGAGACAGACAGAGATGTAATGGCTTACTTTTCCTTTTTCCAGCCAGAGTGAAGCCTCCTATTTGTTGAAATATGTCCTTGGAGAGGAAACAAAAAGGAAGTCTTTATTTACCATAGCAAAAGCCAAAAGTGTCCTGGGGTTTTGGACACAGCTCTTTTTGTTTGAGAGAGTGGGTATTTCCTCAAGCAAATACATACATTGTTCAACTTGGAGAAAGGATTTTTGTTGTGTAAACTTTGGTGGAATTATGAGACTGGAACTGTGATTTCTCATTGGGGACCTAAGGAGCAAATGCCATTATATTTTGCAACTGTGTTAAATTCTTTATTTTGGATTTGATTAAGCTGACTTTCAGTTTATTCTGAAGTAGAGATTATGTCAAACTGGCCAAAGATGGGTTAGGAAAGGACATGGCTTTCTGTAGAGAATTTATTTTTCTGTTTGGAAAAGAATTTGAAAACAGAGACCCAATCAGGGAAAATGAGAGTGGGGAGTGGGCACAGGGGTAACTCTAGGGATGTGGTGATGGAAGATCCTTACTCTGAAGACATCTCATCCCCAAGCAGATGAAGGCAGCTGCTTGGGGCTAATAAAAGCCACCAAGAGAAATATAATGAGAAAAAACTTGTTAGAATGTTAATATATATTTTAAAGCTCTAATAAGTTTCCTTAATAAGTTTCTTCTAATAAGAATCCACAGAGAGATTAAATAAATAGCTTGGACACAGATGCTAATTTATCTGGGGAGTTTGAAAAGCCTCAGAAGGGGTAGCTGCATGATGTGCTGAGGAGGCTAAATTCTAAACCCAAGAACCTCCATCCCCAATCCCTGAAGACCCCTACATCCCAAGTGTGGGGTGACAGCAGGGAGAACCTGCCACTTAGGTCAGTGGACCAGTGTGGACCGGTGGTTGACTATCAGAGGAGTCTCCCTAATGAGCTGGCTCATGTATGGCCTCGGGATCTTTGCATAACCTTCAAATTAGGGGAAAACAAACCATCATGTTACTCTCAAATTAGCCATTGTAACAACCAAGACTGAATTTCCCATTAGCTTAATGGGACAGGTGCTTAAAGTTTGATATAAATTAATGTAAACTAATGTTCTTAATATTAAGTATGATGCCTTGGAGCCATCTGGGTGAGAAGTTTCTATTTATTCTGGGCCTATGACCCTGGAGAAATTTTTCAGAGAGATTCTGTCTGACTGCTCCAGCACAGTGTTCCAGCTCACAGTTTATATATGGAGTATGGAGATTTAGTATGTAGAAGATCACATCAAACTTGCTCAGAAGTTATATCGAAGCAGAATCACATGAATGTTTAGGTGTAAGAGCACCTGGTTATAGATTACAGAGTCATAATTATTAAACCTGTGTATTAGTCCATTTTCTTTTATCTATTTTTTTATTTTTTGAGACGGAGTTTTGCTGTTGTCACCCAGGCTGGAGTGCAATGGCATGATCTCGGCTCACTGCAACCTCCACCTCACAGGTTCAAGTGATTCTCCTGCCTCAGCCTCCCGAGTAGCTGGGATTCAGGTGCCTGCCACTATGCCCAGGCATATGTGCATACTAGTTTTTGTATTTTTAGTAGAGACAGGGTTTCACCACATTGGCCAGGCTAGTCTTAAACTCCTGACCTTAGGTGATCTACGCAGCTCGGGCTTCCAAAGTGCTGGGATTACAGGCATGAGCCACCATGCCTGGCCAGTCCATTTTCATGCTGCTAATAAAGACATACCCAAGACTGGGCAATTTACAAAAGAAAAAGGTTTATGAGACTTACAGTCCCACATGACTGGGGAGGCCTCACAATCACGGTGAAAGGTGAAAGGCACGTCTCACATGGCAGCAGACAAGAGAAGAGAGCTTGTGCAGGGAAACTTCCATTTTTAAAACCATTAGATCTCCTGAGACTTATTCACTATCATGAGAACAGCACTGGAAAGACCCACCCCATGATTCAATTACTTCCCACCAGATTCCTCCCACAACATGTGGTAATTGTGTGAGTTTCAAATCAAGATGAGATTTTGGTGAGGACACAGCCAAATCATATTACCTTGTTAGACATTATCTTATGTGTAGGAAAAGGCAAGGACTAGGGTCATTTGTCTTTTAAGGAATGTAGTGACTCAGGCAGGAGACATGGGAGGTTGTGTCCTCTAAGCTGTTTTGTCTTCAAAGCACCCATCCAGAGACCTGCATGTTGTCACAGAGCCATGGACTTTATGAAATTATGCTAGCAAGCAGAAATGAGCAAACATGGCTTCTTACATTTGCTACTTGATCCCACAAGTTTCTGCTTTTGTTCATAAATCAACTGTCTGGTTACATTTACAGGACCAACATCAATTGTCCCACATAGCTAGAAAGCCTCTTTCCTGAGAAGGTCACTAATCTCTCAGTTGCAGTTGTAAGGAATGAGCATCAGGCCCAACATGCATACTTGCCTATTTATTGGAAAACACTTTGGGTTGCATCTATTTTTCTAATGAGTATGATCCTTTTTTTTTCTGGCATTGCCTTTCCTGTGCCTAACAAAACACCTCAGTAGGACCATTACAAGAATACTACAGATTATGCATAGCAGTGTATACTTAATAGCATTAAAGTGAGTTACAGACAGAAAAAAATATGATAACCATTTAACAAAACTGCAACATATATTTGAATTCTTTAAATTAATTGTACTATTTTCTCTCTTTTTGTACCCATATTTATTAAAGCCTTTTCTTCACAAAAACAATTTTGGACTAGAGTTTATCACATTAATAATATATTCATACAAATATAACTTTAGAAAAGATTTAACAAGATAACCAAACTTATGACTGAAAACAGACTTTTATGAATTTATATAATTGTTGGAGCATTTACTTCAATAACACACTCATAAATGTAACTGAAAGAAAATCTAGTATCATCATTTGATAATGCCTCTCATACAATTTACCAAATAATTCTTATCCTTTCATCCAAAAAAAGACTTAATTTATTATTTTAATCCTGGGGAACCTGACTCAGATGTCAAAAGATTTAAAACATTTAATCAAAACAGAATCATGAGGCATTGTAAAATAAGTTATTCTTTTAACCAGAGTAATAACCAAAAGGCTTCAAAAGTAATACATAAAGTTTCATAGATGGAAAAACCTTAATCCTTTTACAGCTGTGTTTTCTTATGTAACCAAACACCTAATAAAAACAATGTAGGAATTATCTTGATAGAATATAAAATCTTTGCTTTTTAGGCCAGTTCCCAAAAAGGTAAAGAAAAACCTCCTGCAGGGTGATTGCTTCCCCTTATGGGAAGCCCATTTAGAAAACCTGGAAGTCGAATCTGATGAAAAGAGTGTTTGAATTTAATCAGACACAGGAAGAGTGTATCCAGGGTCATGAGTAAACACTATATTTTAGAAGAATGTAAACAAGTAAACTAGTACCTTGAGAAAGGGAATACATGCTCTTAGTAACAGCATGGAAAGTTCCCCGGTTACATGGAACAATTTAGACATATCAAAAAAAGTCAAAAGCCCAAAATCAAGTTATACTGGAGGAAAATCTTGTTTTTCTAGACCTTTAAGATAAACATTTCAGCATCAGGCCACAGCAGCAAAGGTAGAATGGGAGAAAAAAGTGTTACAGGAGTTGATGAGAAGGTTAAAAGAGAGGGTTATTATTCCAGCCAAGCAAAAAGACATACCTTCTCAAGGGGGGACAAAAATAGAAGGCAATTATATATTACCTGCAAATCATGTGCAGTGAGGTACAATAAAAGTTAAAACTTCTGAGGTACAAGTTTGAGAAGTTTCAAAAAGAAACAAATTTCAGGATTAAAAACCAAAATCTCTTGTAATTTTACAAAGAGCAAATCAATACTTTAAGAAAACCTTGTTCTAACATACAAGATTAAATTTTTAGTTTTGTATTAATGTATTTTTAATATTAAAGCTCAATATTTAGAAAAACTGTTATTTTTAAATTATAGCCAACTTAATCACATACAAAATTCATTTTATAAATTCTCTTTTCACAAACTTTATTTTGACTTACACAAACCATGTATAACATGCTTGGACTTTCTGCTTTGTCCAATCCTTTCTCTTTCTTAAATAACCAGTCATTTTGTTTAAGAACAAAAATTTACCATACAAGATCCTTTCTTGTAAAATATTATTCTCTTATTTTCTACCTTCCTTACCAAAATTACATCTTCATATCCATAACTTTCTTCCCATATCTCTCCCCTAGTGACTGCTTCCTTTTTATCTTGTTTCATAAATAATCTACAAATTAGAGAAAATTTTTATTTTTCTCAATAAAGAGCACATTTTTATGCCTTTCTTATAATTTTTCTTCTTAAAAACACATCATATATTGGGGGTACATTTTATGCATACAATTATATCTATTAATTAGAATTTTTATTCTTAGTAAACTTAAAGTTTAGTATAAAACTAGAAACCAAGCAATCTTGAATTGTCTGGCACTTCAGTATTTTATAGATGAGAAACATTTTATAATTTCTTAAAAACACCTTTCCTTATAAGTTTTTCTTAATTGGAAATGATCCAAACATTTAATGAGTATCTATTATTTAATTTAACATAACATTAAGATTTTAAACCACATGAAAAGGTCATTATAAGCGCTTATCTCTTTTCCATTTATTTAATTTACTTAGTTTTTAATAGTTTACCTACATTACTTATAAAAACTGAAATATTAGACAAAGCTAGTCATCATTACAAGATATTCCCCTGTTAATCATTTTATAGTCTGTGAATATCAGGTGTTTACCTAAGTAAGAACCTTAAAGTGAAATATATGGGTATTTTCCTGGTAACTCAGAAGATTTGGCTGTTTTCACTAAGCCAATATTATTATTATTATTAATTTATATATATTTATGGGGTACATGTGCAATTTTGTTACATACATAGATTGCATAGTGGTCAAGTCAGGGCTTTTAGGTTATCCATCACCCAAATAACATGCATTGTACTTATTAAGTAATTTCTAATCATCCATCCCCCTCCACCCTCTCACCCTTCTGAGTCTCCATTGTCTGTCTCCACTCTCTTCTGTCCATGTATACACATTTTTAGCACCTACTTATGACTGAGAACATGCAATATTTGACTTTCTGTGTCTACCTTGTTTCACTTAAGATAGTGAAATCTAGTTCCATCCATGTTGCTGCAAAAGACATGATTTCATTCTTTTTATGACTGAGTAGTATTCCATTGTATACATATACCACATCTTCTTTATCTAATCAACCATTAGTGGACACAGGTTGATTCCATATTTTTGCTATTGTAAATAGCACTGTGATAAACATATGAATGTGGATATGTTTTTTATATACTGATTTATTTTCCTTTTGGTAGATACCCAGTGGTGGGATTATTAGATTGAATGATAATCCTATTTTAGTTCTTTGCAGAACCTTCATACTGTTTTCCATAGACGTTGTACTAATTTAAATTCCCACCAACAGTGTGTAAGAGTTTTCTTTTCTCCACATCCTCGCCAACATTTGTTATTTTTTGCTTTTTTAATAATAGCAATTCTGACTGGGATAAGATGATATCTTTGTTGTGTGTGCTTTTTTTTAAGGGGCAGGTAGTAATGAGGGAAGCTCAAATTTCTATTTTTCTTTTTTGTGGCCATGAGGTATTGCTGTGTTGCCCAAGCTGGTCTTGAACTCCTGCGCCCAAGCAATCTTTATCCATCAGCCTACCAAAGTGCTGGGATTACAGGTGTCAGCCTCCACACCTGACCTAATTGTGGTTTTAATTTGCATTTGATGAAGATTAGTGATATTGAGTATTTTTTCATATACTTGGCTATTTCTATGTCTTCTTTGGAAAAATGTCTATTCATGATCTTTTACCACTTTTTAGTAAAATTATTTGATCTTTTGTTGTTGTTGAGTTGAATTCTTGTACAGTTTGGATATTAGTCCCCTGTTGGATGCATAGTTTGCAAATATTTTCTCCCATTCTACAGGTTGTCTGTTCACTCTGCTGATTATTTCTTTTGCTGTACAGAAGCTTTTTAGTTTAATTAAGTCTCATTTGTCTATTTTTGTTTTTCTTGCCTGTATTTTTGAGGTCTTAATCATATTTTTGAGGTCTTTTGCCTAGACCAATGTGCAGAAGAGTTTTCCCTAGTTTTTTTTCTGGTATTTGTATAGTTTGGCGTTTTATGTTTAAGTCTCTACTCCATCTTGAGTTTATTTTTGTAAATGATGAGAGATATGAATCCAGTTTAATTCTTCTGTATATGACAATCCAATTATCCCAGAACCATTTATTGAAAAAGGTGTTCTTTTCCCAATGTATGTTCTTGCTGGCTTTGTCGAAGACCCATTGGCTGCAAATATGTGGCTTTATTTCTGGGTTCCCTTTTCTGTTCCATTGATCTATGTGTCTATTTTATACCAGTACCATGCTGTTTTGATTATTGTAGCCTTATAATTTGAAATCAAGTAATACGATGCCTCCAACTTTGTCCTTTTGCTTAGGGTTGCTTCAGCTATTCGAACTTGTTTTTGATTCCACAAAACCAACAATATTATGTTAGTTTCTTATTTATAAAAAATTACACAAACAAATGTCATTCTGGTTTTGGCTGGGTTTATAAACTTCATGCCAAACCGTGGCACTTTAAAATATATAGAAGAACAAACATGAAATTGTCTGATCAGGATACCCAGGCAAAAAAGTATGCTGACAATTTTGAAGACATTTCTATTTTACTTTTCTCAATATTTTTAAAACCAGCTTATTTATTAAGGTTTTACTTAAATCAATGAACTTTGAAAATATTTGGGCTTACTAATTTATTTACAAATTATTTACAAATTATTTACAAATCAATTTGGTACCATGTAGACACAACCTATAAGATAATACATGTCTGCATACATAAACACATCTAAACATGCACACACAATAAAGATCATTGCTTTAGTTTTAGAATTTGAGCCATGAGGTAGTAATGCAAACTCACTGGATTATAAAAGATGGTTGGGTCCAAATTATATCTGGGACCTTTTCATATGGCTAAACTTTATTTGCCCCAATGGGTAATCTGATGAGGGCTGTGGACAAAATTTTGGGTAAAGCAGTTTTCATGGTAGTTTGATTTTTAAAAACTCTTCGCGTCTTTTTTTTTTTCAGTGTCAAATGAGTTTATGGTTAAATTTTCAACATTTACATGGCTGAATTGTATAAGAAAAAATCTCCAAGTAACTTTGAATTAGTAATACCATAAACAGTGTGTTTTATCTCAACATCAGTAGAAAAGTCAGCAGATTCAAAGTAGGCAGGAAAAAAATAGAGAGATAGAGAATTTAGAAGGCTTTACATGTTAACTCTATAGTTGCAGGGATAATTAACATTTGAGTTCTGAATTTTTCTTGATGTAATTTGCCCACCCATTTAAAATGTGCATAAGAATGGGCCATAATATGTAGCTAACTGGAGTCCCAGAAAGCCTACTATACTATACCTTTGTGTGTGAAAGTCTCATTTTTTGCCATTTCAATGTTAAGTTCCCTTTAGTAAAGCCTCCCATCTAGGGAGATGCTTGCAAATATAGGCTCTGTATGTATTAGACATGAAGCCTGCTGGATCTTGGGTGCTTAGTTCCCCTGTTCTTTCAGTCTGGGTTTATTTATCTCCCATTGTGAGAGCTCAGCAAAGCAGAAACACTAGTGATAAGTGTAATGAGTCAAATGTGCTGCTTCAAGCATTGCCAATGCTGTTACTTGTCTTACGTGTCTTGGTTGTTTCTCCTGGTTGCCTAAAGCAATTGTGGGGGCTAGGAGCACTGGGTGACAGACTCTTATGTCTGTGTCCCTGAATGAGCCAATTTTTAATTACTTGTGATGAAGAATTTCCTATGGGACCACTGCATGTCATGAAGACTGTACTCTGACATTTCCAAGAGATCTCCAGTCACCCAGAGATGCCAAATCAGAACCCGGCAAGAAGAAGCAAGTGTTCCTTGTCTTTGGAGTTAACTCAGGTCAAACCTTCAAGATTTTTAGTAGTTTCTTCCCTGCTGAGCTTTGTTTATAGAATCAAATTGAAAGGGAAAACACTGGCTTAACCTAGCCAATCAGACAGCCTCACATATCCATTTCTTCCTAGTATTTTTTAACTGAAAGAATTCCCTTTCTTGAGAAATAAAAAGTCTCAAGGAAGAATTTGCCCCTTCCTCAAGGGGTAAAAGCAACTTGCTGAATAAAACTTAGAACCACCAATCAAATCGAAGTTCTGAGACTCAGGAGAGGCTCACTCAGTTGTTTGCAAACATGGAGGAGCTGAAGGGGCTCAGAGGGTTCATGCCAGTACTGAGGTGCCAGGTCCTTTCAATGGACCCTGGAAAGTCTACTCTCTGAGTCCCTTCATGGTTGCCATGATAGTTGACTTTAAAAAAATCAAGCTTTTAAGGAATTAAAGTTTGTTTCATTCAGAAAGTTTGTTTTCATCAGAAAAAAAATCAAGCTTTTAAGGAATTAAAGTTTGTTTCATTCATTCAAATTTCATTCAGAAATTTGTTTCATTCATTCTCAGTGCTGAGAACTATAGCCTGAGAATTACAGCCTGGAAGAAGTCTTTCAGAAAGGTTCTGACAGAGTGCTCCAGAACAGTGTTTTAGCTCACAGTTTACATATGGATTGTGGAGGTTTAGTGCATGCAAAATCACATCAACTTGCCCAGATGTTACATTAAAGCAGAATCTCATCTAAGTTTGAGTGTAAGAGTACATCTAGTTATAGATTACAGTCATAATCACTAACCCTGTCAGATGTTATCTGATGTGTAGGAAAAGGCAAGGATTAGGGTCATTTATCCTTTAAGGAATATAGTGACTAAGGCAAGAGACATGTGGGGGGGCATGTGCTGTATCCTATTTTGTCTTCAAAAGATCCCTCTGGGGAGCTGCATGTCATCACAGAGTCAGGGGCTTCGTGAAATTCTGCTGTCAAGCAGAAATGAGCAAACATGGCTTCTTGTGCTTGTTACTTTGTCTCACATGCCACAATCATTTATGTGTTCTTGATCTTAGAGACAGGTATTATTCTGAATTTTATGTTAATTATTCTTTTGTTTTTATTTATAATTTTGCTGCATAAATGTATTTGCAAGCAAAATATTATTCAGCTTTGCCTGCTTTTGCACTTTCCATAAATGGAATAATATAACTATTTCTATTCAGCTTTATCTTTTTGAGATTTCATCATGATACTGCAGCCTGTATGATGGTAACAGTTTAATTATCCATACGTCTGTTCATGATGACTTAGGTTATTTTCCCTTTTTGCTATTAGGAACAATGCTGCTATGAATATTTTCACACATGTCTCTTAATGCTCACATGTAAAAGCTTTTCCATATTATACAGTTAGGAATGTGTTCACGATCAACATTTCTAGGTCTTTCTCAAATTGGTTTCACCAATTCATACTTCTGCCAGCAATGTATGTAAAATCCTAAGGATCTACCTTTTTGGAAACATTTGAGATCGCCAGACATTTAGCTTGTTGAAACCTGGCAGGTTTCAAGTGACTTTCACTGTGGTCTTTATATAAATAAAATGTAGGGAATTAAACACAAATAAACCCTCACAAAAGAAAATAACAAAGGTTGTATTTTTGGCAAAAGAAAAATGTTAATAGATTAACAATCTGAAATGCAAGAAGAAACAGTGAACAAAGATATGCATAAATATGTGTGTAAATGTAGGATTCGGGTTGATAGCTAGATTAACCATCTTCTGCTTTTTGTTGTTGCTGATAAGATGTCAGCTATTCAAGTACCATTACTTCCATAACAGTAGCTAGCATTTATTAATGCTAGACACTCTTCCAAAAATATGTGTGCATTTTTAATTAAGAGAAATTGAAAATATAATCATATTTTGCATATGAGGAAACTGAGTCATATAGAGGTGAAGCAACTTGCCAAGATGTACTTGTAAATAATAGAACCAGTATGGAAACCCAGTCAGTACAGTTCCAGAGCTCATATTCTCACCAACCACACCTAACATTAAACTCCCTTTTCCTCTTATCTACTACACTAAACTTTAGTGCGACGCTGCCTCATAGATGAGATGCTTCTTGTTCTGATTGGTCTTAAGATTTTCTCTTTGTCATTTGTGTTCTAAAAGATTTCTGTGATGTGTGGAGGTATATATTTCTTTTCCATTAACCTGAGTTAGATTTAGCTGTGTCTAATCCAATGTTAAACCCATGTTTTGCATTTTAAATTTCAATAATTTTACTTTTCATTCTAGAAATAAATTTTTTTCCAAATGGCATAGTTGTAATTCATCATTTTCTTGTACTTGTTAATCTTTTCATGCCTCATCTTCATTTATTGAAATATGCTTACTTTATGATCATGTCTAATAATTTCATCTTAAAGTCTCTGTCAATCTGATCCTGCTGTATATCATTTTTGCTGTCTGTCGCCCTTGCGGACTTAGTATATTTTGCCATTTTAAACTATGAATCCCTGTTCTTTGGAACTCTATCAGTGGAATTTTTAAGGCTTATCTTGACTTTCCTCCAGAGAGGTTTTGCATTTATTTCTGCCAAGTTTTGGGATACATTAAAATCCTGGGGCTACATTAAATTAAATTCACCACTTGATTTTTTAATATCACATAGGCACTGTAAATTCTGGCCATAACTTCTCCAATAATCAGATTGTGATTCAAGATTTTCAAGATAGATATTTTTCTCCCCTTACCTAATGAAGGGGTCCAGACAGGCAAGGTGCATTGTTGCTTTCTTCTGTATAATAGATTTGTTTCTCATATGCCCTTATACTAAGAGTGAAGCCTATAGTATTCTAGCTTTACTTAGGGGGTATAGTAGATCTTGCCCAAAAATGGCTACCATTGATTCCCCCTCTACCTGTAAGTGCATGCTATTTATCACATCAAGAAGTGGAATCTAATTTCCCTCCTCTTGAATGTGGGCTGGGCTTAATGGTATGTTTAGCCAGTGGGATACAGCAGAAGTGACATTCTCGGACTTCTAGCGCTAGGTCATATTGAGCCTTGTGGTTTCTGCCCAGGCCTCTTCAAAGTAACTCTTGAGATGTTTCTTCTTGAAATTCAACAATCATTCTGAAGAAGATCAAGCTATCTAGATAAGTAATGTGAAGATGATTAGGTTGGCAGCCCCTGCTGAGCTCCCAGCCAACAGCCACCATCAACTGCTCAACTGTAAATGAGCCCTCCTGGGTAGACAGTCAAGTCTTCAGATGACTCTTACCTCAGGCTCCACTGGTTGTAACCCCATGATACTCCCCAAGTGAGAACTTACCAGCTGAGCATAGTGAACCAATAGAATGTAATAACACATTGTTGATTTAAGTTACTAAGTATTGGGGTGGTTTGTTACACAACAAGAGCTTTTCTGTTAGCCTTTCCATTTGGGGTGGGATCTAAACTTTATCTCCAGTTTCCCTCATCCTATGAGGTCATCAAAAATAACAACACATAAATTCACTAGGGTTTAGAAAGTAATTTCATACTGAAAGCATTTGTTGGCGCTCCACTATTTCTTAGGGTTCAAACTTTTACTTTGTTTTTCCACCTCTCTATATTTTTTCCTTTATTTTGTACTCTGTAGTGCACTTAAAAATTAAGATTACATATCTTTTATAAGGTCAGAATTTTAGAGAATATTGTCCTCCATATGATCATAAATTAAAGCTTTTTAGCTTCTTTGTAGAAAAGGAAGTAAGGTTCTGAGTTATCTTGGATTTTATTATAAATTTGGTATGAATCTGTGGCATGCTTTCCTAGTGAGAATGCCTAGCTCCATTCACTCTTCAATCCCCTCTAATCCAGATTTTTGTTTCTAACACTGCGCTCAAACTGGCCTTGCTAAAGTCATCAATGATCACCATGTTGTCAAATCTAATGGTTTTTTCCCTAGTCTCAATTTACACAATCTGTATTGCATTAGACACAGTTGACCACTAATTATTCTTATAACACTTTCTTTTCTTGGGCTTTGTGACACAACAATCTCTTGGTTTTTCTCCTATATCCTCATCTACTCCTTCAAACAGTCTCTGACGTATACATCTGTGTGTGTGTGTGTGTGTGTGTGTGTGTGTGTGTGTGTGTGTGTGTGTGTTTTCAGCCCATTTATCAGTGAGGACCATAGGCTGGTTTGGAGTCTATTCTTTGAGATCCCATACCTTGCTTACTTTTTGCTAACTCCCATTTTGGCAGCTCAATTCTCCCTAATTTCACTCATCAAGTAACCAAGGATCCTAGTGATAGGAACATATTTTCTTAGAATTTCACCACCACTGGTTTGTCCTCTCTGCAAATTTGAATATCTAGGTATCAACCGATCTGTAGTTACAACAAAGATTGTGTCTCCCCTGCTGCCTCTTTCTTTGCCAACCTTAGCAGCTGAGTCAGTTTCCCAAATCACCCACAGTAGTCTACTTTTCACATTTGCCTGTTTAGACACAGCCTTCTTTTGACTACAAAATAGAGAAATTGAAAAGAATTTTGTCTTCTCCCAAGTCATACTTCTAGGGAAAGCCTTCATAATTTTATTTGAAATGAACTTCCAAAATACAAGAACTACCATTCAATTCAATTCCACAAGTTATTTTACTGTGTACCTGCCATTTATGTGTCAGGCACTGTGCTGGCCACCTTAGGAGTATAAGGATGGCTAACATATGGCCTAGTGAAAGACTTAAAGTATGTACATAAAACACCAAGATGTAACTCAGGAAGTGAAGACGAAGTACCAGCAGAGCACAGAAAAGGAAGAATTCTCATTCAAGTGATGGCTTTGTGAAAAAATGGACTATTTGGCTTAACCCCTGAAAATCAGGTAGAAGTCAGCAGATAGAGATTGAGGAATGAGGAAAAAAAAGAGAGAAAGGTATTTCAGTTGAGGGACATACATAAAGACACAAATAAAATCTAGTACTTTTTGGAAGTTGTAAGCACACTGATGTGGACTGGAAGACATGCAGGACCCTAGAAGGAGAGTCACAGCACAAAGATGCTGTAAGAGTAGGTTGGGTGGGGTCATGGAGGATGTGAATGCCATGCTAAGGAACACACTGTAATTCAGGGGGCAATGGGGAGCCATGGGAGACTTCCTAGGGGAATAGTATAATGACTAAAGTTGTGTATAAGGAACATGACTCTGGAAGGAACATATGGACCATATTTTCAGTAAAAATATACAACCATGCCCTGAAGTTAAACAGAATTTATTCTTGATTATCTTCAATTGCATATAATTCATTCTTTCTTCTCTGTTAGAGGAGATAAGCACACATTAATTTTATAAGGTTTGCCTGCAAGGAAATGGAACATCTTTGAGCACAGAAGACATTCACTTTGAAAATCTATGACTCTGTCAACATGCCTTAGTCTGGCCACATTTGGCCTCATGCTTTTTAGTTTGGGCTGTCAACTCGCTAGTTTTGAAAAAAGCAAGCAACACAAAATTATGGAACCAACCCAAATGCCCATCAATCAACAAGTGGATAAAGAAACTATGGTATATATATACATGGAATACACTCAGTCATAAAAAGGAATGAATTAATAGCATTTGCAGTAACCTGGATGAGATTGGAGACTATTATTCTAAGTGAAGTAACACAGGAATGGAAAATCAAACACCATATGTTCTCACTGATATGTGGGAGCTAAGCTATGAGGATGCAAAGGCATAAGACTGATACAATGAACTTTGAAGACTTGAGGGTAAGGGTGGGGGAGCAAGGGATAAAAGGCTACAAATAGGGTGCAATGTATACTGCCCAGGTGATGGGTGCACCAAAATCTCACAAATTACCACTAAAGAACTTACTCATGTAACTAAATACCACCTGTACCCCAATAACTTATGGAAAAATAAAAAATTAAAAAAAATTTTTTTAAAGCAAACAACAAAAGCTACACCTGGAAATTCTTATTGAATATATTTGTAGTCTGGCTTGGCCATCTGTTTTGGGTTTTTTTGTTTTGTTTTGTTTTGTTTTTCTTAAGTGTTATGGTTGATTTTGTGTGTGTCAACTTGACTGGGCCCTGGGCCACATGATGCCCAGATAGCTGGTTAAATATTATTTCTGAGTGTATCTATGAGGTTGTTTCTGAAAGAGACTAATATTTGTATCAATGGACTTAGTAAAACCCATGGTCCACTTCAAAGTAATTGGCCTTCATCCAATCTGTTGGCAGCCTGAACAGAACCAAAAGACAGAGGAAGGGAGAATTCCCTCTCTCTTTATCTGACTACTTGAGCTAGAACACTGGTCTTCTCCTGCCCTCAGACTGAAACTTATACCATCATTTCTCCTGGTTCTCAGGCCATCAGACTCACTAAAACTATCCTACCAGCTTTTCTGGATCTCTAGCTTGCAAACAGTGTACTGTGGGACTTCTCAGCCCCCATAATTGCATGAACCAATTCCTCATAATAAATCTCTTTATATGCATAGATAAATATAGATATAAATACTGAAACAGATATATATCCTATTGATTCTGCTTTTCTAGAGAATCCTGACTAATACAAAAGACTTCACTGGTGATTCTGATGAAGTCTATTTTTATATCCTCTTCTTAGAACATTATAGATCTCCAACTACTCTCTTTGGAAGTCAAATTATTTTTATACACAGTTTTTCATTTCAAATTTGAATATACTCCAAAATAGTTTTTAAATATCTGACTTCTGTTTCAAGCCAAAACATACATTTGAAAAAGAAGTATGCATCTAGAGGAAAGTGTGATTTGACAAAGAGTCAAGGGACTGAAGTCTAGCCTTGCCTCTGACGCTTTCCAGCTGTGTGACCTTGGGCAAAGGACTTGTCTTAGTCTCTCAACCATGTCACATGGGAATAACACTACAGGCCCCATCTTGCAAAGTGTCATGAGGATAAAATAAATTATGAAACACATCAACAAAACTCTACACAAATGCAAACTATCATATTCTACTTGACATGTTATACAAATAAGATTTTTATTATTCAAACTATATTTTAAATGCCCTTGGAGAGTTTGCCACACAAATGAAGTAATCAGTGAATCATTATTTTAAGCAAATTATTATTTTGTGTTTAAGGTAGTTCTCTAATTTGTCTGTTCTTTGTGTTTGAATTTTGCTATTTTGAGTGTTCTGAAAATAGGGCACACTCATGTTCCTATTTAAAAGATTTGCACTAATTATGCTGAGCATAATGCAGCCCTGGACAGAAGGAAGCTCAGAAGTCAGACCTGCCCTTGTGATGAGGGAGAAGCGGGCCTCCTGAAACTCCTCCAGATGGCCCCTTGGGGCTCATGCAACAAATGACTTTAATCCTCTCTGTGTAAAAAGTGATGTCATGGAAACCAAACTCGTTATGACTCAAAGCAGGTTAAGGAGACCCAAAGTTGCTTTGACATTTATATGTAGACATTTATAAACAATGCCGACATTTATAAACAACTTCTTCCATAAATATGTCACTTTTAGACATATGGGAATAATGCCATAATCTCAAAAGAGAATGATTAGACTATCAAAACTGTGTGCTAGAAATAATGAGTAACTCAAACTTGATTGAATTCTGTCCTGACCTCCCAGTTTTTAAGGATGGTTGAAATCCACTTACCTTAAATGAAAGGTTTGGAATTTTATTTCATGTTGGTTTGTTTCCATTTTGCCACAAAGATGCAGGAAAGAGAAAGCCACAGAATTGTGAGGACAAGTCTATGGCTTACATAAAGTATGTAAGGCTAAGGGTTCTGGGAAGCAGGTAATATTATTTTTAAAACTCCTCATTTTAAAATGGCACATTCCTAAATGCTTTCACAACTATTTTACACACATACATTATTACTGAGAAAAACTTATCTTGAGGGATAAAGTGTATTGCATCCTTCCCAGTACAATATTTTGTGCATAGATGATGTCAGCAATTATTTATTGAATATAATTGTATATTTAGAACTTTCTTCAAAAGCACCGATATTATCTTTCCTGTATTGCAGATGAAAAGCTCAGGCATAAACAATTTAAGGCATCTTGGATTCCAAACCAACCCCCACCCAGTACTGCTGCAGAAAAGACTACCCCTCTTAGAAGTCAGAGGGAACCCCCTCCCCAATTTGATGGTGAGGTAGGCCAAGGCCAGGCTTGCTAGGGGCCCGAGGGTGCAATAAGAAATGGACCTCAGAAGGGACTCACTGGAGCATATGTCACTCTCGTCAGGTTGCTACATCATAACACAACTAGGTGGCTTAAATAGCAGACATTTATTTTCTCACAGTTTTGGTGGCTAGAAGTCCAAGATCAAGGTGCTGACAGAGTTGGTTTCCAGTGAGGCCTCAGCCTGACTCTTAGATGGCAGCTTCTCACTATATCCTTGCATGACCTTTTCTCTGTGGGCACACTTGGCAACAGAGAGCATTCTCTGGTATCTCTTCCTCTTCTTATAAGGACATCAGTCCTATCACTTTAGAGTCTTACCCCTGTGACTTCATTTCCCCTTAATTACCTCCCTAAAGGCTCTATCTCCAAATACAGTCACACTGGGAATTAGGGTTTCAACGTGAATTGGGGGAACACAACTCAGCCCAAAAGAGAGTGCACCAATACCTGAGAGGCTGAGCCCCGGGGGGCAACAGGGCCCTCCTCTGCCTCATGGTTGGGGGCTCCTCTTGAGGGCAGATCCCTCATTCCCCATGGGTTACACTGACTCAAACTTGGCTTTGTCTCTATTCTTGATCTTAGGAATAATTTTGGCTCTGCTTGTTGGTTGCAAGTAAACGGAAGTGAACATAAACATCAAGAGTCCAAGCCACCGTTTTTGCCCACCTTCAAAACTGGACTCTCTTGTATGATAACCTTTTGAAGAGACATCATAGTGCAATGAAAAGAGCACTATACGTGGCCTCAGAAGTCCTGGATTCAAATCCTAACTGTTTTCCATGGCTCATACATTCCCATGTGACTGGGACTCTGTTCCCCAACCCCATGATGTCCCTTACTCCCTCCAGCAATGCTGGCTTCCTGCCTCTACTCGAAACCAGCAAGCATGCTCCCATCCCAGGGACTTGGCAAAGGCTATTACCTCTGCCCGGAATGCTTTCCTTTAAATATCCACTAGGACTACTTCCTTATTGCATTTAATATTTTAATTAAATGCCACCCCTCTAGAAAGTTCTTCTCTGACCATGCTATCTACAACAGTGCTCACCCTCCACCTCCATCAGACATCTCAATATCCCAGACAGTACTTTATTTTTCTTTACAGTATTTATCACTATCTGACATTACTGCATACAGATGCTTCTCAATTTATGATGGGGTTACATCCCAATAAACCTATTGTAAGTTGAAAATATTTAAGTCAAAAATACATTGAATACAGTTAACCCCCTGAACCTCACAGCTCAGCCTGGCCTATCTTAAATGTGATCAGAAACTTACCGTATAGTTGGGCACAATCACAGTCATCTAACACAAAGCCTATTCTACAGTAACATGTTGAATATCTCATATATATTTGTTCAACACTTTACTGAAAGTGAAAAGCAGAATGGCTGTATGGGTACTTGAAGTATAGTTTCTACTGAATGCTAATTGCTTTCACACCATTGTAAAGTGAAAAAGTCATAAGCCGAACTATCTTAACTTGGGGACCATTTATATATTTATTTGTTTATAGTTTGTCTTTCCCAATATATTGCAGGCTTCATTAGGGCAGGTTTATTAGTTTCATTCATTGCTGCATCCCATGCGAATAGTCCCTGAAGCAAAGAAAGCACTCAATAAATATTTTGAATGAACTGAAGGAATGACTACAAATGAATGGGGCACTTGGCCTCAGTTTCCCCTTCTGTAACTTGGCTCTCCCTTGCTCAAGTCCATCCCTCAGGGGCCCCTGGTCTGTTCTTGGCCTCACTGGGCCCTGGCATCTCAGGCAGAGCCCCGAGGTGCCACCACCCTGCTATTTGCACACCCTTGCCAGTTCTCTGCGTTCAGCAGATAGTGAGGGGCGAGGCTGTGTGGGTATGTGAGCAATGCCAGAGAGGTCAGCTTCTCTAAAGAGATGTGGCTTCCTCATGTAATAGCATGGAGAGTATAGATGAGGAAAAACAGAGTGGCTCATGGCCAGCTCACTTCTTAAAGGCTCAGAACACAATGGGGAATGGCAGGCAACGTGGCCTTGAAGGGGAACAGGGTAGGAAGGGGTTGCCAAAGACAAAACACTAAGTGAAACTCTGTCCAGGCCATATCTGCCCAAGATGAAACTGTTTCTGGGAAAAAGGCAGATGCCTACAGACAAAGCAGCAGAGCCCAAACCAGCCCAAATATCAATGCAGAAAGGACAAGATGGAAAGCCCCATGAAGTAAGGCTTGCTCACTGCTCTCGCCCAGCACCCAGGGCAGGTGCTCAGGCTATGGGGAGGCACATTGTAGGGGGATGTGGGGTTGAGACCAGCAAAGGAGGCACACTGGAAAGCAAGTGAACTGGGACAGTGACAAGTAAAGAGGGTGCTTAAGGTTACTTAAAAGAGACATCAGGGATGAGGTGGAAATTCAGGCAACAATGGGGTCACACCTTGGTTGCATCTATCACTGGCTAGGGGAACCTGGGCAAGTAACTTAACTCTTTTGTGCCTTATTTTTCTCACCTGAAAAATGGGTGTAATGGTACTTACTTTATAGATTATATCTTAATTATATACCAATTTAGCATCATGGCCCTGACACATGGCAAACCATATGGATGAGAAAGACGGAAAAAAGAAGGACCTAAGTGGAGAGGTGGGTTTAGACCGGGATTAAGCACTGAGTCAGTGGAGAGGAGGATGCAGGGTGAGTGGACAGAGGAAACTAGTGGAGAAAAAAAAGGATTAAAAAGAGGTCTGAGAGAGTTCAAAGAATCAAGGAGAGGAGCTTTGTAAAGAATCAAGGATGGGCAGTATAGGAAGAGGAAGAAGAAGAATCTAGCAACCGACATAATGCAGACCCTTAACAGAGACGCAGGGATACAACCCATCTTGTGCTGCTGCTGAGGCCCAGGGAGGAGCCGCCTGGGTGCCCAAAGCTGTGCTGGGCAGACACAGGGCAATTCAGCCCTGTGGGAGACACACAGGTCTCCACAGGAGGCAGCAGTTTGTTAGCACGGGAATTCATCAGGCTCGGGCACCTGCTGGGGAGGAGATGGAAACACAGTCAATACATCTCATCATCAAAAACAGGAAGGAAATGAAACATTTTGGAAGTCATTGAAAGGCAGGTTTTATGTTAATTTGAAATAAAATGTTTGCTTAACCAACTGCTCTCTGAAGACTTCTTGATTTGGTATTTGGAGAGAGACATCACCCTGACGTACATTAGGGGGCCTGTGATCTTAGGCTTGTTCCAGCTGTGATTCACTTCACGTCTGATTCACTTCATCATTTATGCAATTTGTCATCAGGTTATTTGAAAGCTGAGTAAAACCTCTCATATCCTCATGTGAGACACTTTCTCCAAAGACCAGGGTAACTCTTAGAGTGTCCTGGCTTCCGGGCTGGACTTGCCACCCAGAAATCTGGAATGAGATGCTGCTATAGCCTGGCCCCAACTTCCCACTTATAAGTCCACAGGAAACAACATAATCACTACAGCTTATGGAGTGCCTACATGAAAATATTTAGATAATATACTAAGATGTTATTGGTATTTTTCACTCCCATTCTTTTACGGTGTACAGCAGAGTTTTCTAGAGGCTACATGATGTGTGATATCACAAAAGGCTGAATGCAGAGACAGACACACAAACCCAACTGTCTTTTCTTAAGCCAGACATTAAAGACATTTGCAAAAATGGAAAACACTGTCACTGTCACTCTAACTAAACATTTTTTAGTTTGAAAATATAGTTATCTTTCTTAAGAACTTTTTGTGTGTGTTAGCATGACATATTGATTTTTTTACTAACCACGTATTTCAATTAGAAATTTAACTGAAAAATGAATTTTAGTTTCAAGTGTGGTAACTATTGTTAGACAGAACTACATGAACAGAAGCTCTATGAGTCCTCAATCATTTTTAAGAGTGCAAAGACGTCTTAAGACCAAAATGATCGCAATCTGCTGACCTCCTTTGGGCAAGATGACGTACTCACCTTTTCTGTTCATTCTCTTTAGCCTTCAGAGCAGACCTGTAAGAGCCTAGATTTCCAGCGTACGGAAAGCATAAAGGAGGCTCAGAGTAAAGCCGCACCTCTAATAAGGGATAAAGCTGGGATTGGACATCACTTTTTCTGCTCTACCCATTTTGCTGCACTGTCTCTTAGCATCCATTGTGGCAAAAGGAAGTTTTATGGAAGAGAAAGCAAGCCGCAACCATTAGAGATTTTGCAAGAGGCAAGCTTCACTCTCCAATACTTGCTGAAAAATATTCTCTGTGCCCCTGGATCTCCAGGGAAGGAGACTAATTTAGTTCAAAAAGAGATCTCTGTCCGCGGCTCAGCCCTGGGTGCCGGGGTTCCAGGCGTCGCTGGGTCTGGGCGCGCCACGTCTGCACAGCGCCCTCTTCTGGCCCCTCTCTGCTCCAGCCGGCTCTTGGTCTAGCCTGGCCACCTTAGATGCTCCCTTCAGATGCTTTCTGGTGAGCGTCTCTAGGGACCACAGCATCTTACTAGGGCTTGGGCATTCCTCTGGGGGCAACCGGGCTTTTATGCAAATATACAAGGTTGCCCTCAACAGCTAACCCTCCCTGGGGGCCACCCCTAGTTTGCAGCTCCATCTTTTCTGAGTTATTTTTCACATCCAGAACTCAGAACACACACAGAGAACCGCCCTCTCCACTCTTGTCATTGAGAAGGAAGCCTGGTGTGAGCTTCAGACTTACACAAACCTAGATTTGAATCCAGGCCCTCTGCCCTGCAAATGACTTAACCTTTCTGATCCCCACTCTTCTCAGTTTTAGAATGGAAATGCTAGTATTTCCCTTGTAGGGTTATTGGGCGCCTAAAGCACTTGGCACAGGAATGAACGGTATTGGTTTCCAGTTTCCCATGTCTGCTGTGGGCTACGGGAGGAACAGTCGTTCCACTTCAAATGGAGTCACTGTCACTGAGGGCCACTTAAGCTGCACGAATTCTCACCTCAAGCCTGGTTTCCTTCAGGTCGTCAGCCATTCAGCTCCCGCTACAGGGCAGGCGCTTGTGAGACTCTCAGGACATAATGTTAAAGGATGTTATGGTCTTTTCTCTCAAGGGGCTTACAGTTTAACATGGTGGTAATCCAAACTTTGCTAGAACATTTCTCAGATCATTCTTCCCTTAAAAGACTTTTTAAACAATACTGTTTTTAGAGAGCAGTTTTAGGTTCACAGCAAGATTGAATGGAAAGTACAGAGGTTGTACAGAAATTTCCCATTTACCCCCTCCCTCCACACAGCCACTCTCAACATCCCCAAGCAGACCAGGGATATTGACCCCAAGACACCTCCTTATCATCCAGAGTCCATAGTTTACATTCAGGCTCAGTCTTGGTGTTGTTCATTCTATGGGTTTGGACAAATGTATGACATGTGTCCACCATTAAAAGACTATTGAACATGCTAAATTGTATGTCTTTCCTTGGAGGTTCACCCACTAGTCTGGCCCAGATAAATGCCCGTGGGGATGGGGGGTGGGTAATCTCACTTCAGCCTGATGGCGCCATCTGGGCGGTGATTCATCCCAGGGACTCCCTGGCAGAAAACCTGCTTTTGGTGGGCCTTATGGTGGCTCCCGCTTCTCAGCCACATGTATTTCTAGTACAAGAAGTGGGTTACATGGAGCTCTTTCATAGAAGAGACTCTGCCATAAGCAAAATAATCCAGCCTCCAAAAAGGACGTCCATGTCCTAATCTCCAGAACCTTACATGGCAAGAGAAACTTCGCAGAAGTGATGAAGTTAAGGAGTTTGAGATGCAGAGATTATCTTGGATTATCCAGGTGGGGGGGCAGGCAATGTCATCACCAGAGTCCTTACAAGTGACATTAGGATACAGACGAGTCTGAGAAGGGTCTATGATGAGAGAAGCAAGGGTCAGAGTCAAAGACTAATCTGAATCTGTCAGGTTGCTGGCTTTAAAGATGGAGAAGGGGACCATGAGCCAGGAATGCAGGTGGCCTGTAGGAGCTGGGAAAGGCAGAGAAATTGGATTCCCCTTGAGAGCCTCCCAAAGGAACACAGTCCGGCTAGCATGTTGATTTTAGCCCAGTGAGATACAGGTTGGACTTCTGCCCTCCAGAAATGTAACAGAATGAATTTGCTTTATTTTAAGCTACTGATTGGTGGTGATTTGTTATAGCAGCAATAAGAAGCTAATACAGGCTCAGAGAGGCATGCACCTGTGGAGCTCACAGCATTCCCGGTTGGCTGGAATGTGAGAGCAAACCCAGAAGAGAGAAGCTGGGGCTTTCAGGGCAGCAGCAGCAGACATTGGCTGAGCTCTGTGAGGGTCGTTGGGAGCCTTAGCATGGTCACTTGGGCTGTGAGGTGACTCATGGCTACTGCCAGTTTGATTAGCTGTGATGACCACAAGTGAGGAACCACGCTGTCAGCAACTTTGGGCCACACAAAGACTCCCAGATGAGGAATGGTGCAATGAATGCTGCAGCGATGTGGCGATAAAGCCAGAGGAATGGCTTTGGCTGTTCTGAGACCCTGGAGTTCTCAGAGGTGACAGAGAGGGTCAGGGTGAAGATTCAGGAGAAGGCAGGCCATTACCAAAGGCATGCAATGGAGGCCACACAGGGTACTGATAGGAATGGTGGCTGACATTTGCTGAGCATCCTCTGTGTGCTGCGAGCTGTGCTAGCAGTGCCCGCCCTGTCCCATAGAATCTTCCCAATGATTCTAAGAGGTAGACACTATTATTATTCCAGTCTTACTGGTGAAGACACTGAGAGTTTCCATGGTTAATTTTGACCAAGAGCAAAAACTAGCAAATAAAAGATCTTAACTTCTGTCTGCTCAACGCCTCCTCTTCCCCCATTTTTTTAAAATCAACTGTTGTAGAAAGAACCTGAGGTTTGATGAGAGCAAGACTTGTGTTCAGATCCAGTCCTACTACTCTGTACTCTCAGCCTGGTAACTTAACCCCTGTAAGCCTTTGTTTCTCATGTGTCCTATCGGGAAAATAATATTTCTCTTTAGAAGAAGTAGAGTGGTAGTTAAAGTGAGGGTTTGGGAGGATAACTACTCTGTATTTGAATCCTGGCTCAGCCTCTTATAAGCTCTATGACATGAAGCTACATATTTAATCTCTCTATACTTCAGTTTATTCATCTGTATGATGAAGATTGTGTTTTATTATCTGAGTGGGGTTGCTATAAGAGTCAAATTGCATAGTATCTAAAGCTCTTTGCACAGTACCTGGTTCACAGGGAGCTCCCAATGGGTACTACTTAGAGTAGGGCTGAGCAGACAGGGTTGGGGATAGAAATGGCCTGGAGTAATCCGAGGACAGGGGAGGCATTCAGTCTGTGCTTGCTGCTGTTTTTATCTGTGGTAGGCGGGAAGCAGCCCCAGCAAGAGGCCATACTGAAGTCCTGGCCGTTGGGGTGGGAAAATCTCTGTGTGTTTTGGGGGTAAGAGGGTGCAGTTAGATGGCTGGGAAGGGGTGGGACTGCAGGGTCTCTGAGGGTCACAAAGAGAATCAGAAGCCATTGCTCCTAAAGGGCTGAGGCTGGGATGAGGTGCCAGAAGCCAACAGTACAGGGAGCTGTGTGGGAACCCCAGGCTTCACCTTCTCATCCATTTTTAGATCCAGTAATTTTGGGCAGAGGTGCCAAGACAAACTGAAGATCTTGCCCCCTGTCCCTCACAAGAGTGCATCAGAGCCAGAAGCCAGCTTTTCATTATCATTAGCACTGTTTGCTTCATAAACTTGGAATTTTGCATTTTAGCAGTCCTCAAAATGAAGCACCTGTGGCATTGAAATTATTGTTTTCCTTATGGAAGGGGCTATTTATCACATTATCCTATTTGAAGTGATTATTCTTATTCATCAAATTGAATTTAATTAATTTTCATAATTCAAGAGCTTCATAGCTGCAAACTATATACACTTGGCCAATAGTTCTGTGAAACAATCTGTGTTTTTCCCTCTTGCATTTATTTGCATCCTAAAAGGCTACATTTACTTCTCTAGAGGAAAACTGCTCTGTGTGCCAGGTCGTATTGGCAAATTCGCTGGAGAGAAGAGAACCCACTAGTAAAGCACAGCTCAAGAATTAATGGCAAACAGATGCACACTCAGAACGTTGTTTTAGCTGATGGGAGAGAATGGAAGGGAGAAGGCATCTTTGAAGGAGACAGCGCCTTTCCCTTAAGATCCTGAAAAGCGTTCTGGGCTGCCAGACCTCAGAGCAGAAA